>NC_143584.1:6421049-7639893 GCF_048544385.1 Mastigoproctus giganteus
CACTTCCCATTTCACCTATCCATTCACTCCAAAAGTTTGTCCACTTTCTTCCTTTAATTTATTTAAGCTAGCAACTTCCACAATGACAGATGGAAGTTTGTTCCAGAAATCAATCACCTGCTGGCTAAAGGAAAATTTCTGCACATCTATTCTGCAACTCTCTTTCCTTGATTTGAATTTATGCCCCCTCAAGTGCATAATCTGAGCAAGAGGAAGAATCACATCAGCACCGAGCTTGCTGAAACCATTCAAAGCCTTAAACACCTCAATCAGATCACCTCGCAGGTGTTTCCTAGTCGCTAGATGCTGCAATTTGCAGAGCTTTCTTGGTAAGAGCACCCCTTTGTTCCCCTCACCAATCTCGTTGCCCTTCTCTGTACTCATTCCAGCAGCTGCTCTACATCCTTCCTAAAATGAGGCCTCCAGACCCTGTATGCAGTACTCAAGGTGTGGCCTGACCATGCTTATATAAAAGGATAATCTCCTCCTTTTCCCTGCTAGCAAAATTATTGTATATCATTGGCAAGATTCCATGCAGACAGCAGGCTGTTCTGGCAGCCTGCTGTTTGCACTGCTCAGAAAATTTCATATCTGACTGCATAATTACCCCCAGGTGTTTTTCATTCTCCACTACCCCAAGTATAGTACTGCACAGTTGGTATTTTACTCTGGGATTAAGACGCCTCCGTAGCCAGGTGGGAAGGAGCAGCAGTGCGTAGCACACGCTTCTAGATTAGACCGGGGTTCGAGCCCGTCACCACCAAATACGGAGAATGTAGAAAGGTCAGGGAATGACCACCGCACCGGAGCAATATGGCCTTAGTTGCTAATGCTCCTAAAAAAAAAAAAAAAAAAAAAAAAAACAAACAAACAAACTCTGGGATTACTGCTACCCATATGGAATACTTTGCATTTGTCAATGTTCAACTTCAGTTGCCACTTGTCAACCCATCTGCCCAACTTTTGAAGTGAAACTTCGTTAGGTGCACTCCAGGCAGTTTTCAAATGAGAGTAACTTTCATTTGTGGATCAGCAAAAAACACAATGAAAAAGCAACTGTTGCCATGAGTAAATGCATTACAGGCACTCTGAACAGCCAACTATTGTACTAGGTTAAATGCCCTGTTCTCGAGTGATCACTCGAAGTTAAGCAGCATTAGGCAAAGTTAGTAATGGGGATGGTGACCACCTGGGAATACCCGGTGTAACTGGCTTTTTGCCTTCCTTATTTTTGTTTTCTTTTGTTAACCTGTGGAAAATATTCTTCCGATTTTCACATATCATTTAATTTTGTTAATTTGTAAGGTAATAAAGTGTAAATCTGCGATTTATATCTTTACTTTTATAGTGTGTGGATAATATTCCTCCTATTTTCCCTTATTAGAATTGCCGTTAATAGAATTAAAATTCAATTCATACACGTGACTGGCACTTACTACGTATCGTATAGTGAATAGTATTTTGTTATGGAAATGTCCATCATAAAGTGATTGATCATTCAGTAAATCAATTGTAAAGTGGAGGTCCACTGTAATGAGCATTGTAAGGTGTATAGTGCACGTACATGTGCAATGCTTCCGTGGATTGAAAAAAATCGCCAAGAAAATGTGACAAGAAATGATTCATCGTCCCCCCACTGTACCACTGGTACCACCGTACCAGGCACGAGCAACGCATGACCCAATCAGTACCTCTACTGATTGCGTCATTCTCCACCGTATTTAATAAAAAATTTCGACTGAAAAATTAATAATTCAACATGACAAAGACTAATAGTGAGCATTTGTAAGGCATACAGAGCATGTATACGTGCAATGCGACCAATGAAACCACCTCCACTGAGTACAAAGGAGAGATCTAAGCTGAAGAAATCTACAGCAGAAGAAAATTACAGCATGCAATGGAGTTGAACAAAGAAGCTGAGAAGGTCCATCCACATCTTCAGAGCCATACATCTCCCCAGAAATGTTAGAATTGAATTTGGAAGGAGTCGTGGAAGTTGATACTGCAAATGAAAATGATGAAGAGTCCTTGAAGCCCAGTTGTAAACGAAAAGCGAAGAAGCCAAAACCGAATGCCAGAAGTATTCCATCAAATCGTTCAACACGTAATACACAGCAACAGTGATTTTAAGAAACACCAACGTATCCATGCACAGTTTAAACATACATTCCTCATAATGATTTTGGCTCGGTCTGCAAGACAATGTGAAGATTGTAGCATCTCGAGATCTTCAAACAGCATTTCCAAATGAGGATGTAAATCAAATGTAACAGCTGTCGTGGCTCTCTCAAGAAGAAAGTGATTCTGGCTCTATCGAAGTCAAATGGTTTTAAATATCATCTGATGCCACAGCACTTGCCGAAACTAGATGTGGTAACAGAATGTCTCATATCTCTGAGGGCCTCATTCATGCAGATTCGTTTCATACGGTCCATACAGGATCCTCGGGCAAGTTATAAATGTTCGCCTAAAGAAGTTTCACTTAACTCAATTGTGCGTGCTCGGCACACACAATTTTTCTATATCCTGTTGCAGAAGTGTACTGTCATTACTGTCTTTAACAAACCTGCCAACTACTATCACATGCAAACTTGGACATTAAACCTAATACACCTTCATCAACATCACTGATAAATATACAAAACAATAATGGGCCCAACACCGAAACCTGGGGCACTCCACTAGTAGGGGCACAACAGCCTTAGATGCTGATGCACCATAAAACTCTTAATAATCAACCAACCAACTCCACTAGTAACATTAGTCTACGAAGAGCAGTGTTCATTGTTTACCACTCTGTCTTCTCCCACCCAACCATCCATCCCCTTATCCATAGTAGCGACTTGCCCTTAATGCCATACTGCTCCAAATTGTATGGCAGTCTTTCATGTGCAACAGTATCAAAAGCTTTCCTGAAATCCAAGTATATATCAAAATTATTTTTTGCATGCAGTTCCTTTGTGAATATATATCGTAGTATCCAATCAAATTGGTCAGACAAAGCATTCCCTTAACAAAACCATGCTATGTCCAAACTATAACTGCAGTCTTGTCTAGATGATCCTGCATTGCTTCTTTAACCAGTGACTCCATTATTTTCCATGGAACAGAAGTTAAACTAACAGGTCTATAATTACTCATGTCACCCTTTGATTCGCCTTTGTGAAATGGGGATACATTTGCACATATCCAGTCTGTGGGGATCTCTGCTGAATCCAAGGATGCTCTCATAATTATGACGAAGGGTTATCTTACTTCCTTTGCTGCCCCCCTTAATATAACTGTATAGATCCCATCCACCCCAGGTGCCTTTCTTATGTTTAGCTTCAACAATTTCTTTTCCACTTTCCTCTTAGTTATTACAAAATCATTTAGCTCCCTGTTAGAGTTTGATAAACTTCTGGTCTCTACTTCCCTACAGAATTCCTTATGTGTGAATTTAGATGCAAAATACTCATTCAGTTTGTCAGCTAAATACTTGAGCAAAATCATCAACAGTCAAACTATCAATATCAAGTGGACCAATTTGATTCATCCTCCTCTTCCTAGAATTTACATAAGTAAAGAAGTATTTGCTGTTTTTCTTTTCATCCTTGCCAAAGATTTTTTGTAATCTGCCTTTGCTTACCTAATCTTCTTCGTTTGCTTTGAAGGAATTTCTAAAGGCTGTAGTTAGCCAATCTCAGATGGAGGTCGATAGAGCAGTGTTTTCTGCCATGAGTAATTTTGGATTTTTCAACCCATACAACCTGCAAATTGGCCTATTAACTTGTACAGATATATTATACAATAGTCTAATATGGTTTAAGTCTACACAAACTAATATATTAGCAGCTCCAGGCACAGGTGGTGATTATTGAATAGAAGCAGTAAAATGATTATTTTACTGCTTCTATTGGAATATTCAGCAGACTAGAAGGCCAGATATTGGGGTTTACAAGGCCAGCTGGGAATACTGGGAATAGTTGCTGTAAAGAAATGTCCATCATTCTCATATTATGTTATTATATAATGTTACAGGAATATTAATATCAAAGATATAACTGTTCAAGATGAGTAGAGCGGAGTGTGGAAGTGATTACTACATTTTTAGCACATTTTCATACACATCTAGTAGCAATGCAGATGGGACCAAATAGGTTTAAAAGTATAAAAAAATATAATAAAAAATTAAAACCACTTAACAGAGAAACAAGAAACTATTATGTTTAGATTTTTTTTAAAATTTAGTCATTAGGAAATTCTAAAATGACTCAATATGTACATATAATAGTAATATAAATTTAAACAAATTGCTTCAAGGAATGCAAAAAACTCTTTTTTTTCTAATTATCAACAAGCAAAACAAAAAACTTCAATTTCATGTTTTTCTTAATGCTTTATATTTATATCTACATTACCATATGGAAATTAAATTTTTGAAGGTACAGTAATTGTTTTCGAAGATATATTATTAAGTCAAATTCAAAATATGCACACATAGTCAACTTTCTGATACTTCACCTATTATATGTTTAAAAATCACTTAAATTAATAACTGTGTTACATACTAGAAAAGTATGCATAATGTCAAAAATATCCAAAATTATAATTGTTTCATACTGTATTTTCTATTTATTATGGTGTTTTAATAAATAAAAAATAAATACTCATCTTGAAATATTATACTACCTATACAAATTATGATGAAAACATACCACATCCCAAGTGATAGTTTTGAATCATGACATCATCTTTACAATGTAACCTATAAAAAGGAGCAAAAAATATTATTTTTAAGAAATATTCATTAAATTTAGATTACTGTATTAACTATTTCAGAGAACAGTACTGCAAAATATGAAATTTATATGAAGCTTAAAAATTACAACTGTAAATATTACACGCTAATTCAGTATGATTTATATTATACTTAATAAAAGCTTGAAAATAAAGTTTTAATTTATTTCTTAACTGACATTAATTCAAATGCTCTTTAACTTTATAGAGGAGTCATGTATTCAGAAATCCGTACAGGGAAAGGAATGTGAAAAATCATGTCAACTAAAATAAACTAATTTACAAATTGCATGATGTCAATGTTCTTAATAATTCATTATTCCATGTTCCCAGTAAACTAACATTTATATTTTTAAAAAAAATGAATTTAATTTAAATTGATCTTATATTCCCACATTAAAATCTTTAGGTTTATAACTGACTAAGTGAGATAGCTCATATATAGTGACCATTCATCCCAATTTTGTCAGGACAGTACCACTTTTTGGCCATCAACCCTGCTGCCCATTCTAATTTACAAGAGTCCTGCTTTTAAAATTCTGCTGAAAATTCTGTTACATTTAAACAATAACTAGTCATACAAAGAATTCGTACACCTCTAGGAACTGGAATCTAAATGACCCCAAGTGCATGCAATTTTAAAAATCTTCAAGAAATAATTTAAAATTGTTTGCTTTTTTGATGTCACCTTTATTTTCAATCTTTTCTGAACAAAACTGTGAAAAAAAATCCATTTTTTATATTAAAAACATATAGCTTAATTAATTTTGAAAATAAAACTCCCTTCAGATCTGTCAGTGAGTGGAATGCAAATAGAAAAACCTGTGCTCTTAAAGAAATGTGCGTAATTGGCGACCAGCCTGTCAATAACTCAAGCACCACTGCAGGAAATGTAGAGTGTGTCAACAGTCTGCTTCCACGTAAATGGCCATGCTCATAAAATACACCAACTGCCCATTAAATTTAAAAATTAAAATGTCTATCCAGGAAATCAATGTACACTTCTTGGATCATTATTTAGCTTTCAATATGTATTTGAAATCAATGTACACTTCTTGGATCATTATTTAGCTTTCAATATGTATTTGTATCCAAAAGCACAAGTCACTAGTACACAGCTCTGCATTCATTCTTTAGCTTTTATTTGTACACACTGTTGTATTGTATTCATTCCTGTATCCAATATATTCATGTAATAAAGAATGATATTCAAAGTACACAATTTCATGGCATTAAGCCAAGTAAGAGTTGTATTCTCAATAAGTGCTACATGAGTATGTGCATTATGCATGTCAGCAGAAACATAACTTTCCAATATTAAAAAATGCATTATTTGTAGTTGTATCCATTATACTGTTAACCTACTAGTGAATGCTCTGGCTGATGTCATCAACCAAAAAGAAACTTATTTTGTGAATTTTGTCGAAAATTTTGAAAAAATATGAACATTTTTGTATTCCTCAAGCATATTAAAAGCTCTCTAACTGCATCATTAATTATTCTTATTGGAGTTATATAGCCATAAAAAATCCTTCGAAGCTCTATTTTGGAAACACCTGCCATGGTAATTTTCCACACAGTTTCATTTTTTTTTTCGCACTTCTTCACCAAAAGGCTGATCTAAGGCAAAGATTTAATTTTTTTGCATAATAACTCTGTTTTTAAAAATAATTTTTGATCTTGTTATCCAATACAGCATCAGAATTAAGATACATTTTTTTAAATTTCCCATTTTCAATTATTTTTTGCCATTTTTTTCCAAATAAAGTTCATCAGTGATATCTGTACACCAATGCACCTGCTGCTATAACTGTTTTGACATGACCTTAAACAGATGACATGGCAAAGCGAGTAATTTTAAACTGTTTCTTGCCTAATTTCAAGGTTAATAAAAGTAGTATGTTATGCAAAGGTGCACTTGCTAAGAGAAATGAAACAGGTGTTTTACTCCTTTGGGAAGTAAAACACCTGTTTTACTTCCTTACACATCATTACATTACACATCATCTTTGATGTGTGATGTAATGATGTGCAAAAAAAATTTAAAATGTTCATGAACATTACAAGTTGATAATGCCCACACAGAACCATTAGGTGAAGAAAGTATAACACAAATACAATATTGCTATTACAGAATATGTTATTTTGGTGTAATAGTGATCTATTATTAAAGAGGAAAAATTTAATGAGAAATATTCAAAAATGTCTTCACTATAAACATTTAAATTTTGGAGTGGGGGACCTATCAGACACGTGTGACTACTAACATAAAATAAAACATTTACAAACAATTGAGCATTTCCATTTGGGCAATGCGTGATTGGAAAGTTTGAACTATATTTGAATTAACCTTAATTAAATGCATTAAATTAATATAATATATGCCTTTATTATATTATTTCAATTTCTTTTGAAATTTTTTTTTTAATTATAACAAAGCCTTACTGTGTGGCACTGACAAATCTTCCAGAAGATTTAAAGCCTGTGGGACTGTAGGTTGGTGATGAATGACGGTTGCAGTTTGATGAAGAATGATGAATGCAGTTTGAAGAATGATGAGGGCAACTTGGTGAAGAGTAATAAATACAGTTTGGTGAAGAGTTAAAATGTCCCACCTTTCTTGAATTTTCATGTGAAACTGCAAGATTATTTTTCACAGGTGGAATCTGATGATTAGAACTATGACCCTAAAATAATAGATATTAAATTTGTATGGTACAATAATATATATTATATATTGTTATGTGCACTGAATAATGAAATAAATTCAGAGTAGTCCAAAATATTATAATCAATAAATAAGTTAACCAAGTAACATTTAGGTTTTTTTTGAAGAAAATATTCAACAATTGTTAGATTTTTTTAAGCCCACTTTCCAAAACCTGCGAGTATGTCAAAACCAAATTAACTATGCAAGTAAGGAAGGAGGGGAAGGGGAGAGATACTCGAGTACCCCAATGGGCATAATTTAATTTTTATCCATTATCTTGATATGAGTTGGAAGGGTGCGCAAATGACAATTACACCCTCACTAGATACTTCTGTTTTGAATCACCATCTTGAAACAAGATGGAATTATAGGCAAATCTGTTTGGAACTCTTCTGTTTAGTGTAAAAGAAACAAGATTTACAGATCTTATGAGTGGGTATGAGGACACACACACACACACTGTTAGGGCTATTTTTAAATTAATACGCCATCTTCAAACCCCTGGCCTGTGTACATGATTGATAGGTTGCAACATAAACTGTATTTTTTACATCTTATTATTATCTTTCTATACATTAAAATAATTTTCCTCCTAGTGATATTTATTCAACCAATGGGAGAAGAGGGATGCGAGTTACTAAAATACGTAACAGAAGCTTGTTTTAGTGTGGTAAAACAAGCTTCTGTTTTAGCGTGTTCAGGCTAGACAAACCACGTGCATGCACTTTGTTTATCTAGCATGACCACGCGGTACCATTCTTGATTTTCATATGTAACATGTTTATGTATCCATATCTTAGGACTGGTTTTGGCGCATTATAGCCTTAGTGAAGTTGCTAATGCGCCAATAAAACCCAACAACAAACCAACCATATCTTAGGAAGAGATAAACACAGTGCTCACTGCGCTCGCAGGGGGCAAAGCCCCCTAGTTATTGTTATTATTATTATTATTGCAATAAAGATTCTCTTCTTCTTTTTGAGACAAGTTGATAACTATTAATTACAAGAGCCAACTGTTTAGAACCAATGTTTACAGTAGTTTGATCACAACTATATAATACTTTTGGGGGAAGGAGTTAAGAGGGGAAGTACATCCATCCTCACTGGCAGCTATGCACTCAGAACAATTATACAAAACAAAATATTCTGTGGAAGAGCTTTAGTGATGACTCCTTCCCTTGGGCATACTTATGCTTACTGATATACTGTATTTTTATTTCAAGCTGTCATCTTGAAACAAAATGACTACCACTGGAATTATTGGTAAAATCCATTTGGAACTCTTCTGTTTATAGCCTGATTGAAACTAAATTTGACAGATCTTATCAGTGGCTATCCTGGGCACACTGCCACAGATATTTTTATTCTGATCCACCATCTTGAAAAAAAAAAAAAAAGTCTACCATTTGATATGAGCAACATTGATATAAGCATCATCTTAACTAGTGTTATTAATAAATTGGAAATGTCTATTGATTATAGATTGATATATAGTAATAAATGGATGATACTGAATAAATAAATATATGAATAAATAAAAAATAAATATGAATAAATAAAAAATAAATACTGAATAAATATGAATAAATAAATAAATAAATATGAATAAATAAAAAATAAATACTGAATAAATATGAATAAATAAATAAATACTGAATAAATATGAATAAATAAATAAATAAATATTGAATAAATAGATATTGAATAAATAAATGAATAAATATGAATGAATAAATAAATAAATATTGAATAAATAAATGATACTGATGATATATAGTAATAAATGGATACTGCTCTATGTAGACTAATGTTATTATCAGAGTCCCCCAGGGTTCGGTGCTGAGCCCATTGTTGTTTTGTGTATTTATCAATGATATCAATGAAGGTTGTTTGTTGTTTTGGGTTTTTTTTAGGAGCATTAGCAATTAAGACCATATTGCTCCAGGATATGCGGTGGTCATTCCCTGACCTTTCCGCATCCTCAGTATTTGGTGGTGACTGGCTCGAACCCCGGTCTAATCAAGAAGCGTGTGCTACGCACTGCTGCTCCTTCCCACCTGGCTACGGAGGCGCCATATCGATGAAGGTATATCAGGCTAAATGTCCAGAGAGCAGATCAAAAGGTGACATGAATAATTACAGACCTGTTAGCTTAACTTCTGTTCCAGGAAAAATAACGGTGTCAGTGATTAAAGAAGTAATACAGGACTTAAACTTGATAAGAGGTACAAAATACATGTAACGTAAACTTTTCATAGGAGATACAAAATATATATACCATAAACTCAACATTCCAATATATACATATATTCAATAATGTAAACTTCGTGACATAACCTTCATAACAGAGTGTTATTACTGCATTAGGATATAAGTTTAGGTAGTATGCTTGCTTGAAGTTTGCAGAGCTATCAGGAGCAGGCATAATATTGCAAGGGGATGCCTTTGTGTGTGTGTGTGTGTGTGTGTGTGTGTGTGTGTGTGTGTGTGTGTGTGTGTGTGTGTGTGTGTGTGTGTGTGTGTGTGTGTGTGTGTGCTCGATGTAAAGATATTAGGTGCCAACCTAATATCTTTACATCGAGGTGTAAGGATACTAGGTGCCAACTCAGCGTTGTTATGGACCTTTATGAGAGCTTCAAGAACAGGGTGAAGTAACACTACATGCATCCTTTGTGAATTGGTGTGCCATGTGCCGTTGGGCTGGATAGAGTCATTGAATATTTATGCGCAGTTCTTTAGTGGTATGTTTCACGTAGTTTGCGATTGTTGTGATGGCTGATGTGTGAGAGAGCAATGTGCTTGCATCAAGTTTTGTTTCCTTCTTAACAATACAGCAGCAGAAACCCATAAGAAGTTGAAACAAGCTTTTGGTGACAATGATTTAGGCCAGATGCAGACCTACTGCTGATTTAACCATTTTAAAAATGGTCCAATGTTGGTTGATGATGACGATCGCTCTGGGCATCCATCACTGAACACCACCCCGGAAAATGTCGGAAAAGTTTGGGCGCCAATCCCCGAAGACCGCAGGCAGACCATCCACAACATTTGTGGCATTGTAGGACTACTGTATGGCATATGTCAGCGGATTTTGTCAGATGAGTTAAACATGAGAAGGACTGAGGCCAAGTTCATGCCATGGTTACTGAGTGAAGACCAAAAGCAGCATCGCATGGAAGTTAGCAGGGATCTTCAAGAACAGGCCAGGAATGATCAAAACTTCCTTTCTACTGTCATCACTGGTGATGAGAGTTGGGTAAATGGGTATGACCTAGAAACCAAGCAACAATGAACCAACAGTGGAAGAGCCCATGAGCCCATCTTTGCCCCAACCAAAGAAAGCCCAAGTGAGGAGCAATGTGAAGTCCATGCTGATCTCTTTTTTGGACATTGACAGGATTATCCATAAGGAATTCATTCCTCCTAGCAAGACAGTCTACACAAAGTTATACTACAACATCCTGATGCAGTTAAGGGAAGCTGTCAGGAGGAAAGGTCCAGAGAAGTAGTGTACAAAGAACCTTCATCATGACAATATGCCAGATTACACATCTCTCACTGTGGCACAGTTTTTTTTTATGAAAACCCGAAACACGAAATTTATTATAAAATGGATATTGGCTGGTGGCGGCACAAGTTTGGACTGTTTTTCAAGAGAGAGCAGGAATTATAGAAGTCAATTCAGAAGAACAGTGCTCATGGAAGTATCTGTAGAAAATGGCATGCAGCAGAAACAGTACGTCTATGAGACATCGAGTGGAGAGGCTCTGTTAGAGAGGAGTCATTAATTAACCTAACTGCCCTCTTCTGAATGGAATCTAGAAGCCTGAGAGAGGTTTTAGAGGCACCGCCCCAGATGTGGGAACAATATTCCATGTAGGGTGGATTTGCGATTTGTACACAGTGAACAGCTGTTTGGAAGAAAAGTAACGCCAAGGGCGAAAGAAGAAACCAAGTATTTCAGATGCAGAGGAAGCAATATTTGTAATGTGCTTGTGCCAGGAGAGAGAGATTAGAAGTCAGGGTAATCCCCAAAAGAGATATATGATTATGCCTATAAATTGGAGTGTCACCAAAGATAAGAATAGGAGTAGAAGAATCCTTTTTGCAAGATATAAGACAAGACTGAGTTTTAGAAGGATTGAAATCAACTAAGTTGTCTTTGCCCGACTGGAGAATTACCTGGAGATTGGCATTTAAGGAATTGGTAGCGGATATTCGAGAAGTTGAAGCTGATTGAGCAGGGCGAGGTTTCTCAAAATGGAAAGTGGAATGCAATGTGCTATCATCAGCAAAACTATGGATAGGATTTCCAGTCAATGGAAGAAGGTCATTAATATACAAGAGGAAAAGAGTGGGGGAAAGAACTGAACCTTGGGGGACACCAGCAGTAGTGGAGAAGCTAGAAGACAGAGAGATCTACCATCCCTTTAGTGAGCGAACTTTTCCATTGAATTTGTCCATAAATGGGTAACATAAGCCAGAATATCACCAGTGGATCGACACTGACGGAACCCATACTGGTGATCGTTGATCAGACGGAAGGTTTCTAGGTAGTTTAGGAGTTGGCGGTTAATTGATTTCTCCATTACTTTATAAAGAGTAGAAGTAATTGCAATGGGACGATAATTGGATGGGAGGGATTTGTCACCTTAAGAACTGGCTGGATATGAGTAAATTTCAAAGCAGAAGGAAAAACACCTTTGGAATAAGAAAGTGAAAAAAGGCGGCAAAGGACAGGAGTAAGTTCAGGAGCACAGGTTTTTATTTCTAATGGAAAAGTTAGGTGAAACACAGGCAGTTGCTCTTGACATCTCAAAGGCTTTCGATCATGTTTGGCATAAAAGTCTTCTAAATAAGCTTCCATCTTATGGTTTTCCAACTGTTTTTTGTAATTGGTTATCCAGTTTTCTTTCTGATTGCTCACTGAAGGTGATGGTAGAGGGCTCTCTTTTTTTTTTTTTTTTTTTTTTGATTTGGTAGTTGTTGGCGCATCGGCTTCTGTGGCCATATTGCACCTCCCAAGGTTTTTGCAGTACTTTGATCCAAGCCCGAGGCGGGAATCGAACCCGCGACCTTTGGGTTGCCGGGCAGGTACTTTACCCACTCGGAGAGGGCGCTCTCTGTCTTCTAACTTCTCCACTAATGCTGGTGTCCCCCAAGGTTCAGTTCTTTCCCCCACTCTTTTCCTCTTGTATATTAATGACCTTCCATTGACTGGAAATCCTATCCATAGTTTTGCCGATAATAGCACATTGCATTCCACTTTCCATTTTGAGAAACCTCGCCCTGCTCAATCAGCTTCAACTTCTCGAATATCCGCTACCAATTCCTTAAATGCCGATCTCCAGGTAATTCTCCAGTCGGGCAAAGACAACTTAGTTGATTTCAATCCTTCTAAAACTCAGTCTTGTCTTATATCTTGCAAAAAGGATTCTTCTGATCCTATGCTTATCTTTGGTGACACTACAATTTTGAGGGTACAGCTCTAAAACAGTGCTCGCAGGACCCTAGAAATGTAAGGAAGATTGGATCTCGCCACGATGTTCATCATAACCTCAAAAAAAAGTCATCAGTCATACTGCATGACGGAAGAGATGGGGAAGGGTTGACCGGAACTTAGCTCTGGAGACTAAACATGGTTTCCACCACTTCAAGCCTCCAATAAGCAAAGTGGGAATATTGCACTGGTTGATGAGTCATCTACCACTTAGTAATTCCTGGTAACACAGAGGGGCGGCATTCCTCCATGTGGTGTGGGAGCCGCACCTCGACCCCTGCTTACATTTGTTCACACCTGGGTGGTCACACACAGTGTGCTTGTGCATGGAGATTATACCCAGGATTACTAATAGTCCCACCACCGTGAGCAAAGCATTTGGCTGTTACAGACTGTCCGGACGTCACCGAAATTAGGTCCACTTGACTTGAATATCACCCAAATATTAGTTCCATCAGTGTTTTAGACTTCCAGGCAGCAAGTACAGCTTGTCTAGCATATCTGAGAGAATGTCTGTGACAACCTCAAGTTTTTGGCATCCAACAACACATGACACTCGTCCCCAACCCTCTTATTCGCCAGACTTAGCCCCCTGCGACTCCTTCCTCTTCCCAAGAATGAAAATCAAGCTGAGTGGTCGAAGATTTGACAGCGTAGAGGATATCCACACCAAATCGCAGGCGGTGCTGAACGCTATGACGAAGAAGAACTTTCAAGATGCATTCAAATCAATGGAAAAGTGTTGGGATTGGTGTTTATGCTCTCAATGGGACTACTTTGAAGGTGACGGTGGTGAATAAGAACCAAGGAGAGTCTATTTTATTTTATAAATGCATTTTGGGAACTTCTGGGTTGCACCTCATATATTGTGCATAAAGGTTAGGTGAAATAGGACTAGGATATGTCTGCTGGGGTAAAAAGTTTGACTTTTTGTAGAGCAGATATCATCTTTTAAGGAAACAAAAGCTGATATTGTTGTACATGTTAGAACTAATGACATTAAGAGGAGATCTGCAGACTTACTTAACAAGTACAGGTCAATGTCGAAAAAAAGTCACGAGTTTGGTGTTAAATTTGAAAGTGTCTGCACGTCTGTCCAGGCACAATATTAGGGAGTATATGATGAGAGCCTTGACAATCAATTCGGCCCTAGAGAGATTGTTCAAGGCTCATGGGGTTGAATTTTTTCTCTGCTTGGTCTGTGCTTGTAAACAGGAGAGACTGATTCTACAGGGATGGAATACACTTAAATAGAAAGGGTGCAGGAATATTTGCTGATGCTATCGAGGCAGTGTTAGGTGGCTCGGGAAACTGCTAGCTTGGGGGATTCACAGACTAATAGATCAACAATAGTAGCAGGCAGAGGTGAAAATGATTCTTGCACTGCTTCTATTGGAATGAGAAGCAGCCTGGAAAAGCAAGTTGGTGGGGATTTCAAGGAATGCTGGGGGTCATCATGGAACAAATAAATACATGGGCTATGTTAGGGTAGGTAATTAAGAGCAAGAACAGGTGCATGTATCCTTGCATGTCACCAACGCTAGGAGCATAACAAATAAATTTGATGAATTTGAAGTGCTGGTGAAGACATCAAATACAGACATTGTGGGGATATCTGGCATTGTGGGGATAGGGTTTCACAGAGATATAAGGAATGCAGAATTTGAATATATAATGGGGAATAACATTGCCTTGATAGCATCATGAGGGGTACAATGTACAGAAAGTAACAGACAGTATAGGAAGGGAGAAGGGGTTATGCTGAGTTAAGAAACACAAATTCAAAGGCAGTGTATATAGTTGACATGGATTGCTAGTGCAATACTGAGTCAGCTTGGTGTGACATAAGCACTTGGAAAGCAAAATGAGAGTAGGAGTGTGTTATAGGCCTAATGACTCTGATGAGTACAATGAACAACTACAGAGAAATAGAGTAGACCAGTAAATCAGAATGTCTTGTAATGGGAGATATTAACTTTCCAAAAAGTGACTTCAACTTGTGAATACACTAGTAAGTATTCACAAATTGCTTACACACTAGCAAGACTTTTGTGGATTTATTGGATGACTGTTTGCTACAGCAGCATGTTTGAGATGTGTAAGATTAAAAATCTTACAGAATAAAAATAATAATAAGTTTGTGTTTATTGATTAAGAAATAGGAGTTCTTGTTGCTAGTGAATACGAAAGTAATATCGTCTGATTTCAATAAATAGGATTTTTTGAGCATGGAATATAAATTTAATGGGCAGTAAGTAATAAAAGCAGAGCCATTAGCCATCAACTTCCGTTATAAGCAGGGAAAAACTACTGTAAAGCGGCATGGGTCCAAACAACAACAGGCAAATTAAGGTTTATGCAGGGTCGAAATAGTAGGGAAAGTTTACTTCAAACAGTCGCCAACAGGAAGTGGGTTCTTAAAGAGCACACAAGTTTCCAAATATAGGCGCTGTGGTCAGAAGATGTGATTTTCGTGGTTTAGAACGCTACAGGGACAAAGGCGTTATATGACAGGGGAAGAGTTGTTTTTTGGATAATCAGCAAACAGCAAAGAGCACACAGTATGGGAGAAAATCTGGTAGAATTGTAAAAAGTGGGTGTATGGTAACACGTGCTACTGGGCCAGCTGAGTATAGGCCCAGAGTATAGGCCTTCTAACAAATCAAATGAGAAGAATTCGTACATGAATATAGGATTGGAAGGAGTCATTGAGAATAGGTGTGGCGAAATCGGGAGTAGATGAAGGAAAAAGGCAGTGAAAGGATTGGAAATGGGCACAAAGTTGAGATTTTTGTCGGTGTGAGTGAAAATGGTTTAGGGACACAAAATTGAGATTTTGTCGGTGTGAGTTAAAATGGTTTAGTCGGTCAGAGTTGAGCAAGTGCTGACCAGTTTAAGATGGTATAGTCAGTCAGTGTCAGTAAGTTGAGTAGTTGTAGTATAAATTAGTGTTGGAGAGAAGAAAGGGGATCAAGTTAAGATGTAGCAGTTAGTTGATCCGTCAGCCAGTAGCAGACACAGTTTTGTTTCAGTAAATAGAGTTCAGAGTTTTCATAGTTTTTTTTTCAGAGTTCATTAAAGAGCAGAAGGCAACTAAAATAGTTGAGAAAGCAGAATACGGCGAAGTTAGCTCATTGTAGAATAAACAAGATGTCTGATGCCCAGGAGATAATGGAGCTGAAGCTGATAGGATCCGGAGCCAGACCGAAGGGAGAACAAACGTGCTGACCAGATGAAATGAACTGTTTTTTAGGAGCAAAGGTACTCGAAATCCAAGAAGCAAACATGAAAACTCCTGTCGAACTCTCCAAGGTTTGCGAGATGCATTCCAGATGGAATTGACCTGCTGTTCAGTGCGAGAAAGATGAAGAACATGCCACAGAGCCCTCAAGATAACTAAGTAAGTGGCTAGTTACATAAGTATTCTCATACACACCAAGAACTGTAGGAACCTCGGAATTTAAGTAGCAGGACTTTTAAAAGATACTGTGCATAAGAATTACTCAGTTGTAAGGATAGGTTATTTTAGGATATGTGCTGAAGGACATTAGCCAGGGCAAGTTAATATATATATAAATAATTTTGGAAGGGAATACATATATATAAAATATTTGAAGTAATTGATGCCTTGTTTATAATTGCTTGATAGGCTACAATTAAATATGTTTTGGATGGGAATTAGAAGTGAGTGTTACCTGTTAATAATCATTGTGATAAGTAAATGAATAAGTATTGAATTATGTAAGAAATAATAGAAAGAGGATTGATATTTTGTTATTAATGGTTTTAATTGATGCATGATCAATATATGTAGGAAATAATAGAAAGGGATCGATTTTTTGTTATTGATGGTTTTAAATGATGCAGGATTGAATGTATACAGAAGGGAATTGAACGGGATTGGTATTGTTATTAATGGTTTTAACTGATGCATGATTAAGATATATATATATATATATATATAAGAAGATGAGACTAGATCATGTTATCATATGTTTGGGTTTAATCATTTTGGTTTTGATATATTCATGTAAATATGTACAATAAACTGAATTTTATATATAACCTTTGTGTGTTTTTTTTGTTGTTCTGAGTACCAGCCTATCTGAAGGGAATTAAATACATCTAAGAGCTTTTCCCCTTGAACATAGAATTTTCTGTGAAGTTAATAGTCAGATGCGCAAGTGGGGAGTTATTCTAAAGGGGATAGATAAAATATATGTAATAAATAAGCTTCTTAAATCCCCACCCCCACAGATGCAACCAGTGGGAGTAATACTACTGATCTGATTATGAGCGCTGATTATTCACGAATGAAGAATCTGCAGATAAAGGAACCACTAGGTGGCAGTGATCATAGTGTATTGATATGGAATTTACTTAAAAATGTAATTACCATCAGGGGTAAAGGGAAGGGTTTTTGCTTTCATAAAGGTGACTACAATCATCACAGACAGATTCTAAATTCTATATCACAATGGAACCAACTGATGATGTTACTAACAATAAATTCTAAATGGGAAGCATTCAAAGAATTCATCTTGGAAGCTACTAGCCTTTTCATACCAACTAAGAAATACTGTTCAAGGTTTAGGCCTAAGTGGATATCATATAAACTAATGAGACTTATGGCAGAGATGAAAAATGCATGGGATGCATATAAATTATCAGGCGACACAGAAGCTATGGTAGATAGTCTGTCTGTATTCAAATCACAAAGGAGTTTGGTTGAGCAAGTGAAGACAGATTATTATTATTATTAGCCATAAGGTGCAAGGAAGCCTGAGGTTTATGCTGCACCAGCCAAAAAAAAAATTTTTTTTTGAATTACCCTGAGAGAGAGAGAGAGAGAGAGAGAGAGAGAGAGAGAGAGAGAGAGAACAAGAGTCAGAAGTAGAAGGAATCACCAAGAAAGAGAAGAATGATGATATCCAGCTCAGGACACTGGGTGTACCAAGCCTATACTCACCAGATGTATTGCTGTATCTTTTTTTTCACGTTTCCAGCAGGAACACTTCTTGGTATAGGTTGGATGTATTTCTTTGCAGTTAATACAATCGGGTGATGTTACTGTGCAGTCAGTATTAGCATGCACAGTGGATCTACATGTGGCACAGACAGCTGCTCATCTACAGATTGTCTGTGAGTGCCTAAACTTCTAGCACTTGTAGCAGCATAAGGGATTTGGAATGTAGGCTTTAACTCAGCAATTAAAATAACTTGCTTCAATCATTGTTGGTGAATTGGGATTGTCAAAAGTAAAGATTATATGTCGACTAGGAACCAGTATACCATCCTTCTTTGTCAAAATTTGCCTTAATTGACGATTTGTTGATCGTGCAGTTCTTGTCTTAGCTCTCCATCTGACAAATTGATGAAGTTCTGTGCAGTGATGATACCTCTTGACATGTTCAGGGAAATGTGTGGTGAAATGGTAAGAGAAATTCCACCAAAAATTTTTAGTTTTTGTAGTTGCTCAGATTGTTGAGGAATGACAACTTCAACCATTAAGTCTCCAATCAGAGAGACAGCACAAACTGTCTTTGGGTACCTATTGCACTTTCTAGGCATTTCTGCACTAGAAATAGCTAGTTTTCCAGATCAATTGGTCTTGAGTTGAACGGATAATTAGGAACGTTTGGAGTCTGGATTCTGTGTACATCAGTTTCTGATGTTTGGCTGTGAATAAATCAGGCTCCTCTTGTATTTGCCCTGTCAGGGTATGTTCTGTGTACACAGTAGATTTCTGGGTTTTTGAGAACTGTTTTCTCAATTTCACCTGAAAGGGAGACCTCTCCCCCCCCGCGAGTTACCGATCCTGCCACGTGGAGACAGGAGCGGTGCCACCTTTGTGAATAAGTGGTAGTGGGGTAGTAATAAAATGAAAAAAACAAGAAAGAAGGTTACTTTCCTTACTAGTAAAGTGATTTCTTTACTAAGGATTATTTAATTGAGCATTAGTGCAACACTGTACCCAGGGAAATAATTTTATTTCTTCAAGAGCATTTAAAGCATTTGCCAGTGCATTTAAAATATTAATAATCTTTAAGATTTATTAGTAGACATTCTTGAGTATGTTTAATGTGTTAAGTTAATCCATATGAGAAAGATAACAACTGGGTCATGAAGAAATTCAGATTATGTGAAATATGTCATATTTCAAATAACCTGATATCAAATTAACAAGGATACACTGTAGTTTTTTTTTTTTTTTTTTTTTTTTGTCATTTACACATTCACCAGAAGTGATGTATTGAAGTCATACAGCATAAAATGTAATGTAACTTTTATTTTAATGCAGATGAAGCAATATTTGTGATATGCTCATGGCAACAGAGATTAGAAGTATGGATAATCCCCAATATGTGATCTTGCCTAGAAATCAGAGTACAGTCATCCCTTGATTCGCACTGTTTGCTATTGTGCAGCGAGTTTCGCTACCTGCGCGATTTTTGTTTATGAAGCTTCAAAAATAGGAATGACAAGCAGATTTTGAAAATTTATTTGTTTTTTACATGATTGAAGATTTCATCGAAGGAGAAATACATTTCGCCATAATAACGTAAAATCCCACAAAATTCCAGCTGTTGGTATTATTGCAAATGTAATAAGATCGAGTTTACTACCCGTTTATAATTAGATTGAACTAACAGAAAAGCCCAATAAACCGGAAAGTGCAAATTGTTTTTATTGTTTTATGGTTGTGACCTCCAGAAATGTGCTTGAGAAAAATATGACAAAGGCATTCAAAACTGATTCTTATAATCAAACATAAGCAATAAACGGTGGCATGTTTGTCTGGCTATTTTTGAAACAACTTCCTCATTCGGGAACCCTCTTCATCAGTTACCCTACGTTAGCTGTTCAGACAAAATATTTTTCTGGTTTGTGCAACTTACATAAAAATGTTTTAATCGGCAAGCATTATTTTTGCTGATTTAATATTTCTTGTCTATATAAAAAAGTCTAAAGAAAGCTACAACAAAAAAAATTTTAAATTTAGAGGAAAAATAAAAAATTGTTAAGGAATTAGAAAATGGCAAAAAGGTTTTGACATTGGCCAAGAAATACAGCATAAATGAATCTAGCATTCAACAAATTAGGGAAAATGCTGAGAAAATTAAAAGTTCAGTTATCTGGTCCACATCATTGGCTGAAAAAAGCACCTACAAAAGCGAGAAATCTGTTAATAGAGAAAACTGAAAAATTACTTTCTTTCTGGATAGACCTTAATTAAAATACAATGCCTCTTAGTTTAGATATTATTCGCACCAAAGCTCTGCAAATTTTTAATCGCTTATAAAAAGCTGGTCCATGCAATGCAGACATCTTTCAGGCCAGTAAGGGTTGGTTTGAAAATTTTAAGTAGTGTCAGTCTTCACAATCTAAAATTAACGGATGAAGCAGCAAGTGCAGATATGGAAGCTGCTTCTTTGTATCCAAAAACTTTCAAGGATGTTATTGCGACTGAGGGCTATCTAGCAAGTCACGTGTTTAATGATGATGAAACCGGCTATTTTGGAAGCATATGCCAAGCCAAACATTCATTTCGAAAGAAGAGAAAACCGCCCCAGATTTCAAAACTGCAAAAGATAGGTTAACACTTTTTATGTGGCAATGCAGAGGGTGACTTTAAGTGTAAACCGCTTCCAATTTATATGTCAGAAAATCCTCATGCTTTTAAAGGAATATCAAAAAGCCCCTTACCAGTTCACTGGAAATCGAGCAAAAAAGCCTGGATGACAAATAAAATCTTCGAGGATTGGTTTTTAAATTGCTTTTGTGTCGAAACAAAAGGATATTGCCAGAAGAAGAATATAGCATTCAAAATATTGCTCGTTCTTGACAATGAGCCATCATCCTGCACATTTATCTGATTAGCACCCAAAGGTGAAAGTTACCTTTCTTCCAGCAAATACAAGTTTGTTAATTCAGCCAATGGTCCAAGGTGTTATAGCTTCCTTTAAACTTTATTACCTAAGAAGGTCTTTTTTACAATTGGTAGAAGCTACTGATGGAATAGATAGTCTTTCAATTCAAGATTACTGGTGGAATTATAACAGTCTTGATGCTGTAAAAAATACTGAATTCATCACATGGGGTGAAGTTAAGATTCCAACAATGAATGCAGTGTAGAAAAAGCTGTGGCCACAAAGCTGCACTAAAGGAGCCACAGTCGAAACGCCAGAGGTAGTTGAGATTGTGAGAATTGGCAAAATGATTAGCGGAGAGGGATTTGAAGAACTGGAACCAGCATATATCACAGAAGTCCTTGAATCTCATAGAGAACAATTATCAATGGATGATATTTTTTTATAATGTGAAGAAGAAGATAACAAAAATGACAAAAACGAAGATGCACACAAAACTTTGACTGCGAAGAGACTAACTTAGTATTTAACACTTGCAAATCACCTTAGCCAAAAAACTCTCGATATGGATCCTAATTTGGAGAGGAGTTTAAATTTTCACAGAACTTTATTATTATCTTTAGTTCCTTATGAAGAAATTTAGAGAAAAACAGCTTGCTTCTAGGCAAACAATTTTAACAAATTTTTTTCAAAAAGCATTGGATACTGTTGCAAGTTTATCACAGGAAAACAGCGACAAAGAAGCAATGAATTTAGATTAAAAATCTAGCAGTATTAGTAAGATTAATTTTATGGACATGTTTCTAATTTTTTTTCTTTTTTTTTACCGATTGAAGACAATTTTTTTCTGCACATTTTTTTTTGTGCACAGGATGGAATCCTCATTATGTCATATAAACTATGTTTCGCATTGCGCGGTGTTTTCCCGGAACATAACCCCTGAGCAAATTGGGGATGACTGTATTAGCAAGATGATTGTGTGAATAGTAGATTCTTTTGCAAGAAATAATACAGAACTGATATAACACAGGTCTGCATTTAAGCCGACTAAGTTTACTCCAACCCACTGCAGAATTACCTAGAGATTGGCAATTAAGGAGTTTGTTGTGGATATTCAAGAAGATGAAACTGTTTGTGCAGAGAACATTTTCTCAAACTGGAAGGTGGAATGAGTCTGCTACCATGGCAAAACTATGGACGGGATTTCCAGCCAGTGGAAGGTCATTAACAAACAAGAAAAAGTGAGTAAAACAACTGAATCTTGGGGAATATCAATGCAAGAGTTAGAGGAAAGATAAGATGCTAATAAGTCAGCTTCATCTGCAGATGAGGATGCAAAGAACCATAGAGTTATAAGAGATGTGGAAGTAAGGAATGGACAGAAGTTGCAGTCAATAACTTTCACCTAGAGAAAAAAGCATGACAGCTTAGTAGGGCAAGCAAGTTTTCTAATCTTCAAAATAAAGTTTGGATTGATTATTAACTTTTTTACAACTTTTGTAAGCTTTAGCATTGGCAGAAGACAAAGTTGGAGATTTGATGCAAGTTATTTAAGATACAGAATGTTCTTAGGTTGAACAACTTTAGCACATTGGAAAATCAAAGAAAATCTAAGAAAAATGTAGGACTGGAAGATTTAAAAAGTAATCCAATCAAATAATAAAAATCACACAGATCATCTGATTTTGCATTTTTGGGATGCCAAATGACATGAGACTTAGAACAGCCATGGCATAGAGGCTCCACTGAAGAAGAGATCATCACCAAGTGTGACCTGAAGTGCTTAGAGGTCTATTAACATTGGCAGCAAAGATGTGTGGTAAGGGCTGTCTAGTTTTCTAGTAGCTAAATGAACAAGTTGTGTAAAATTTAGGCATTAGTAATGCCGAAAGATTTGGCATCTCTATTATTGGGTCTGTGAAACTAGAAAATTGGAGGCAGCTGGAGTTATGAATATTAAAATCACTGAGGAAAATTACTTGCCATTAGGAACAGTATAATGGAGAAAGTACCTGAGTTTTTCAAAGGAAGTCAAAAACGTCCTAAGTGATTTGTAGAATTAGGGGAACAACACAGGTAGCAAATGAATTTGAAAGAATAGGGTGAAAAATTTTAAGGCATAAGAGATCAAAATGAAGAGATTCCAGATAACAAGTCTCTCACAAGGAATACCAGAGCAGACACAGGCACAAGTACTAAAAGCAAAAGTTTAAAGCAAAAGGAATCATAGAATGAATAATTAAAGCAAATGATGTGAGTGGTGGCTGAGATTTCACTTCAATCATCAATTTATGATGGTGTTTCCCAAAAATTATTTTCATACACTCTAAGGTGTGTATGAATATCATTCTTCATTTTTAAGCACCTTTAATCTAAAATTTTTACTCCAAAGCCTGATAACAATGAAAAAGAAATTGAAACTGAAATGGGACATAACACACACAATCGACTTTGGCCTCTTTAGTCCACTACACTAGCCACCTAGAAACCCTGAGGGGTCAGCACAATGGTTGCCCAACCCGAACCATGGGGACATAAGTGCCAACAATCAAGCATTCTATATTCCAACTCTTTTTGTATCTATAATTTCTTTTGCAACATCAGAATATATTCTGGATCCGTATGCTCTAACATTAAACTTTTAATCTTGTTCAGCCAATCGAAAGCCATAACCTTGTCTTATATCGTACAGGTTGGTTATTGGACGTTTAATGGCGCATCAGCATCTAAGGCTATCGTGCGCCCTTATATCATACAGACAGCCCACCAAGATGTGACAGAATCCTCAACTTGACCACAGCTGCATTGATCTGTGTACTCCAATTTATTCAATTTACTTCAAAAAGGACCATTCTCCATAATAAAATATATTAACTAATGTTAAATTGATCCTGGGCCTGGCTTTCAGATCAATTCTGTCTACAACTGTAAAGAACAAAAATATTTCATCCTTTTCTTGAACTTTTCCAAGAAAAGGTCTGTACATGAATGAGTTCTTCACTTGATTCCCCCAGGATGCAGCAGAATTGGTAACCATAAGTAAAAATACACAATCATAATGCATCCTCAGGGGGCCTGCACCAGACACCCCATTTAACCCTTGTAACTCTACAAATCAACCAAGTTCTACGAAGATTAACTTTTTATCTATTATAATTCCAAGGTACTTATATACTTATACCTCCTAATGTATGGTACTTGCATACCACAATGATGAACTATTGGATAGTGGCTCTGACCTAAACTATCTTTTAACAACAATTACAGCTTACTTTAGGTTAAACTCTTCGAGTTATTAGTTTTCTATTTCAATTATATACATTTTGTGCCTGCTGTTTTAATTTGCTTCTAGAATTCCCTTTACAGGGACAATTAAATCATCAGCACAGACAGTGAGCAAGAACCAACGTTGCAAGTTAATCCACGAGAGCCCAAAACACAACCATAACCATTAGTTACCTATCTTATGACTTTATAATAATTTATTACCTCTAACTCTCTATCCTCTAGCTATTACCTCTAACTATCTTTTAAACAGTCATCCACAACTACATATAGCATTATTGCAGTTAGTGGTGACTATCTGTCTTGTCCTTGTCAACACAGAGGGTCACCATACATTATCAAGTGCACTTGCAAAAGCCAGGAAAACTCTTTTTTAAGATTTTTCTTCTCCACTCTTATTTCCTCCACCACAAAGACAAGTGCATTCTCAGCACATTGGCCCAAGACAAAACCATACTGCCAATGAGACTGTAACACACTAATTCTATATATATATACATAAAACCTTAATACCAACCTTTCAAAGATCTTGGCCAAAACTAGAAAAGAGAGCCACTAACTGGCAGGACCATGGGCTGTGGGACCTCTATTTTCTTAATAATAATCTTCAATTGTGTCACTGTTCACATTTGTAAAAGTTCCCTCTTTCAGAGACACATACTTCTGCAGTAATAAGTCAGGACACACTCTGAACACTGTCTTCTTCATTTCAATACAATCTTTCCTTGATGCCTTACTATCCTTTGCGGCCTTTACTGCATTTGTCAACTCTTCAATAGTAAACTGAGCTTCTGCCACTTCAGCTGTATATTTTTAATTTTTCATTCTTATTTCACCATGTTCTTTGGTCTCAAGGCATATTATTCAAAATATTTTTTTTATTATGTCCCTCCACAACTCAGTCACTTATACAAGAGTCAACTAAAACCTCTTGACTGGTAAGACAACCAATAATTGAGATTGTCAAGAAACTTGAGCGGAGTGCTTGGCAGATTGAAGATGGAAAAGGTGTAGGTCGTATATCATAGCAGCCAATTAACTAATATGATTAACAGATGGGTGTAACAGATTACAAAATCCCATGTTCAACTGACTGACTCAGTTAGGTTAAGATAGGTTACTCTCAGAAAAATGAGTGTGTAGCTCATTTACTCTGTTTAATCAAGGTGCCAATACAGTTTGAGTCTTTTGTAACTTTTCTGAATTCATTGCCAGCTTTAGATTTGTGCAGATCCACCAAACAAAGAAGTGGTGCTACTTGGAGTTAAATGTACTCATCACACTTACCTGCTATAATAAGAAAATACTCAATAGGGATTATGCCAAAAACTTCATTTATATGGAGGAAAAATTACAAGCAATATTTGTTTAAATCCATAATTTCATTAAGTAGTCAAACTGTATTTAAATTTTAAAACACCAGAAATGAGAAGAGCGGTCTGATCTCAGGTTTTTTTATATATTTTTTTTTAATAAGGGTTTCACAAGAAGTATAGGATAGATGTGTGGAAATTTGCCTTTAGCCAGCGGGTAGTTGATTGGTGGAACAGACTTTCATCTTTTGTTGTGAAAGTTGATAGCCTAAATAAATTTAAGGCTGAGCTGGACAGGTATTTGGAACGAATGGAGGGGTGAAATGGAAGTGGTGTCTTTTCTTTTGGCTGATGTTGCATAAGCTTGCTTTCTTGCATCGTATGCCTCTACTAATGCTAAGATAACACAATGCATCAGAACTTTTTTAAGTTCTGCCATTCCACATCCCTCACATATCTAAAGGCACTAGCACTCTTTTCATTAGGCCAAGTAAATATGCTTCTTCCAAATTTGGCATAAGTCTGCTTACAATTTATTAAATGTTAATTATGTAAATATATAAATTCTAATTTGTTATCTTATATACTGTTATTTGGTGAACGCTGTATATACAATGTTACAGGGTGATTCATGAGATATGGCATAACTTCAGGAGCTGATTTCTGAGGTAATTTTGAGTTAAAAAATTAATATAAACAGGAAACAATTCAGCACGATTACAGAGCTGTGGCTGTTTGAATCTTAGGAAAAAACAAAGCAATTATGAGCAATATAAAATAAAAATAACAATAAACACAAACGTAACTGATAAAGTGTTGATTTATTTGTTAATTTTTATTTAGGAAAGTTACAATCTGTGTTTACAGATATGATGCAAGTATAGTTTGAGTAGATTTGCAAAAACACTACCTTTGACTTCAATACATTCTGCTGTTGTGTGAGAATGCACTGCTTGCCCAAGCCCTTCATGGCTGTCTGTTTTGAGCTGTAACATTCAATATGTGATAAAGTAATGCATCTCGTGTGTGTTTGCACTTTTCTGTGTACAAGATCTGTCATCTATCCATGCAGGCAAAAATCTAAAGGGTTAGGTGTTGTGAGCTAGGTGACTAATTTTGTGGACCACTGTGACATATCCAGGTATCATCATAGGGGGGGGGGGGGGCATGACAACCAGATCCAGGTATCATTGTAAGGAGGGCATGGAGACCAGGCTTTTGAGTTGTTTTTTTTTTTTTTAGAATGCCTCCTCCATTCTTTTTATTTAATTTCAAAATTTTGGTTAAGCGGGGCATATGCCCTGAAGAATATGCCTCTGACTGTGACCGATCCATTGCCCAGGGAATTGGCCATTAAGGTGAATAACCACTGCATGGGAACAATAAGAAGGAACTCCAGTGTGTTGGAAGTACACTCAACATCGTGTAGCCAAAGGTACATCTAACAGCTGCAGCAATTCAATTTGCAGAAACTGTAGATAGGCCTATCCAGTAATACAACCTTCAAAAATAAATGGATCATCAACTGATCACAGACTCCACACCACACATTAACATTGAATGAATATTGAAATCTACTGTGCACAGTGGCATGGGGATTAACTTACAACCAAACATGGGAACTGTGTGTGTTGTTGATGCTGTCTAAGGTGAAATGAGCTTCATCACTGGATGGGATGTAACAATGCAGATACCAATTATCATTCAGTCAATTACAAAACTTCAGCTGTTGGACAGGGTTCCCAAGTTCAACGTATCGAACAGACTGCACATGGTATGGATACATGCTTTCTTTATGCAAAGTTCTCCATACTCTTGATTGGGAAACATGAGGCACATGGATATCCACTGTGTACTAGTATACTGGCTCAACGATATTCTCTTACCAATATCTTGCAATGTTTGGAAAACTTATTGATCTGGAACTCTGCAATTCAGAAAACATCGCTAGTAGGCAACAATAGCATTTGCATTACAAAATCCATAAGCACACATCATATTGGCATATTCATCACTTGTAAACGTAAAAGACGCTTTGAAACAAACAATGGAACAGAAACGAATAACACTGCTCTTCATGCTGCATGTGTTCTGTCAGGCTATCTTGCACAGGCACACAGGTTGCAAGTGTGATTAGCAATGTTGCATTGTTGAAAATCTATGGCCATTACATAACTCTGTAATTACTTAGAATCAGATCCATGTTCATTTGAACTTTTTAACTCAAAATTGCCTCAGCAATCAGTTGTAGGGCATAACTTCTGAAGTTATGCCATATCATCGTGAATCACCCTGTATAATAATAATAATAATAATAAAAATTGCGAGTAATCTTTGGCAAAGGATGCAAAGAAAAACAGCAAAGAGTTCTTTACTTATGTAAACTCTAGAAGGAAGAGGATAAATCATATTGGTCCACTTGACATCAATGGTTCTACTGTTGATGATCCTGCTCAGGTAGCTGACAAACTGATTGAGTATTCTGCATATACAACCACACAAGGAATTCTCTAGGGAAGTAGAGGCCAGACGTTTATCAAACTCTAACAGGGAGCTAACTGATTTTGTAATAACTGAGAGGAAAGTTGAAGAGAAATTGTTGAAGCTAAACATAAGAAAGGCACCTGGAGTGGATGGGATCTATAAAAATTATATTAAGGGAGGTAGCAAAGGAAGTAAGCAAACCCTTAGCCATAATTTCCTTGAATTCAAGGGAGGACCCATGGTCTGGAGAATTGCAAACATATCCTCAATTCGTAAAGACAAATCGAAGGGTGACATGAGTAATTATAGATCTGTTAGTTTAACTTCTGTTCCCTGGAAAATAATAGAGTCCCTGGTTAAAGAAGCAATGCAGGATCAGCTAGACAAGTCTGCATTTATAGTTCAGACACAGCATGGGTTTGTCAATGGGATAATCTTGTCTGACCAATTTGAGTGGATCCTACAATGTGGTCCCAAAGGAACTGAATGCAAAAAATAATTTTGATATCATATAATGAGATTTCAGGGAACCTTTTGATACTGTTGCACATAAAACACTGCTGTACAAATTGGAGCAGTGTGGGATTAAGGACATGTTGCTGCTATGGATAAAAGGATGGTTGAGTGGGAGAAGACAGAGAGTGATAATCAACGAACACTGCTCTTCATGAATTAATATTATTAGTGGAATTCCTCACAGAGTTCGGTGTTCGGCCTGTTGTTGTTTTCTATATTTACAATGATATTGATGAAGTAATATCAGGATTAATTTCCAAGTTTGCAGATGATACAACAGTTGGCAGGATTATTAATGACAATAATGACAGTATGTTGTTATTGTTTGTTTGTTATTTGGTTTTTAGGAGCATTAGCAACTAAGGCCATATTGTTCCGGGGATATGCGGTGGTCATTCCGACCTTTCTGCATCCTCCGTATTTGGTGGTCACGGGCTCGAACCCTGGTCTCATCAAGAAGCGTGTGCTACATACTGCTGCTCCTGCCCGCCTGGCTACGGAGGCGCCAGGCGGGCAGGAGCAGCAGTATGCAGATGGGCAGATGGGCTGAGAAGTGGTAATTGAAGTTTAACATTGACAAATGCAAAGTACTCCATAGCAATAGCAACAGAGTAACATACCAACTGTGCAGTGCTACGCTTGGGGTTGTGGAGAATGATAAAGACCTGGGGGTAATTGTGCAGTCAGATATGAAGTTTTCTGTGTGGTACAGACAGGCTGCCAGAGCAACTCATGGGGTCTTGCCAACGATATACAGGAATTTTGCTAGCAGGGATAAGGAGGCGATTATCCCTTTGTATAAGTCAATGGTCAGGCCACACCTTGAGTACTGCATACAGGTCTGGAGGCCTCATTTTAGGAAGGATGTAGTGCTGCTGGAATGAGTACAGAGAAGGGCAGGGAGGTTGGTGAATGGAACAAAGAGTTGCTGTTACCAAGAAAGGTTTAAGCTCTGAAAATTGCAGCGTCTGGTGATTAGGTACCTGTGAAGTGATCTGACTGAGGTGTATAAGGCCTTGAATGGTTTGATATAGCTCAATGCTGATGGGAATCTTCTTCTTCTTGTTCAGATTATGCACCTGAGAGGGCATAAATTCAAATTGAGGAAAGACAGTTGCAGAATAGATGTGCAGAAATTTTCCTTTAGCCAGTGGATGAGTGATTGCTGGAACAAACTTGCATTTGTGGTTGTAGAAGTTGATAGCCTAAATAAATTCCAAGAACTGAACACACTTTTGGAGCAAATGGAAAGGGTGTTTTTTTTTTTGTTGATGCTGTATACACATACTTTGTTGAATCATATGCCTGTGCTAATGCTAATGATAATTTTCTTTAATTCTCACATTACCTCACAGAATTCAATCTCTGGTAACCAATTTATTCATTGGTTATATCAATATTAAAATTGCCCTAATTTGAGATTACCATCGGTTACATTTTAAAATACTCTCCTTTCCTTTTCACACTTTGATTCTTCTTCTTTACAATTCTTCCGTTATTTCTTCTTTACAATTCTTCCATTATTTCTTATGTATTCAATCTCCCATATTACTATTTCATATTTTACTCATTGTCTACATGGAATATATTTTAGGTATTATTCTACTTTTTACAGTATATAGATAAATAAATAATTAAACAAATAAATAATAATCACAGTTATATCTTACTCACTTCCAATTCTTTAAGTTTCTCCTGATAGTATGCCTGAATACACTCATCAGTTTTCCATCCTGTTAACCTCATTTCAATAACTTCAAGCAAATGAAGTTTACATTTTAAATCAAGTTGATCATCTCTTGAAGCATTGCGAAAAGTTACAAAATAATGATCGAGCTGTTCTGAAAATATTATCATATATTGACATGACATGGTACCTAGAATAGGTATGTGTAGGTGTATATATATATATATATATATATATATAAAATTAAAACAAAATTTGAACAAACCAGTTAAAGATATGAAGTAAAGGTATAAATATATAATAATATACTGTAGAGTAAATTTAACAGACCTGATTAATGCCATCAAACCAATGATTAAACATCACATCAGACTGTGATATAAAAAATATGAAGAATTATATTTAAAAAAAAGTGTAGAGCTATACACCTTAAGAGAAGAGTGGAAATCAAGAATGACAACAGCAGATATTAGTGCCCAGCATAAGAAATAAGTTGGCAAATAACCCTGCAAGGAAAAGGTATGAGTTTCGAGTACCCTGAGCACTCAAAAGTCATACCTTTAAGTATAATCAAAGGGAAACCCTAAAAAAAACCTAATCAATAAAAATTAATAAATTATTGTTTAATTATTAGTAAAAGGATACACTGAATATTATATAATCAAGGGTTAGCACCATTTAATACATCCAAATTCTCATTGTTATTTGCGAGTAACCACAGCAAAGAGGATGAGTGAGAAAAAAGATAATAATTTAATAGCTTACTGGTAGAATAACTGCTAGCCCAACAGACTGCAGACAAAACAATTATATGTATAAATTATATACAAAAGATGAGGGGAGGTGTTATACAAGGACAAGTAATAAGCCAAAGCTAAAAATAGGGAAAGTGAGGGAAGAAACAGGATAGCAATAGTACCCCAATCACCCTCGAATACTCTAATAATTCATGGAGTATAACAATTAGAATATGAAAACATAAAGACTTAAAAAAAGGAAAAGAAAAACATAAGCCAAAGCTACTTGGACATACTGGCAGTGTAACTGCCCGTCCCATGAAGTGGGGTTCTGGTATGATAATAACAAATACAGTAGTCAAAGAATATGTAATGATTCAAATAATGAATCAAATAAAAGAAACTAAAAGGAATTTTGAGAATATTAAGAAAAGCCCTTAAGTTAAAAGAGAAATGAAAGTGCCAAATAAGGGAAAGCATAAACAACCGTCTGTAATGTTTTTTTTACCAAATCAAGTAATGCCTGATAATACAATTATTTAAATGAAACTTTAAGAAAAATCAAAGGAAAACATACCTAATACAAATCTAACAGAATTATTTTAAATAAAAGTATTTTAAAAAATTATGAAAACAAACATAACCATGCCTAACACTTTTTATAAAAACCAAAAGAAAAACCTTGACTAACAACGCAATTATAAATTTTTTTTTTTCTAAAATAAAAAGAAAAGCCATACAAAAATATAAGTATAAAAGATTATACTTATATTAGATGTTAGACTTGAATGTTCATGTTAGACTTGAATTTCTGTAGATTGTAATTTTCAAAAAATACACCTGAAGGAAGGTGCTTCCAGAAAGCTGAAGTTGAAGGGATAAATGAAGAAGAAGAAAGCTGAATCTGTGAAATTGAAAATAGATGTGACTAGTTGCAGCACATGTACAGAGGAGTTTGAAAGAAGAGAAGCCAATTCAGAAGGGCAGTGTTCGTGGAAGTATCCACAAAAAGATACACAGCAGAAACAGAGCATCTATGAGACAGAAAGTGGAGAGACTTTGTAAGAGATGGCTCATTAATTAACCTGACTGCCTTCTTTTGAATAAAGACAGAAGCTCCAGGGAGGTTGGGGGATGACAGCCTCCGTAGCCGAGTGGGCAGGAGCGGGAGTGCAGTAGCACACGCTCTTTGAGTAGACCGGGGTTCAAGTCCCTGACTGCTGAATATGGTCGATCTGCCAATCCACACTGGACCAGCGTGGCAGATTATGGTCCATTTCCCTCAACATGAATTGTTGAGGAGGCTTCCATCCTGCAGTGGGTTGATAATGGCTGCACTTTTTTTTTACTTTTACAACCAAGAAGTGGTAATATTCCATGGTAGGGCAGATTTGAGATTTGTAGAGTCAGTAGTTTAGAGGAAAAATAACGTTGAGAGCGAAAGAGAAAACCCAATTTTTTGGATACAGATGAAGCAATATTTGTAATGTGCTTATGCTAAGAAAGATTATAAGTCAGGGTAATCCCTAATAGAGATATGTGATCTTGTTTAGAAATCTGAGTATCATTGAAAATAAGCATAGGAGCAGTAGAATTATTTTTGCAAGATATAAGAAATGACTGAGTTTTAGAAGGATTGAAATGAAATAAGTTATCTTAGTCCGATTGAGAATTACCTGGAGATCAGAATTTAAGGAGCATGGAGGAATATTCGAGAAGTTGAAGCTATTTATACAGTGCAAGGTTTCCCAAACTAGAAGGTAGAATGCAGCATACCAACATGAATAGGATTGCCAAGTCAGTGGAAGAAGGTCAATAATATACAAGAGAAAAAGAGTGGAAGAAAGAACCGAACCTTGGGGAACATATCAACATTAGTGGAGAAGTTAGAAGATGGAGTCATTTACCATTACCTGAATGAGAGATCAGAGAGAAAACTGGATACCCAATAGCAAAAAACAGTCAACAATCCATAAACAGACCTTTATGCCAAACATAATCAAAAGCCTTAGAAATGTTAAGAGCAACTGCTTGAGTTTCACCAAACTTTTCCATTGAATTTGTCCACTGATGAGTAATTTCAATATGGATTCCATCAGCAGTGGATTGAAACTGATGGAATCCATATTGACAAATATTGATCAAATGGAAGGTTTCAAGATAGTTAAGAGTTGGCAATTAATAGATTTATTCATTAGTTTAGAAAGAGTAGAAGTAAGTGCAATGGGACAATGACTGGATAGGAGAGATTTGTCACCCTTTTAAGGAACTGTCTGGATGTGAGCAAATTTTAAAGCCAAAGAAAAAACAGCAGAATAAGAAAGTGTAAAAAGGCAACACAGAATAAGAGTAAACTCAGGAACATAGGTTTTGAGAACAGGCAGAAAATTACCATTAGGACCTGAAGCTTTCTTGGCATCCAGATTGTTTAAATTCTTCTGTCATTTTTAATTTAACCCAATATCCATACATTTACTGGATTCCTGAATTTCACAAAATCCCTACAGGGAAAAGGTTCATCACAACATGCAGGAACAGCTATAACAAAACATCTAAAAAAAAATGGAAACCAAATTAAATATTTGGTTTCCATTATTTTGCACAAACACAAAATTCCTCTCCAATAACAGGCAGTACATTGAATATATTAGAAACAACCATATTAACAAATTGTACACATATGACTTCAAAAACTTGTTCACCAGCATATCACACAACAATTTGATAAAAGTACTATCTGAATATTGCATAGAATATCAATATAAACTAGGATGTAAAAAACAGTACTAGATAGACCTTGTCAACCTTAATGTGAAAAATAACTACATACAGATAGGTAACAGCATCTATATGCAAATAAGAGGCGTGGCTATGGGTTCAAGTAGTTCTTGCTCCATAGCCAACCTCTATTTGTACTTTTATGAAAATAAGATTAAAGAAGACATCACATACTACAGGTACATTGACAATGTACTTGTCATCAACTATGCAGATTTCGACAACATGGCTAAAAAAATTTATCCTGAAGAACTGACTATAGAAAGAACCAACACAGAAAGCAACCTACAAGCCACCTACCTACCTATATAGTCAAATCACAATAACAAATGACTTCGTATACACCAAACACTACGATAAAAGAGACCTGTTTAGCTTCCCACATATTAAACTAACTGGGAAACTAAATTAGCCAAAAATATACATGGAAACGTGATCAGAAACCAAACCATCAGAATTATACACATATGCAATAGCCTAGAAAGTATGATGGAAGCTTTAATAAAACTGAAAAATACCCTCATCAAAAACAATATACCTGACAATTACATCAGACACCACATAAATGCAGCCGCACAAGCTAAACTCAAACAGCAACCCACTAACATTAATCCTAATAGTATCTTAGAAAAAATCTTTTCCACGGAACATAAATGCTCCAATTAGAGCTGTAAATTGGCTCCCATTTGAACCCCAGGTTAAAGGCGCATAGGTATGGCTCGTCACCTATCTGCATGGTACCTGGATGTCCAAAACTAAATCCCCACTAGCAGAGTTATTAACACCATGAATGTAAATATACAGGTCATCATCACCATGCAGGTATATTGCATTCCACTAAAACGAGATATTTATTTACAAGCACGGAATAAAAGAGAAACCACAGGGTTAATATTCACAATGAAAGAGGCTGTATATATTTGTAAAGTTATCCCCAAGGGCACATACAGGGCCGTCATGCCTTAGAAAAACGTTGCTAGTTCATCCCCTATGGATAACATGTTTAATTTTAAGATCTATCATTTTAGTTTAATTTTAATACTACCAAGTCAATTTATTTCTATTATTTTTCTTTTTTGGATTAAACTGATATCATATTGTATCTGCTTCCCAAAATAATACAAGCAAAAATATACAATTCCCCAAGCTTTAAATTACAATTAACATCCAGCCCACTCTCAGGAATGCAAAGCATTAGATTTTGCCTATGGCAAGGTAAACTATTATGCCACAGATAAAACCTGGTATATCTGCGCAACAAATAGTACTACACACTTAATGCATAAGCGCTTCAAAACATGGTCCTGTTGTGGCATAGAGACTCGTTTGTGTTCAGTTCCTTTTTTTCTATCAGCAGAATCAGTATTCTTGAGTTTGGAAAGAAATCTACTCACTTTCGACTGATTACAAGACACTCCATAAGCAATATTACGGGAAGAACATCCTTCCTCACATAAAGCAACAACAGTACTCTTTCTTCATGGTGTCAACTGCACATAACTCGCCATCTTGACACAAACAAGGAATGACTGCAACTCTTGCAGACTGTGCTTATATAACTGAAAGTAACAGCTGATGCAATATTACATCATCAGTTATGCATGTCAATCTTATCTGATGCAATCTGTAAGAAATATTGCCATATACTTACGTTATTCGGATGACAATTACAATTTTATAAAGTGATGCACTTTCTTTGAATACCAGTGTATATATGTAAAATTTTTGTTTATTTCTATTTATAAATTTTATTTATAATATATATATTACAAATATATATTATATATGAGTATAATGGTGATTGTAGTGTGCCGCAACAACGAAAAGGTTGAGAGAGAGACACTGCCTTAGATAAGGGGCAAGATTTTAAGGTAGTGTGGTATAAAGGATATTATCTCTACAAGAAAAATTTCACTGACATGATCTGAGCAAACACTGACATCACAAAATTTTAAAAATTAACCCAACCAAGGAAAAGAATAACAGAAATCTCACAGTTCATCCCATTTTTTCATTCTTTTAATGCCAAATGAGATGAGGCTGAGAGAAGGCTCTTTTGAAGAAGAGATTATCAACCAAGCCTAGAAGACCACTCATCTCTAAAATATACTTTGAAGAGTTGTTTATGAGAAGATCAAAAGCACTGGCTGTGTGGTTAGGCTTGTCTAGTATCCTGCTAGGTAAATGAACAATTTGTGCAAGGTCATTACTAACTGCAAAGGTATCAGCATCTCGACCAGCTGGGTAAGTGTGAACAGAAAAGAGAAGCCAGCTGGAGTTGTGAACATTAAAACCACCAAGGAAATTACCCCAGTTAGGAAAGTGTGACTGGAGAAAGTTGAGTTTCAAAAAAAGGAAGTCAAAAAGTTACAAATGATTAGTGGAGTTGGGAGAACAATAGAGGCAACAGAATTTTACAGAATGGGAGGGGGAAATTTTAAGCCAAAGAAGATAAAAAAAAAGAGAGAGACATTCCAAATTATTAAGTCTCTGACAGGACATATCAGAGTGAACATATTAACAAACACCACCTTTTTGAAGTGAATTGAGCCAAACAATGAATAATTAGTATTATTTTCTATTTACCACAACCTTAATATGAAAATTGGTTGCCTCAACCACTGTGAGAGCAGTGGTTGAGGCAATCAATAATTGCAATTCTGTCAGAAAAAGTAAGTGGGGCTTGGCAGACTGCACATGAAAATGGAGATTGCTGAGAATGTAACTGAGACCACATATCTTTGTGAAATAAATGAGGAAGTTTTTGGGAAGTTAATATCTAGACTTTAACTTTCCAGATATCGGGCGGAACTTGTGGATGGGTCACTGACACAGCAAGGGTAATTTTCTGGATTAATTGGATCACTGCTTACTATGGCAGCATATTAGAAAGGCAACAACAGAAGTCAATACTCTCTACCTGATTATCAGAAGTGATTCATCATGCATTAAGGAACTCCAGCTGGCAGAATCACAAATGGCAGTGTTCATAATATATTGTAATGGAATATACTTAAAGATATAACTACTAATAAAATTTTAAGATAGAAAGCCCCAAATTATGTAAAATTTAAACTATAACATTGTTTAGTACAACTGCATCATTACTACGTAGTTGAATTACAAGACAAACCAAAGTTTGCATGTTACGTAACATTATTATACTATCTTATATTGTGAAATAATTCCCATCTGTTAAGGAATTCACAATATGATATATTATAATAATGATGCTTAATGTACAAACTTCAGTTGGTCGTAAAATTCAACTACATAGTACTAATGTGATAACTGCAAGGAAAGTGAATTTAAAGTACTGATTAAGTCATCAAATGCAGACATTGTAGGAATAGTTTGTTTGGTTGTTTGGGGATTTATTAGGTGCATCAGCAACTATGGCCATAGTGCACCATACATATGGTAAGTATGTATGCTATTTCTTGTCAGATAGAGATAATTGAAAAAAAATAGTACCAGAAAGTTAGTTTTTAACTAACTAAAGGAGGTGGTATACTTTAATCATTTTTTTGAAAGATAAAATTGCTTGAAATGTTTGTTTTATTATTCAAAAGTGAAGTAAGTGTAAGAGGATCTTCTGTTGTGGCTGGAGTGTAATGATTCTGGCATTCTATTGTATATTTTGTGCATTCAACAAGAATATGTTTCACTGAAAGCACAGTGTTACAGTGATGACAATAAGGGGTATCTCCCTTCTTAAAAGATAACTATGAGTGATATTTGTGTGATCTATTTGCAGTTGAGCCAATATTACCTCTGTTGTTGGTTTGAACTAAGCTGGAAGCCCATCGCTCAAAGTTTGGCTTGATACTTCAAAGCTTATTGTTAAGTTGATTTTCCCATGATAACTGCCATTGGCACATGCATTTTTTCTGGCTTAGCATTAGCATTAGTAGAGGCATATGATGCAAGAAAGAAAGCTTATGCAGCATCAGCCAAAAAAAAAAAAAAAACAAAAAAAAAACACTTCCATTTCACCCCTCCGTTCGTTCAAAATACCTGTTCAGCTGAGCCTTAAATTTATTTAGGCTATCAACTTTCACAACAAGGGATGGAAGTCTGTTCCACCAACCAACTACCCGCTGGCTAAAGGCAAATTTCTGCACATCTATTCTTTCCTAAATCTGAATTTATGCCCTCTTAGGTGATTATTCTCAGCAAGAGGAAGAATCCCATCGGCATTGAGCATGCTCAAACCATTCAAGGCTTTATACACCTCTATCAGATCACCTCGCTGGTGCCTAGTCTCCAAACAATGTAATTTGCAAAACTTAAGCCTTTCTTCGTAAGAGCAACCCTTTGTTCCATTCACTAATCTTGTTGCCCTTCTCTGTACTCATTCCAACAGCTCTACATTCTTCTTAAAATGAGCCCTTCAGACCTGTATACAGTACTCAAGGTGTGGCCTGACCATTGCCTTATACAAGGGGATATCACCTCCTTATCCCTGCTAGAAAAATTAATGTATATCACTGACAAGACCCCATGAGCTACTCTTGCAGCCCATTTGCACTACTCAGAGAATTTCATATCTGCCTGCACAATAACCCCCAGGTCCTTTTCATTCTCTACCACTGTGAATGTAGCACCACAGAGTTGATACGTTGCTCTGGGGTTGCTGTTTCCCATATGTAGTACTTTACATTTGTCAATGTTAAACTTCATTTGCCACCTCTCAACCCATCTACTCAACCTTTCCAGATCCTGTTGCAGCAGCATAGCGTCATAGTGTCCTTAAAAACCCTGCCAACCTTTGTATCGTCTGCAAACTTGGACATTAAGCTTGATATACCATCATCAATATCATTTATAAATACAGAAAACAATAATGGACCCAACACTGAACCCTGAGGGATTCCACTAATAACATTAGTCCACGATGAGCAGTGTCCATTGATTACCACTCTCTGTCTTCTCCCACTCAACCATCCCTTTATCCATAGCAGCAATTTGCCTCCAATGCCACACTGCTCCAATTTGTGCAGCAGTCTTCCATGTGCAACAGTATCAAAAGCCTTTCTAAGATCCAAGTATATAATATCAAAGTTATTCCCTGCATCCAGTTCTTTTGTGACTGCATCATAGTATCCAATCAAATTGGTCAGGCAAGACTTTCCCTTAACAAAATCATGCTGTATCCGAACTATAACTGAAGTCTTGTCTAGATGAAACTGCAGTGCTTCTTTAACCAGGGCCTCCATTAATTTTTCTGGAACAGAAGTTAAACTCACAGGTCTATAATTACTTGTGTCAGCCTTTGATCCTCCTTTGTGAACTAGGGTGACATTTGCACATCTCCAGTCCATGGGCACCTGCCCTGAGTCCAAGGAAGCTCTCATAATTATGGCTAAGGGTTTGCTTACTTCCCTTGCTGCCTCCTTTAATATAACTGGATAGATCCCGTCCACCCCAGGTACCTTTCTTGTGTTTATCTTCAACATTTTCTCCTCCACTTTACTCTCAGTTATTACAAGATTATCTAGCTTACTGCCAGAGTTGAATACACCTCTGGCATTCCCCTCGCTGAATAACTCCTCATGTGTGAATGTCGATGCAAATATTCATTTAGTTTGTTAGTTACCTGAGCAGGATCATCAACAGTTGAACCATCGATATCAAGTGGACCAATCTGATTCATCCCTTTCCTTCTAGAGTTTACATAAGTAAAGAACTCTTTGCTGTTTTTCTTTGCAACCTTTGCCAAAGATTTCTTGTAATCTGTCTTTGCCTGTCTAACCCCCTTTGTAACTTGGTTACAGATCAACTTGTATCTATCATAGGCTTCTGTGTCACATGTTAATTTTTATGTATCCCATGCATTTTTCTTCTCTGCCATATGTCTCATTAGTTCATCTGACATCCATTTAGGCCTAAACCTTGAACAATATTTCTTAGTTGGTATGTAAAGCCTAGTAGCTTCCAAGATAAGTTCTTTGAATGCTTCCCATTTTGAATTTGCTGTTGGTAACATCATCAGTTGGTCCCATTGTATAGAATTTAAATACTGTCTCAGGCCATCGCAGTCGCCTTTATGAAAGCAAAAACCCTTACCTTTACCCCTGATGGTTATTGTTATTTGTTATTTGGTTTTTAGGAGCATTAGCAACTAAGGCCATATTGCTCCGGGGATATGCAGTGGTCATTCCCTGACCTTTCCGCATCCTCTTTATTTGGTGGTCACGGGCTTGAACCCCGGTCTAATCAAGAAGCGTGTGCTGAGCACTTGGGTGTTACGATACGGTGAGACATGAAATTCTCTGAGCATTGTAAACAGGTTGCAAGGAAGGCCCATGGTGTCCTATCAATGATCTATCGAACATTTGCAAGTAGAGATAGGGACGTGATAATCCCATCATATATGGCTTTTGTTAGACCACACTTGGAATACTGTGTTCAAATATGGAGACCGCACCTAAATAAAAACATCGAGCTTCTTGAAAGGGTGCAAAGACGGGTAACTCGCCTGGTGAGATCGGCAAAAGGGCGTCCTTATGAAGAAAGACTTCGAATATGTGGGTTGCCGAGTTTGGAAACTAGACACCTTAGAGGAGATTTGATTGAGGTGTTTAAGGCTCTGAGAGGCATCAGTAAAATGAATGAGGATGAAATTTTCAAGATTATAAATGACGCTAGAACTACGGGACATAAATTCAAGTTACGGGGGGGGGGAAATGTTTAGATTGGACTGCAGGAAGTTTTATTTTAGCCAGCGAGTTATAAATTACTGGAATAAGTTGCCTACATGGGTGGTAGAGGCTGACAGGTTGGGGAAATTCAAAGGTCATCTGGATAGTACCTTCGGGTGAGGGAAACGCATAGGATGGTAGGTTTAATTTCCTTTTCTTTTATTAATTATTATTATTATTTTTTTTTTTATCATTGTTTTTATTCGGGGTTTTTTTTTTTTTTTTTTTGGCTGGTGCAGCATAAGCCATAGGCTTTCTTGCACCATGCAGCCATTACTAATACTATACACAGTTCTATAGATATGGGGGGGGGAATCAAAAGGTGACATGAGTAACTACTGACCTATTAGCTAACAGCTGTTCCTGGGAAAATAATGCTTAAATTCACTGGTTAAAAAAAGTAATGCAGGATCATCTAGACAGGAATGCAATTATACTTCAATCACAGCATGGATTTGTTACGGGGCAGTCTTGTCCGACCAATCTGATTGAATACTGAATATCCAAGTATCATATACTGTACTTGGATATTCAGGAAGGCTTTTGATGCTGTTGCATATAACCAACTGCTATACAAATTGGAACGGTTTGACATTAAGAACAAGTAACTGCTATGGTCAAAGTATTCCCCCAGGGTTCAGTACTGGGCCCATTCTTATTTTCTGTATTTATTACTAGTATTGACGAAGGTATATCAGGCATAACGTCTAAGTTCGCAGATGATACAAAGGTTAGCAGGGTGGTTAATGAAATCAGGGTGAGCTACTACAACAAGATCTAGGAAAATGAAGTCAATGGGCAGTTGAAGTTTAACTATGATAAATGCAGGTACTGCATATGAGTAGCAGTAATCCCAGTGTAACTTATCAAGTGTGTGGTACTACACTCAGGGAAGTGGAAAATGAAAGATCAGGGTGTAATTGTGCAGTGAGATATGAAATTCTCTGAGCAGTGCAGAAAGTCTGGCAGGACAGCTCATGGAGTTTTGTCAATAAATACAGAAACTTTGCTAGCAGGAATAAGGAGGTAATGATAACTGTCCCCTTATACAAGGCCACAGTTAGGTGTCATCTTGAGTATTGTATACAGGTCTGGAGGCCTCACTTTAGGAAGGATATAAATCTTTTGAATGGGTGCAGAGAAGGGCAAAAAAGGGCACTCTTACCAAGAAAGGCTTCATCTGTAAATTGCAGTGTCTCGAAACTAGGCACCTGCAAGGGAATCTAACTGTGGTGTTTAAAGCCTTTAATGGATTAAGTAAGCTAAATATTCATGGCATTCTTTCTCTTTGCCTTCAGTCAGCGGGTGGTTAAATGTTGCAACAAACTGCCATCTGTTGTGGAAGTGGGTGGTCTGAATAATTCAAGGAAGAACTAAGTAAATAATTCTTAGAATGTATGGATGGGGGGGTGAAGTGTGTAGTGTGTTTTTTTTTTTTTTTTTGTTTTTTTTTGGCTGATGCTTTATAAGCTTTTTTAAGGGCACAAAAGGTGATATAGTTGTACACGTTGGCACTAATGATATCAAGAGTAGGAGACCGGCAGAATTGCTTAACAAGTACAGGTCACTGTTGAAAAAAAGCCGTGAAATAGGGTTGAATTTGAAAGTGTCTGCAATTCTGCCCAGACACGATAGGAGGGAGTATATGATGAGAGCCTTGTCGATCAATTCGGCCCTGGAAAGATTGTGCAAGGCTCAAGGGGTAGAATTTTTTTCAGCCTGGACTGTACTTGTTAACAGGAGAGATTGCTTCTACAGGGATGGGATACACTTAAATAGAAAGGGTGCAAGAATATTTGCTGATGCTATCGAGGCAGTGTTAGGTGGGTCGGAAAACTGCTAGCTTGGGGGGGCGACAAAGACGAATAGATTAACAGTAGCCACTGGCAGAGGTGAAAGAGATACTTGCACTGCTTCTATTGGAATGAGCAGAAGCCTGAAAAACAAGATGCAGGATATTTCAGAGACTGCCGGGAGTCATTGTGGTACAAGTAAACACATGGGTGGTGTTAGGGTAGCTAAGAATAGAAATAGGTGCATGTATACTTGCGTGTACACCAATGCTAGGCGTTTAGTAAATAAATTTGATGAATTTGAGGTATTGCTCAAAACATCAAAGGCAGATATTGTTGGGATATCAGAGACGTGGTGTCACACAGATATAAGGAAAGCAGAACTGGAATTTGGGGGAGTACAACGTCTACAGAAAGGATAGACTGGATAGGAAGGGAGGAGGGGTTATGCTATTAGTTAAGAAATACATAAAATCCAAGGAAGTGAAGCCAGTGGACATCGCTGGACAGTGCAGTGTCGAGTCAGTTTGGTGTGACATAAGCATTGGGAGATCAAAATTGAGAGTAGGAGTGTGCTATAGGCCTAATGACTCTGATGAGTATAATAAGAAACTGCACAGGAAAATAGAGTGGGCCAGTAAATCAGAGAGTCTTATGATGGGAGATTTTAATTTCCCAGATATTGACTGGAATTTGGGGGCTGGTTACTCACACACTAGCAAGGCTTTTGTGGATTTATTGGATGATTGTTTTCTACATCAGCATGTTCGGGAGGCAACTAGAGGGAGGAATACTCTTGATTTGATTATCAGCAGTGATTCTTCATGCATTAAGAATCTGCAGATAAATGAACCACTAGGTGGCAGTGATCACAGTGTGCTGAAGTGGGATTTACTCAAAGAGGTAACTACCATTAGGAGTAAATGGAAGGGTTATTGCTTTCGTAAAGGCGACTATGATGGACTGAGACAGTATTTAAATTCTATACAGTGGGACCAACTGATGATGTTACCAACAGCAAATTCAAAATGGGAAGCATTCAAAGAACTTATCTTGGAAGCTACTAGGCTTTACATACCAACTAAGAAATACTGTTCAAGGTTTAGGCCTAAATGGATGTCAGATGAACTGATGAGACATATGGCAGAGAAGAAACATGCATGGGATACATACAAATTAACACATGACACAGAAGCCTATGATAGATACAAGTTGATCTGTAACCAAGTTTCAAAGGAGGTTAGGCAGGCGAAGGCAGAGTACGAGAAATCTTTGGCAAAGGATGCAAAGAAAAACAGCAAAGAGTTCTTTACTTATGTAAACTCTAGAAGGAAGGGGATGAATCAGATTGGTCCACTTGATATCGATGGGTCAACTGTTGATGATCCTGCTCAGGTAGCTAACAAACTAAATGAATATTTTGCATCGACATTCACACATGAGGAGTTATTTAGCGAGGGGAAAGCCAGAGGTGTATTCAACTTTAGCAGTAAGCTAGAGAATCTTGTAATAACTGAGAGTAAAGTGGAGGAGAAATTGTTGAAGATAAACACAAGAAAGGCACCCGGGGTGGATGGGATCTATCGAGTTACATTAAAGGAGGCAGCAAAGGAAGTAACCAAACCCTTAGCCATAATTATGAGAGCTTCCTTGGACTCAGGGGAGGTACCCACAGACTGGAGATGTGCAAATGTGACCCCAATTCACAAAGGAGGATCAAAGGCTGACACAAGTAATTATAGACCTGTGAGTTTAACTTGTGTTCCAGGAAAATTAATGGAGGCACTAGTTAAAGAAGCACTGCAGGATCATTTAGACAAGACTTCAGTTATAGCTTGGACACAGCATGGTTTTGTTAAGGGGAAGTCTTGCCTGACCAATCTGATTGGATACTATGATGCAGTCACAAAGGAACTGGATGCTATTTATTGTTGTTGTTGTTATTTGGTTTTTTTTAGGAGCATTAGCAACTAAGGCCATATTGCTCCGGTGCGGTGGTCATTCCCTGACCTTTCCGCATGTTCCGTATTTGGTGGTGACGGGCTCGAACCCCGAACTGGATGCAGGGAATAACTTTGATATTATATACTTGGATCTTAGAAAGGCTTTTGATACTGTTGCACATGGAAGACTGCTGCACAAATTGGAGCAGTGTGACATTGAAGGCAAATTGCTGCTGTGGATAAAGGGGTGGCTGAGGGGGAGAAGACAGAGAGTGGTAATCAATGGACACTGCTCGTCGTGGACTAATGTTATTAGTGGAGTCCCTCAGGGCTCAGTGTTGGGTCCATTGTTTTCTGTATTCATAAATGATATTGATGATGGTATATCAAGCTTAATGTCAAAGTTTGCAGACGATACAAAGGTAGGCAGGGTTGTCAAGGACACTACTGACACTATGCTGCTGCAACAGGATCTGGAAAGGTTGAGCAGATGGGCTGAGAGGTGGCAAATGAAGTTTAACATTGACAAATGTAAAGTACTACACATGGGAAACAGCAACCCCAGAGCAAAGTATCAACTCTGTGGTACTACACTGACAGTGGTAGAGAATGAAAGGGACCTGGGAAGCTACTAGGCTTTACATATCTGCTTTACATATTTACATATCTGCTTGCACAACCACCACTGGGGGTGGTTGTGCAAGCAGATATGAAGTTCTCTGAGCAGTGCAGACGGGCTGCAAGAGTAGCTCGTTGTGTATTGTCAATGATATATAGGAATTTTTCTAGCAGGGATAAGGAGGTGATTATTCCCTTGTATAAGGCAATGGTCAGGCCACACCTAGAGTACTGTATACAGGTCTGGAGGCCTCATTTCAAGAAGGATGTAGAGCTGCTGGAACGAGTACAGAGAAGGGCAACAAGATTAGTGAATGGAACAAAGGGGTTCTCTTACGAAGAAAGGCTTAAATTTTGCAAATTACAGTGTCTGGAGACTAGGCACCAGCGAGGTGATCTGATAGAGGTGTATAAAGCCTTGAATGGTTTGAGCATGCTCAATGCTGATGGGATTCTTCCTCTCGCTCAGAATAATCACCTGAGAGGGCATAAATTCAAATTGAGGAAAGACAGATGTAGGATAGACGTGTGGAAATTTTCCTTTAGCCAGCGGGTGGTTGGTTGGTGGAACAGACTTCCATCCCTTGTCGTGGAAGTTGATAGCCTAAATAAGTTTAAGGCTCAGCTGGACAGGTATTTTGAACAAACAGAGGGGTGAAGTGGAAGTGGTTTTTTTTTTTTTTTTTTTTGGCTGATGCTGCATAAGCTTGCTTTCTTGCATCAAATGCCTCTACTAATGCTAATGCTAAAATAGCTTGCTTTCTTGAATTATTTCCACTACTAATACTAATATCACAGATTTAACTACTATGAATGATAAGAGAAAGTGATTTTGCTTTTATAAAAGTGACAACAGTGGTCTCAGATAATTTTGAAATTACCTTCGGTGGAACCAACTGCAAATTCTAAATGGGAGGCATTCAAGTAAGTAATAATAGAAGTTACCAAGCTTTTTATACCAACAAAGAGATATTTTTCAAAGTATAGTCCTAAATGGATGTCAGATTAAACTAGTGGCAGAGAAGAAAAATGCATGGGATGATAATAAATTAGCAGTGTAGGTGAACTCAAATGTCAATACAGGAATGCAATTATCTAATCTGCAATCAAGGCACTAAGGGGTTATGCAAGCTAAGGCAGATTATGAAAAGTCCTTGGTTACGATTGCAAAAAATTGTTAGCTTATGCTAATAAGAAGAAAAGGGATGAACAATATTGGCCTACTAGATATTAATGGCATAACTATTGATTCTGTTCAGGTTGCTGACTACTTAAATAAATATTTTGCATCTACATTCATACATGAAGAAGTTCTTAGGGATGGGATCACCAGATGCATACCAAGTTATAACTAGGAACTAAATGATTTTGTTATAACTGAGAAGAAAGTGGAAGAAAAAATGTTGAAGCTAAAATTAAATATGGCACCTGAGGCTGATTTGAACTATCCAGTTATATTAAAAGAAGCAGCAGAAGAGGTAAATTACTCCAGGGACTCACATCTGGTGAGTATGGGCTTGGCATACCCAGGATCCTGAGCTGGATATCATCGCTCTTTTCTTTCTTGGTGATTCCCTTCTACTTCTGATTCTTTGCTTTCTCTCTCTCTCTCTCTCTCTCTCTCTCTCTCTCTCTCAGGGTAATTAAGAAATTTTTTTTTTTTTTTTTTTTGCTGGTGTAGTATTAGCCTCAGGCTTCCTTGCAACATATGCTAATAATAATAATAATAATATCATGAGGTATAATCATGAGAGCATCCTTCATGGGAGATTCCTATAGACTGGAAGTGTGAAAATGTGTATCCTATTCACAAAGGGGGATTGAAGGGCAATGTTGGCAATTATAGACCTGTAAGCTTGACTCCTGCTCCAGGGAAAATAATGTTTGTTGTTTGTTTGTTATTTGGTTTTTAGGAGCATTAGCAACTAAGGCCATATTGCTCCGGGAATATGCGGTGGTCATTCCCTTCACCTTTCTGCATCCTCCGTATTTGGTGGTGATGGGCTCGAACCCCGGTCTAATCAAGAAGCATGTGCTACACACTGCTGCTTCTTTCCACCTGGCTACGGAGGCGCCGCAAAAGGGAAAATAATGAAATCGATTAGTGGTTAAAGAAGTACTACAAAATCGTCATAACAAGAATGGAATTATACAAATGTTCTTGTTTATACTCTGGCACAACCACCAGGCCCGACGAGAAGGGGGAAATCTGGGACAAATTCCCAGGGCCTGTGCAGCCTGCAGGGCCTGGGTCTGGATTCTTTTTTTTTTTACAAATAACTATCCAATTTTATTATTTGTGATGTTTTTGCATAATTTCTTTAATCTCTTTGTCAGTAATCGCAATACGTAGTAATACTTGTAATAACAGTGTTTACAGGTCCAGGCTCCAAACCCGATTTGACTGCACAGTTTATGTATTTTAGCTGTTATCAGTATTTCTGGCCGCTTTGTGGTGTTTCTGTCGGTAGCTTGTGCGCAGACAGTGGGCACGTCACGTAGACATATCATGCTGCATGCTGCATGCACGTATTGCACAAGCCACCCATCACATTGAATTCATGCATGTTAGTTGAGTCAGTCACTCAACTAACAACTAAGGCAGTGCAATTTTGGTTTATTTTATGTCGGTGAATGCATGTCCTCGTCACTCGTATTGTGAATGAAGTTGTTGAAAGTATATTTTCTTTTTCTATCTGATTTTCATATTTTTGTCAAAGGTAAACTTATAAATATGCGATATTATAATCATTATTAAAATAATTTTTCACAATGTATTTTAAACCTTAGGTTGTGTTTGTTCTTGTTCAACCCTTCATTATGAATTACCATCATAAATCTGGAGCACAAAAAAGAAGAGAACGAGATGCAATGTTGTTTTGGTTTTTAGGAGCATTAGCAACTAAGGCCATATTGCTCTGGGGATATGTGGTGGTCATTCCTTGACCTTTCCGCATTCTCCGTATTTGGCGGTCACAGGCTCGAACACTGCACACACTGCTGCTCCTGCCTACCTGGCTACGGAGGCGCCAGAACGAGATGCAAAAGAGAAAGAAGCTGTTAAAGGTCGAAGAACTCTTCAAAGCCTTGGGGTTACCATTTCTCCTCGTTTGCTTGAAAATCAAGCTGGAAATATCTCAATTGAAGAAGAAAACAACAATAATAATGAAAGTGGAGAGTGGAGTTTTGGAAAGAAACAAAACTACATCCAGATTCGCCATAATAAGTCTTTCCATACTTGCATTTCACTTTTTATTTTGTGCAATAACAAACAATTCACTGTTGTGTTTTTATTCAGATTGTTTTGTAAATTTTTCCACTCTACATAACATGCTCTGTGATTGTTACTGTTTTCATGATTAGATATTCTGTCATAGAGCTTTTTAGCTTTTGGAAGGTCTTCAGCCAATTTCTGTTGTAATAATAGATCGCTTTAGTTCAGGTAAATTGCAAAATAGACGACATGGAAAGCAGAATAAAGCTTGTTTGATTTTACTCCAAAGTAGCCAGTCTTGAGGAACTACTTCATTATTCTTAAACGACTTCAGTACGTACATGGGAAATTTATTTCTGTCATGGACGGGAGGAAAAATTGTTGAGTGTGGTTCTGGTCCTTGTTGAACAGCGTCTTCTATTTCATTGGTGGTGAAGTATGATTTTAGAAGGCCAATATCAAAATTTAATAACATCTCATTATTTTGTTAATTTTTTTATGTCGGCAATGTTATTTCTGTTAAACAAGAAGCAGAACACAGTTCAGTTGCATCAGATTTACTTCCTCCTGCAGCTGCAGATGAGTTTGGTCTTGGTGATTCAGATTCAGCAGACTGTTCAATTTCATACTCAAATTTACTTGATGCACAAAAATAAAATGAATTTATTTCGTGCTGTGCTGAAAACGTTCTTAGCTGCATTTTAAAGGAAAGAGAAGTTGCAAAATACTTTTCTATAATTGTAGATGCAACACCAGATTCCACCCATATGGAGCAAACGACATTCATTTTGTGTTATGTTCTTGCAAACAAAAAAACAAATGAATATGAAAATTTTGAAAGATTCATGAAATTTGTAGATTGAAATAAGAAAACAGGAGACTCCATTGCAAATTTCATTCTTGAAACACTTAAAAAACATAATATCCCAATAAGTGAGTGCCACACGCAAGGATATGATAATGGCTCTAATATGGGTAGAGCATACAAGGGCATTCAAGCTTGAATTTTGGAAATTAATCCCCTGGTCATTTTTTCTCCTTGTGCTCTTCATGTGGCAGAATGTTCTCCTGAGGTAATAACATTTTTTGGTGTTGTACAGAAGCTGTATAATATATTTAGTGGTAGTCCTCAGAGGTGGGAAATTTTGAAAAAAAAAAAAAAAAAACACCAACTGCTTGCTTCATTCCATGTCCAACACACGTTGGTCTGCTCAAATTGAGAGTGTGAAACCATTTGCACAAAAGCTTCCTTCAATAAAGAAGTCAATCGACATGGTGCTAGAATTAAATCTAACTGCAGACACTCAAACAGATTTGAATAGTATAAAGACATGGAGACGGAGTCGTTTGAATGCCTCATGATGGCAACAGTTTGGTTCAAAATTCTATCAGCCATAAACTACCAAAGCACGGTCTTACAAGCTCAAAATACCACCATCAACATCGAAGCAGCAAATCTTTCTAGTCTTTTGACAGATTTGAAAAAGATTACGAATAGTTGGGAGGCAATCCTAAACGAATGCAAGCTTGTAGCTATAAATTTAAGTATGCAGGCTGAATTTTCAGATCGATGACAAAGGAAGAGGAAAAGAAATGCTGAAGAATCGACAATAACACCAACTGAAGTATTCAATTTAATGTTTTTAATGTTCTTTTAGAGTGTTATTGGTAACACGACAACTCGATTTGATGCAGTGAAAGAAATAAACATTAGATAGTATGAACCAGAGCTGTAATGCTCGATATGTTCTACGTTGATATCAATATTTGTAAAATAATAAGAGGAGTTTACCTCAATATAGTACGTAGAACACTTCTGTATGATACTCTCCAGAAATTAAAAAAAAAAATCGAAAAACTTACATTAGAGTAACAAATAGTTTAAAAAATAATTAAAAATCAATTTAACACATTTAAAAATCAATTTAACACAATTAAAAATAAGAAAATTAATTAAAATAATTTAACAAAAAAAATTGCAAAACGATTTTTCTTCCTTCCGTCGGAGATGATAGGAAAAAAAATTGTTTTGCAATTTTTTTCGTTAAATTCTTTTAATTAATTTTCTTATTTTTAATTACATTAAACTGATTTTTAATTGTGTTAAACTGAGTTTTATTGTGTTAAATTGATTTTTAATTATTTTTTAAACTATTTGTTACTCTAATGTAAGTTTTTCGATTTTTTTTGTTTTAATTTCTGGAGAGTATCATACAGAAGTGTTCTACGTACTATATTGAGGTAAATTCCTCTTATTATTTTACAAAGAAATAAACATTGTATTCAGTACACTGAATACAATACACTGAATAAACGATTTAAATGAGCACTCTTAAATGAGGTAGAAATTTAAGAAAATGCAAGAAAACTACAAAACAAATATGAAGATGATATTAGCAAACAGTTTTCTGAAGAACTAATACATTTGAAATCAATATATGATGCAAATATGCAGGAAAAAAATCTTTCACCTATACAATTGCTCAATAAAATAAAACATCTGAATCTTGAACCACTATTTCCCAATATTGTTATTGCTTTAAGGTTGTTTTGTACAATACCAGTGACTGTGGCTCAAGCAGATCTTTTAGTTGCCTATCAAGGATTAAAAATGTGTTATGGTCAATATGGGTCAAAATTGACTTTCGTCTTTGGGCTTATTATCAGTCAAGGCGGAACTAGCCCAACACTGATTTTTCAAAAATAAGAGTTATTTGCAAGTCGTAAGGCTCGCAAAGCACCTTTGTGATTTAGTCTAAATCCGAGACTCAAGCTGTGATTTTTTGACTCTGTGATCTGATATGATAGTTTATCGAGATTAACCTTATTATACATGTGAAAATTTTTTGCTAAACAACTATTATTTTGTATTTACCCAATATTGTATCACTATTATTCAATTTTCCTATTATTATATTACAGAAAAGATAAAGAACAATTTCTATCTACATGCAGTTTTTTTTTTCTGTCATCGGGCCTGGAATTATTATTTTCTTGAGGCCGGTCCAGCTCTCGGTGGCCCTGACAACCGCCAGGTCAGTTGAGTTCACAATAAATCATCAATACAAATGTTAATTGTATTTAGTAGTCACGGGCTTGAACCCCGGTCCACTCAAAGAGTGCATGCTACTGCACTCGCACTCCTGACCACTCGGCTACGTCAGGCCATGGCAATCACAGCATGGGTTAATTAAATGGGGGATACTGTCTGCCCAATCTGATTAGCTACTGTAAAGCAGTAACAAACAAACTGGATGTAAATAACAATTTTGACATCATATATTTAGATTTCAATAAAGCTTCTGACATTTCTTTTTCTTTCCCTTAATTGTCCTTTTGTAATTTACACCTGTTTGTTATTGCACATTATATTTAACATAAAATATTATATTAAATATTATATTTATTTAATTTTTTTTTCTGTTATCTTGCACATTGTATTAGTTTTAGCTGTATGGTGCAAAGAAGCCACAGGCTTTTGCTGCAATGGTCAAAAAAAATAAGAAGAAAATGTAGATTAGGAGTAATTGTACAGTCCAACATGAGTCCTCTGGGCAGTGCAGACAAGCTACTAGAACAGCTCACATGGTTCTGTCAATGATATACAAGAACTTTGCCAGCAGAGACAAAGACGTGATAATCCCAATCATATAAGACAATGGTTATGCCTCATCTTGAGTACTGAATACTTGGAAGCCTCATTTTAAGAAAGATATGGCTTTCTTGGAATGGATGCAGACAAGAGCAACCAGATCAGTCAAGAACACAATGGGGTATTCTTACTACAAAACACTTCGGTTCTGCAAATTGCAGCACTTGAAAGCTAGACACTTGCAAGGAAACCTGATTGAAGTGTTTAAGGCTTTAAATGAATTGAGTAAACTTAATGACGACAGTATTCTAACTCTTTCTCGGATGACACACATAAGGGAACATAAACTTAAATTGAAAACAGATGGCTACAACAGAGATGAATAAAATTTTGCTTTTAGCCAGAGAGTAATTGATTGTTGGAACAAACTATGCCTGGCACTGTGGAACTGGGTAGGTTGAATCAATTTAAGGAAGAATTACATGTCATTGGAAGGGATGGACAGATCAAATGGGTAGGTTTTTTCCTAGTTTTTTTTTTTTTTGGCAGTTCCTTGCATCATTTGCCAGTGCTACTAACAATAATGATAAAATTATTTTTATGCTCAAGTTCATGACGTTCTGTGAATCAATTATCATTATAATAAGCAAGAATATTGCTACATATTCAGAACTCAGGTTTGAGGGAAGGTAAGAGCAAAGGAAAATTGTTCTGTTTACAGATAATGCAAAAGCAGATGTTTTTGGAATTTTAGGGAATTTTTTTTTTCTTAATTTCAGCTGGCAGGCCAGGAATGGATAACAAGACAGTACTATCCAATTGCTCTTAAGTTTACAGTTTTTTCCCCCTTTTCTTTCTTTCTTTTGTTTTTTGTACAGGAAAACTGAAAATAATAGACTAAAACCAAGCACTGATTATAATTTACTCATCATCAATTTAATCACTTACAAATTAAAAAAAATAGGAACAAGAATGAACCATGAGGTTAAAAAAACAATAAACAAATAAAAAGTTTATTATATGTTTAAGATACCTTTGCAAGAGGCTTCAAGTTGCTCTCCTCTCCTCTTTAGCAATTCACATACATAAATTATTTGTGCCCTAACACCATCATCAAAATTTCGATTATTAATATTTACCTGTAGATTTGCTAATTCACTTAAGATAAGCTGACCTAAAATTAATAAATAAAACAAATGAGCTAATGATATGTATTAAACAGAGAAATATGCAATTAACTTATAATAAAACACAACATTCCACTGCATAAACTAAAAAATATTTATAACTTATAGCATAAATATTTATTTAATTTTATTACAATAGTAGTTTATGAATCCCCATGTTAAATGGTTCATTTAGTTTACATTATATTCTTACCAAGCTTATAATAGACTTCCCAAGTAATGGGCGGGAGCAGCAGTGCATAACACACACACTTCTTGATTATATCAGGGTTCGAGCAAATGACCACCAAATACAGAGGATATGGAAAGGTCATTGAATGACCACTGCATATCCCCGGAGCAATATGGCCTTAGTTGCTAATGCTCCTAAAAAACCAAATAACAACAACCCAAGTGATGACTCACATGCATTAACCTTGACTGATACAAATTATATTTTTTGCTTCATGCAAATTTAAATATCCATATAAAAATAAGATAATTTTTGATGGCAAAGTAATGAAATTATTCTACTCTATTTCTTTAACTTTTTCAAAAAGTATATTTGCTGGTTCAATAGTGTCTACTGATTCATGAATATATCCATAGCTAGTGAACAGTACAGTGGACCCCCACTGTACAATATTAATCTGTTCCAGAGGCACCATTGTATTATGAAAATATCATAATGTGACCCCAATAACACATTGTTTCTTGGTAGTTCGTTACAAGACGTCAGAAGCTGAAATTTTTGCTATATAACTAAGCTGTTTATCTCTTTTTCTTTTACCCAATGTTGTATGTAGACGAATTCAATATAGTAAATTTATGTCAAATAAGAACAATGCAAAAAAATCATTTCATCTAAAAGGATACAAAAAAAAAAAAAAAACACGTGGCTGGTTAATATGATCACTGGTAAGTAGAATCAGCTGCTTTATAGAATCAAATTTCAAAAAACCAATTCAAATCATTAAAATGCACTACACGTTGATCATTATCATATGTTCAGTTATAAGAATCAATTTTGAAAGCCTTTGTGATATTTTTCTAAAGCATATTTCTGGAGGTCATAACCATAAAAAATTAAAAACAATTTGCAGTTTCCAGTTTACTGGGCTTTTCTGTTAGTGCAATGGGCTCACATCTGGTGAGTATGGGCTTGGCACACCAAGGGTCCTGAGATGGATATCATCATTCTTCTCTTTCTTGGTGATTCCTTTCTACTTCTGACTCTTGTTTTCTCGTTTTCTCTCTCTCTCTCTCTCTCTCTCTCAAAGGGTAATTCAGAAATTTTTTTTTTTTTTTTGGCTGATGCAGCATAAACCTCAGGCTTCCTTGCACCATATGACTAATAATAATAATATAAACGGGTAGTAAACTTGATATTATTGCATTTGCAATAATACATATAACTGGAATTCTGTGGGTTTTTACATTATTATAGTGAAATGTGTTTCCCCTTCCATGAAATTTTCAATCATATAAAAAACATAAATAAATTTTCAGAATCTTCTCTTCATTCCTATTTTTTAAGCTTCGTAAACTTGTTACTCCATATGTCACTTGTGCATATCGTGCTAGTTGAAATTTGTGCGTGCCATGTTATTTGTTATTGATTGCTTATCTGTTTTAAATTTTACAACCCAAAAAAAAAAAAAAGTCAATGAACAGAAATATTCTTCCGATTTTCATGTATCATTTAATTTTGTTAATTGGTAAGGTAATGAAGTGTAAATTTGCACTTTATATCTTTACTTTTATAGCCTGTGGATAACATTTCTCCTATTTTCATTTATTAACAGTGCTTTTTTTGTAAAAAAATAGGTGCCGGTACTCATTCTTTGCTATCAGCAAAAATTGAAAATTAAAAGGATATGAAAAGTACTCTAAAATTTTTTTTTTCCTGATAGTTACTTTCATAGTAATGTTTTTGAAATAAGAACAACAAATTTAGTATATTAACACAGTTTATTAAGTATAAATTTATTATTCAAGTATGTACAGAAAAATAAGTAAAATGTGAATAAAATAAGTAAATAAATCGGTCAACTACTGAGTGCTGGGCACTCAGAATGACACGAATTATCGTTAGTGTAGTATCTCAAATAGAGAGCTTTATGGTAACTGAAAAAAGTTTCTAGTACCCCAGCTTGGCCTAAAACTTAGGAAATAATGAAAACGTTGTCTATTTGAGTCTTTCCAGCTGTTGTGAATACCAAGGGTGGGAGAAGCGACTCCGACTTCTTCCTGCAGAAGCGATTAAAATCTTTGGGGAGAAGCGACTGGCAGGTGAGGGCCCTGCAAGTCTCTGTGTAGGCACCTCCCCATCACCGCCGCCTCAACACTGGCTCTCTGAGTACCTCCTTGCCGTGACAACCCCGGCTTTGAAAATTGTTAAAAAATACTTCTTGTCGCAAAATTTATAAATTACCTTTACAGAATTATTAGCTAACTATTTAGCAACCTTCACTAAAAGGAGAGTTACTTATTAAAAAAGAAGCACACTATGAAGTTCAATAAATTGAAGTGCAACAAAAAAAAAAGATTTTGAACTAATTTTAATGCAAAAATAAATGATAGATTTCATCGAATAACACATAGTTAATGTCATTTTTAAATTTTTAGCTCCATTAGCAACAGAAATAGAGGGGGACACGAAAATTACTTACATTTTCCTGTCTGATGCCGCCATTTTTAATTTTAAAAATATGTTAAAATTATATTTTAAACATACTCGTTTAGCTCTTTCCAACAGTGTAGCTATAGGTTGTTGACAACATTTTTATCCCCCCACATTTTAAACCCCCTCCATTTCTCAGACAAATAATTATGAAAAAAATTCTCATTAAATGTTTTGTTCAGTAAATGTAATTGTGTATTGTACTTAATAAAAGTTTCGAATATCTTCAATTTTACTTTTACACGCAACAAGATATGGAAAATGTAACACACTAAAGAAATCTAACTTTGAATTTTTTTGAATATGGCACCTGTACGAGAAAAGGTTGGACACCACTGCAGTAGAAGGTGGGCCAGAGCACATTGGGAATACACTTTGATCTGCTCACTGTTGACCAGCGCGACTTCTCCGTACTCGGGACAAGTGGTCGGATAGGTTTAACAGGTACCACTAAATTATAGAATGGTAATCATACCTTTAGCTTTCTTATTTCGCTCAGCAGCACTAATTGCCAAATTGCCTGAAGGCTAGAAATGCAAACAGTGTGTATCGAGTTAATTCTCTCCTAATCCGTTCGCTATATGAAAATTTTCTCGCTCAACGGAAACTATTTTAAATGTAACTTCCAAAATTCAAAATAATTAAACAGAGGTCCGACTGAGCAATTTAGAATTATAAAAATGGTTATACAGTTTTATATAGAAAATATCTTAACAATAGACAGTGAAAAATGTAAATTTAGTTAAATAATTTTAAGCTTATTTGAATAGTAGATAAACATGTAAAAAAAATTGACGGAATATTACAAATTTCGAAGTGCACTGCATCCAAATGTCACTGTTAATAAAGGTGCCAGTACGCCGTACCATTGCATCCTGTCACAAAAAAAAACACTGCTTATTAGAATCGCCGTTTAATAGATTTAAAATTCAATTTGCAAAGATGATCACAATGACTGGCACTTACTGCATATCATGTAGTGAGCAGTATTTGATTATGGAGAGTCCATTGTAGTCATTTGATCGAACAGTGAACCAATCATAAAGCAGGTGTCCACTGTTTTCAGTTATTTGTAAAGGGACTCTGACTGTTTTCAAAAAATTTAAGGTTGCTTGCCTTTAGTGTTTAAATTTGGAATTATTTTATATGATTTCTTCCATTCGAGAAAATTGACAAAATATAAACTTCTAGTGTAGGTTTTAATATTACAGCAGGATCGCGTTAATACAAAGTATGGGACTTAAATTTTCAGGCTTTTTAATGAGGTCTATCAAAAATGTCAAAACTTGCCCATTTTTCTTTGGTATATCTTAATTTTAACTTAAGCTTTGTCTAATAAGAATAACATTTTGTTTATTTCCTTTAATTATATCTTTTACAATATAATTGAAATTAAAATATACAAGAGTAAGTTAATGCACATAGGGCATTACATTTCAGGAGCACTAGCAAATAGTAACTGTAATTCCATTAGAGAAAATTGACAAAATATATAGAACTTCTAGTGCAAGTTTTAGTATTACAGCAGAATCTCATTACTACAAATCATCATTACTAAAGTATACGAAATAGTAATAATTCATGATTTAAAGCAACAACTTTTATACACAGGAACTGAGAACATTTTGTTACTGCTCATCCACCATATTGCACATTCATTCCTCCAACCAGCATATGACAATGTACATAATATACAGTGCTTCAGCTACAACATACAGTAACCCTGAATCACCTGATTCTTTAACCCTGAATCACCTGATTTGACCCTGACAATATTTCAGTAAGTTGCATTTCATCTACTCTGTTCATGCAGGTGACACTCCTAATACCTGTTTTTGAAAATGTTTTATTATATACAATACAATAATTAATTATTGCACAATTAGAAAAAAAATTCATGATTAAGTTAAATCTATTTAAGTGCATGAGTTGACTGATATATGTCAATTACAGTTATTGACAGCAAGCTCTCTTTATTACCACAAGTTTTTAGATGTTAAAAAGGTTGGCAGGGTTGTTAATGATAATAAAGACAGTATGCTATTGCAACAGGATCTTGAAAAGTTAGGCAGATGGGCTGAGAAGTGGCAACTGAAGTTTAATATTGACAAATGCAAAGTACTGCATATGAGTAGCAGTAACCCAAGAGAAATGTACCAACTGTGTGGTACTACACTCAGGGAGGTGGAGAATGAAAAAGACCTGGGGGTAATTGTGCAATCAGATATGAAGTTCTCTGAGCAGTGCAACGGGCTCCAGAGCAGGTCATGGATTTTTGTCAATGATATATAGGAATTTTGCTAAAGAGACAAGGAGGTGATTATACCTTTGTATAAAGCAATGGTCAGGCCACACCTTGAGTACTGTGTACAGGTCTGGAGGCCTCATTTTAAGAAGGATGTAGAGTTGCTAGAATGAGTACAGAGAAGGACAACAAGATTGGTGAGAGGAAAAAAGGGGTTCTCTTACCAAGAGAGGCTTAAATTTTGCAAGTTGAGCATCTGGAGACTAGGCACCTGCGAGGTGATCTGATTGAGGTGTACAAGGCCTTGAATGGTTTGAGCAGGCTCAATGCTGATGGGATACTTCTGCTTGCTCAGATTACGAACCTGAGGAGGCATAGATTCAAATTGAGGAAAGACACTTGTAGAACAGATCTGCAGAAGTTTGCCTTTAGCCAGCAGGTAGTTGATTGCCGGAACAGACTTCAATCTGTTGTTGTGGAAGTTAAAAGCTTAAATAAATTTAAGGCTAGACAAACATTTGGGGTGATCAGATGGGTGAAATGGGAAGGGTTTTTTTTTTTTTTTTTTTTTTTTTTTTGGCTGGTGCTTTATAAACTCACTTTCTTGCATCATATGCCTCAACTAATACTAATAAGTAATGCTCTCTGGCTTCATAACATGTTTTGTCTAGAATCAAACCATTGATGCTTTACAATTCATGCAGCGAGCACTCCTGTTACTGACAAGCCTGTGTCTAATCAAAGTGTTTTTTTGAAGCACATGGTTTTTAAATTCCTATTTGCTCACCAACAGGTCTTAAGGGAGTTCTAATTTTCAAAAATTAATTTAAAATATGTTTTTAATGAAAATCGTGGATTTTTTCACAGCTGTGTTCAGAAAAGACTGAAAATATAGGTGGCAACAAAAAAAAAATGAAAAATCCTGAATTTATTTTTTACTGATTTTTTTTAAAATTTCCATGAATACTGAGGAATTTCAAATTTTCATGTCTAACGTTTTATGTATTTTAGAGAGGTATACCTCGCAGTTCTGCAGTTTTAGAGGTGCACATTTCAATAAATCTACATTCACATCTATTAGTATTAGTAACATCTACATTCACACATGAGGAGTTATTCAGGAAGGGGAAGGTCTGAGAGGAAAGTGGAGGAGAAATTGTTGAAGATAAACATAAAAAAGGCACCCGGGGTGGATGGGATATATCCAGTTATATTAAAGGAGGCAGCAAAGGAAGTAAGCAAACCCCTAGCCATAATTATGAGAGCTTCTTTGGACTCAGGGGAGGTACCCATAGAGTGGAGATGTGCAAATGTAACCCCAATTCACAAAGGAGGATCAAAGGCTGACACAAGTAATTATAGACCTGTTAGTTTAACTTCGGTTCCAGGAAAATTAATGGAGGCACTGGTTAAAGAAGCACTGCAGGATCATCTAGACAATAATTCAGTTATAGCTCAGACACAGCATGGTTTTGTTAAGGGCAGGTCTTGTCTGACCAATTTGATTGGATACTATGATGCAGTCACAAAAGAACTGGATGCAGGGAATAGCTTTGATATTATATACTTGGATCTTAGAAAGGCTTTTAATACTGTTGCACATGGAAGACTGCTACACAAATTGGAGCAGTGTGACATTGGAGGCAAATTGCTGCTATGGATAAAGGGATGGTTGAGTGGCAGAAGACAGAGAGTGGTAATCAATGGACACTGCTCAACGTGGACTAATGTTATTAGTGGAGTTCCTCAGGGTTCAGTGTTGGGTCCATTGTTGTTTTCTGTATTTATAAATGATATTGATGATGGTATATCAAGCTTAATGTCCAAGTTTGCAGATGATACAAAGGTTGGCAGGGTTGTTAAGGACACTACTGACACTATGCTGCTGCAACAGAATCTGGAAAGGTTGAGCAGATGGGCTGAGAGGTGGCAAAAGAAGTTTAACATTGACAAATGTAAAGTACTACATATGGGAAACAGTAACCCCAGATCAACGTATCAACTCTGTGGTACTACGCTGACAGTGGTAGAGAATGAAAAGGACCTGGGGGTAATTGTGCAGGCAGATATGAAGTTCTCTGAGCAGTGCAGACGAGCTGCAAGAGTAGCTCATGGTGTCTTGTCAATGATATACAGGAATTTTTCTAGCAGGGATAGGGATGTGATTATTCCCTTGTATAAGGCATTGGTCAGGCCACACCTTGAGTACTGTATACAGGTCTGGAGGCCTCATTTCAAGAAGGATGTAGAGCTGCTGGAACGAGTACAGAGAAGGGCAACAAGATTAGTGAATGGAACAAAGGATTGATCTTACGAAGAAAGGCTTAAGTTTTGCAAATTACAGAGTCTGGAGACTAGGCATCGGCGAGGTGATCTGATAGAGGTGTATAAGGCTTTGAATGGCTTGAGCATGCTCAATGCCGATGGGATTCTTCCTCTTGTTCAGAATAATCGCCTGAGAGGGCATAAATTCAAATTGAGGAAGGACGGATGTCGGATAGATGTGCGAAAATTTGCCTTTAGCCAGTGGGCAGTTGGTTTGTGGAATAGACTTCCATTACTTGTTGTTGAAGTTGATAGCCTAAACAAATTTAAGGCTCAGCTGGACAGGTATTTCGAACGAACGGAGGGGTGAAATGGGAGTAGTGGTTGTGTTTTTTTTTTTTGGCTGATGCTGAATAAGCTTGCTTTCTTGCATCATATGCCTATACTAATGCTAATGCTAAATATTAAGCACAAACAACTGAACTTGTTTACATCTGTAAACATATATAATGATTATCTTATCCTTTCATTTGTTTTTTGTGGGCATCAGGATTTAAACTACATGGATAATGCAATGGTCTTAATTCTCACAGCAGAACAAACTTGCCTTTGCAATGAGTTGCACTCGTATTGCACTAATTTCAACAGATAGCTTTAACATGTATTAAAAATCTGAAAACTGATTTCTTATACTGCAGGGCAACTCACATCTAATGAGGGATAAGGTAGTTCTCAAATAGGCTGTCATAATAGTCTGATCTTTTAAACAAATGGCCAATTACCTTTGGGAGAAAACGTCTGCTTGAAAGTAGCGAAATAATCTCCTAGGATTCAGTGCATTGCCCACTGTTGTTTTCTATATATTAACGATATTCATGAAGGCATCTCAGTCTTAATGTCTAAGTTTGCAGATGATACAAAGGTTGTAAGAGTGGTTAGTTAATGGTAATAATTAAGGTACATAACTGCAACAAGATCTAGAAATAAGGAGATGTACTAAGATATGACAACTAAAGTTCAACCTCCTTAACAAATTCAAAGTACAGCACATGAGCAGCAATAATCCCAGATTAACATACCAATTGTGTGATACCATACTCGGGGTAGGGAAGAATGAAAATGACCTGGGAGTAAATGTGCAGCCAGTTACAAAACTCTGTGAGCAATGCAGACAGGCTGGCGCCTCCGTAGCCAAGTGGGAAGGAGCAGCAGTGAGTAGCACACGCTTCTTAATTAGACAGGGGTTCGAGCCCGTCACCACCAAATACGGAAGATGCGGAAAGGTCAGGAATGACCACCGCATGTTCACGGAGCAATATGGCCTTAGTTGCTAATGCTCCTAAAAACCAAATAACAACAACAACAACAACAACAACAGCAGACAGGCTGCCAGGTCAGCTCAGCTCATGGGGTTTTCTCAATGATATACGTAGGAATTTTCTTAGAATTTTGCCAGCAGGGATAAGGAGGTGATTATCCCAATGTATGAGGAACTGGTTAGGCCACACCTTGATGTACTGTATACAAGTCTGAAAGCCTCATTTCAGGAAGAATATGGATCTGTTAGAATGGGTGCAGAGAAGAACAATTAGATTAGTGTGGAGACCAAAAGGGTACTCTTACCAAGAAGACTTCAGTTATGCAAATTAAGGCAAAAAACTAGACATCTGCAAGGAGATCTGACCAAGATGTGATTGTGGCTTTGAATAAACTGAGTAACCTTAAGGCCAAAGGAATCCTTTCTCTTACTCGAACTACACATATGAAGAGGGCATAAATTCAAACTGGAGAATGGTTGCAGAATAGGTGTACAGAAGTTTGCCTCCAGACAGCAGGCAGCTGATTGTTGGAATAAACTTCCATCTAGTGTTATAGAAGTGGGTAGTTTGAATAAATTCAAGGAAGAACTAGACAAACATAACCTATTAGAGGAAATGGATATGTGATGGAAGTTTAGTGAGAAACGTTTAGTGACTGAAATTTTTATTTATTTATTTATTATTATTTTCTTTTTTTTTCTGAGCTACATAGGCTTACTTTCTTGCATCATTTACCACTACTAATACCAGGGCAACTTGTAGCAAAGGCAAATTTTTTCTACTGTGAGAATTAAGACCACTGAAATATCTATACAATTTAAATCCCACAATCATTTTAAAGAAAGAAATATCACCTTTTTTTGCACAGATTCTTAAAAACAAATGTGAATGTTGATATGCATGTAGGATTGTTTTCTTTATATTTCTGGATTATAAAATGTTGATTTTTTTTGTTAAATGAGTTGGATTTTAAAGAATTCCAGATTGTAAAATGCTAAATTTTACAGAATTTATTGTATGGATAGTCAATGTGATATGTATGAAAAAAAAAATAATAATAATAACTGTCAGATTTTAATGAAATTTGAGAAAGTATTAATATTAGTATTAGTAATGGGCACATGGTGCAAGGAAGCCTATGGCTTATGCTGCACCAGCTAAAAAAATAAATTAAATAAAATAAAATAAAATAAATAAATAGAATAAAATAGAAAAATAAGAATAAAAATTGAAAAATAAGAATAAAAATAAAATAATAAGAAGAAAATTAAAAAAATAAATAAATAAAATAATTAATAAGAGAAAAGGAAAGACAACCTATGCATTTTTCTCCTCCCATAGGTAATCCAGTTGACTTTTGAATTTCCCCAAACTGTCAGCCTCTACCACCCATGCAGGTAACTTATTCCAGTAATTTATAACTTGCTGGCTAAAATAAAACTTCCTGCAATCAGGCTAAACATCTCCCCCCCATAACTTGAAATTATGGCCCCTAATTCTAGAATCATTTATAACCGTGAAAATTTCATCCTCGTTCATTTTACTTTTGCCTCTCAGAGCCTTAAACTCCTCTAAGGTGCCTAGTTTCCAAGCTCTGCAACGTTTGATAAATCATCAATAGGATACCATGAGCTTTCCTAGCTGTCTGTTTACACCGTACAGAAAATTTCACCCAGTATTGTAACTACCTTTCTTCCTCCACTGTTTTTAATTCAACCCCACAAAATATATAATTTATTTGTGGGTTGCTATTCCAACCCACCGACGTATATAGCAACATTAAAACACAGCTGCTACTTCTCTGACTGTTTTTTTTTTTTTTTTTTTCATCAAGTAAATAAACCACAATTGATGGTTCCTATACTTTACACCATTACCTGTTTCCTAAACCAAAAAGTGTATTTATTCCTTCTTGTTGCCTAAAAAAAATGCAATATAAGTGTAAAGCATTTAAAATGGCACCGCTATAGACGTTAAAAAATGCATGACATTTTAGTACGTGTACACACACACACACACACACACACACACACACACTTTTTCTTTCATTACTCTTAAAACTTTTAAGGAACTCATATTACTAAAATCAAAATTATTAAATATATAAAACAAACTGCTTTTAACCTTTGGTTGTATGCACAGAATGGCAAATATAGACTGTTGTAATGGAATAATAAACACAGAGAAATAAAATGTCTATAACGCAAAGGAAGTTAATCATACTTTAGATGACTAACTTACGTTAACCACACCACATATTACAGTTTGAACCACCTAGCCAAATTATATATTATACTTCTCTATGACATGGTACTAAGTTCCACCATTACGCATACGCCACAGCAAAATCCAAACTTTTTTCAAGCTTGATAAATCATTCCAACAGAGGGAAACATAAAATTTCATGAAAAGCCATCCACAGAGAGTTGGATTATTACGTATTTACAGATGGCTGGACAAAGAAATAATAATTTCCAGATTTCTATTGGTCTGATTTTAATGAAATTTGGGAGGGCATGACAAATCATTCTAAAAGAGTGAAATATAAAATTTGATAAAAATCTATCCTCTGGGAATCAAGTAATTATATGTGGATGGACAGGGAAGTAGCAATTTCTGTTGGGTCCAATTTTAATTAAATATGGGATGGCTGGACAAATCTTTTTAAAAGGAACAAATATAAAATTTAGTGGAAATCCATCCACTAGGACCAAGTTATTATATGCAGACTGGAAGACAATAGGCACCTAAAAACAAAGCAACTCTTATGGCTATTACTTGTTCATATAATGCATTCACTGAAAAGACACAAAAAAGTAATAAATTTATATATAAATAAAACAAAGTAAACTGAAGAAATCATTTAAAAGAATTTATTTTAAAATCAACTTTTACAGTTCAATCAATCAATCAATCAATCAACAATTAAAATCAATTAAAATAAATCAATCTTTGGAGCGAGTGAATAGGTGAAATGAGAAAGGGGGTATGTTTTTTTTTGGCTGATGCTATATAAGCTTGCTTTCTTGCATCATGTGCCCTTGCTAATGCTAATTTAAAATCAATCTTTTACAGTTCATACAGAATGAATTTACTGTAAGGTAGAAGGATAATGATATTATTCTACCACTACAGGTGAAAAAAAAATTGATTAAGAAAGTTAAACCTTTCAAAATTCAAATAAAAATATTTATCATCTAACTTGAACTAAATACTGTACTTCCATATTTATGGTAGACTAATACCTGAAGCAACTTCATCTGCTTCTGGATAAAAGGCCTCTGATTTAATTGTCTTCTCTGCTAAAGAGCTCAGTGGTTGTGGATTTTCAAGCCTTTCAGGAGTTGCCATGCTTCTTGATAATGAGAAAAAATAGTATGAAGTGTTATTAAAGAATTAATTGTATAAGCAAGGTTTTCAAAATAGCCCTGTTACTAACCATAAAAATGAAATGAGATATGAGGGGCAGTCAAAATATTATCTACTTACCTATGAAGGAAATGAGATAGAGACAAAAATATTTTTTTTTATTTTTCAATGTAACTCCCCTGAATTTCAATACATTTTTCCATTTTGTTGGCAGTGAAGAAATACCAGACAAATAAAATTCTTTGTCGTGTCCATCAAAGAATGCAGAAACAGCAGACTTCAGTTCATTATCATCAGCAAAGTGACATCCACATACCTGTTCCTTGAGATGTCGAAACAGTAAATAGTCACTGGGGCCAGATCCAGCATGTAGGATGGATGGGTAAGTTTTGTAAAGTCATAGCCTCTCAAAGCAGCAGCAACAGTATGTGACTTGCGTATTATTGTGAAGTAGCAGCACACCAGTTTTCCACAGCATCTTTTCTTTATGACATCCCTTAGGTACAGTAGGGATGCATATGACTCCCCAGCTGTCTGCTTATGTTCCACATAGTGAATGTACAAAATTCCCTCAGCATCCTAAAAAATGGTGGCCATCATCTTGCCAGCTAAATGTGTGTCCAAATATTTTTGGGTGGGGAGAACCCTTATGCTTCCATTGCATTAATTCTTGCTTGGTCTTGAGATCCCAGCGATGAAGGACTTGACTCTACCTGCCAAACGGCAACCTACGCAGTGCTCCCCCCTTGCACTGTCACTTTTGTTTCCCTTCCCCTCCCCCCTTCCACCTGATAGAGACATCTCCATCTCACCTGAGGATACCTTTGCTGTCATCCTCAAGGCTCATCCTATCTCCTTTTTTTCTCTCCCCTCAACTACATCCTCACTTTCCTATTCTCTTTCTCTCTCTCTCTCTCTCTTTTTTTTTTTTTTTTTTTGTGATCTCTGTCAGGAAGCTCGGGCGATCCTGGCAGAGACCAGCCAGAGATTTTGGATTGCCTGGCTACATCCCGAGGTTAGTGGTGGGCAATGTGGAATCCCATCAGGGGCCCTGCAGTGAAAAGCCAGATGACAACACAACACTTTATAAAACAATACACTACTCACACTTCTGGCTTTCTAGAGTACTGTTTTACTGCACAGAGTATATGACACAGCTGTGGGAAACCACTGGAGGCACCCCCAAACCAAACACTATGCCCCTATGATGAACCCATGTTTCATCACCTGCAACAATTCTGGAGATGAAAGTTTCAGGATCCCTTCCATAAAGCTCTAAATTCTCCTCAACACTGTACTCTGAATTGCTTCTGCACAGGGGTCTGAATTCTGGGACTCACCTTGCACTGGCCTTAGTCATCCCCAAATGTTCATGGAGAATGGTTATAACTGTTCCCTCAGACATGTCACATACCCTAGAGATTTGGAAAACACCTTTAAACATCTGTCATTCAACACAAGGGTTTCCACAGCCTTGCACATTTATGGTGTAGTCACTGTCACAGGCCTTCCTGGACACGGATCATCTTCAATAGACTCTCTACCCCATTAGAATTGTTTTGACCAGAATTTCACCTGGTACTCTTAAGGAGCACTGTTGCTATACACAGCCACCATCCTTTCATGAATGGCCTTTGGACCATTTTCTTCTTTGGTGAGAAACTTGATGACTGAACGATGCTCCAATTTCAGCAAATCCATAATTTGATACAGGTGTTGTCCTTTCTGTTACAGCAACCTAAAAACATAGTGGGATCAAAATTAGTTTGATTCAAGTTGAGATATGCAGGAACATGATAAATCATGAATCACTGAAATATAACTATGGGAAGTACCCTAAGTAGATAATTTACTGAATGCCCCCCTCATAAATGTAAATGAAGAAAGTTATAAAGCTTTATTGTATGAGATGCATTGTTGCACAGGACCAGAAATAGCTTAAAATAAAACAGAAGACTGCACAGAAAATCATGAGGCAAATAAAGTGATTACATAAAACGACCTTTGGGGAAGGGTATTAACTTGACATTTTGGGTACTTCCTTTTCTGAGGCTGTAATAAAACATCATCATCGTCTGTCATCGTTCTGCTATTCCACAGGTCGACGTATGAAGCCTTGCCATCATGCCCTGTCCGTGTACTTCTCTCCGTCATTGATTTCACTCCAGTTTCCTCCTCTCTTAATGAATCGGTCTTTATCATGTGCTGCCATCTCATTCTCGGTCTCCCCCTTGGTCTTTTGCCCCTTAATTGTAAATCAAACATTCTTCTTGGCAAATGCCTCTCGTTCATCCTCTTTATATGTCGAATCATTTCAAATGGGACCTTTCAATCCTGTCCTGGAGTTTTTCAACCTGAATTCTCTCCCTAGTCATTTCATTCCTGATTTTGTTGCATCTTGTTTTTCCGGCTATGCTCACAAATCTCATTTCTGTCCACTGAATTCTGCTTTCATCCTTTTTCTCCTTATAGTCCAAGTTTCAAATACATACGTCGGAATTGGTACATAATAGGCCTGATATACAGCCTTCTTACACTTCAGTGGTATGTTCCTGTTCCAGATCAGATCTCTTGTCTGCCTAAAGAAATTCCCACTCGCTTGTATCCTTCCACTTATTCCTTCATCTATCACTCCAGTCTTTGTAATGGTGCTTCCTAGATACTTGAAGTTGTTAACCATTTTTAGCTCTTTCCCTTCCATTGTAATGTATCCATCAAGCTCGCCACTCCTCTTTAGAACAATTACTTCACTCTTCTCCAGAATGAAAACTAGTCCAAATGCACTGGCCATACTAGCCCATATATCAACTTGCCGTTGCACTTGTTCCCTGCTCTCTTCCCATATATGCAGAGATTATCTTCGAAGAGCATGACTTTCATCTGGCCCTGTCCAAGTTGTTCCACCACTCTACGTTGCATCATTCATGACAGCTATGAATAGCAGTGGTGACAGGACGCCTCCTTGCCACAAATCTGACATTATTTCGAAGCTCTCCGTCAACCCCATCACTGTTCTTATTTTGCTCACTGTATTGGTGCACATATTCTCAATTCTCTCCACAAGATGTTCCTCTATCCCCAAGTTTCTCAAAACCTCCCATACTTTCTCTCTCTTTACGGCATCAAATGCTTTCTTTATATCCAAAAATGCCATCCATAATTCTTTATTGTGTTCATAACACTTTTCCATCAGTTGCCTGATGCAGAAAATTAGATCCACCATCAATCTGCCAGGCCTAAAGCCATACTGTTCCTCAGCCATCCTATTTTCAATTGTTCCTCTTATCTTCTTCTCTAACACTCTCTCATACAGCTTACTCACATGTGATGTCAGTGTGATGCCTCTATAATTGGAACACTTTTTCCTGTTCCCCGTCTTGAACAACGGGATGATCAAACCTTCTTTCCAGTCCTTTGGCACCTGGCTTTCATCCCAGATCTTACGGAACAGTCTGAAAGTCCACGCTATCCCTGCCTCGCTTGTAGCCTTCAGCATCTCTCCATTTATCTCATCCATAGCAGCAGACTTACCTGTCTTGATGTATTTCCATGCCTGCACTACATCATTCCACGTCAAGTCTGTCTGCTCTCTCTCTCCATATCTTCTCTTCCATCCTCTCTTGATCAAACTGCCTTTGTCCCTTTAGCTGGCTGTCCTGCACATTCAACAGATTTTCAAAATACTTCTTCCATGTTTCGCTTATCTCTTCATCCTTGGTTATTAGGTTCTCATTCTCATCCATCAAGTATTTGCTCAGTTCACCATCTCTTCTTCTATTCCTCACCATACCATACAGGGTCTTTTTATTACTGTCGACATCTTGTCAGAGTTTCACTCCATTCTTCCAACCACTGTCTTCTCTCCTCGTTAACAATCCTCTTAGCCTCTCTCTTCAGGGTTTTATATCGCTCTTTATTCTCATCATTTCTGTTCTGAAAGTAGGTCCTGAACGCATTATTCTTGATTTTCACAGCCTCTCTCATCCTACCATTCCACCAAAGTTTCTTTCCATCTACATCTATTGATTGTCCTTCCCATACAACCTTCCTGAACTCTTCTCTGAACATTGCCCCTTTTTTCTCTTCTTTCAACTTTCGCACCCTTAGTTTTCTCTCTCTTGTTATTTTGATCCTCTTCAATTTAGAGAATATTAAAACTCCAACAACTAACCTGTGATCACTACCCAAGGAGACACTAGGAATGACCTTGACGTCCACTAGTCTTCTGTGTCGCTTTTTATCCACACGTATATAGTCAAGGAGGGATTCCTGTTGACTGTCCCAACCATATCTTGTCACTTTGTAACTCTTTCTCTTCTTGAACAAGGTGTTTCCTATGACCAATCTGTTCTGTAAACAGAAATCCAACAGCCTGTCGCCATCATCATTCCTAGGTCCCTAACCATGCGGACCCATAATGTATTCTAGTCCTTGTCTCTCCACTCTGACTTTTGCGTTCAGGTCACCTATGATAACTATATCTCCACCTATATCTCGCAAGTTATAACTATATTATAACTTGCGAAGATATGGAGAAGCTGGAGTTTGAGGACAAGCTCTTCGAGCTTGTCCTCAAACTCTAGCTTCTCCATTTCTTAGCAACTGGTTTGCAGTGTGTAACATCGTACTATCTTCAATGTTTCACTGTCGTTCATTTGCAGTTTAATTGACATGAGTCTGTCGTTGATATTATTCACCTCCAGTAGCCTTTCCTTAATCCTATGGTCTATAATGATGGCTACACACTTCCTTGCTACATCACCCACAGACCAATATAGATAATAGCCTCCTCGTAACTCTCTACACCCATTTCCTTTTCGTTTTGATTCACTCAATCCAAGTACGTTTATTTTTCTGTCCTTTAAGATGTCCACACACTCCTCAGTTTTTTCCTGACAATGTCATAATATTCAGTGTGGCTAGTTTAATATATGTCATCATCCGCTGACTTGTTGGTTGCAGATACCACCACGTCTGGGCTAATCAGCTTCGAGGCTTCTTTTTCTATTGAAGGCAATAAATTTAAGCTGCCGATTTTCCATACCTGTCGCAGCCATATAGATGTGGTAGCTCTTATTCAATGGTGAAGCTTCCTCATGATGTGGCATTTCTATCCATATACAGTATATCCAAATCAACAACTTTAACTTGTATGTCTTGATATTCCCTTTCACCTTCTTCCCAGATTCAAAAAACCCTTCAAACTGTTATCTATTGTAAAGATGTAAATTAACAATTTTACGCAATTTATGACGATCTGCTAGTCACCACTGAACAAGCAGGTAGCACTGCTGTAGTTCTTTTATCTCATGGATAAATCCAAATGGCCGACTCGGTAGAATTACTGTGACCTTGAAATTTACAAAAATTAATAACTCAGCAACATCTATGTCAAAGGATTTATGCAACCTGATGACAAAATGAGTGAGTGCCCAATCTTGCCGAAGCCATATCTGATTAAGCAACCCTAAATATTCCACTTTAGGCATTGACCATTCTCATAACAAGTTAAGTTAAGTTGTTTGGTTAATAAGATCCTCAGTATTTTTAAATACAATTTGGTATCCTGAAAACTTCTACAGCAAAGCTATCAAGAAGCACAACTATTCTGTTAAGAAGTCCCAGTGACTTTTAAGTTCCTTAAAAATTTATTGACCTTGAAATTTCCTAGGTTTTTCTATATTCAAGAATAATAGTGCTGTTATTATTATTATTATTATTATTAGCCATATAGTACAAGGAAGCCTAAGGCTTATGCTGCACCAGCCAAAAAAAAAAAAAAATGTTACCCTGAGAGAGAGAAATAAAAGGGAATCACCAAGAAAGAGAAGAATGATGATATCCAGCTAAGGACCCTGGGTATGCCAAGCCCATACTCACCAGATGAGCCCCAGATGAGCCCCTGGGTTTGAAGTGTATATGGTAGCGATTTTGAAAAACATTCACAGTCAGAAAATGAAACCACCCTTAGGTCCCAAATCTTAACCTATCACTCACCAACATTTATTTCAATAAAACAAACATATTTTAATATAATTTTAATTCAATACTTTATTAAATTAAATAATTATTAAACTAGTATTTTACACAATATTACATTTTTTTTTAAGCAAGAACAAAGAAATTTACAGATCCAGTGCCAGTATGTGCACCACCAATTTTTTAACATAAATTTATGCATCTGCAAGTGCAGCAAGTAAAATGATGAAATTGCCAGAGTGATGGCATCAAATGCATCTCTAAAAACTTGTTTCGGCTATTCAGTTGCGTGTTAATGCCTCTGGGTCACTTCGAATTTATTAAACCCTCATAATGCATGGTCGCAGCACATAAAGAGAGAGCTGGGTTTCAGAGCATCCTGCAAAAAACAGGACAAATGAAATCTGTAAGCCACAACTAATTCACTTGTCACAGAACATCAATGTCAAAGGATTTATGCAACCTGATGGCAAAATGAGTGAGTTCCCAATCTTGCCGAAGCCATATCTGATTAAGCAACCCTAAATATTCCACTTTAGGCATTGACCATTCTCATAACAAGTTAAGTTAAGTTGTTTGGTTAATAAGATCCTCAAAGAAATGTGAATCAAACAAGTACACAAGAGGCATTGCAACTCATATTATAACGTGTGGAGGAATGTATACCTAGTTCTTCGAAAAAACTTTTAACGCTGTTCTGCATAAAAGACTGCTGTGTACAAATTGAAGCAGCGTAGCATTATGAGCAAGTTAATGCCATGGAAAAAAGTGATAGTTGAGTTGTAGAAGACAAAGAGTGGTTACCAATGGGCACTACTCTTTTTCATCTTCTGCTAATAGTGGTGTTCCCCAAGGTTTGATGCTGCATATTGTGTTCTATATTTATTAATGATATTGATGAAGGCATACTGCAAAGAAGGCATAAAGAAATTAGGCAGATGTGCTGAGAAGTGGAAATTGAAATTTAACATTGAAAAATACAAGGTTATTCTGGGATTGCTACTATTGCATATCAATAGCAATCCCAGAATAATGTACCTGGTATGTTATTCTGGTATTTCTAGAGAACTATATATCTGACTGCACAATTACCCCAAGTCCTTTTGTCATAACCCCAATGGATTATGACAAAAGGACTAAGGGGAATTGTGCAGACAGATATGAAGTTCTCAGAGCAGTGCAGACAGGCTAACAGGGCAGTTCGTGGGGTTTTATCAATCATATACAGAAATTTTTCCAACAGGGATAAGGAGGCGATTACCATTACCTAATTGTATAAAGTAATGGTTAGGCCACATCTTGAGTAATGCATGTAGGTCTGGAAGCCTCATTTCAGGAAGATGTGGATCTGTTGGAATGGGTACACAAAAGAGCAACAAGATTAGTAAGGGGAACAAAAGAATGCTCTTACCAGAAAAGGCGTCTACAAATTGCAGTGTCTAAAGATTAGGTGCCTGTGAGATCTGCTCAAGGTGTTTAAGCAGCCAACCCTGGCTTTTAACAACAACCCTGGATTGGGTAAGCTCAGTACTGATAAAATCCTGCCTGCCACTTGCACAGACTACACACATGAGAGGACATAAATTCAAATTGAGGAAGGATGATTGCAGGATAGATGTGTGAAAATTTGTGGTGGTTGATTGTTTAAAAAAAACTTTCATCTGGTGTTGTGGAAGTGGCTTGAATAAATTTAAGGAAGAACTAGATAAACTGTTGAGGGGAAGTGTCTGTTGTCGTTTTTTTTTTTTTTTTTGTCAGATACTGTATAAGCTTGCTTTCTTGCATCATTTTTCATTATTTTAATAGTAATACTAAATGTGAGTTTTCTTTTCTCCAGAAACAAACATTTATAATATTTGTGCAATACAGTAAATTGAACATTCATCAGAGGACATAATTTTAACACACAAAGGAATCTGAAAAAACTTTTAGAAAATGTTCACGAGCTTAACATCATTTTTGAATATCTAATATCTGAGGTTATTATCACTTTGCCCAAGATTTTAGCAGGTCCGACGAATGCTAAGTTTTCATTTATATTTAGTAATTTTATTGACTTAATTGTTATACTAAATTATTTTCTATAAGTAGCATTATAGTTAAGGCCAAACTCTGTGGTTTATTTTTGAAATTAGATAGCGATTTTTAAAAGTTAATATTTAGTGTTCGCAGATTTTACGTTCTTAACTTTCCGCCATTGTTATATGATATGGAATAGCTTAAGGTTAACGTAAAACTAGATAGCAAAAAATGTACCACTGTATTATCATTAGCATTAAGTAAGGGCACATAATACAAGAAAGTAAGCTTATATAGCATCAGCCAAAAAAAACACACACACCCTTCTCATTTCACTCATCCATCCGCTCCAAATGTTTGTCTAGTTCTGCCTTGAATCTGTTTAAGCTATCAACTTCTACAATGAGAGAAGGAAGTTTGTTCCAGCAATCAACCACCTGCTCGCTAAATGCAACCTTCCGAACATCTATCCTACAACTGTCTTTCCTCAATTTGAATTTATGCCCTCTCAGGCGATTGTTCTGAGCAAGAGGAAGAATCCCATCTGCATTGAGCATGCTCAAACCATTCAAGGCTTTATACACCTCAATCAGATCACCTCACAGATGCCTAGTCTCCAGGCACTGTAACTTGCAAAACTTAAGCCTTTCTTCATAACAGCAACCCTTTGTTCCATTCAATAATCTTGTTGCCCTTCTCTGTACTCGTTCCAACAGCTATACATCATCTCAAAATGAGGCCTCCAGACCTCTATACAGTACTCAAGGTGTGGCCTGACCATTGCCTTATACAACGGGGTAATCACCTCCTTATCCCTGCAAGAAACATTCCTGCATATCATTGACAAGACACCATGAGCTACTCTTGCAGACCATCTGCACTGCTCAGAAAATTTCATATCTGCCTGCAAAATTACTCCCAGGTCCTTTTCACTCTCTACCTCTGTCAATATACCACACAGCTGATACGTTACTCTGGGGTTACTGCTTCTCATATGCAGTACATTACATTTGTCAATGTTAAACTTCAGTTGCCACCTCTCAGCCCGTCTACTCAACTTTTCTAGATCCTGTTTCAGCAGTGTACTGTCATTAACAACTCTGCCGACCTTTGTATTGTCTGCAAACTTGGACATTAAGCCTGATATACCACCATCGATATCATTAATGAATACAGAAAACAACAATGGACCCAACACTGAACCCTGGGGGACTCCACTAATAACATTAGTCCACGAAGAGAAGTGTCCATTGATTACTACTCTGTCTTCTCCCATTCAACCATCCCTTTATCCATAGCAGCAATTTGCCTCCAATGCCACACTGCTCCAATTTGTGCAGCAGTCTTTCATGTGCAACAGTATCAAAAGCCATTCTAAGATCCAAATATATGATATCAAAATTATTCTTTGCATCCAGTTCCTTTGTGACTACATTTGTGACTACATAGTATTCAATCAAAATTGGACAGACAAGACTTCCCCTTAACAAACTCATGCTGTGTTCGAGCTATAACTGAAGTCGTGTCTAGATAATCCTGCAGTGCTTCTTTAACAAGTCCCTCCATTAATTTCCTTGGAACAGAAGTTCAACTAACAGGTCTGTAATTACGTGTCTCCCTTTGATCCTCCTTTGTGGATTGGGGTCACATTTTCACATTTCCAGCCCATGGGTACATCCCCTGAGTACAAGGAAGCTGTCATAATTATGACTATGGGTTTGCTTACTTCCTTTGCTGCCTCCGTTAATATAACTGAATAGATTCCATCCACCCCAGGTACCTTTCTTGTGTTTATTATTATTATTATTATTATTAGCTATATGGTGCAAAGAAGCCTAAGGCTTATGCTGCACCAGCTAAAATAAAAAAAATAAATTTCTCGAGTTACCCTGAGAGAGAGAGAGAGAGAGAGAGAGAGAGAGAGAGAGAGAGAGAATCAAAAGGAAATCACCAAGAAAGAGAAGAATGATGATTTCCAGCTCAGGACTTTGGGTGTGCCAAGCCCATACTCACCAGATGTGAACCCCTGGGGTTAAATCTTCAACAATTTCTCCTCCGCTTTACTCTCAGTTATTATAATATTATCTAGCTTACTGCCAGAGTTTAATACACGTCTGGCATTTCCCTCCCTGAATAACTTCTCATATGTGAATGTAGATGTAAAATATTTCATTTAGTTTGTTAGCTACAGAGCAGGATCATCAACAGTTGAACCATCGATATCAAGTGGACCAATCTGATTAATCCCCTTCCTTCTAGAGTTTACATAAGTAAAGAACTCTTTGCTGTTTTTCTCTGTATCCTTTGCCAAAGATTTCTCGTAATTTTCCTTTGCCTTCCTAACTTCCACTGTGACTTGGTTACAGCCCAGTTCATATCTATCATTGGCTTCTGTGTCACCTGTTATCTAGATCCTGTGCTACTGCAACAGGATCTAGATAATTTCGGCAGATGGGCTAAGAAGTGGCATCTGAAGTTTAACCTTGACAAATGCAAAGTACTGCATATGGGTAGAAGTAACCCCAGAGAAACGTACCAACTGTGTGGTACTACACTTAAGGTGGTAGAAAATGAAAAAGACCTGGGAGTAATTGTGCAGGCAGATATGAAGTTTTCTGAGCAATGCAGACAGGCGGCCAGGGCAGGTCATGGGGTTTTGTCAATGATATAGGAATTTTGCTAGTAGGGAAAAGGAGGTGATTATCCCTCTGTATAAGGCAATGGTCAGGCCACACCTTGAGTACTGCGTACAGGTCTGAAGACCCCATTTTTTTTTTTGGCATAAATTCAAATTAAGAAAAGACAGATGTAGAATAGATGTGCGGAAATTTGCCTTTAGCCAGTGGGTGGTTAATTGCTGGAACAAACTTCCATCTGTCGTTGTGGAAGTTGATAGCTTGAATAAATTTAAGGAGGAACTGGACAGGCATTTGGAGGGAATGTTGTGATTTTTTTTTTTTTTTTTTGGCTGATGCTGCATAAGCTCATACACATGCTTTCTTGCATCACATGCCACTACTACTACTACTACTACCTGTTAATTTATATGTAAACCATGCATTTTACTTCTCTGCCACATGCCTAATTAGTTCATCTGACATCCATTTAAGCCTAAATCTTGAACAATATTTTTTAGTTGGTATGAAAAGCCTAGTAGCTTCCAAGATTATTTCTTTGAATGCTTCCCATTTTGAATTTGCTGTTGGTAACATCATCAGTTGGTCCCATCATATAGAATTTAAATACTGTCTCACACCACCGTAGTCACCTTACGAAAGCAAAAACCCTTCCCTTTACCCCTGATAGTAGTTACCTCTTTGAGTAAATCCCACTTCAGCACACTGTGATCACTGTCACCTAGTGGTTCCTTTATCTGCAGATTCTTAATGCATGAAGAACTACTGCTGATAATCAAATCAAGAGTACTACTCCCTCTAATTGCCTCCTGAACATGCTGCTGCAGAAAACAATCATCCAATAAATCCACAAAAGCCTTGTTAGTGTGTGAGTGACCAACCCACAAATTCCAATCAATCCCTGAGAAATTAAACTCTCCCATTATAAGACGCTGTGATTTACTGGCCCACTATTTCTCTGCACAATTGCTCATTATACTTATCAGATTCATTAGGCCTATAACACACACCTACTCTCATTTTTCCTTTCCCAGTGGTTATGTCACACCAAACAGACTCAACATTGCATTGTCCACCAACATCAATTGGATGCACTCCCTTAGATTTTATGTGTTCCTTAACTAACAGCATAACCCCTCCTCCCTTCCTGTCTATCCTTTCTGTACACATTGTACTATCCAAATTCCAATTTTGCACTACTTAGGTCATTGTGTGACACCACGTTTCTGATATCCCAACAATATCTGCCTTTGATGTCTTGACTAGCATGTCAAGCTCATCAAATTTATTAACTATACTTCTAGCACTGGTGTACACACAGGTATACATGCACCTGTTTCTACTCTTAGTTACCCTAACAAAGTCCATGTATTTACTTGTTCCACTATGACTCCCAGCAGTCCTGGAAAACCCCATTGCCTTGCTTTACAGGCTGCTGCTCAATAGAAGCAGTGCAAGAATCACTTTCACCTCTCCAAGCGGCTACTGTTAATCTATTAGTCCGTGTTGCAAGTTAATCTATTAGTCCAGGCTGCAAGAGTAGCTGGTGTCTTGTCAATGATATACAGGAATTTTTCTAGCAGGGATAAGGAGGTGATTATTCCCTTGTATAAGGCAATGGTCAGGCCTCACCTTGAGTACTGTATACAGGTCTGGAGGCCTCATTTCAAGAAGAATGTAGAGCTGCTGGAAGATTAATGAATGGAACAAAGGGTTGCTCTTACGAAGAAAGGCTTAAGTTTTGCAAATTACAGTATCTGGGGACTAGGCTCCGGCGAGGTGAGCTGATAGAGGTGTATAAAGTCTTGAATGGTTTGAGCATGCTCAATGCCGATGGGATTTTTCCTGGCAACCCAAAGGTGGCAGGGTCGAATCCCGCCTTGGGTTTGGATCAAAGTACTGCAAAAACCTTGGGAGGTGCATTATGGCCACAGAAGCCGATGCACGAACAACTACCAAAAAAAAAAAAAAGATGGGATTCTTCCTCTTGCTCAGAATAATCACCTGAGAGGGCATAAATTCAAATTGAGGAAAGACAGATGTAGGATAGATGTGCAGAAATTTGCCTTTAGCCAGCAGGTAGTTGGTTGGTGGAACAGACTTCCATCCCTTGTTGTGGAAGTTGATAGCCTAAATAAATTTAAGGCTCAGCTGGACAGGTATTTCGAACGAACGGAGGGGTGAAATGGGAGTTTTTTTTTTTTTTTTGGCTGATGCTGCATAAGCTTGCTTTCTTGCATCATATGCCTCTACTAATGCTAATGCTAGTGTATCCCCCCAAGCTAACAGTTTTCCGACCCACCTAACTCTGCCTTGATAGCATCAGCAAATATTCTTGCACGCTTTCTATTTAAGTGTATCCCATCCCTGTAGAAGTAGTCTCTCCTGTCAACAAGCACAGACCAGGCTGAGAAAAATTCTACACCTCGAGTCTTCCACAATCTCTGCAGGGCCAAATTGATCGACAAGGCTCTCATCATATACTCCCTCCTATTGTGTCTGGGCAGAATTGCAGACACTTTCAATTTCAACTCTAACTCATGGCTTTTTTTCAACATCGACCTGTACTTGTTAAGTAATTCAGCCGGTCTTCTACTCTAAATATCATTAGTGCCAATGTGTACAACAATATCACCCTTGTGCCCTTAAAAGATGATATCTGCTCTACAACGTCATCAACTTTTCCCCTGGCAGACATACCCTGGTCGTGTTTCAGCTATTTTTTTGCACAATATGTTGCCTGTTTCCTTGAAAATAGAGTCACTGACAACAACTAGTTCCTTTGGGACCAGCGCATTCTGCCTTGGGGGTTGCTGCTGTGTTGCGTGATGTTCAAGTGCAAACTCTGGCATTGATGTGAACAGCTAAGAGCTTGATGGGCCCCTCAATTTAAATCCTTCGAGGGCATCCACTCAGTCATTCAAGCTCTAATATAGGCCCATAACAACGCTGAGTTGGAGCCTGATTTCCTCACACTCCTTACATCGTGCATACACACAAAGACATTTACCCTGATAATATCTGTATTAGATATCTGTTAGATTACTATAATATTATCAATTAATCAATAAAATTTATTAAGCTTATTAAAGTTTGTTGTTAATTAAATTATACTTAATGGAATCGTGACCCAGACTAGAGCAGCAGAGCAGCGTTAACAGAATAACCAGAGTGCTGTGGCTCGTAGGAGAACCGAAGGGGGGGCGATTTTCCAACACATCACAGTCTAAAACAATGTATGAAATGTGAAATGTTTGCAGACCTGTCTAGAACAGAACATGATCTAGCCAAGGAGGATGTCTTTGTGTTGGATAGATGCAGAGATTGTGAAGAAATTAGGTGCCAACTCAGCATTCTGATGGGCGTCTATGAAAGTTTGAGGTGTAGGGTAAATGCCCTCGAAGAAATTAATATGAGGGGGCCCATCAAGCTCTCAGCTGCCCAACTCAACGCCAGAGCTCATTCCTGTGCATCTGGCAACACAGAGGCAATCTCCAAGGCAGAATGCACTGGTCCCACAGGAACTAGTTATTGTCGGTGACTCTATTGTCAGGGAGATGCGCAATCTCTCTCTCTCTCTCTCTCTCTCACAGGGTAATTCAGAAATTTTTTTTTTTTTGGCTAGTGCAGCATAAGCCTCAAGCTTTCTTGCACCATATGGCTAATGATAATAATAATAATAATGATGATAATAATATATTATGCAAAAAGGATAGGTGGAACAGGTCCAGGGTATGTCTGCCAGGTGCAAAAGTTGATGACGTTGTAGGGCAGATATCTTTTAAGGGCACAAAAGGTGATATTGTTGTACACGTTGGCACTAATGATCTTAAGAGTAAGAGATATGCAGATTTACTTAACAAGTACAGGTCAATGCTGGAAAAAAGTCGCGAGTTAGGGTTAAATTTGAAAGTGCCTGCAATTCTGCCCAGACACAATACAAGGGAGTATATGATGAGAGCCTTGTCAATCAATTCGGCCCTGGAAAGATTGTGCAAGCCTCACAGGGTAGAATTTTTTTCAGTGTGGTCTGTGCTTGCTAAGAAGAGAGATTGCTTCTACAGTGATGGGATACACTTAAATAGAAAGGGTGCAAGAATATTTGCTGATGCTATTGATGCAGTGTTGGGTGGGTTAGAAAACTGCTAGACTGGGGGGGATTCACAGACTAAAAGATTAACACTAGCCACAGGCAGAAGCGAAAGTGATTCTTGCACCACTTCTATTGTAATGAGCAGTAGCCTAGAGAGCAAGTTGCTGGGGACTTCAAGAGTTGCTGGGAGTCATCATGGAACAAGTAAATACATCGGATGTGTTAGGGTAACTAAGAGTAAGAACAAGTGCATGTATACTTGCACATACACTAATGCTAGAAGTACAGTATATTAAATTGAGGATTTTAAAGTGCTGATCAAGACATCAAAGGCAGATACTGTTGGGATATCAGACACATGGTGTCACACAGATATAAGCAGTGCAGAATTAGAATTTGGGGAGTACAATGTGTACAGAAAGGACAGACACGGTAAGAAGGCAGGAGGGGTTATGCTGTTAGTTAAGAAACACAAAATCTAAGGAAGTGCATCTGGCTGAGAAGTGTGTACAGTGCAATGTTGAGTCTGTTTGCTGTGATATAAACACTGAGAAAGAGAAAAATGAGTGTAGGAGTATGTTATAGGCCTAATGACTCTGAGGAGTACAATGAACAGTTTGTGCACTGTACTCATCAGAAATAGAATCGGCCAGTAAATCAGAATGTCTTGTAATGGGGGATTTTAACTTTCCAGATATTGACTGGAACTTGTGGGTTGGTCACTCACAAGCTAGCAAGACTTTTGTGGATTTATTGGAGGATTGTTTTCTACAGCAACATGTTCAAGAGGCAACCAGAGAGAGTAATACCCTTGATCTGATTATCAGCAGTGATTATCAGCATTAGTATCAGCATTAGTAGAGGAATATGATGCAAGAAAGCAAGCTTATTCAGCATCAGCCAAAAAAAAAAAACACAACCACTACTCCCATTTCACCCCTCCATTCGTTCAAAATACCTGTCCAGCTGAGCCTTAAATTTATTTAGGCTATCAACTTCAACAACAAGTGATGGAAGTCTATTCCACAAACCAACTGCCCGCTGGCTAAAGGCAAATTTCCGCACATCTATCCGACTTCCGTCCTTCCTCAATTTGAATTTATGCCCTCTCAGGTGATTATTCTGAGCAAGAGGAAGAATCCCATCGGCATTGAGCATGCTCAAGCCATTCAAAGCCTTATACACCTCTATCAGATCACCTCGCCGATGCCTAGTCTCCAGACTCTGTAATTTGCAAAATTTAAGCCTTTCTTCGTAAGAGCAACCCTTTGTTCCATTCACTAATACTGTTGCCCTTCTCTGTACTCGTTCCAGCCGCTCTACATCCTTCTTGAAATGAGGCCTCCAGACCTGTATACAGTATTCAAGGTGTGGCCTGACCAATGCCTTATACAAGGGAATAATCACATCCCTATCCCTGCTAGAAAAATTCCTGTATATCATTGATAAGACACCATGAGCTACTCTTGCAGCTCGTCTGCACTGCTCAGAGAACTTCATATCTGCCTGCACAATTACCCCCAGGTCCTTTTCATTCTCTACCACTGTCAGCGTAGTACCACAGAGTTGATACGTTGATCTGGGGTTACTGTTTCCCATATGCAGTACTTTACTTCAAACAGGCCTCTGAGGTTGGGTATATTCATACTGTGGATTTTAGTGTTTTGCACCAACCTTACGTAAAAATAAAACACCAAAGAAACTGGACTTTTAATAACTGTGTTTATAATAAATTATAATAACCTGTATTTACAATAAATTTAACTTTACGATAAACTATACATATAAAATATTAAAATCTGCTACATTAAGAACAATAAAATGCATTAAAATATACTAAGTTAAAAGCGATAAAAACCATAGCTTTCAAAGGCTCCAGCCTTCTTCTTCAGCGGTATTTTCTTATTCTGCAGTACATCTTTAAATATCAGCAGGTTCATGGTACTCATCACGTGTTTCATTCTCACGCGTTCCGTTCTCTTGCATTGTGGAACCGGAAGTGGCTTCAGCGGGAGTCATACGGAACCGTTCATCCCTTCTGAGGATAGTGGCCTCAAAGAGGGGATGAATCCGCGTACCTCTATCTCTATTAATGTTGATTGTAGAACAGATCCGCAAACTCTCGAGCCACTTACGGTCCCAGAACTTATGCGCCCGATCGGTGATGATAGCATCGTCCGGGGAGATCTGGTGCTGCTTCTCCCAAAAATGTTCGGCCACGGCGGATTTGTCATATTCCGCATTGCTTATTGCTTTTTTGTGTTCCCCCAGACGATCTTTGAGACGACGTTTTGTCTCCCCTACATAACATTCCCCACAATCCGGGCATCTAATGCTATATACGACCCCACTTGTGTTCTCTTTTTGAATGGGGTCCTTAACCTGAGACACGATTGTGTGCAGCCTCCGCCCCGGAAGCTGCACACAACGTGTCTGGTACTTTCTTAGTATTCTAGCTATATGATCAGTCAGACCCGGATAATAGGGAATGTATGCAGTGGATGTTGGTGTAAAAGACTCGCCTCTCCTCTGGTTTCCTTTAACATATTTTTCTATAATCCTCTGGGGGTAACCACATTTTGCAAGATCCGTCGTGACACGTTCATACTCTAACTTCCTATCATCGGAGGTACTGCAATGTGATTTTGCTCTATCAACTAATGTTCTTATCACACTGTTCCTATGATGGTTGGTCTGAGCTGAACTGTAGTGCGAATACTGCCCTTTACACATGGATTTCCTATATACCTTAGTCTTTAGCTGTCGGTCTTCCCTACAGACCAACACATCTAGGAACGGCAAAACTCCTCCTTCTTCTGCCTCCGATGTAAATTGTATGAATGGGGAGAAGCCATTTAAGATGTTCAACACCTGATCTTCACTCCCCTTCCGAATGATTGAAAACGTATCATCTACGTACCTTTTCCAGGGGCGCATAGGGAGAACACTACCATTAAATATTCTGGCCTCGAGCTCCTCCATAGCTAAATTAGCTATAATTGCGCTAATGGGGGAGCCCATGGCTGTACCATTAACCTGCTTATACATAGTATTGTCAAACACCATAGTGGTGCTTGAGAGGCATAACTCTATTCCTTTCCCAATATCCTCTAGCTTTAGTTGTGTTCTAGTATTTAGGGTGGTGTCCCTCCGTAATGCCATGTGTGCACACCACACCCCATGGTCAATCGGAATACATGTAAATAGCGATTTCACGTCGAAAGATATCATGATTTCATTCTCTTCTATGCGTTGGCTTCTAATAAAATGCACAAAATCTTTACTATCTTTAATACTATATTCGGAAAGTCCTACTAGTGGAGATAATAATTTGGCTAAGAAACCAGAAAGTGCATAGGTTGGACTGCCTATAAATGAGACTATGGGTCTAAGTGGCACATCTGTTTTATGAATTTTGGGCAAGCCATAAAATCTTGGCATTTGGCTACCTGTAGCATGCAGCATCCAATATTGTTCCTTAGAAATTTTGTTAGACTTAAGCCAACCCTGTACCATTCTGTTCACTTGTCGTTCCAAACTAAGAAGTGGACTTTTCTGAATAACCTTATAGGTTATCTGATCTTCCAATAAATCTAACGCTTTATTTCTATATGCTTCCTTATCGAGAACCACCGTTGCTCTGCCTTTGTCCGCGGGTAGGACTACAATGCTATCATCTTGTTTAAGGCTTCTTAGCGCTAATTTTTGCTTCACATTAAGATTGGAGGGGGCATTTCTAGCTTGACTGAGGATAGCTGCTACTTTTACTCGAATATGAGTACTTTTACTCGATTTTGTGGTGAATATGAGTAATAAACAACTAACTAAAGAGCAGTTGGAGGTTCTAAATTTAGGACCGAAATTTGCCATGGTGCCGCCCAGATTACCCGTTGCAGAAATAGCAATGGGCGTGGAAAGGGCTATAAACAAATTTCCTGAAGTTATAGCTAATGAAATTCGAGTAAAAGTAGCAGCTATCCTCAGTCAAGCTAGAAATGCCCCCTCCAATCTTAATGTGAAGCAAAAATTAGCGCTAAGAAGCCTTAAACAAGATGATAGCATTGTAGTCCTACCCGCGGACAAAGGCAGAGCAACGGTGGTTCTCGATAAGGAAGCATAGAGAAATAAAGCGTTAGATTTATTGGAAGATCAGATAACCTATAAGGTTATTCAGCAAAGTCCACTTCTTAGTTTGGAACGACAAGTGAACAGAATGGTACAGGGTTGGCTTAAGTCTAACAAAATTTCTAAGGAACAATATTGGATGCTGCATGCTACAGGTAGCCAAATGCCAAGATTTTATGGCTTGCCCAAAATTCATAAAACAGATGTGCCACTTAGACCCATAGTCTCATTTATAGGCAGTCCAACCTATGCACTTTCTGGTTTCTTAGCCAAATTATTATCTCCACTAGTAGGACTTTCCGAATATAGTATTAAAGATAGTAAAGATTTTGTGCATTTTATTAGAAGCCAACGCATAGAAGAGAATGAAATCATGATATCTTTCGACGTGAAATCGCTATTTACATGTATTCCGATTGACCATGGGGTGTGGTGTGCACACATGGCATTACGGAGGGACACCACCCTAAATACTAGAACACAACTAAAGCTAGAGGATATTGGGAAAGGAATAGAGTTATGCCTCTCGAGCACCACTATGGTGTTTGACAATACTATGTATAAGCAGGTTAATGGTACAGCCATGGGCTCCCCCATTAGCGCAATTATAGCTAATTTAGCTATGGAGGAGCTCGAGGCCAGAATATTTAATGGTAGTGTTCTCCCTATGCGCCCCTGGAAAAGGTACGTAGATGATACGTTTTCAATCATTCGGAAGGGGAGTGAAGATCAGGTGTTGAACATCTTAAATGGCTTCTCCCCATTCATACAATTTACATCGGAGGCAGAAGAAGGAGGAGTTTTGCCGTTCCTAGATGTGTTGGTCTGTAGGGAAGACCGACAGCTAAAGACTAAGGTATATAGGAAATCCATGTGTAAAGGGCAGTATTCGCACTACAGTTCAGCTCAGACCAACCATCATAGGAACAGTGTGATAAGAACATTAATTGATAGAGCAAAATCACATTGCAGTACCTCCGATGATAGGAAGTTAGAGTATGAACGTGTCACGACGGATCTTGCAAAATGTGGTTACCCCCAGAGGATTATAGAAAAATATGTTAAAGGAAACCAGAGGAGAGGCGAGTCTTTTACACCAACATCCACTGCATACATTCCCTATTATCCGGGTCTGACTGATCATATAGCTAGAATACTAAGAAAGTACCAGACACGTTGTGTGCAGCTTCCGGGGCGGAGGCTGCACACAATCGTGTCTCAGGTTAAGGACCCCATTCAAAAAGAGAACACAAGTGGGGTCGTATATAGCATTAGATGCCCGGATTGTGGGGAATGTTATGTAGGGGAAACAAAACGCCGTCTCAAAGATCGTCTGGGGGAACACACTAAGGGAATAAGAAATGCGGAGTATGGCAAATCCGCCGTGGCCGAACATTTTTGGGAGAAGCAGCACCAGATCTCCCCGGACGATGCTATCATCACCGATCGGGCGCATAAGTTCTGGGACCGTAAGTGGCTCGAGAGTTTGCGGATCTGTTCTACAATCAACATTAATAGAGATAGAGGTACGCGGATTCATCCCCTCTTTGAGGCCACTATCCTCAGAAGGGATGAACGGTTCCGTATGACTCCCGCTCGAGCCACTTCCGGTTCCACAACGCAAGAGAACGGAAAGCGTGAGAATGAAACACGTGATGAGTACCATGAACCTGCTGATATTTAAAGATGTACTGCAGAATAAGAAAATACCGCTGAAGAAGGAGGCTGGAGCCTTTGAAAGCTATGGTTTTTATCGCTTTTAACTTAGTATATTTTAATGCATTTTATTGTTCTTAATGTAGCAGATTTTAATATTTTATATGTATAGTTTATCGTAAAGTTAAATTTATTGTAAATACAGGTTATTATAATTTATTATAAACACAGTTATTAAAAGTCCAGTTTCCTTGGTGTTTTATTTTTACGTAAGGTTGGTGCAAAACACTAAAATCCCACAGTATGCAGTACTTTACATTTGTCAATGTTAAATTTCATTTGCCACCTCTCAGCCCATCTGCTCAACCTTTCCAGATCCTGTTGCAGCAGCATAGCATCAGTACTGTCCTTGACAACCCTGACAACCTTTGTATTGTCTGCAAACTTGGACATTAAGCTTGATATACCATCATCAATATCATTTATAAATACAGAAAACAACAATGGAACCAACACTGAACCCTGAGGAACTCCACTAATAACATTAGTCCACGTTGAGCAGTGTCCATTGATTATCACTCTCTGTCTTCTGCCACTCAACCATCCCTTTATCCATAGCAGCAATCCGCCTCCAATGCCACACTGCTCCAATTTGTGCAGCAGTCTTCCATGTGCAACAGTATCAAAGCCTTTCTAAGATCCAAATATATAATATCAAAGTTATTCCCTGCATCCAGTTCTTTTGTGACTACATCATAGTATCCAATCAAATTGGTCAGACAAGACCTGCCCTTAACAAAACCATGCTGTGTCTGAGCTATAACTGAATTCTTGTCTAGATGATCCTGCAGTGCTTCTTTAACCAGTGCCTCCATTAATTTTCCTGGAACAGAAGTTAAACTAACAGGTCTATAATTACTTGTGTCAGCCTTTGATCCTCCTTTGTGAATTGGGGTTACATTTCCACATCTCCAGTCTATGGGTACCTCCCCTGAGTCCAAAGAAGCTCTCATAATTATGGCTAGAGGTTTGCTTACTTCCTTTGCTGCCTCCTTTAATATAACCGGATAGATCCCATCCACCCGGGGTGCCTTTTTAATGTTTATCCTCACCAATTTCTCCTCCACTTTCCTCTCAGTTATTAGAAAATCATCTAGCTCACTGCCAATGTTTACTTCACCTACGACATTCCCCTTCCTGAATAACTCCTCATGTGTGAATGTAGATGCAAAATACTCGTTTAGACTGTTAGCCACCTGAGCAGGATCCTCAACTGTTGAACCATCAACATCCAGTGGACCAATCTGATTCATCCCTTTCCTTCTTGAGTTTAAATAGGTAAAGAACTCTTTTCTGTTTTTCTTCGCATCCTTTGCCAAGGATTTCTCATAATCTGCCTTTGCCTGCCTAATCTCCTTTGTGACTTGGTTACAGACCAACTTATATCTATCATAGGCTTCCATGTCACCCATTAATTTGTATGTATCCCATGCATTTTTCTTCTCTGCCATCTCATTAGTTCATCTGACAACCATTTAGGCCTGAACCTTGAACAATATTTCTTGGTTGGTATGTAAAGCCTGGTAGCTTCCAAGATTAGTTCCTTGAATGCTTCCCATTTTGAATTTGCTGTTGGTAACATCATCAGTTGGTCCCACTGTATAGAATTTAAATGCTGTCTCAGACCATCATAGTCGCCTTTACGAAAGCAAAAACCCTTCCCTTTACCTCTGATGGTAGTTACCTCCTTGAGTAAATCCCACTTCAGCACACTGTGATCACTGCCACCTAGTGGTTCCTTTATCTGCAGATTCTTAATGCATGAAGAATCACTACTGATAATCAGATCAAGAGTATTACTCCCTCTAGTTGCCTCCCGAACATGCTGGTGTAGAAAACAATCATCCAATAAATCCACAAAAGCCTTGCTAGTGTGTGAGTGACCAACCCACAAATTCCAGTCAATATCTGGGAAATTAAAATCCCCCATTATAAGACTCTCTGATTTACTGGCCCATTCTATTTCCCTGTACAGTATCTTATTATACTCATCAGAGTCATTAGGCCTATATAACACTCCTACTCTCAATTTTGATTTACCTATGCTTATGTCACACCAAACTGACTCGACACTGCCCTGTCCATCGATGTCGACTGGCTTCACTTCCTTGGATTTTATGTGTTTCTTAACTAATAGCATAACCCCTCCTCCCTTCCTATCCTATCTATCCTTTCTGTAGACGTTGTACTCCCCAAATTCCAGTTCTGCATTCCTTATATCTGTGTGACACCACATCTCTGATATCCCAACAATATGAGCAATACCTCAAATTCATCAAATTTATTTACTAAACTCCTAGCATTGGTGTACACGCAAGTATACATGCACCTGTTTCTATTCTTAGCTACCCTAACACAACCCATGTGTGATTATTCATGTATTAAGAAATTGCAGATAAAGGAACCACTAGGTGACAGTGATCACAGTGTATTGATGTGGGATTTACTTACAGATGTAACTACCATCAAAGGTAAAGGGAAGGGAAGGGTTTTTGTTTTCGCAAAGGTGACTACAGTGGTCTCAGACAGTTTTTAAATTCTATACAGTGGGATCAACTGATGATGTTAGCAAAGGTGAATTCTAAATGGGAAGCCTTCAGGAACTTAATCTTGGAGGCTACTAGACTTTCCATACCAACTAAGAAATACTGTTCATGGTTAAAGCCTAAATGGATGTCAGATAAATTAATGAGGCTCGTGTCAGAAATGAAAAATGCATGGGATGCATATAAATTATCAGCCGATACAGAAGCCTATGGCAGATATAAGCTACTCCGTAATTAAGTCACAAAGGAGGTTAGGCAGGCGAAGGCAGATTATGAGAAATCTTTGGTAAAGGATGCAAAGCAAAACAGCAAACAGTTCTTTACTTATGTAAACTCTAGAAGGTCAACTTAACATAGATAGTTTGACTGTTGATAATCCTGCTCAAGTAGCTGATAAACTGAATGAGTATTTTGAATCTACATTCACACATGAGGAGTTATTCAAGGAGGGGGATGCCAGAAGTTTATCGAGCTCGAATAGGGAGATAAGTGGTTTTGTAATAACTGAGAGCAAATTGGAGGAGAAATTGTTGAAGTTAAACATAAAAAAGGCACTCGGAGCAGATGGAATCTATCCAGTTATAATGAAAGAGGCAGCAAGGGAAGTAAGCAAACCCTTAGCCATAATTATGAGAGCATCCTTAGTCAGGGGAGGTCCCCATGGACTGTAGATGTGCAAATGTATCCCCAATTCACAAAGAGGATTCAAAGGGTGACATAAATAATTACACACCTGTTAGTTTAACTTCTGGTCTGAGCGAAAAAATGGAGTCACTGGTTAAGGAGGTGATACAGGATCACCTAGACAAAACAGCAGTAATAGTTCAGACACAGCATGGGTTTGTAAAGGGGAAGTCTTGTCTGACCAATCTGACTGTATACTATGATGTGGTCGCAAAGGAACTGGATGCAAAAAATAATTTTTATATCATATATTTGGATTTCAGGAAAGCTTTTGTTACTGTTGCACATTAGCATTAGTAGAGGCATATGATGCAAGGAAGCAAGCTTCCTTGCATCATATGCCTCTCCTCAAAATACTCTCATACTCCTCAAAATACTCCTCAAAATACTCTCATACTCCTCAAAAAAAAAAAAAAAAAAATCACTCCCATTTCAAACCTCCGTTCGTTCGAAATACCTGTCCAGCTGAGCTCTTTTCAATTCAATATGCATAAGCTATCTGGTGACTGTTCTCGAAACTAAAAGAATCGAAGTGATGGTCGCTCCGTCATTTGAGGTGATTTATCATTTATTATAGTTGAAACTTGAGTCACATTAATTGACGTGATTCACAGTCAAAGTGTTAAAATAGAAGAAACATTTTATCCCCTTCTTTCAGCACATTTCGAAATAAAAGTGCCTAGAGCCTATGAACACCAAAATCCAGCCCTGGTGTGGCCCTAATATGACAGGTTTTTTTAATTCCTTTTAGTTAATTTAAAGTCACTCAAATAGGGATTTTCAATAAATAAAACCAAAACATTATGATATTTAAAAGTACAGTGGACCCTCCACTTTATGATTGGTTCACTTTATAATGGACTCTCCGTCACTATACGATATGTGGTAATGACCGGTTATTGTGATCCCGTTTGTGAAATGAATTTTAATTCTGTTAAATGGTGATTCTGATAAGTGAAAATCGGAATATTATCCACAGGCTGCAAAAATAAAGATATAAAGCACAAATTTATGCTTTATTACCTTGCCAATTAACAAAATTAAATGATATGTGTAAATCGGAGAATATTTTCCACAGGTTAGCAAAATAAAAATAAATTTACACTTATGTACATAGCTTAATTACTATTGTAATATGTACATGCTAAACTAACTGATATTTCTGTTCAATGACATTTTTTGTCGTAAAATTTAAAACAGTAAAAAGATAAATAATCAATAATGAAGAACACAGAACACATAAAAGTGCAACTAACATGATACACGCAAGTGAGTAACAAGTTGACGAAAATTAAAAACTACAAATGAGGAGAAGATTCTGAAAATTTATTTGTTTTTTATATGACAAGTTTTCGTCAAAGGGGAAATGCATTTCACCATAATAATGTAAAACCCACAGAATTCCAGCTATAGGTATTACTGCAAATGTAGTAAGATCGAGTTTACTACCCATTTATAATAGATTGCACCAACAGAAAAGCCGAATGAACTGGAAACTTCAAATTGCTTTTATTGTTTTATGGTCGTGACCTCCAGAAATATCACAAAAGCATTCAAAATTGATTCTTATAAACGAACACTGATAACGATGAAAGTGTAGTGTATTGATTTCTGAAATTTTATTCTATAAAGCGGCTGACTCTACTAACCAGTGACCATTTTAAGAGGTGCCTACTTATTTCACTTTACGATGGGCTTGGCTTACAAATTTTCTCTGACCAGACCACATGGTCCTTCCTCTCAGCCAATAAAAATGTGTTGGCAGCATGTTTTATTATTATTATTATTAGCCATATGGTGCAAGGAAGCCTGAGGCTTATGCTGCACTGGCCAAAAAAAAAAAAAAAAATTTTCCCTATTACCCTGAGAGAGAGAGAGAGAGAGAGAGAGAGAGAGAGAGAGAGAGAGAGAGAGAGAGAGAGAGAGAGAGAGAGAGAGAGAGAGAGAGAGAGAGAGAGAGAGAGAGAGAGAGAGAGAGAGAAGTAGAAATGAATCACCAAGAAAGAGAAGAATGATGATATCCAGCTCAGGACTCTGGGTGTGCCAAGCCCATACTCACCAGATGTGAGCCCCTTTTTTTGCATCCTTTAGTTGAAGTGATTTTTTCTGTTGTGCTTTAATCAATATACAGTATTAGTTTCAATCAATTTTTTAATCAATATGTACAATTTCCATTATAAAAATGACCTTTTAGAGAGATAATAGCTTAGTTATACAGCGAAATTTTCAACTTCCAAGGTCTTGGAACGAATTACCAAAAGACAATGTGTTATTGGGTACACATTACAATATTTTCATGATATGATTGTGTCTCTGGAACGGATTATTATCGTAAAGTGGGGGTACACTGTAATTCATTTTGAGTTTGAATAAACAAATCTCCCCTTAAATACCCCATTTATCGGTGGATTCACTGTTGAGTATTTGGTAAAATGCTCATCGTGGGAGAAAACCAAGGTTTTTTTTTTTTTTGTCCATATATTGCGGGCTACTAAATAAATCCTGTAGTAATATAAAATTGCAGTTGCTATAACCCAGCGTTTCTTAAACTGTGTTAAGTGAGATGTGAACAAGTGTTCCGCGAAAAATCGTAATTAATAATTAAAAAAATTAAATAAATAAATTTTGCATATTTGTAAATTTTGCACATTTTAATGACATTTTAATTTTAAGAAGTAATGACACCTACGAAAAAGTAGCAATGTGGTAATCTAGTATGCAATTTGTATGCAATTTAGCCTGGAGTACACGGGTTGAAGGACAGGAGGAAGTGAAACGATATAACAACTAAACTCACTTTCTTGTATAAAATATTTTTGATAATTATTAGTATTTCGAAATATTATTATTAAAATATGTAACCATAGATTTGTGGTTGAGAAAAAGGAACTTTAAAACGAGAAGCAAAGTACTTCTAGTGTGCAACTGTGGGCGATGAAAATCAACACAATATTGTCACACTTCAAAGTGAGGATGAACAATCGCAGCCTTTTGTTCTCCAAAAATCCGAAGTGAAAAAATGGGAACCAACTAATAAAAGACAAAACGAAAGTATGATGAAAGTTATTTGATTTTTGGCTTTACATGTGTTGGAAATATAGATGCTGCTGATGCACAGTGCATCGTATGTAATAAAATATTACGAAATAGTTCTTTGGATTCCGCTAAATTTGTGTTTCATAAGTATTCGCAAATATGTTGTGAGATGAAAAGTGTTCCGTGACAAAAAAAGTTTGGGAAATGCTGCTATAACCGATGCTGCACAAAGTGGCAACTTTCCTGACATGTTCTTCAAATTTTAAATTATATTTTAACTATAAGAAGAAATCTGCAACATATGCGAAGTGTGTAGTTGATGTAATTTGTCCTTAGCACAATAATGGCTTCAAGAAACAGCATGAATGTGGAACGAGTGAAGCCCTAGTAAACTGAATTAATTAAAGAAAACACTTCGAAACAATTTAATTAATCAACATGATGTTGATGAAGTGAGTGTGAGGTCTCCTCCTATCTCACCAATGGTAAAAATTCCACTTTTCGTGGCCGATAAAACTAGTACTACAGGTGACCTTCTTGCATAAAACAGATCAGTTTTGCTTAAATGCAACTTCCGGTTTCACTTATTCGTGTCAATTATTTCAAAGTAGGCCAACCGGGCTAGCTGGTTGGGTAAAGTGCCTGCCTGGCAATCCAAAGGTTGTGGGTTCGAATCTGCCTTGGGTTTGGATCAGAGTAGTGAAAAACCTTGGGAGGTGCATTATGGCCACAGAAGCCGATGTGCCGACAACTAACAAAAAAAAAAAAAATTTTCAAAGTATAAAGCAATATCGGTTTCAGCTATCGGTGATCGCATTTTAAAATAAAATAATTTTTCTGTTTATACTCCGGGACGACCAAATGATCAGAGGAGTTCACAAGATAGACATAATACAAGAAACAAAGTTGACGTGTTTTGTACTGAGCTCACTCATTTTCAAGTATATGTGTTTATTTTTAACATTAAATTTTTTTTTTTATGTTAATGGCATGTGAAAATCAAAGATCAGTCCCCAGCCCATGCGAAATGGGGAGAGAAAGAACATTAAAAAAATTGTTCGTAAATTTCTGTTAAAAAAATTTAACACAAAACAAAGAAAAAACTGGGGTTAAACTCTTCAAACATGGGTACAACCCCATACATCGGTGAGAAAGAGAGGAAGAAAGCATTGTAAGGCTGGCGAACACACCTCCCACTCATTGTTCCCCCACCTCCTCCTCGCTTGCATGTTATTGGGGGATGTCACTTTACATCACAATATGTCAGAGCTGAAATGCAAAAAATAGGTGAATAGAAATGGATTTTTTTTTTAAACAAGTAACAAAAATTGCCAACCATTGATACTTTGCGCCCATACATTACTGGGCGATTTCACGTGCATTAACAATGAGAATTGCTCATGCACGTCAACAGAAATCACCTTTTTTAATGCCGGTACACTTGGGGTTGAACGCGGAATAACAAATTTTAAAAAAAAAGACAAAGAAGTGACGGCAGCACAGCACAATAACCAAGGGTGGCAGAGCAGCACGACAATGACTAAACAACAGCACTGTAAACAAATCAAATGATAATTTCTCGTTTCCCCCTAAAATCAGAAGCGAATTTGCATCCAATCAAACAATATCAGAAACGCAAAATGAGTGATTTATGCATTCGCAATAATCAGCCAATCATAGAACTCAACCGGACAATCACTGCGTTCTTCGGCCACGCCCGCAATGGAGGTACCCATGTTCTGGAGTCCAGCCAAAACTGGACATCCCTCTGTAGTAACAAATACGGAGGATGCGGAAAGGTCAGGGAATGACCACCGCATATCCCCAGAGCAATATGGCCTTAGTTGCTAATGCTCCTAAAAACCAAATAACAACAACCCTCTGTAGTTTCGACCTATATTTTATAAAGGACACAGTAATAGCCAGTGCTACCCGCTTACGACAAAAATATGCCACAGGTTAAAGCCAAAGGCATAAAAACCAGACAAAATGCGTTCCGTAGTAGGTATAGAACAAATTGGATATCGGCCATTTCTCTGAAAAACGGGACTGTCCTACCGAAAATCACACGGTTCGAAAACTAGATCCAATTCTATAGGGAATTTATCGATTGATACACACAAGATAAATCTGCTTTTCTACCGTTACTTTCTGTTCTTTCCGAAATAACGACAGGAATCATCGGCTATATAAAATTTCCAGATAAACAGATATTTTGATCTCATGTAGATTAAAAGTGCTTCATTCTTTCTAAATGTGTTTGGCTCGGTAATCTATTTTACTCTGCTTTCATGATTAAGTGATTCGTTCCTTGAGTCCTGTTCGATTGCCATTGATGGTGTGGGGGGTACTCATTTGAACTATTATTATTTCTCCCAAATCCGGGGAAGGTTATCCCCAATGAGTACTGGTACCAAGGGCAGAGGACGAATGTTATGTCCGGATTATTATTATTATTATTATATAATTTAAAAAAAAGCACTGTATTATTTTGTATTATTATTATAAATAAAGAAGTAGCCTTGGTATACCGACTATAATTTTTTCGCGTCCTGGGGTGTCATTTTTAGTGGGAGTTGGAATCATTGTTAGGTACATTTACGATCAAATAAAATAAGTTTTATAGCTGCAATACTCTATTGCAATGTGTAGTTCGTGATATACAATGTTAATATTATAATAATATTTAATTTATTAATAAAATTAATATCATGTTCAAAATTAAATATTAATAAATAAAATAATTAAAACTATAAATATGCATAATTTTGTATCGATTTACATTGTTTGTGCATTGATTAATATGACCAGATCCTTAGTATTCCAATGCGGGACATCGATTTTACAACCCCCCTCCCCAAAAAAAAAAAAAACAATATACACATATATATTTTTTAAAATTTTTTATTTATAAAAAAATATTCACACACAAAATATAAATTAAATATATATACTTCTTTGAACTAAACTTATAAAATAAAATATCACACTTCTTAAAAAATATATATATATATTTTTTTATTTTTTTTTATATATTTGTTTTTTTTTTGTTGCCTATATTTGTTTTTTTTTTGTTGCCTATATTTGTTTTTTTTGTTGGTTTTATTTCACAGAAATACCTATATTATACAGGTATTTATGTGAAATAATAATAAAAATACATACTTCTTTTAACAATAAAAACAATAGAAATTAAATATATTTTTACACGGTGTGAATTTTTCTTAATAATTTTTCATTATTTGTTATTTCTTCGTAAAATTCTTCACAAGAATTACAAAAATTGCACTTAACTTGTAGTATTGCTTTCAGCGTTTCTACAATCAGTTGTGTTCTTTCTGACGTCCGCAACTTATTTATTACAGAAAAAACTTTCTGTTGCACCATTGGTTCCCGCAAACATAATGCAAATCCAATTACTCTTTCCAAATGCCAAAATTTTGACACAAGGGACATGGTATGTCCCTTGTGTCAAAATTTTTAAATATTTCGATGTACCCAGGGCCAGCTTTAAGTTAAGACCGAGTAGGCACTGACCTCGGGAAACCAAGGCCGCTCTCCTCCTCCCGGAAGAAAAAATAAAGCCGGCAAGAAAAAATTGCGTATTTCATGTGTTAACATGTTAAAAACAATATTAAATTCAAAATTAAAACTTTTAGGAATTTAGGTTTTACAATTTGTAAGTAAATAAAATGTAAAATTCTAAAAAGTGAAAATCTTCGCATCGGCGGGAAAACGCCATCAGTCAATGTGGCCCAGGTATGCATATACCCTTAACTCGGCCCTGTACTCACCTCATATCTGGTGGCATTCTTTCGTCATTCCATTCTTTTATTTTTGAATCATCAGCATATATTTTTTTTAAATATGATACTCCTCAAAAAGCACGATTTCTTCTTCATCCGCATCAATTAATTTCATTTTATCGTACGTTGAAATGCATTCAAGACTTTTTTCCCCCCACACATTGCCAATTAACAAAATTTGATCCATCTAAAACAACAATATTTTGAAAATGTGTTAAGAGGAGTTCTATTGGATACAGTTCCGATAAAAACTGTTCACATTGGAAAGGAAGTAATTTTTTTTGGAACAACCATTTTCTTCTAAATTTGTTAACTGATTGCGTACAATGAATGGTAGATACTGCATATCCATTCTTTCTTTTTGAATTTTAAATTGTTTATCTCTTTAAAAACTTAGAAGGTTACATGTCCAATCCGGGACAGTTTACAATGCGGGGAAAACCACTTAACTCCGTAACTGGACTGTCCCGCATAATCCCGGGTGGTCACTTTAGCATTGAATCATAATTCAAATTACAATGCTGTAAATGAATTTCAGTTAAATTCATCAAAACAGCTCCATTTCTGAAAGTAAGCAACAGCAAGCAAATTTCTTTTAAGTTACTGATTTTATTACACTTTTAAAAATGCCGTTTTTTTTTTTTCATAGTTTTCATTACAAAATGAAATTTTGCTTCTTAAATTTTATCTTTTTGAAATCATGTAACTTCTTAAATTTTATATTTTTAAAATCATGTAACTTACCGTGATATATAAGGAAAAGAGTTGGTTTTATTTAAATAGTGACGTTTAGTTCATAGTAAAATTTCAAAGAATCTCTACAGGCAAACTTCCCAAATGCTAACATACCAAAAAGTTAATGCTTTTCATTTAGCCGGAACGCGGTTTAAAACTATGAAGGAACATCGCACGTGTATCAATTGTAAGCCAGCAGTTACAAAAAATAAAAAAAATAATTGATATTAATTAATTAATTATAATGATAATAATATTAAGAGAGAAGAGACAGAGGGACGAAAGGAAGCATGAGTAATAACATTGACGTTTTTATGAAAATAATCAAAAATTAGTAACCAAATCCATTGATCTAATACAATGAAAGAACAGAATTCATGGGATGCCTGGTTCTTTGGAAACGCTTTCATCCTTCTCGCTAGTGGACAAACCCACCGCTTGGCAGGTATATAGGTACATTGCATTCACGTAAACGGTAATTCGATGTCAGTATGGATAAACGTCGTGAGTTAATCGACTTTGAAAGAGGGATGATAGTGGGTGGCTGCAGCATGGGTCACTCTATCGCGGAAGTGGCACAGAAATTGCACTATCACCGTTCGACAGTGTATCAAGAATGTATCGGGGATACGCCATTACCGGAATAAAATCTCATCGTGGACAGCACTGTAGGCAGTGAAAGGTGGTGGATAAACGTGACCATAGTTATCAGTCTGTCTCGCATTCTTTCAGCAAACTGGAGAGTGATAGTGGCACAAATCACCGCCGACTTTAACGAGGGAAGTGCCAGAAACGTCTCCACCAAGACCATCAGACAATCATTAGCCACAATAGGTTATGGGAACCACCAACCCACCAGAGTCCCATTGCTAACACCATGACACAGGACTCTGTGCCTCAACTGGGTGAAAGAACATCGGCATTGGACCTTGATTAATTGGAGACGGGACCGATGAGTCCCGTTTACAGTCATTTCGGGCGGACGGGAGGATGCGTATCTGGCGGAAACCGCACGAAGTTATGCATCCGTCATGTCGACAAGGAAATGCTCAGGCAGATGGATGGTGGGTAATGGTCTCGGGCAGGGTCAACTGGCACATTGGGACCTCTACTACGTCTAGACGCATCTCTGAACAGTCTAAGTTACGTATCCATCCTTGCAGACCATCTGCATCCCTTCATTGTCATTGTGCACTCACAGGGCAGTGGACTCTTCTAGCAGGACAATGAGCCTCCCCACAGAGCTGTGGTGACTAGAACATTGTTCTAAGGGCACTCCACAGATTTTACCACCATGGAATGGCCTCCCTGTTCACTAGACTTGAACCCTGTGGAGCAGCTTTTGGATGCTGTGGCAAGGTCCGTTCGAGCTTTGGATCCTCCACCAAAATGCGACGAAATTATGGACACGGCGCAACAAACGTGGATGAAAATACCTGTGGAACGCTTTTCGGACTCAATGACTCGCCCTGTGTTTACCCTTATCGGGACGAAAGGTGGGCCTACTCGTTACTAGGTAGGTATTTCATGATTTCTGTCCACTTAGTGTACAGTATAATAGACAGTCTTGGCAGTACTGTGTATATAACTATTATCCTTCTATTCAGGTAGAATACCCAAGTTTGAATCGTGTCAGTGAAATGAAGAATTCTTATGGTTTTCTTTTTTTTTTTTTTCATTTTCAAAACGTTGATGAGTTAATAAAACAGATAAAATAAGATAAAAGCGTTAAAATACAATATAATAAAAGCGTTAAAATATACAGAAGCTTTCGAGACGAAGTGCCTCTTCATCAGCTAGTCTGTGAACGGTGTACCCCAAGGGCTCACATCTGGTGAGTATGGGCTTGGCACACCCAGCGTTCTGAGCTGGATATCATCATTCTTCTCTTTCTTGGTGATTCCCTTCTACTTCTCTCTCTCTCTCTCTCTCTCTCTCTCTCTCTCTCTCTCTCTCTCTCTCTCTCTCTCTCTCTCTCTCTCTCTCTCTCTCTCTCTCTCTCACACACACACACAAGGTAACTCAGGAATTTTTTTTTTTTATCCTGGTGCAGCATAAGCTTCACACTTTCTTGCACCATATTGCTAATAATAATAACTGGTGTAGGGAAGACAGTGCCTATATCCACTGTTCGGATATAGGCACTGTCTTCCCTTCCCAGCCAGGTGGGCAGGAGCAGCATTGCGTAGCACACGCTTCTTGATTAGATTGCGGTTCGAGCCCGTGATCACTAAATACGGAGGATGCGGAAAGGTCAGCGAATGACCACCGCATATCCCGGAGCAATATGGCCTTAGTTGCTAATGCTCCTAAAAAAACAAATAAACAAACAACAATATCCACTGTGCTACTGCTAAGGCTATCGTGTCCTGTCATCCTCGTGGTACACTAATTACAAAAGTTATCGTCCCAAACCGGGACGATAACTTTTATAATCAGCCAAATAATTCTGATGAATTCTTTTTGCCTCATCTTTTATTCATTGGCTCACCTTTTATCTATTTCGATGTCATTTGTTTGTAATCGCTGTTGTTATTGTTGTTGTAGCGTTTTAGATACATCAGCGACTTAAGCCATATTACGCAATATGAATTATCTCTGTAAATTGTGTGTTCTGTGAAACATACACAATTGGTTGCCGAAGAACTCGAGTTTCCAAGAGAAAAGCATACAGCCTCACCTGACACCGACAAACTCAGCCATGTTGTGAAAAAAACATAAAAATTCCTGGCGTCATTGACGGGAGTCGAACAGAGGTATCTTCCACCGGGTGTGCGGATGTGGATGATTAGATCAACTTTGCTGGCCGAAAGATGAGCAGCTCGTTATAAAAGCAAAGCGTATTCTGCTATCAGTTAAAATGATTGCATTAAGTAGGCAATTTAAATCCTGCTGGCTGGAAAAAAAAAGTTGTACAGAATAGTCCCACTAACTCTATCTTATATCATTGTATAGTCTAATTATTTATTTAATTAAAATTATTAATTAACATTGTAACTATATTTTCGTTTATTATTATTTAAATAATATCCTTTAATTGTCTTTATTTATTTGTCCCCAGGAATACAAAATAGTACATGTTTGTGTTCTTATGTTGAAGGCATTTTGACCCCGATTTCATATGAGGTAAATAGTAACTAAACCCTTGCTCATCTGTGCCTTAGAAATTAAAATTTACTTCGTATTATAAATAAACAGAATCCCATTCACCACCATCACCAAGAGAATGATAGGTAGGCGGTTGTGCATTCCATTACTCAGAAATGGTAGTAGTAGTACTACTAGTGGCATGTGATGCAAGAAAGCAAGCGTGTGAGCTTATGCAGCATCAGTCAAAAAAAAAAAAAAAAATTACACGACCATTCTCTCCACATGTTTGTCCAGTCCAGTTCCTCCTTCAATTAATTTAACCTATCAACTTCCACAACGACAGATAGAAGTTTGTTCCAGCAATTAACCACCCGCTGGCTAAAGGCAAATTTCCGCACATCTATTCTACATCTGTCCTTTCTTAATTTGAATTTATGCCCCCTTAGGTTCGTATTCTGAACAAGTGGAAGAATCCCATCAGAATTCAGCGTGCTCAACCCATTCAAGGCCTTATACACCTCAATCAGATCACCGCACAGGTGCATAGTCTCCAGCTGCTTCAATTTGCAGAACTTGACTCTCTTGGTAAGACGATCCCTTCATTCCCCTCACCAATCTTGTTGCCCTTCTCTGTACACGCTCAAGCAAATCTACATCCTTCCTAAAATGAGGCCTCCAAACCTGTACGCAGTACTCAAGATGTGGCCTGACCATTGCCTTATACAAAGGGACAATCACCTCATATTACGTTCTTAGCGTTTTTTTTTCACCAACCTTTCATGGAGTAAAATAAAATTAAAATAAAATAAAACAAAACAAATCTTGATAACTATACTTACAATAACCTGTATTTACAAAATTAATATACGTATTACAATATTAAAAGTATTAAAACACAAGATTAAAATGCATTAAAATATACTAAGTTAAAAGCGATAAAATCCCGTAGCTTTCAAAGGCTCCAGCCTTCTTCTTCAGCAGTACTCTCTATTATTCAGTACACCTTTAAATATCAGCAGGGTAATGGTAGGCATCACATGTTTCCATTCTCACGTGTTCCGCTCTCTTGCATTGTGGAACCGGAAGTGGCTCGAACGGAAGTCGTACGGAACCGTTCATCCTTTTTTAGGATAATAGTCTCTAAAAGGGGGTGAATCCGTACACCCCTATCCCCATTAATGTTGGTTGTAGAGCTGATCCGCAAACTCTCGAGCCACTTACGGTCCCAGAACCTATGCGCCCGATCGGTGATAGTGGCATCGTCTGGGGAGATCTGGTGCTGCTTCTCCCAAAAATGTTCGGCCACGGCGGACTTGTCATATTCCGCATTGCTTATTGCTTTTTTGTGTTCCCCCAGACGATCTTTGAGACGACGTTTTGTCTCCCCTACATAACATTCCCCACAATCCGGGCATCTAATATTATATACGACCCCACTAGCATCCTCTTTTTGAATGGGGTCCTTAACTTGAGACACAACTGTGCGCAGTCTTCGTCCCGGAAGCTGCACACAGCGTGTCTGATATTTTCTTAATACTCTAGTTATATAATCCGTCAAGCCCGGATAATAGGGAATGTATGCAGTAGATACTGGTATAAAAGATTCATCTCTCCTCTGATTTTCATTAATAAATTTATCTATAATCCTCTGGGGGTAACCACATTTAGCAAGATCCGCCGTGACACGTTCATACTCTGCTTTCCTATCATCGGAGTTACTGCAATGTGATTTCGCTCTATTAATTAGCGTTCTTATCACACTGTTCCTATGATGGCTGGTCAGGGCTGAATTATAATGCGTATATTGCCCTTTACACATCGTTTTTCTAAAGACTTTTGTCTTTAGCTGCTGGTCTTCTCTACAGACCAACACATCCAGGAACGGCAGAACTCCTCCATCTTCAACTTCCGATGTAAATTGTATGAATTGGGAGAAGCCATTTAAGATATTCAACACATGATCTTCACTCCCCTTCCGAACAAATGTAAACGTATCATCCACATACCTTTTCCAGGGGCGCATAGGGAGAACACTAGCATTAAATATTCTGGTCTCGAGCTCCTCCATAACTAGATTTGCTATAATTGCGCTAATGGGGGAGCCCATAGCTGTACCATTAACCTGCTTATATATAATGTTATCAAAAACCATAGTGTTACTTGAGAGGCACAATTCTATACCCTTCCTAATATCTTCTGGATTAAGTTGCGTCCTAGTATTTAGGGTAGTATCCCTCTGTAAAACTATGTTTGCACACCACACTCCATGGTCAATAGGAATACAAGTGAATAACGATTTTACATCAAATGATATCATAATTTCATCCTCTTCTATACGCTGGCTCCTAATAAAATGCACAAATTCTTTACTATCCTTGATACTATATTCAGAGAGTCCTACTAGTGGAGACAATAGTTTGGCTAGGAAACCCGAAAGTGCATACGTCGGACTACCTATAAATGAGACTATGGGTCTGAGTGGCACGTCTACTTTGTGGATTTTGGGTAAGCCATAAAACCTTGGCATTTGGCTACCTGTAGCATGTAGTGTCCAATATTGTTCTTTAGAGATCTTATTAGATTTAAGCCAACTCTGCAACATTCCGTTCACTTGTCGCTCCAAACTAAGAAGTGGACTCTTCTGGATAACCTTATAGATTGTCTGATCTTCTAATAAGCTCAACGCTTTATTCTTATATACTTCTTTATTAAGAACCACCGTTGCTTTGCCTTTATCCGCGGGTAAAATTATAATACTATCATCTTGTTTAAGGCTTCTTAGTGCTAGTTTTTGCTTCACATTAAGATTGGAAGGAGCACTCTTAGCTTGACTGCTGCTATCAGATGGCTGCTATTTTCACTCGAGCTTCATTAGCTATATCTACGGGAAGTTTATTTATGGCCCTTTCCACACCCATTGCAATTTCTTCAACGGGTATTCTGGGCGGTACCATGGCAAATTTTGGTCCTAGATTTAGGACCTCCAACTGCTCTTTAGTTAGTTGTTTATTACTGATATTAATTACAAAATCCTTAGTAATATTATCATTATTGCCTCTCACCTTACTTTGTTCTTTAAGCCTGTCAAACTTCCCTATTTGTCTCCGTCTATTGCTATCAGAAATATGCTTTACTTTAGCTGTCACTACACTAATCACACCTGATAGGTGCATCGGGGTCAATATATCCCTTATTCCTTCAAAGCACTGTCTTTTTTCTTACCTAATATTATGTAAGTCCCTATGTAATTTTCCAATCCATATATTTAAGATCTTCTTATGATACCATCTGGCGACGTTAAATAATCGCTCATCCTCAAAAGGTAGCTTTGTTAGAAAGCCTCGCGGTATAAGTTTGTGTGTCTTACATCGGTGTGCAAACCTCAAATGTTGTTCCTGTTTAGCCTCCTTGACACTATGTCTCTGAAACTCCCTGATGCACTGCATAATTGGATGGCCGTAACATCGAAATAACTCCTCAAATAGGCCTCTGAGGTTTGGTATATTCATATTACGTTCTTAGCGTTTTTTCACCAACCTTTCATGGAGTAAAATAAAATTAAAATAAAATAAAACAAAACAAATCTTGATAACTATACTTACAATAACCTGTATTTACAAAATTAATATACGTATTACAATATTAAAAGTATTAAAAGTATTAAAACACAAGAATAAAATGCATTAAAATATAGCTAATGAAGCTCGAGTGAATATAGCTAATATTCACTAATTAGAACCCGTAGATATAGTTAATGAAGCTCGAGTGAAAATAGCAGCCATCCTTAGTCAAGCTAAGAGTGCTCCTTCCAATCTTAATGTGAAGCAAAAACTAGCACTAAGAAGCCTTAAACAAGATGATAGTATTATAATTTTACCCGCGGATAAAGGCAAAGCAACGGTGGTTCTTAATAAAGAAGTATATAAGAATAAAGCGTTGAGCTTATTAGAAGATCAGACAACCTATAAGGTTATCCAGAAGAGTCCACTTCTTAGTTTGGAGCGACAAGTGAACGGAATGTTGCAGAGTTGGCTTAAATCTAATAAGATCTCTAAAGAACAATATTGGACACTACATGCTACAGGTAGCCAAATGCCAAGGTTTTATGGCTTACCCAAAATCCGCAAAGTAGACGTGCCACTCAGACCCATTGTCTCATTTATAGGTAGTCCGACGTATGCACTTTCGGGTTTCCTAGCCAAACTATTGTCTCCACTAGTAGGACTCTCTGAATATAGTATCAAGGATAGTAAAGAATTTGTGCACTTTATTAGGAGCCAGCGTATAGAAGAGGATAAAATTATGATATCATTTGATGTAAAATCGTTATTCACTTGTATTCCTATTGACCATGGAGTGTGGTGTGCAAACATAGTTTTACAGAGGGATACTACCCTAAATACTAGGACGCAACTTAATCCAGAAGATATTAGGAAGGGTATAGAATTGTGCCTCTCAAGTAACACTATGGTTTTTGATAACATTATATATAAGCAGGTTAATGGTACAGCTATGGGCTCCCCCATTAGCGCAATTATAGCAAATCTAGCTATGGAGGAGCTCGAGACCAGAATATTTAATGCTAGTGTTCTCCCTATGCACCCCTGGAAAAGGTATGTGGATGATACGTTTACATTTGTTCGGAAGGGGAGTGAAGATCATGTTGAATATCTTAAATGGCTTCTCCCAATTCATACAATTTACATCGGAAGTTGAAGATGGAGGAGTTCTGCCGTTCCTGGATGTGTTGGTCTGTAGAGAAGACCAGCAGCTAAAGACAAAAGTCTTTAGAAAAACGATGTGTAAAGGGCAATATACGCATTATAATTCAGCCCTGACCAGCCATCATAGGAACAGTGTGATAAGAACGCTAATTAATAGAGCGAAATCACATTGCAGTAACTCCGATGATAGGAAAGCAGAGTATGAACGTGTCACGGCGGATCTTGCTAAATGTGGTTACCCCCAGAGGATTATAGATAAATTTATTAATGAAAATCAGAGGAGAGATGAATCTTTTATACCAGTATCTACTGCATACATTCCCTATTATCCGGGCTTGACGGATTATATAACTAGAGTATTAAGAAAATATCAGACACGCTGTGTGCAGCTTCCGGGACGAAGACTGCGCACAGTTGTGTCTCAAGTTGAGGACCCCATTCAAAAAGAGGATGCTAGTGGGGTCGTATATAATATTAGATGCCCGGATTGTGGGGAATGTTATGTAGGGGAGACAAAACGTCGTCTCAAAGATCGTCTGGGGGAACACAAAAAAGCAATAAGCAATGCGGAATATGACAAGTCCGCCGTGGCCGAACATTTTTGGGAGAAGCAGCACCAGATCTCCCCAGACGATGCCACTATCACCGATCGGGCGCATAGGTTCTGGGACCGTAAGTGGCTCGAGAGTTTGCGGATCAGCTCTACAACCAACATTAATAGGGATAGGGGTGTACGGATTCACCCCCTTTTAGAGACTATTATCCTAAAAAAGGATGAACGGTTCCGTACGACTTCCGTTCGAGCCACTTCCGGTTCCACAATGCAAGAGAGCGGAACACGTGAGAATGGAAACATGTGATGCCTACCATTACCCTGCTGATATTTAAAGGTGTACTGAATAATAGAGAGTACTGCTGAAGAAGAAGGCTGGATCCTTTGAAAGCTACGGGATTTTATCGCTTTTAGCTTAGTATATTTTAATGCATTTTAATCTTGTGTTTTAATACTTTTAATATTGTAATACGTATATTAATTTTGTAAATACAGGTTATTGTAAGTATGGTTATCAAGATTTGTTTTGTTTTATTTTATTTTATTTTCTTTTAATTTTATTTTACTCCATGAAAGGTTGGTGAAAAAACGCTAAGAACGTATTATGAATATACCCAACCTCAGAGGCCTATTTGAGGGGGACAATCACCTCTTTTTCCCTGCTAGCAAAATTCCTGTATATCATTGACAAAACCCCCATGACCTGCTCTTGCAGCTTGTATTTGCTCAGGAAACTTCATATCTGACTGCACAATTACTCCCAGGTCTTTTTCATTTTCTACCACCTTAAGTGTATTACCACACAGTTGGTACGTCCCTCTGGGGTTACTCCTACCCATATGCAGTACTTTGCATTTGTCAAAGTTAAACTTCAGTTACCACTTCTCAGCCCATCTTCCTAAAAGTTTGGGAAGATGCTTTGTATCATCTGCAAACTTCGACATTAAGCCTGATATACTTTCATCAATATCATTGATAAATATACAAAACAACAGTGCACCCAACACCGAACCCTGTGGGACTCCACTGATAGCATTAGTCTACGAAGAGCAGCGCTCATTGATTACCACCCTCTGTCTTCTCCCACTCAACCATCCTTTTATGAATTATAGCAACTTACCCTTAATACCATTCTGCTCCAATTTGTACAATAGGCTTCCATGCGCAACAGTGTCAAAAGCTTTCCTGAAATCCAATTATATGATATCAAAATTATTTTTTACATCCAGTTCCTTTGTTACCACATCATAATATCCAATCAAGTCTTTCCCTTAACAAACCCATGCTGTGTCTGAATTATTGTTGCAGTCTTGTCTAGATGATCCTGTAATGCATCTTTAATCAATGACTCCATTATTTTACCAGGAACAGAAGTTTCGGGTAAAATAATGGGTCTTTAAAATAATGGAACTGGTCTGTAATTATTCATGTCACCCCTCGATCCTGCTTTGTGAATTGAGGATACATTTCATGGTGCGGAATTCTTTTGTTTTCTCTTTTAAATATCTGTCTAAAACTCTTAAGAGTTTTTCTTAATTTTTAGGAAAAAAGCAAAATCATTATTTAGATTTTTGTTACTCTTTTATTAAACACCAAGTAGAGGTCGCTGCAGTTTTTAGCAAGAGAACACAATAGTGTCGCGTACATATGTGTGTATCGTGTTGGGTTAAAATTGTGTTGGTTACCTCTAGTACAGTGACAACGCTGTTGAATTACAACGTAGCGTGAAGTTATATCTATATATAACTTACATCAAGTTATATATTTTATTAGAGATTGAATCATGTCTAAAACTACTAAAAAGAAGCACGTTGCCAAAGAGGTTTTGGGTAATTATGTCTTACCCGAAGATCAGCAAAATATTGTTAGAATACTGCGCGGATGTGGTAATAATCTACACGAAGTCGAAAATATTACTGGAGAAAAGTTTCTTGTAAGTATGCCTACGAAATTCAGAAAAAATGTATGGATAAAACGAGGTGATTTTGTTATTGTGGAACCAATAGAAGAAGGCGATAAAGTGAAAGGTGAAATTGTGCATATACTCTACAAGGACCAAATAAAGTACATTAAAGCGGAAGGAAGATGGCCCGAGGAATTTAATGAATGCAAAAATGACTCTAATAATAGAAAAGAGAATTTTATTCCTTGTGTAAATTCAGACGATTGTTTGTTTGTTAATCCAAATAGACCATCTGCAATGTATGATACCGAATCTTCAGATGAAGATTGATGTTTAAATAATTAGCATTTGTTTGAATAAATAAATAAATAAACAAACAAACAATTAATTACCCTTTTCTTTAATATATATTTTATTTTATTATTATTTTTTTAATTTAAATTTTTGAAGAGTCGTAAACTCCAGAGAAATTCGCTAATCATATGGATAACCTAAATGACTGGAATCTCCTGTACGCAGACGCGCTATAAATTTGATTGGCAATCCATTGCCCCGGTAGCGAGATTTAAAACGGTAGAAACGCAGAGTACACGAGCATTTATCTTTATTATTATTATTTTTTTATTAATATTTTTGTGATGAATTACTGAATACTTCTATTTTTGTGATATGGTTTGCTTTCCATTTGCAGTTCCTTTGAGTGATTAAATCCTTTATTTCTTTTGCTTGTACCTTTACTTAACTATGGTTGATTAATTTTTAAGGATATTTAAATTATTCGTATAAATTCGAAGATTTTGTATTGCTGTTATGCTTATTGATATGTTTAGATATTATAAATTATTGTAGGTTTTTAATATGAGGTATTGGTACTTTAAACATAACCAAAAGAGACCAAAATACAAGTGCATGTATTTGCCAACAAACCAAGGTCTTTGACATCATTGAAAGAACAAAGCATTTAAAATGGAAATGGGCATGTCACATATCAAGAAGAGATGATGGTCCAAACGAATTTTGGAATGGATACCCCTTGACTGTAAATGTCCAAGAAAAAGATCAAAGGTGAGGTGGATTGATGAAATTTTAAACTTTGCTGATGTACTAAGGCAACAGAAAGCACTAGACCATAGTTGCTGGAAATCTGTTGAGGAGGCCATCATCCTGCAGTGAATTGACAATGGCTGAAGATAATGATGGCCTGACCATTGCCTTATACAAGGAGGACAATCACTCCCTACCCCTGCTAGCAAAATTCCTGTATATCACTGACAAGACACTATGAGCTACTCTTGCAGTCTTTTTCCACTGTTCAGAAAATTTCATATCTGACAATTACCCCCAGATCCTTTTCATTCTCCACTACTCTGAGTGCAGTACCACCCAGTTGGTACATTAAACTGGGATCACTGCTACCCATATGTAGTACTTTACATTTGTCAATGTTAAACTTCAATTGCCACCTCCTACTCAACTTTTCCAGATCCTTTTGCAGTAGTAACAGGATCTGGAAAATCATTACTGTCATTAACAACCCTGCCAACCTTTGTATCGTCTGCAAACTTAGACATTAACCCTGATATACCTTCATCAATAATCAATATCATTGATAAATACCGAAAGCAACAATGGGCCCAACACCGAACCCTGGGGACTCCGCTAATAACATTAGTCCATGAAGAGCAGTGTCCATTGATAACCACTGTCTTCTCCCACTCAACCATCCTTTTATCCATTGTAGCAATGTGCCCTTAATGTCATGCTGTTGCAATTTATACAGTAGTCTTCCATGTGCCACAGTATCAAAAGCTTTCCTAAAATCCAAGTATATGATATCAAATTTATTCTTTGCATCCAATTTCTTTGTGACCACATCATAGTATCCAATCAAATTTGTCAGACAAGACTTCCCCTTAACAAACCCATGCTGTGTCTGAACTATAACTGTAGTCTTGTCTAGATGATATGATATATAACCTTGTCTAGATGATCCTGCATTGCTTCCTTAACCAGTCACTCCATTATTTTCCCTGGAACAGAAGTCAAACTAACAGGTCTGTAATTACTCGTGTCACCCTTTGAATCTCCTTTGTGAACTGGGGACACATTTGCACATCTCCAGTCCATGGGGACCTCCCCATAGTCGAAGTAAGCTTTCATAATTATGGCTAAGGGTTTGCTTGCTTCCTTTTATACAACTGGAGAGATCCTATCTACCCCAGGTGTCTTCCTTATGTTTAACTTCAACAATTTCTCCTCAACTTCGCTCTCAGTTATTACAAAATCATGTAGCTCCCTGTTAGAGTTTGATTAACTTCTGGCATTCCCCTCCTTGAATAACTCCTCATGTGTGAATGTAGATGCAAAATACTCATTTAGTTTGGCAGTTATCTGAGAATGATCATCTACAGTCAAACCATTGATATTAAGTGGACCATTGTGATTCATCACTCTTCCTTTTAGAGTTTATATAAGTAAAGAAGTCTTTGCTGTTTTTCTTTGCATCCTTTGCCAAAGATTTCTCGTAATCTGCCTTCGCCTGCCTAACCTCCTTTTTTTGACTTGATTACAGACTAACTTATATCTGCCATAGGCTTCTGTATCGCCTGATAATTTATATGCATTCCATGAATTTTTCTTCTCTGCCACGAAGCCACATTAATTCATCTGATATCCATTTAGGCCTAAGCCTTGAACAGTATTTCTTAGTTGGTATGAAAAGCCTAATACCCTCCAAGATTAAGTCCCTGAAGGCTTCCCATTTAGAATTTACCATTGGTAACATCATCAGTTGATCCCACTGTATAGAATTTAAAAACTCTCTCTGAGACCATTGTTGTCACATTTACGAAAGCAAAAACCCTTTCCCCTGATAGTAGTTACGTACCACAAAGTAAATCCCACATTAGTACACTGTGATCACTGCCACCTAGTGGTTCTTTTATCTGCAGATTCTTAATGCATGAAGAATCACTTCTGATAATCAGATCAAGAGCATTACTCTCTCTGGTTGCCTCTTGAATGTGTTGCTGTAGAAAACAAGTTATCCAATAAATCCACAAATAAATAAGTTTTTATTTTCCCATCTTGAATAATTTAATGATTATATCCGACTAAATCTAAATTTCATACATGCTGTAGGAAACTATACTACTTAATTTATAAACTGATATTGCGTGGATGTCATACTGAATACGAGCAGTTTTATACTTTTACATGGAGGAAGCTCATTTGTTGAAAATTACTAAACACATTAAGTAACGAGTCGAGTTTAAAGCCAGAAATTTTACCAAAAATAAATATATATATAATAAAAGTTTTACCAAGTGCTAAGCTGAAATGTTCATTCTGCAAGATGCTGAACTAAATGAACTTCTTCATTTAGTTCAAATGAAGAAGGGAAAGAAAAGTGTAAGAAAGGAAGTATAAAAGGCTAAAAGAATATAAAAGTGCTAACTGATTTGATTAATGTAATGATATAATACACATTCATTATCTTAATAACTATATAATATTGATTACATTTAGCAGTTGATTACTAGTATTGATACAGATATAGCTGCAATGTAAACAAACGATAGATTTAATAAATTTTGCAGTAATGCTACTAATAATAAGTACATCTTAAGTAAGGCCTGGGAAGAAAATATCAGTGCTAGGAGTAAATTAAAGTAACACGGAACATCGTAGCACACTTCATCAGAGGACTACAATTATGATGATCCATTGGAGCCATAATGTTTTGCACATTTCAGCTGATGTACAGATTACTTTATAATTTGATGCAAGTAGATCAAATTATAAAGGTGAGAAAATCAAACAAAACAAAACTATTATTTTAGAATATGCATAGGCAAAAATGGTGACTCCAACACTACAGACTGCATGTTGATAAATTAATAGATATAATATTAAAAAGTATGTTACATATAAACTTACTGAAAAAAAAATGTATATTTTAAAATGTAAATGTATGGCTAACAACATAGTGGTTGCTGGGGTTGTAAAGCTTATCCTCCGGTGTGGGGCAGTGGTATCAGTAAGAGCATGAAAGAAGAAAGGTAAACTGTATAGTGTATGGTTAATTTTTTGATGTTGTAAATGTATGGTTAAAATGTGTATATACTGTATATATAAAAACTCCTTATTGCCCATATAAATACAAAAGAGGCAAGACTTGATACTGAGCAGTATAGAGTGATTTACTATTACACACAAAAACACAATGTTCAATAATCCGAAGCATAAAACAATTGAAAACACTAATATAACTTGCCTGCCATTGTTCATTCTTGCCCATATACCACCACGCAATGTCAATGTTCATTTTGCTAATATTAAAAATCACGAAAAGTTCATTATACACAGTTTGAACAAAGAAAACAGGATAAGCATCACCCTTAAATTAGGTAGAGGAATCTTTGTCCAGTACCCAGAAATGAACAGCATCCAGGTAGTGCAAGAAATGTTGTGCAAATCAATCAATCCATTTCTAAACCATTACACTGAATTGGCTGAATCTTTAGTCTTTCAGAGAGCTGATGGCTGGTAAATAACAGAGTTTTTACCTTTTAGTTCAGCCATTTGGGAAGAAAGAACTCAATAGCTAAAATAAGTTGTACCACTGGCCTGCTGACCAAACAAGCAATGCATAGATTACTAAAGGTAGCACAATAAAATAAAAATATTTGATCACACTGATTTTTCAGCTACCAAAATCAAATCCAATTTAGCATCCAAAAAAAAATGCCCAAAGAACATTCCTGACCAGGAAACATGCTGTCGAAAAAGTTAACTTACTTTCTAAAAGAACATCTAAAAATTTAACTAAATCCTACAGCCAAATGTGCATTAATCACAATAAAATTTAACTATATGCACAATGGCCCTGGATAAAATAATGTTTTGTTTTTATTTAGCTCATACCTCTGGGTGCCTACCTGCCCACTGATGAGAGGCTAAATAGTTTCAAAAGAGTGTTGTCTGGATAATGATACTCAACTGAGAAGAAGTAACAGCAGACTTCTCCAGTGTGAAAGTGTTACTTAATTCAAAGTATAAGAGGGAGGCAACATGTGAAGGAATTCACAATATGAGAAGTTATGATGATGATTCCTAATATACAAGCTTCAGTTTGTCTTAAAATTCAACAACACAATAATGATCCAATTGCACTAAACAATATCACAGTTTGAATTTTTCATAGTTTGAGGCTTGCTGCCCTAAAATATATTTGTCTTTGATGGATTTACAACTGATCCAAATTAAAACAGATAATTCAGAAAACAAACTGTCCTTCCAGAGATCTGCATGTGAGAAACATCTCTAGAGTCAAAAGAAAGGAAATAAATTTATTAAAACTGAAAGACAAAGCACTTCCCGGAGGAAGATCTTAATCATAGAAATCTGCATATATTTAGTTTGAAAAATGAGTACCCACTAGTCAAAAGGGGGTCAGCAATAATGTAAACTCTTCTCCACAAATCTTGTAGTGGGACTGAAACAGTATCAAAAGCTGAAGATATAACAGTAAAATCATATGAATAATCATTAATAACTGAACCAATGAGCTGACAAAGCAGCCAATGTTCATTTGTCAAAACCCTTTAAAAATTGTAATATAAAATTCATCTTGTAATAATATGCTGAGTAAGATTTAAAGTTTACTGACTTGTGATGATTTAATGTAGTAATAAATGTTGAGTTGAACTACAACATGTATGCAAAGTAGTCATTTTACTTGAGGGGTACCAGATTCTATGATCAATTTATCTAATGATATTTGTGATCCAAGTGGGTTGGGAAAGGGGAAGTGTATTGTGCAAAAGAGATAGGTGGAATAGGACCAGGGTATGTCTGCTAGGAGCAGAAGTTGATGACATTGTAGAGCAGATATCATCTTTTAGGGAAACAAAAGGTGATATCGTTGTACTTGTTGGCACTAATAAGGTCTTGGGGCACCATATATTTCAATAAACACTGCTTTTTCTGAATTGATATCTGTAATACTCCTCCCCCCCATCTCTTTCAAACCAGTCCAAACACTTGCTCAACTAGTCAACATCTATGGCCGCTGTAGCCTAGTGGTCAGGCGTGCTGGTGCATAAGTACACGTGCCTTGACGGAGTTCAAGCCCGTGACTGCTGAATACGGTGCTGTTTTTTGTATCCTGTCTATCTTGTGAACTCCTCTGACCGTTTGGTCATCCCGGAGTATAAACAGAAAATTTATTTTATTTACTTCAAACTCATAGAACTATTTTTATTATTGTAAAGCCTTCTATGTTGCCTTTTTTCAGGACCCCTATTCATTACCTAAATAAAGGTGATTATTATATCAAGTCATTTTCATATCTGAGAATGGGATAGAGCTAAATGCATAAAAATTAGCTAGTAATGTGTTATTAATTAAATGTATGAAACATGTTAATTGATATATATTTTCCTGTATTACTAAACAGGAATAACAATAAGATATGATGCTGTTGTTAAATACTTGGGAATAAAGATAGGCGAGTAAATAAACTTTGTCCCACATGCTAAATATTTAAAAGAGAAAGTGCATATTCTTTACGCCAATTTAAGAAGAGTAATAAGAGTTTATTGGGGCATAAGGGGCTGAGCTTTAAATTTACTGTACGATTGCCTGTTTGTTCCTATTATAACTTAGGCATCTATAGCGTGGCTTCATAGGATAACAAACTCTGTGGTTAAAAAATATATAATGCAGGCTCAGAGATTCGCTCTCTTGTCTGTTACAAGAGTATGTCGAACGGTATCAAACTGATGCTTTGCTCTACAGGTGGTGTCTGGCAAATTACCAGCTGATTTACAAATAGTGCTTACAGCATTAATGTATTGTACAAGAAATAACATTAGAAAGTCAATTGTCGATTTTGAATGTGAGTTCCTGTCCGGACTTAGAAAGATTATATACAAGGCAGGATGTTAGAGAAGAAAAGAAAAGGATTCAAAGTGAATTAATACAAGTGTGGCAAAGGAGGTGGGAGACCTCAGAAATGTCTTACATGTTTTTCTCTAGAGTGGATATATTACAGATAAGGAAGAATCCTTGGCAGCAATTCAGAATTAGTGCTGGCTTTCTGATAACAGGTCATGAATTAGCCAAGAGACTATTTCAGCTAGGTCTGGAGGAAAATGATAAATCTGTATGTGGTGAGGAGGAAATATTAGCCCATATTATGTTTCATTGTGAGAACTACGTTGACATTAGAAGTCGACTAGAGTTAGCATTAGGAAATTTGGAACAGCAGCTCCTCTGGAACATGTTCGTGGATAAATGGAAATTCACTTACTTTAATAAATTTGTTTACTCTATGTTTAAAAGGAGAGTGCAATTAAAGCTAGATAGTAGAGCACGCCTCCCAGTGGCAGGGATGGAAACAGAGCCCATTGGAATAGGTGGGATCAACATGAATCCAAAGTCTATTTCCTCTTGGCTAGGGCCAAGTGGCATTGCACTCTCCAATTTGAGTTGTTTTTAATTTGAAATTTTTTTTTTAAATAAATTGTTTTAAGCACAGGAAAAGTTATAAGTCATGAACCACATATAAGCTAAGGCTAGGGTGGTGGGAGGCTTACTTGGTATTTTGAATGTGTGTATTATTAAACAGCATTTTTTGTTTCTAATTAGTGGCATATTAAGTAATAGAGTAGTAGATTTCTTGGTTAGGTATTTAAATATAAATAACTAACCAAAAAATAAATATAAATAAAATAATTTATAAAAAAAATTATAAATATAAATATCTTAGGTATTTATATTTAAAATAAAAGAAATTTTATATTTAAAATAAAATAAAGAAATAAAAGTTGTACCAGAATGGGTTAGTAAAGTATTTTTATCCTCCAAGATTCAAACAAAGGCAACACAACTGTAATGCCATCCCTTTCTTGTTATTTCGCATTGTGCATATAAAAGCATACATTACTATAAAAAAGTATTTCTAAAATCTTTTATTAATTTTTCATTATTATTTATATTTTTCTTTTAAGTGCAAGGCCTTTAGACCCTGTGGCTAAAGTTGACACTTCTTGTGCTTATTGGGGTTTGATTTGGCACCCATAATAATTCACCTAAATAAATGTGATTGTCATATCGAGCCATTTTCATATCTGAAAATGGAATAAAGCTAAATGCATAAAAACATATATTCTTTAAAATTACACTGTTTCCTGCTTTATTCCTCAAAAAAAAACTCATTGCCAAATTGTTTAAATGTTGGTATCGAGGTTTTTACAATTTAATTGTGACATTTAATAAAAACAACTTACTCTACCATGTGATATATTAGTGTGGCTTTATTTAATTCTTTCTGATATGATAAGAAATTATGTAGCACCCCTCTTCCAAGTAATTTGTTTTACATTTTTACCATATTCTGGTGTAATCATGTCATTTTGCTATCCATTTCTCTGATATCAGAGATAATTTTTTAGAGGAGAAATTGTTGAAATTAAACATAAAAAAGGTGCCTGGGGTGGGTGGAATTTATCCACTTATATTGAAGGAGACAGTGAGGGAAGTAAGCAAACCCTTAGCCATAATTATGAGAGCATCCTTATCTTCAGGGGAGGTTCCCATGGACTAGAGATGTGCAAATGTATCCTCAATTCACAAAGGGTGACCCAAATAATTATAGACCTGTTAGTTTAACTTCTGTTCCAGGGAAAATAATGGAGTCACTGAAGAAGCATTGCAAGATCATCTATACAAGACAGCAGTAATAGTTCACACACACAGCATGGGTTTGTTAAGGGAAGGTATTGTCCGACCAATTTGATTGGATACTATGATGTGGTTACAAAGCAACTGGATGCAAAAAATAATTTTGATATCATATACAGTACTTGGATTTCAGGAAAACTTTTGACACTGTTGCACATGGAGGATTACTGTACAAATTGGAGTAATATAGCATTAAGGCAAGTTGCTACAATGGATAAAGGGATGGTTGAGTGGGAGACGACAGAGAGTGGTAATCAATAGACACTGCTCTTCATGGATTAATGTTATTGGAGTCCCAAGGGTTGGGTGCTGGGTCCATTGTTGTTCTGTGTATTCATCAATGATATATATGAAGGTATATCAGATTTAATGTCCAAGTTTGCAGATGATACAAAGGTTGTTAATGACAGTAAAGACAGTATGATATAGAAAAGTTAGGCAGATGGGCTGAGAAGTGGCAAATGAAGTTTAACATTGACAAATGCAAAATACTGCGTATGGGTAGCGGTAACCCCAGAGAAATGTGCCAGCTATATGGTATTACTCTCGGGGAAGTGGAAAATGAAAAGGCTGGTAATTGTGTAGTCAGATATGAAGTTGTCTGAGTAGCATAGATGGGCTGCCAGAGCAGGTCATGTAGTCTTGTCAATGATATATAGGAATTTTGCTAGCAGAGACAAGGAGGCGATCATATCCTTGTAGAAGGCAATGGCCATGTCATACCTTGAGTACTGCGTACAGGTCTGGAAGCCCCATTTTAAGAAGGATGTAGAGTTTCTAGAATGAGTATAGAGAAGGGCAACAAAGCTGGTAAGGGAAACAAAGGGGTGCTTTTGCCCTGCAAATTGCACAGTCTGGAGAATAGGCACCCGAGAGGTGATCTGATTGAGGTATACAGGGTGATTCACTACCAGTGCAACAAACTTGCAGGAGGTGTAGGGGGCACAAAGACGAATCGGAATTACATAGCATTGCAGGGTCCGAAATGCCTTCATCATGCAGTAGAGGACATTGAACGGCGATCCCGCTGGAAGTCAGCATTTGCGAACCGGTTTCAGAGGCAGTAGGATGGACGAGTATTCAAACGTTGAACTGGCCGACATGCACCTTGTGTATGGAGCTGCGGACTGTAACGGGTGCGACGCTCTGCACTTGTACCAGGAACGTTTCCCGCACAGGCGTGCTCCTCATCATACAATTTTCGCATGTGTGCACAGGTTACGTGAGACTGGTTGTTTCACGAGAGGTACCATGAATCAACGATGATGCCAGACAATGAGGAGAATGTCCTACATCTTGCAGAAGGCAATCCGAGTACGAGTATTCGAGCGATAGGCCAACGATTGGATTTCCCAATCCACTGTATGGAGGATACTGTCAACAAACCAAATGAGTTCATACCATCTGCAACGCATCCAATCATTGGAGCTTGCAGATTATCCACTCCAGAGGACTTTTGCTACTTGGTTTCTTCAACAGAAACGGTTCGCAAATGCTGACTTCCAGCGGGATTGCTGTTCACGCGACCTCCCGTTCAACGTCCTCTACCGCATGACGAAGGCATTTCGGACCCTGCAATGCTATGTGATTCCGATTCCATCGCACTGGTAGTGAATCACCCTATATAAGACCTCGAATAGTTTGAATAGGCTCACTGCTAATGGGATTCTTCTGCTTTCTCAGATTACGAACCTGAGGGGGCATAGATTCAAATTGAGGAAAGACAGTTGTGGAAAAATGTGTGGAAGTTTGCCTTTATCCAGCGGGTATTTGATTGCTGGAACAGACTTCCATCTGCTGCAAAAGTTGATAGCTTAAAGAAATTTAAGCCTGAACTAGACAAACATTTGGCGTGGCTGAATGGGTGAAATGGGAAGGTTTTTTTTTTTTTTCTTTTTTGGCTGATGCTGTATAAGCTTGCTTTTTTGCATTATATGCTTCAACTAATGCTAATCACATTAATAGGGGAGATATCGGCAGACTTACTTAACAAGTATAGATCAATGTTGAAAAAAAGTCGTGAGTTAGGGTTAAATTTGAAGGTTTCTGCAATTCTGCTCAGACACAATAAGAGGGAGTGCATGATGAGAGCCTTGTCAATCAATTTGGCCCTGGAGAGATTGTGCAAGGCTCATGGGGTAGACTCTTTCTCAGAGTGGTCTGTGCTTGTTAACAGGAGAGACTGCTTCTCTCCTGTTAATAAGCACAGACCACAATTTGATGGATAAACTTAAATAGAAAGGATGCAAGATTTGCTGATGCTATCAAGGCAGTGTTAGGTGGGTAAGAAAACTGGTAGGTTGGGAGGAAGATTCACAGACTGACAGATTAACAGTAGCCGCAGACATAAGTGAAAGTGATTCTTGCACTGCATCTATTGGAATGAGCAGCAGTCTGGAAAGCAAGTTGCTGGGGATTTCAAGAACTGCTTGTAGAAGCAGTTCAAAGGTGGTTCAAAGGGTGACATGAATAATCACAGAGTTGTTAGTTTAACTTCTGTTCTGGAGAAAATTATGGAGTCACTAGTTAAAGAAGCATTGCAGGATCATCTAGACAAAACTGCAGTTATAGTTCAGACTCAGCATGGGTTTGATAAGGGGAAGTCTAGTCTGACCAATGAGAGTGAATACTATGATATATATTCACAAAGGAACTGGATGCAAAAAATAAGTTTGATATCATGTTCTTGGAGTTCAGGAAAGCCTTCGATACTGTGGCACATGAAAGACTGCCGTACAATTTGGAGCAGTATGGCATTAAGGAAAGTCACTGCTATGGATAAAGGAATGGTTGAGTGGGAGAAGACAGAGAGTGGTAATCAACTGACACTACTCTTCGTGGACTAATGTTATTAGTGGTCTCCCCAGGGTTCCATGTTGGCCCATTGTTGTTTCCGTTTATTTATCAATGATATTGATAAATATCATTGATAAATAAACATTGAACAATACTGTAATTTCTTTACCTTATTTACAGTAAGGACAGTACACTACTGCAACAGGATCTAGAAAAATTGGGCAGAGAGGTGGCAACTGAAGATTAACTTTGACAAATACAAAGTACTGCATATGGGTAGCAGTAATCCCACAGTAACTTACCAACTGTGTGGTACTACACACTCAGAGTAGTGCAGAATGAAAAGGACCTGGAGGTAATTGTGTCGTCAGATATGAAGTTTTCTGAGCAGTGCAGACAGGCTGCCAGAGCAGCTCATGGGGTTTTGTTAACGGTATGCAGCAATTTTGCTAGCAGAGATAAGGAGGTAATTATCCCCTTGTATAAGGCAATGGTCAGGCCACACCTTGAGTACTGCATATAGGTCTGGAGCCTCATTTTAGGAAGGATGTGGAGCTGCTGGAACGAGTACAGAGAAGGGAAACTAAGGGATGCTCTTACCAAGAATGGCTTAATTCTGCAAATTGTATTGTCACGTCTGTGAGATGATCTAATTGAGGTGTATAAGGCCTTGAATGGGTTGAGCAAGCTCAATGCTGATGGGATTCTTCCTCATGCTCAGATTGTGCGCCTAATGGGGCATAAATTCAAGTTCAGGAAAGACAGTTGGGCTAAGGTAAAGAAAGCCAACGCGAGAACGACGAGAAACGTCGAATAATTTACGCAGAAAATTAGTTTCCCGACACTGCTCGCTCGTTAAACAGACAGTAAGTGTTATCGGTCTGGAGCTGAAATCGAGAAGGATATATTGACTGGCAGGTAGACGTGGCAAACAAAATGATTGGTGCTGGGCGACACACGACAAGCTACTGTGTAGTCATTGGTTGGCATTATAATGCCAACCAATGACTACACAGTAGCTTGGTTGGCATTATAATGTGTATTTATGAGTAAAGAACTGTGCATAATTGTTTTGTAATGAATGGCAAACAGGTAATAGTAGCGATGAATCTTTTAAAGAAGGAAGGAATTTGTAAGGAAAATAAAACGGTCGATTTTTTGAAGAAAACTAAATGAATAAAAGTTTCGTTTTGTTCATTTTTATTTTCTTTATGTTTTTTTCATTATTAAAAGCAGATTTTTGGAGTTCATGAGTGTTTTTACTATACTGCTGATTTAGGTTTGGTTACGAAAAAAGGAAAAGGTTTCTTTATTTTTCGTTATATTTTGTAACCTGACGTTAAACGTTAGGTTAGGAAATAATATAAGAAAATAAAGAAAGATTCTATATATATAGTGAATAGCGTGTTTATATATATAGTGAATGATACGTGTTTATCCGCAAGAGTATCTTTAAAAATAAAAGTACACTAATAAACAATTTATGCACTAGTCCACATGATTCTAAAGAAAAAAGGTTAGGCTACCGCCTCCATTTTGGGAGAGGTTCAAGCTCCCATGGGATTCAAGTGGAGGTAACCTGACCTTTTTTCACCATTATGGAAAGCTTTCATCAGGGCAAGTTACCATTCGTGCTTCTGAGTTCTACTAAAATTATACTAACCCGATGTTATTTGTGTTGTGTTTGCGCACCAATCAGCACATTATTTGCCATGCCTGTCAATCAATATATCATTCTCGACTTTGCTCCAGACCAATAACACCTACCGTCTGTTTACCTAGCGAGCAGCGCTAGAGTGCTGTATCAGGATACTAATTTTGTATAATTTATCCGACTTTTCTTGTGTTGGCTTTCTTTACCTTCGCCGACAGTTGTAGAATAGATGTGCAATAAATTTGCCTTTAGCCAGCGGGTTGTTTTGTGCTGGAAGAAACTTCCATCTGTCGCTGTGGAAGTTGACAGGTTAAATAAATTCAAGGCAGAATGTTTGGAGCGAACTGATGGGTGATGGGGAATTTCTTTTTTGGCTGATGCTGTATGAGCTTGCTTTCCTGCATCACATCCTTCTGCTAATGCTAAAGAATGCCACGACAGTTGGTTACAAAGGTCAGAAATAAAGTTCTAGTTTAATGTTCAGTAGTTAATTTTATCAGGAAATTCCCTTCCCAGTTTATTACTTTTTTATTTATATCTTTCATTGATATCACTTTATTAAATTTTTCTCTCAAAAGAATCAAGGAATAATTAAAAGAAAAAAAAAACACCTACTTAATTGGATTACACTGCTTATTACACCTATCATTACTGTACTTATAATATTCTTATTTATACTGCAGTGATTTGTGGAAATGTATAAATTACATAATTTCATATTTAAAAATTATCCCTTCATATCATATGCTCAGTTCCTGGTTCAAGAGCCACGAAGGTGACCATGTTTTTATGCTTTGAAAGGTTGGTTGGAGCTAAGGGAGAAGACCCAGAAACTTGGCCTGTCTATGATCAGCTTGTACATTTTAAATGTGCTCTTTTCTGTAAATTGCATGTGTTCTACAACCAATGGTAAACTTGCAGAATGAAAACCATGCATCCCTTGCCAGAGACTAACTTGTCCATATATTAAAATTAATGCAATTTGATTTTTTTGCCCCTCTAGCTAACCCTTTATGAACCAGGGCAAGGAGTAACTTGTATGTTTAACAAAATTAGCATTTTTAGCTAATCTTTTAGTATTTATAATTACACAGGAAACAAAGCATATAATTCAAACCTTAACAAAAGTATTATCTCTAGTTTCAATAAGCTTTTTAAATTTTTGTTTATTCCTTTGTTAAAGCTTTGCTTTGTGTGTTATTATTAAGTTTTTTGTCAGCATAAGTCCCCTCTAGTTTGTCTGTACAGGGATATTGTCCCTATTTTTTTGGGCACGAAGCAAGTTTATGTACATTCCTACCCAAAAGTTTGAAATGGTGTTTCACTTGTTTACCAATTTTTATTAAAATATTTTCTATTATATTTTAAAAATCAAAAAATTTAAATAATATTTAAGAAATTTCTGGAATATTCCAGAAATGTGTATAAGATTCCCAAACATTGTAGATGATTTAGAATATTCTAGAAAGTGGGAATATTGTTTAAATGTGATAGTAGATTATTCTAGTGTTTTGCAGCAATATAAATTTAGGAGTAACAGCTGTAACTTGTAAAATCGAGCACCTGTCACTCAGAAAGAGTGTTATAAGTTTTGTGTTAAACAAAGCAGAAATAAGCACCGAGTGTTGAAAAAAGAAGTGCTGTTATAACTCTGTATAAAGTAAGTTATTCTATGAGAAAATATTTCGAAAAAAATCCTAGATGTTTCATCTGAAGTAGTACAAACTACTATTCAAGGAAACTGGCAGTTTAAAGGACAAACCACAATCAGGACAACCGCATGTAACAACAGAAGCCAAGATAAGACCATCTGATTTCTAAATGCAAGCGACAGTTTACTGTATTTGAAATCTGAGCTGAGTACAATACGAACATAGAAGTTCCCATGTCTACATTCAGTGTAAAACTTCGTCTTAAAGAAGCAGGAGGTCAAACCAGGAAATCACAAGAAATTGTTGGCTTGGGCTAACAGCCATCAATATAAGACAACTGAAAAGTGAAAAAATGTACCGTGGACAGATGAATCCAAATTTGAAATTTTTGGATCCAAGCGTAGAGTTTATATGAGACATTCAATCATGATGGTGGTTCCATTATGATCTTGAGTTGCTTCTGTTTTTCCTGGAGTGGGGGATATCGTTAGAATTGAAGGGATTATAAGAAAAGAAGGCTGTAAAAACATCCTTGAACATAATGCAGTATCTTCTGGACTTGGATTTTGTGGAAGAAATTTTATATTACAATAAGACAATGACCTGAAGCACAGCTCTATGTTGTGCAAGGATTTTATAGCAACTAAACCATAGGAGGTATTGCAAATTATGATATAGCCATCCCAATCACCTGACTTAAACCTAAGAGCTTTTATGGGATCAAAAAATTTCCATTAGTAGAGGCATGTGTTGCAAGAAAGCAAACTTATACAGCATAAGCCAAAAAAAAAAAAAATTCTAATTTCACCCATCCACTCGCTCCAAATGTTTGTCTAGTTATGCCTTGAATCTATTTAAGCTATCAACTTCTACAACGACAGATGGAAGTTTGTTCCAGCAATCAACCGCATGCTGCCTAAAGGCAAACTTCAGCACATCTATCCTACAACTGTCTTTACTCAATTTGAATTCCTCAGGCAATTAATCTGGGCAAGAAGAATCCCATCAGCATTGAGCTTGATCAAACCATTCAAGTCCTTATACACCACAATCAGATAACCTCGCAGGGTTATCTGACTGTCAGGACTACAGACAATGTCTGTAGTCTCCAGACATTGTAATTTGCATAACTTAAGCCTTTCTTCATAAGAGCAATCCTTCACTAATCTTGTTGCCCTTCTCTGTACTCAATCCAACAGCTTTTACATCCTTTCTAAAATGAGGCCTCCAGACCTGTATACAGCACTCAAAGTGTAGCTTGGCCATTGCCAAGCTACACACCTTGAGTAGAAGGGGATAATCACCTTATCCCTGATAGAAAAATTCGTGTATCATTGACAAGACACCATGACTTACACTTGCAGACCATCTGCACTAGTCAGAAAACTTCATATCTGACTGCACAATTATCCTCAGATCCATTTCATTCTCTACCACCCAAGTGTGGTACCACACAATTGATACGTTACTCTGGGGCTACCACTACCCATATGCAGTACTTAAAATTTGTCAATGTTAAATTTCAGTTGCCACCTCTCAGCCCATCCACTCCACTTTTCTAGATTTTGTTGCAGTAGTGTACTGTCCTTAACTACCCTGCCAAACTTCATATCGTCTAAAAACTTGACATTAAGCCTGATATACCTTCATCAATATGGACCCAACACTGAACCCTAATGATAGTCCACCATCCCTTTATCCATAGCAGCAACTTGCCCTTGTGTCACCCTTTTATCCTTCTTTATGAATTGGAGTTACATTTGCACATCTCCAGTCCGTGGGTACCTCCTCCGAGTCCAAGGAAGCTCTCATAATTATGGCTAAGGGTTTGCTTACATCCTTTGCTGCCTCCTTTAATATAACTGGATAGATCCCATCTACCCAAGGTGCTTTCTGCTCCACTTTAGCCGTAGCCAGGTGGGAAGGAGCAGCAGCACATAGTTTGATTAGACCGGGGTTCGAGCCAGTCGCCACCAAATACGGAGGATGCGGAAAGGTCAGGGAATGACCACCACATATCTCAGAGCAATATGGCCTTAGTTGCTAATGTTCCTTAAAACCAAATAACAGCTCCACTTTGCTGTTATTACAAAATCAGCTCACTGCCAGGATTTAATACACCCAGGCATTCTCTTACCTGAATTGCTCCTCACATGCAAATGTTGATGCAAAATACTCATTCAATTTAGCTACCCTAGCAGGATCAAGTTGAACCACTGATATCAAGTTTACCAATCTGATTCGTGCCCTTCTTCCTAGAATTTATCTTTGTTTTGTCAGGTTTCTCGTAATCTGACTTGATTACAGACCATCTTATATCTACCAGAGGCTTCTGTCACATGTTAATTTATGTATCCCATGCATTTTTCTCTGCCACATGTTGTCTGTCATTCAGAACCTTGATCACCTCACATGCTTAGTCTCCAGGCACTGCAATTTACAGACCTGAAGCCTTCCATTTCTTCCATCAGATATTTTCCCTGGATATGACTGTGGCCACTGTGACCTGTATTTTGATGAAAAATTTCTTGCAGGATAACAGGCCAATCTATAGGATAAAGCTTACTGACACCTCATCCCATAGTTGCTGAATTATTCAGATGCATAATTTGACTACTTAACTGGGTACAGTGAGGAATGGTCCTCTGACTCTTGCCCCCCATGTATGGGCCTGTAAAATCCATTCTTTTTTTGTGATAGCATTTCTGGAGGTCACTAACATAAAACAATTTGCAATATCCAGTTTATGGTGAAATGAGTTCCCCTTCACTGAGAAAACAATTTTCAGAATCTACTCTTCATTTATTACTACTCCCCACATGAGTGCCAACCCAACAATGAATGTGCATTTAGTTGATGAATAAATGTTCAACACTTGTAAGCTATTTAAATTATACCTATGTTCTCATTGTTGAGAACCATAAATTCCCACTTTGAAATACAGGGAACTACCTGTATTTAAAAAAAAAAAAAAAACACTATTTACATACTCAGTGACCATATAGCTATCTTGTTGTGCAAGTCTGGAAACTGCACAAGATAGCTATATGGTTTCCAGAAAGACTTGCGCAAGTCTTTTTCTGGAAACTGTTAATTTTACACTATGAATCCTGGCCCGTTTTTTAAATTTCTCAAACCATCCACAAGAAGCCCCAAAGGTTTCCATAACTTCTTCAGTTTGTTTAGATTTCAGGTGATTAAACTGGAATATTGTTTATGAAATTGCGGACTTTATCGCAGCTTTGTTATCAGAGGTAACGTTAACCGAGGTATGCCTGTACTAAAGTCAGTTATAAAGTGTGTCAATGCTATTAAAGCTAATGCCAAATGTGAGCGTCTCTTCAAGCTTTTTTGTGAAGAACAAAATGCAGACAATGTGAGACTTAATTCACACTGGAGTAAGGTGGATCTTGAAAGGAAACTGCTTGAAAAGATTTATGGAACTATTTGATACTATTAGTGACTTTTTAAGTGACAAACCTGAAATGAAGCATCTGTTAACGGTAGATGGTAAAGCACATGTGAGTTATTTAGCCAATATCTTTGAAAAATTAAATAAACAACTTCAAGGAACAAATAAAACTCTCGTTGATGCAAAAGCGAAGATATTTGCTTTCATTACATTTATTGAATTATGTCAAAAATATAAATTCTGAACAGTTTCATTGGCTGCAAAAATGTGAAGTGACTGATACCGCTATACTTGTTATTGTCGATCATCTGAAAATTCTGTCCGCTGATTTAAAAGAAAGGTTTTCTGATTTAAAACAAATTGATTTTCCAACCTGGATGATGCAACCAATGTTAGTGGATTTGTCTGATGTATCAATGCAGTACCAAGAACTCTCAGAAATGCAAAATGATGAGTCAGTTAAAACTGACTGTGATGAAACAGAAATTAAATACCCAAATTCTTTGAAAGAGCTATTGTTACTGTTTCCATCTTCATATTTAGCTGAATGTCGATTTAGTGCCATAAATGATTTGTTACTAAAGAAAAATCAACTGGATATCACAAAATGGGGAAACTTGAGACTGAAGCTGACTAAATTGGAGCCCAATATGAAACCTCTGTGGCAAGCACAAGGGTCTCACTAAATTTAGTGCACTCATCTAGAAGTGACTTCACATGGAATGTCGAAATTATCAAACAATAGAATATTATATAGAATAAATTATTTTGTACTTTTAATTTTAGTTGTCTATGTTTTGAAAATTTGTTTTCCTTAATTTCTTCCTAAAACCTGAGTCTTGTGTCCTGAACAAGTTGTAATTTAGGCTTCATTTAGGGAATAATTCAATTTTTGAATATAAAAAAAAAGGTTACATAGGGGACATCAGAATTTTAGAAACTTAGGTGGGGCATGGTTAAAAAAGGTTGAGAAACACTGGTCTAAACATTTGGGCTGGAATTGTGCAAGATCATTTGATAGGCTCCTATTTTTTTACCTTCTCATCTGACAGGAGACTCCTAAAATGAGACCTCTAGACCTGCACGAAGTTTAAGATGCAGCCTGACCACTGCCTTTCACAACTGAATTATTACCTCATCCATTGCCAAATCACATGCTGTCCTGGCCTGTCTGAACTTATCTGCACAATTACCCCATTTGGTTTCATTTTCCCACTACCCTGAGTGTAGTACCACACAATAGTAATCTCTGATTACTGCTATCCAGTGTTAATAAAATTCAACCATTCTCAGCCCAATCTGCCATGCCCTGATTACTGACATTGGGGCACTCCACTATATCCATCAATAAGTCTTCTCCCCTCAACCATTCCTTTATCCAGAACTTGCCCCTTGAAGGCTTGGAAAATAAATGCTTCAAGCAGAGTTCTAAAAAACCTGAAAAGATTATATTATCACATTTCTCAGAATTAGAAGAGGATATTCTTTAGTTCCCCACCCTGGACTGAATTTGCAAGAACACCAATTCAGAGTTCCCTCTAAATTGTTTGTCCAGTTCTTCCTTGTTCAATGAAACAGTGTTATTAGATTAACAAAAGAGGTGCCATGCAATACTCATTGGAAGAGCTGTTTAAAAAAGTATATTGCAAAGCTGAACAAATGACTGAAGTAAATCAGTAAAATGAATGAGAGAGCATATTGTAGATTAAAATGCCTAATGAGTATGAAGAGAAAATAGCTCATTTGCAAGGTCTATGCCCCACAACTGTATGACACAGATTGACTTAACCCGCAAAGATACCACATAACCACAAAGGGCTAGTAGCATCAGAGCCATTTAATAACCACTGCACAGAATTCAAAGCAGTAGCTGTGAATGTTGGGTAGACAAAAAGATCCAGGATCCAACCTTAGCAACACAATGGGAGCCCAGACCTTAAAACTTCCCAACATATTTAGCAAAATATAGGTAATTACTGGAGATTAATTTAATTTTGAAACAAATCTAGCAATTATCATAGCGTATCTGTGATTAGTCAATGTTTATTACATTGGAAGATAATGCCCCCATTATAATGCTATAAATATAATTAGCTAAAATGAAGCCACATAATATGCTGCAAACACTTGGTTCTTGAATTTGTGGGAGATTGTCATTTAGACTAGTCAATGAACACAATGAGTTATGGTTTTTTAATCCAGTGATTAATCTAACTTCCATTTATTTACCATTACTTCAAAATTTTCCTCTTATGTGCTGTCTGGAATGTGACTGAGAATAAATATTTAAGTCAGATCTCTGTTGTGCAATGAAATTTTTAATTGATTTTTATTAAATGGGACTTCAACCCACAACTTACCATTAAACTAGATTATATAGATAACATAATTGATGAACAGGACACTTAAGAAATGACAGAAGTCTAAAGTAACAAGTACAAATCTTTATTTGCAAAAATCAGACAAAAATAACTGTACATAAAGTAAACAAAAACAAAGCTCCCTAGAGCTTAAGTTTTTTTTCATAAAATGTTAAGAGGCAACAGTTCTACAAAAATCATGCAATAAATTAACTATAGTTTTTTGTTAACTTTAACAATCACAGTTCAGTTGATGGTTTTGCTTTAAATTTTACCTTAGTCCTTTCATATGACAAATATTGAAAGTGATTACCATAAAGTTTAAAGACTTTTCCATTTAACTCAAATGCAAATATGCTATTGGATTTGGGGATAATTTTCAGACGATTATCAGAAGTAACAAGTTTGAAAACATTTCTAGTCTCCTGAACAACAATACCCCTCACACCAACATAAGATGGGCACTTGCTGGCTTGTACTACTAAGTAACAACCATGATAATCTGCTCTCAGTAGTTTCTGATAGGCAGTATTCATATCACATGTAAAGTTACTTTTCAATAGATCATCCATATACTGTTTCCACATTTCATGTATTGTTTTGTACAGAGAGAAATCCAGCACTTTAGTATTAAGAGTAAGACAGAGGCATCTCAATTGAGATGAATTGAGTAAATGTTTTCTTCTTTGAACTTTCTTTTTGGCAGCATGAGAGTTTTTAAACACAAATGTGTACTTAGAGAAGTCTTGTTGTTTGTAATACTTCGACGACACTCTGCTTCCAAGAAATTCTGTAACAAAGTCTTCGTGCTTCTTACTTGAACTTGCCATGATAGCAATCAATACCTATAAGAAGTTAACATTCAACATTTAAAGAATAACCTTACTTGTGAATAATATAATTAATACCAAGGGAAAAAATATAACTACTTCATATATAGGTTCTAATATACAAAGGATTGCTTAGGTGGGGATAAAACTGCACAACATTTGCAAAAGTACTAATTTAATAACTGCTTTATGCACTGTATATAAAACTTTTGAATTTAGGATATGTATATGTAACTTGGAGATTAGTAATTTTAAACATTAGGTCATACAGAAGATTCCTTTAAGATTTTGTTGGTAGTTGAGAAAAACTAATCTGGTACTGGCCACAACTTCAGGTTTCAGGCATCTGAGAGGTTACCAAACCTGTTTTTTGTTCATGAAAAAGTTCAGACTTTTGGATTCTGCTTGCACTATTAATTTTTTTTTTTTTTTTTTTTTTTTTACAAAAGAGCCTTTACACTTAGATAAAAAATCAAAATTATGCACTTTTATTATGTTATAGACAAAATAAACCAAGTCACTTCCATTTTAAGTGCAAAATGGTTTGTATAATTCCCAGACAATAACCATTAATGGTATTGGTCTTGCAAAGCCAAAGACAAACCTCACACTAACTAATTAATGCTATTATAATAACTTCCCAGTTTGGTGTTTACCATGGTAACAATATTTAAATTGTCTGGGACACAGAACATGCCACACAATGTTGACACAGTGGGGGTGTAGCATTAAAAAACATTTACAAGTCATTGTAAAAAAAAATATGCATTTGACTTTTGGTTTACTGGAAATGTGCTTATAGCACAAGTTAACTTGTCTACTTAACAAAGTTAACTTTGTTAAGTACTAGACATATGCATTGTTATTTGCATAAAGTAAAAATAAAGTTCTCTCAAAACAAAAATGCAATTTTGTAGTTGACATGCTGCTTGACAACTCAAATTTGTAACTACAACTAAACTACTGGTCAATTTTTGACCCGTATTGGCAGAAGACCTTGGAAAATTCACTGGGGAGCAGCAGTAAGCCCGAGTAGTATCTTACAAAGACTAATTTGTACATCTTATATCAGTTTCTCATTGAGAAATTGATATAAAATGTATAAGAAAACAGCTAGTAAATTTGGTACATCTTGGTATTCTGTCAAATGCAAGATGTTCCCATTCATTACAATGCTGCAGAAACCTGCAAAAATGATGAGTAGAGAATTTCCACATGAACAGAAACATGATGCTACACAATACCTAGTTTTCAGATGAAGCCATCTTCATTTGAGACTGGAAATGAAAAAATTTAGAACTTCCCACTAGCTCAATCAGAAAAGCAGTCATGTGGGGGTGAAGAAACCAAAACTTAACTCAACAATATTATACATTGTGGTAGCTTATGGCAACTCAGCTTCCTATGAAAATAGGACAGTATTTTATGAAGCTTCTTCACATATTATCATGACAATCAAGAGAATTTTTGGCCAGAGTTCATGAACCAACATGTTTTCTTAAATGTTGTTCCATAGAAACAACTCACTTGAGGCTGGACTGGTCATTTCTTGTAAAAGTTACACCTTTTGCAAGAATAGGTCTAGGCACAGCATGAATATTTTTGCTCACTTTTTTGGCTAGAAACCATTTTATTAAAAAAAATTTCTTGGGTTGCATACTTTTAAATTCATTGTCACAAGTTATGCAGCTTACTCAGTCTGACATCTACAACAGCAATCATAGTTCTGTAAGTTCTAGTGCCATCAATTAACTTTTTTGTAATTCCAGAGAAGTAATTTACAGTGTGCAGAAAGAAAAATTTATCAAAATTCATGTCTTTCAAAGACAAAGAGCATGTTATTCAGTAATCAAATTAGCATAAAAAAAAACTTACAGGGCTTCTAATTCAGCATTGATTCTAGGCAGCACAAACCTATAAAAACAAAAATTAAAAATCTTCACAAAATGCATGTTACTATAACTAAGAGTCGTACCTGCATAAAAATAACCAGAATCAGATTTATTAAGTAATCATTTCTTTTCATAAACACGGACTCAAAAAAAGTCATCCTTTTCTAGTACAGGGAACTTAACTATAGCATACTATTGCTCATAAAATTTATAATCCTTCACTTAAATCCAAATTACCAGAAATGCATCAACTCCAATGTCTGACTGAATCTGCCATTGCACCAGCTAACTCAATAGTAAAAACATGTTACAGTTGTTACTTACTCAATTTGCCTATCTATAAGCATAGCATTATTCAAAAAGAATTAAAAAACTTCTCCATATTGTGATTTAAAATGTTTTTATTTTCCATTGCTTATAAGAGCAATATGGTATAAGAAATACCATATTTTCAGCAAAGTTCTTAATTTTGCCCTGCACTAGTTTTTTAATCAGAAGTAAAGCCCCAAAGATTGTACAAGTACAAAATGTGCTGCCTTTGAGGAAATGGGAAGGCACAGTTTTGCTTTTTCAATTAAAATAATCAGTGGTACAGATCAAAATTAATAACTGTGCTGAAAATAAAGTGAACTTCTTATACCACCCAAATGAAGGACTATCAAATTTTACAAGTTCAGAAGTTAAGTAATAAGTGGAAAAATTTATGGATATTTTCAATCAGAAATATTAGAAACTTACTTGCTCTTACTTTCAGACAAATGCCAGCTTTGAATGAAACCTAAAAAAAAAAAAAAAATTAGTATGCACTGGTAAAAGTATTAACATGTACTGTTGTTTCTTCAAAGAAAAACAAATCAGACTTAGTAATAATCATTCCTTCATTAACATGGACTAAAGTCATCACTTTTGAACAAATTAAAGTACTATAAGATTTTCACTGATTACACATAAAAGGGTAGGCAAAATAATGAAAACATCTGACAAAAAAGTTTCTGCAATGGCTGTATGAGGTATTTATTAATGTTCAGTAATTTTTTTTTTTTTTGCAGGTATTATTGCAAGGGAAAGTTTCAAATGTCTGAATTCAAAGAGGTCAAATTTTGGTACACATTTAGCAGGAACAGTGATTAAATCTGCTGATTTAGTTTAACATATCCAGAGTTTCAGCAATCCATTTTCTAGCAAAATCAAATTGCTGAGATTTTGACAAAAACTTCATAAAGCTGAAATTTGTGGCAGAGCCATTTTAAATCAACCTTAAAAAGGGTAATGCTAGAAAGAGGATGCAATGGTGTAAGAAGCACAAAAACTAGACACTTGATTGTAAACATTGTCAATCAGAATTCACTTTTGATAAAATAAAAAAAAATTGCTTGGCAGATGCCAAAGGAAGCACAAAGACTATTGTGCCAACTGAAACATCAACAATGGTTTTGGAAGCAATATCTTGATATTGCTTTAGGTCCTATTATCACTTTGAATTGGCAAATTACTGTCACCAATTACCTTGATAGACCAGGCTCAATCCCTCTATGCACTGTTTCCCCACAAATGATGCTATGTTTCAACACAATAATGCTCCAATACAGCCAGAAATGCCAATCTTGTTTTGAGGAGTGTGAATCTGAGTTAAGCATTTCCTATGGCCTGCAGCACAGACTTAAACATTACCAAGCCAGTGGGCATATTGGAGGAGAGAAGCAAACTTCTTCCATCTTCACATCACTCAAGGGAGCTTGAAACATTCTTTCATGGAGAATGGTCCAATATTCCTCTTAAGACAGTTTGAATATATTCCACATAGAATACAGGCTGTTTTAAAAACAAAGGGTGACCCAACACCACATTACTTAGTGGATAACTCCAACTCTTACCACAGGTATCTATAATAAAACCACCTGCCTCAATTTTAATAAATTAAGACAAGTTAAATTCAAATCTGTGCCATCTTTGTTATTTAAGAAAATAACAAAAAGGTAATTATTTAAAAAAATTAATAGCTAGCCATACACCCTCTTTCTCAGCTGGCTCTCAAAACATGTGGTACACAGTAGTGCCGTAGTACATGTTTTGTAGTCATAAAATTAGCAGATATACCTTTTAATGTTATATATGCAGATTATACCATGCTTATTAATCAAATTCCAGGGGTATCAGCATTCTCCCCAGAAAATTTTGCTAGCTGGGTGGGGAAGTGTAATACTTTCCAATATAAAATTCTGTTATTTATAAGTGACTTAAGCAATCCAGAGGAAAAATTAATTGCATAATTTAACATTATATGCTCCTGTCACATTGATTGATTGCATAGTATGTTTGAATTAATATTGATAGATTAGTGAGTTGTACCATACAGTACACAAGAATCACTTTTAGCCAAGCAGTCAATTAAATTCACCAGGCAGTGCACCCATTCAACACACACACACACACACTGGGTATAACAGCATATACCTGATAGTACAAGACTAAATGCATAATTCTATATTATACAGTTACTTATATATAAGGCATACACACCGAGTGATCACTGAATTATGACCACCCATATGAAAACAGAATGCAACCTGTTTACCACATGAGGGTCAAGAGTGTGGTAATAGTTAGTTGACCTAAGTAGCATAGATAAGGTCTCAGTAGGTAGTAAAATTCCAAGTGTGATTGGTGAGAGGAAGGATTTATCGGACTTTGATAAAGGACAGATTGTGGGTGCTCAACAAGCTGGTGCCTCGATTTCCCAAAAGGCTGAACTGGTGGAGTGTTTGAGAGCTGCCATAGTTAAAGTGTACCAGGACTGGCATCAAAATAGTTAAACGACCCGATGGCAAAACTGCAAAAGGTTGAGGCTAGAGGTGAGCACCAGGTCTGACCAGCACTGTTGAAGAGTTGACTACCCAATACAACACAGCCAACCCAGAACAATATCTGGCATGACCATGCATTGCATGTATGGGCTATACCAGCAGAAGACCCCCTACACCATCCTCTTCCAACCAAGATTCAACAGCATAGACTTGCCTGGTGCAAAGAGCTGATTGGATAAGTCACATTATTTACTCCACACCGTGAATGGTTGTGTATGGATATGGCATCAATAACATGAGGCTCTTCATGCATGGTATCAAGAGTGCAGGCAGTTGTATGGTGTGGGACATGTTTCACTGGTGGGAACTTGTAACCCTGGTACATCATTGGTCTCTGCTATTGTCAACTGCTTGCTGACAGTGTACACCCTGCCATGTTACACTTTTTCCTGAATGGCAACAGTGTCTTCCAAGATGAATGTGCTGAGCCATCAGGCACTTGTGCCGGAATGGTTTGAGGCACACACACAGTTCTGACTTCCAGCATATCGATTGGCCTCTGAACTCCACCGATATCAATCCCACAGAACACTTGCAGTACACTATGGAAAGGCATATCAGGTATCCAGATACACCAATCAACTCCATTGCTGACTGCATTACACAGCTTGGTTGGGCATACCTCCCAACTGCTTCAGACATCTTGTTGAATTAATGGCTTGTCAGATAGCTGCTGTACTGAGGGCAAAAGGAGGACCTACAAAGTATTAGGTAGGTGGTGATAATTCAGTGTATATTAAAAATAATAGAACTAGGTATTGCCTAAGAAGCAAATGCTAATAAATTTTAATTTTCAGTAAGTTATTTTACTATTTATTTTTTCAAAAACCAGAAAGGTACAGCAGTGGTACACAGCATAAGCACATTTGAGTGGAGTGCACTCAATGCCACTCTCCAAAAATGTAATCTGTTACAAAGCATAGGTCTATAAAAAAACACCTTGAAGAATGTTCCCACCAAGGAACATCTCCAAATAGGAAAAATTGCCTTTAGTGAGAACTGAAAGATAGTGACAACCAATCACTATCATTGGCCCATGTACACATAGAAAGTTGATAGTTCATGTGCTTCATTACATTAAGTGATATATATCAGTGTAGATACACCATAGCTTACCCATAAATTTGAGATGTATGTAGTGTAAGAGGCAGTTATAAATCTAATCTCATTGTGGGCACCTTCACAATGAGATAGCTGGTATTGCTGCACTACTCCAAATAAGCAATGCTTCCTCTATTCAGTGGATACCACCACCCAGATGATCATTCCAAAGCTAGTTGGCTTTGTAATCAGTGAGTGGGCTGGTAATGCAACATTCCATTACAGTTGCAAAGTTATTTCCACAATGAGAGATGCCAAATGGTGTATAAATATATGAAACATGCATGGCAGGGAAGATAGCATAAAGATAAGCCAGTCTGTAAATTGAACATAATGTACCAAATACAAAATGTCTTTTCAAATTACAATTCTTCAAATGAGGAATTTAATCCTTCTGTAATTTTTTTAATTTCTGTTGTACAAACTGACAAACTCAGCAAACAGACCATTTGAATTATGCACATGATTTTTTCCATTCATTCCTCCAATCTGCACTGTAAACACAATATCCACTGCTGACAACCACAGCAAGCTTAAACTAATATCTAGTAAGCATGCAGATTAACACAACCACATACTGGGCAATTGTTCAAATTGACATGAAGAGTTGGAAAAATAACAATTGAAAACAAAAAACTAGGTAGGTATTAAATGGTTTAATAAATTTAATGCAATTTTACTTCTGATGTTGCAATGTCACAAACATTGCAATTCCCATGCAACCCTTTGAACAAGTGATAAGCAGGCAGAAGCATTTTGTATATCAGTAGTGGATAACTTTTTCCTGCAATGTCACTGAAGGGTGATCACCCTTCAGTGACATTGCAGGAAATCCAGCCAAGACACTCTATAAAACAATCTCACTGAGGAACTTGCATTGATATAAGGATGAAACTTAACATGTTGTAAATGTGAACCATACATTCCACTCATATTGACACACACTCACTCATTTTAACTAAAATAAATGAGTACGATGCAAATTTTGCACACCAGTACATGATATTGAGAGTAAAAAGCTTAATTATTTAACAGTAAGACATATTTGAACTTTTATTTTTGGTGCATACACAGCTGTGAAGGGCAGGGGAAAAATCTACTGCACAAGCAAACTGAAATTTATTGCATTTATAAGTAGATTCTAATAGACTCCAAAGGAGTAATGGTTTTTAACTTCCAATAACAGATTGGATGTATAGCTTAGCTTAATTTCAGTCCAATAACAGCTAAAAAAAACTTACCAAACTGCTTGGTACAAAGACCAGCTAGGAGAACCTATAATTTGTGAAAGTTGATCAAAGGTTGTCAATACTCAGGCTGTAGGATACCAACTGGAAAAAAAAAGTTTTACTGTTGAATAATGTATTAGTGATTTATAATATGCAATGTTATTACATTATAATACCCAAATATTGCTAAAAAAATTTAATTCCTTAAGAAACAAAACCTTGTAGTAAAAAAGTCCCCAAACTGAAGAATCTGGAGTTGTAGACAAGGTGACTGAATTTTGTGGGCATCCCAATTTTCAGCTCTATGGAGTAGTGCTCCCAATGTAGCATGCATTACAACCAGGTTGGCATTTAATTAAATATTATGTTATTGATGTTGCTTATTGGATATTAGTGTCTTTATATATGTATTAAAAGATTTATTGTATGAAGAAAATATTAATGTAATGTGTTTCCAAACACTTGGCAAAACTGTCTGGAAAGACTGCTGTGATAGGGTAGAATAATTAGTGTGTTCTGTTTGGTGTTATGATTATGCAGGTTATTGACATGCACCAGAAATTGTGTTTAATTGTTAGTTATCTCCTGGCTGTGAATTTCTTTGTGAGATGTAATTCAGTGGATAAATAGTCTTGTGAAGAACTGAACTCTGCATTGTGGATTTGATTGTAAAGAACAGACTTTTGTAGTGAGTGGGTGATGTGATTCAAAATGTAGATATTTTCCCATGTGCACCTTTCCTGTAGATCTTGGTTCCTAGTTTGGTACCTATTTTATACATTGTGAGGTTAAGAAAGTTGATTTTATTGTCTATTTCTAGTGTATTTAATCTTTCATGTATTGTATTGAACTTAATAAAAAACCATCCCAACTTCATGTAAATAAGCAGTTCAATCAAGGTGAGTATAGTCTATTAAGCATTACTGCTATTAACACTATTAAGTTGATTATACAGCAGTATATTAAGCTCTATAAATCATCTAAGATAGTATAATAGATATTGATGAACTCCATTGTTGTGGATAGGTGAAATGGGTTCTTTTTCACTGATGCTGTATAAGTTTGTTTTCCTTGCATCATTTGCCACCATTAAATCACTCCCTGCTGAAAGGAGTAATGGTGATTAGTGTTCATTTACATTTTGAAAATCATTCATGTGTATGCACATCCAGATCAAAAATTTTTCAAGTGTGCACAAGGAATGGTTAGCCACATTTTGCTGACTATGCATTTGAAATCTGGCTTATATCCATAAGCTTATTTTTTATAGCAAGTAACTAATTTTAACAATAATACTGATCAAGTCACATCTGTTAAAAGAATAAATTTAAGTATGGCTGGAAAAGTAAGAATATGGTGACAATAATACAAATAAAATCCACATTAACTATTAAGTCAGATAAAAACATTTTCTGTGTCAGTCTTTCTAAATAATAGGCAACTGAGGTAAACTTGTTCTTTTACAAATATTGATACAAATGCAGAATGAAACCAAGGAAATATGATAATGCAAGTTAGATATAATATATTAGATGTAATAATTATATGCATGTATATAAACTAGTTTCAAATAAATGGCAACAAAAAGTACATTTTGCAATGTCCAGTTTTTTTTGATTATGTAAGACTTATGTTTTCAGACAGGGTAGCTCTCCTAGAACAGGGGTGGACAAAGAGTTGATTGCAATCTACCAGTACATTGTGGCTTTAATTTTGGTTGATCATGACGAATTTTAAATATACTGTGTTTATAAAAATAAATTAGTCAAAATCTAAATATTATTATGCCCCACTGCATATGCTTATTACAAATCCATTGCATGTGAATACTTTAAGTAAGCTTATTATTAGCCATATGGTGCAAGCAAGCCTGAGGCTTATGCTGTGGAGATTGAGAGAGACAGAAGTAGAAAGGAATCACCACAAAAAAGAATCCTGGGTGTGCTAAGCCCATACTCACAAGATGAGCCCTGTTGACTGAAAATTCATGCAGTTGGAGAGCATCATCATGTATGAAATTCTTATTTAGCTTACTTAATATTAATAAGTGTACAGTACTTAAACTAATTTAATATCCTATCCTTTGATTAATATGTAGGTTAGTGCAAATGCATCATTTTAACACAGCTATCTACCAAAGTAGTTAAATTAAATTGTTTTGTTTATATCTCATATTGTGACTGCCTTCAAAACGAGTTGCCATGATATTGTACTACCTCAAATAAATAACCCTTGTATATATCAAGCATTATTTTTGAGGTAGTACAATATCATGGCAACTTGTTGTGAAGGCAGTCACAATGAGATAAAAAACAAAACAATTTAATTTAACTACTTTGGTAGATAGCTTGTTAAAATGATGCATTTGCACTAACCTACATATTAGTCATTCTACATTGTAGCATGAGGCCTTTGCCCTTAAATACTTTAGTCTATATCAATACACACCATCAGGCAACTCTAATATTGTGAAGTTAATACTTCATAACTGGGTTGTCACTATTGCAACACCAGGGTACCTGCCACCCACCGAAGAAAGGCCGGATCAAACATTCCCTTTCCAGAAAGTCGTCCGATGAGGTTGTGCCATTTCAAGGTCTTTCCAGATATCGTAAGCAGTGTTGCCAACTCTTAATAATATTTCCCGCTAGCCGCATACTCAAAATCCGCTATTTTTAGCACTTGACCCGCCAAATTTTTTAAATTTTCATTTGTTTGTACTTTGTAGTGAATAAAAACAAACAAACAAATAGTATATATAAATAGTTATTTATTTTTCTGTTTTTAATATAAAATCAATATCTAAAAATCTAAATTAATTTCGAAATTCAATACCTCCTCATCATATGCTTCATGTGTACCTATTTTGCGAAGCACTTCTTCAAGTAAAACATAATTTTTACAACACTTTTCAACTCTTTTGAGCCCGTATCGTACTGATAAGATTGCATTAACCGTGCCAACACTCATTCTGTTGCGTGTTTTGTTTTTTACTAGATTTAAGTTGCTGAATATTCTTTCCACATCTGCATTGGATAATGGCAAAATTAAAATACCCAATGCAAATCGCTAATTTCTTTAAATGGATTTTTACCGCTTGCATCTCGATATTTCGAAACTTCTGACCTCTTCATTGTATTGTTGATGTTTTCCCATTTAACGAGAGTAATGTTTATATACTGTTGCTCAATTTTTTCAATTTCTACTTCAGACAATTTTAAATTTTGTAATAAATTTATCAGTGGTTCTTTTTGTTGCTTATTGATACAAATCAATCAAGAAATTACGGCCTCTCTCTCTCTCTCTCTCTCTCTCTCTCTCTCTCTCTCTCACACAGGGGGTAACTCGGGAATTTTTTTTTTTTTTGGCTGGTGCAGCATAAGCCTCAGGCTTCCTTGTACCATATGGCTAATAATAATGTGTATTTGGTAAAAACATTTTATTGGCAATCATCGACAATAGCGTGTTTAAATCATGTAGTAATAATGTAGGATCGGCAGTATTTGATTCAAAAGATTTGTTTACTCTTTGTACTTTAGATAAGATAGGTTTTAAAATAAAATATATGCTAAATTACTTTCATCTTTGAACATTGAATAAAGAAGTTCTGCAGTATAACATTTGTCAGTCAAACGAGTTATTTCGAAATGGGCTTTTAATTCAATATACTGTTCTAAAATTCTTGTTATAGCAACTTCAATGGATAACCACCTTGTTTGACACGAATGAACTATCTTTTTCGTATCTGCACAATCGTTTATGGCACTGTATAAATATTTGAATTGATTTTGTCGGCTGGTGGATTTACTAAACGCACGATTTTGCATTGCACGAGGGTTCTAGGAATACAACTATCGTGCTATACGAGGACTGACTATACTAAGATATTATTACACTGTGGTTATTAGAAATAATTATTACTTATTACTTATTGCTCTGTGTTTATTAGAAACGTTGAAAGAGATGTCGGTAATTCGGATCGCATTTCTTGGAAGCCAAACAAATACGACGAAGAAAAATTATCCAATGCCATTCCTTCCCTGTTTCAAAAAAAGCGTCATTAGAATTTTTTCCACATTTTTAGATTTGATTCAACAATTTAAAGCTATGACCCAATGATCAGGTCGTTTGACCGCGAGCGTAACTACGTAAAATTGTTGGGGTTCTCCTCAGGGAAATCCAGAATAATATAAAACCGATTCTTCGCTTTATAAAAAAAAACTATGAAATATGATATCCCTACTATTTCAATTATGAATTATTTTTATTGTTAATTAAAAAATAATTGAACAATTAATTTAATATTTCTTAATATAAATGTTACATTGCCAAAATACATAAAATGCTAAATATTTATACTCTTCCCGCTAAAAAATCCGCAATCCGCTATTTCATATTTTTATCCGCTAAACCTGAAGCAATTCCGCTAAATCTAGCGGGAAAACCGCTAAAATGGCAACACTGATCGTAAGTTCTAATATTAAGTTTTCTTGCTGGCCTTGCAAAAGTTCCCAGGGCGGGATTAGTGCCCGTGGGCACACCTATTGTTTTTTTTAAATGAGTTCTTACATACGTGAGAACCTTGGAATTCACTTTGCATCCAGAGTACAAACCAAGACAAGTGATTGAGGGTTTAGCAAAATGTGTAAACTTATCCAGATTGCAGGGGTTTACCCTCCTGCCCTTGAGGAAATACCAGGTAGTCTGTAAAGACTGTGACAAGAGATGTTGCTTAGGGTCTTCCCATTTGAAAACCAAGTGATACACACCCTCACTTGGTGGGTAGCATTAGGAAATATCACAATAGAGCAGTATCCAGTCAAAATGCCGAACATATTTAAAAACGTCATTAGAAACCTATGGCAAAGTCTTGAAAATAGAAATGCATGAGTGGGAAGGCTTTCCAGAGTTGTATACAGGGGAAAGTTACACTGCAAATGGAAATGAGAAAGCCGGTTCAGTTCCAAACATTATCTATGTTATGGGGAATAGACTACTTCTGAACTATAGAGGGGTAGAAAAGAAATGCAGCAGCTTGGATCATCTAGGGGCGAATTGCACGAAAGGGCGTTGCTATAATTGCAAAGAAATGGGGTACATTAGCAATGACTGCCCCAAAGCATACAATAAATGTGGAGAGACGAGCCACAAAGCAGGCAGCTGCCCCATATGCAGAGGCCATCAGAGGAAGGGAAGAAAAAGGTGGTGAAAAGAATCTGAATAAGGGAAACATGGTCATTTTAAGGCCACAGGGAGCCACAAAAAAAAAAATTCAGCAGAACCAGCTAATTTAATCACAGGAATAGAGTGGAAGGGGGTTACACATATCAGACAAGATACCCCCATATTAATGGAAACAGAAAATAAGAGGTCAGAAGAGGGGGGAAAAACAAAAATGAAGAAAGTCTAGGGGAGGAAGGAAAAAGAAAGACAAATTGTAGAAAAGGGAAAGGAGATAATACATTGAATGAGTTAAGTTCAGGCAATTCTGAAACAGAAGAGGCATTAGGTGTGGGAAGTGACAAACTACTGGGGGTGGAGCATTTAAAGCAACATGTGCCAGCAGGAGGGGAAACATTAACTGTTAAATTAGCAGAATGGGAGCAGTGGCTAGGGAAGCCTAGAATAGTGTTAGAGCACAATCAGGAAGGCAAAGTAGGTAACATCCAATTCATGTGGAGAGATTTTTTGGTGGGACAAAATGTCTGGAGTTTTGGCTCAAGGAATGCTAAGGGGGTAGGCATCAGTCTTGCCACCAATTATAGGAAAATTCTACAATCTCCAAAAGGGACATAGAAGGGAAAATAATTTGCATTGAATGGAAACTAGGGTTGCACACAATAAGACTAGTGAATGTATATGCACCAAACACCACTCCAGAATGGAAGCAGATATTCAGTAGCCTACATCTTTTTATGTTGGAGGCCCAATTTATCATACTAGGAGGAGACTGGAATTGAGTGTTAGACCCAGTAAAAGACAAGACAGGTATGGGGGATCCAACAACAGGGAGCTGCTTGGAGCTAAATAGTCTGGGCTCAAAACATGACCTGATAGATATATGGAGGAAGAAATCTCATGTCATGGAGCCACCTGGTCTAGGGGAACGTTAGGGACTCACATTGACAGGTTCTATGTCCCAAGTAAGATAGCAGACAAAATAAGTCTTGTAAGGCACATTAACATTTTGGGACCTCACATAATAACAGATCACAAATTAATGAACTTTCCATTAAGCTTAACTGTAGAGCAGGGGAAGGGCACCTGGAGGTTAAAACCGGTGCTCTTGCAAGGTGACCCACAGGATATTAAAAGACTAACACAACTTTTGAGAAATCCCAATCACCGGACAGAAGGGAGCTGGGCACACTACAAAAATGCAATAAAAACAGCCTTTCAAAAATTAACAAGGTAAAAGTACCTGGAAAGCAGGAGAGAGAGCTAAGGCATCTCTATGAAGTTTGGAGACTCCTAAAGTCTTGTCAGGATGTGGGAGAAAGGGAAATACAAAAAGAAATCCTGTTGCTATTAGAGAGGCAGGCAGAAAATGAAGCTATCCAGATGTGCATATGTTATAGAAAAGCAGATAATTCATCTGCCTTCTTCTACAAGCAATTTAACAGATCACACAGAGACAGCAGTTTAATCCATCAAATACAGGAAGGCCCACACCAATATCAGAAAACCAGTGACATTAAGTGTTTTGCAAATGTTTATAAGCAAAAGTTCACAGCATTTAGAGGACCAGCTTTACTAGAAAGCTGGGAAATACCAGGGTTTTTGGCAATTCATAGACAAAGCCAGGATCAACCTATCCTGCTAAGTGAACTATCACTAGCATTGAAAGAAATGAAAGGAGGTAAAACACCAGATCCAGATGGGCTAACAGTGGAGTTTTATAAAAAGTACTGGAAGGAAATTGGGCCAGTTTTGGCCACCATCTTCTCCAGAAGGGGTAGTACTGGAAGAATTTATAGAAGCCCAAACCATATTTCTTAAAATAACAGGGTAAAACGGGGAAAGAAGTGGATGCCAGTATCACTGCTTAATACAGATTATAAACTGTATGCCAAAGTACTAAATGCCCAACTGAAAAAGCACTTCGAGCACATTATAGGTCCCAATCAAACATATGCAATCCCAACAAGATCTATGATGGCAATTTCTAAAAGATTTGCAAGCATACTGCAAGCAGAAACAATACAGCATAGTGGTGGCAGTACTTGATTTGGCAAAGGCCTTCAATAAACTCTCCCACGAGTACCTAAGGAATTTGATGCATACAGTCCAAATGGGGTCTTTGCTTAGAACAGATATTATAAGTCTGTACAAAGGGGCACAAACTACTCTTGATTAATGGCTATAGCTCAGAAAATAAAACAGGAATGGGGTTAGACAGGGATGCCCACTAAGCCCTACACTATTTTCATTGGCACTGGAACCCATATTGAGGCAATTAACCATTTCTGAAAACATCAGGGGGGTTCATCTTCCTGGGCCGCACTCTGATTGCAAATACGTAGCACATGCGGATGACATGATCCTAACCCTAGCGGATAGCAGTTCCATACAAAGAGTACTGGATACTTTCAGTCATTTTAGCCTATCAAGTGGTCTGTGTCTAAACAAAAGCAAGACCAAATGCCAACAGTGGGGAATTAAGGCTCCAGTACAATTGCTAGCAGGCCTGACAGCACCTATAACCATCCTGGGGGTATCTTTTGCAAAATGTCTGGTAGCATCGTCCCAGCCATTACCAGACTCTTGGGAGGATGCTCTGTCAGAGTGGAATCTGGGGATGCTATCTTTCTCTGGAAGAGTGTGCATTATGTGGACAATTCTGGTACCGATCCTGATGAACATTGTGCCATTTAATTACTGCACACAGAAAGTTAACCCGAAGACTAAGTTTTTCTGGAACAGTGAGGGGGCTATGCAGTACCATGGTTAAAGTGGGCATGTGCTAAAACATACAGACTGCCCTATGGGGAGGGCATGTAGCAGCTGCCTTAGTAATACACAGACACCTGCCAGTGGAGAAAAATAAAGCCAAATTCTGGGGGCATATGAATGTTGAGTGCATATTGTAAGGCATGTGAAACATGCATTTTTCTCTTGTCTGGTTACTCAGTGCATCTTGATTAGTGTGCATAAAACAATGAGGATACTGCACTTGACTAGGGAACAAGTACTATTTCTACAGTTTCCAGAGCAACGAGCATCCTGATATACCTCCTAAATGAAGGTAAATATCAAGCTTGGAAAATCAGGAAAAGAAAAGGCTCTGCAGCAGAGGTGTCAAAATGCACCCTTTGAATGATGCATGCTGCAATAAGAAGATTCTTGGTACTAGAGTTACTGCAACTCAGAAGGCAAAGATTTTTACAGTTATGGTGCTTCCCCACACCTCTATGTTGACTAATAGATAATAACATATGTGCAGCTTAGATGGTAATGATCAATCTAGGCTAGGGGTGTTACATACCAACCAGATTAGCTTAGTTATTAGGGGATAGGGACCAAGTCAGCTGCAGGCATTTGGTCTCTCTCCTGTATGTACAGCAGCTAAGCTTTGAAAGCTGCAGGTGGTAAAAGGAGTGTGTAAGAGGGGGATGACCCTAGAACCCATGTAGGGCAAGCCTACTCCAGGTGGCCGCCAACTTGGTGGTCACATGGACTGGGCCTTCCTTGGAGTGTGTAAGTGGACGAGTGAGCAGCCCAATTGGGTTGAGTCAGATGAGTGAATAAGGGCACTGTCCCTTTTTGGGTTTTTTTAAAGCCATACAGGCCACTAGATAGTCCCAAAGTAGGACCAATAAAGGGTCCCCGAAGGGTTAATTCCATAGAAATATCTGGAAACTGGAAAGCACGTCTGGTCTAACCAGTACATCTACCCACTGAAGGCTAAAGAGCCAGAAACAGCACCAGAGGAAGATCTTAATCATCTTTGCAGGACTGACTGGGTAACAACAGTCCCCATCAGGGGATGCATTGCCCAGCCAGGGCATGGAACTCCAAGTTCTTACGAATTATAACTAATTATCCCTTTCATTCTACGGCATCTTTTCCTCTCCCTCTCTTACTATCACTTTCCTACCTCTTTCTTTGCTCAGTCTTATAGGGATATTGAGGATAACATATCTTTATCCCATACCATATTTCAAAACGGTGCTGCTCGAGGGGCCTCATGGCCACTGAGGCCCCTCGAATGGGTAACAGACCCCTTCATTGGGGAAGGGCTGCCCATTCACGGAATATGAAATCACATGAATGAGCTGAAGAAATAACTGTCCCTTTCCTTCTTCATTGGCATCTTCTACCTCTCCATTGCTCTAATAGGGGTAGTGTGTGGATAACTGAGAATCATTATCTCTTACCTTTTTTTCAAACTGTGCCATCTGGGGGGCCTGATGGCCACTGAGTTTCCTCGAATAGGTAACAACAATTTTCTCTACTGGGGAAGCATTGCCTATTTGAGGAATGAGCTTTGTGTGCAAGTCGAGGGAGCTGAGATTCCTCGAATAGGTAACAGTCTTCTCTACTGGGGAAGCGGTGCCTATTTGAGGAATATAGGAGCTTTGAGTGAGAGTTGAAGGAGCAACTCACCACTTTCTTCCTTCTATGGCATTTCCTTCCTCTTCTACTATCACCTTCATCTCTTTTCTAATAGGGATAGTATGAGGATAACCGAGAACTTTATGCCATACCATATTTCAAAACAGTGCCGTTTGGGTGGTGGTATCCGCTGAGAATAAGTCTTCTCCACTGGTGAAGTGTTATTTGAGGTAGTGCAATACCATGGCAACTCATTGTGAAGGCAGTCACACTGAGATATAAACAAAACAATGCCAATTTAATTTAGAAAGGCACTCCATGGTTAACACCAATTGGATTTTCTGCCTAATAGTGACCTTAGAAAAAATAAATTAAACGAACTTAAATCTAGATTATTCTCACAACAAAATTTCATGACACCTAATTTGCAATCTAAAGCAGTAACTGTAATATCATTTAATGCGAGTCATCTTGCAAAAAAAAAATGTAAACCAGTTTATGATCATTCAAAGATCATTTTTAGAAATGTCTTTGAAAATTAAGAACAAAAATGTAATTAAAAGTGCTCTTCAAGATCTGCAATTATCTCTAAATACTGTGATGCAACACATCAAAAAAATTAGTAAAAATGTGAGCAAACAATTGCAAGCTGATATTACTAATGTGTCCTTTTCTTTACAACTAGGCACCTCTGTAGCCAGGTGGGAAGGAGCAGCAGTGCGTAGCACATGCTTCTTGATTAGACTGGGGTTAGAGCCAGTCACCACCAAATATGGAGGATGCAGAAAGGTCAGGAAATGACCACTGCATATTCCCAGAGCAATATGGCCTTAGTTGCTAATACTCCTAAAAAACCAAAATCAAACTAATCTTTACAACTGGATGATTCTACAGCTGTCAGTGATACAGCTCAATTGCTTGTTTATTTGTATGGTTTTGTTAAAAGAAAGAACTAGGTCTTGATATATTTAAAGCATTCAAAAATTTTATTGAAAAAATAAATTGCCAGTACTTAAGGTCATATCAATAACATACAGAGCATCTTAACAGATTCATTGCATTGTGCAAAGGGTGATGAATTCCCAGATTTGAGTTACCACTGTATCATCCACCAACAAGTGTTAGCCAGCAAAAGAGTGTTACAGACATAACTTTCAAAATCATGAATTCCATCAGAGGACAATCTCTTCAAAGGAGACTTTTCGGTAGAGATTCAGAAACGGGTACCCCTTTCAAAATGGCGGCAAGGAGAGGAGGGGAAAAGCAATGATTGGCGGGTTGTGACTCCGCCCACTCACTGCATTCCCCTCCTCTCCTCGCCCGAGGGATTTCAAGTGACACGCGGACGGCACTTGGCACAGCAACAAAAATGGTGGCAGAAAACAAATGGTAAATCCAAGTTACAAAAATGCACGTTTTTTCGCGAAATAAAAAGTCACGTGATATTTGAATGAGTCTGATATAGCTGAAAAGGGGACAACGAAATTTCGCGAAAGAAAAGGAACTGCAAATGAACAAAATATTAATATAAAACAAAAAGTTACACGAAATGCAATCACTTGTTTCTTAGGAGGATAAAAAAAAATCCAATTTTTTCTATTCTATTTCTAAGAAAAACTATCAGATTGAACTGGCACAAAGAAAAACCACTCACCTCATTGGTCGGGTGTCCACCTTCAATCCTCGGTTATATACAGTACTTACTGCTTTTAAAAATTCAAGCGTCAGATCGCTGCTGCTGGAATTTTTCCTTCGCCACATGTACTCTGCGAGGTAGGAGTCGAATTTTACACAGCAGCAACAGGACACCCGCACAAATGAAATACAGACTAAAAATGACCACCAGAGCCTGGAAATGGCGTAATAGTAATCAGCCATTCACATTGTGTGATTGGCTGATTACTATTGATTGGCTGGTTACAGTTCGTCCTGTAATTTTTTTGTTTCAAACAAAAGACATACCTCGCAACCACGTGATATCAAAACACCACAAGTAACAAGTACGGCTATTGATTGTGGCCATTCTTTTTCTCTATTAATTTTTAATAATTTTTTTTCTGGGGGCTACCTCCCCCAGACCCCCGTCTATGTGAGGGGTTGGAACAATAAACAATACCAATAATCAATAGAAGTATCTCGCAACCACGTGTAATCAAAACACGTGTTTCCATTACCGTTAGTTACATGGCACGCAGTGAGTGTTCTCCCGTGCCAGCTGCATCCGTCTCTGAATGAGATCACGTGACGATAGGCGGAGTCAACACCCGTCAATCACTGCTGTATCGCCGCCATTTTGAAAGGGGTACCCGTTTCTGAATCTCTGCCGACTTTTCAAAATGCAATTCAATGAAAAAGAACCAAATCTAATATTACACAATGTGAGGTGGCCGAGTCAGGGTAAGTTTCTAGAGATTTCTAAGTTTGCTGAATGAAATTAAAATTTGTTGATCAAAGGGGAGATGATTATCAGCAGCTACAAGATACAGAGTGGTTGGCGTGACTGGCTTTTTTTTGGGCAGATTTTACCAGTAAGTTAAGTGATCTGAATATGGAATTACAAGGAAAAAATTAAAATGTGGGTGACATGATGAGTAGTATTTCTGCAGATAAATAAGTTTTTGGCAATGGCTAAGGATTTCAAAGAAGAAAAAAAACAATTTTGCAAATATGCAAGATCATTTGCAAAAATATCCTGTTTTTGAATTTAATGAGAAATGTTTCTGAAATTGAGAAAGTTGTGGATAATTTTGAAACCAAATTCAGTGATTTTAAAAAGAATTGAAGACATTTTTCAATATATTTCTTATCCATTTAACATCAATTTAGCTACGAAACAAATTACAGAAAAAAAAAAAACAACAACACATGCAATTTCACATGGAGAAAATATTACTTGAAAATGAAATTATTACATTGTGAAATGATATCTTCCTAAAAGCCAGGTCATCAGAAACACTTTTGGATATGTTTGCTGAGAAAAGTACCCAAATGTAAAAAATGCAGTGAACTATTAAATTCCTGTTTTGGTTCCACATATCTACGTGAATCGGCCTTTTCATATTTGAAACTAATACCAGGAGGTAAGGAAAGCGGTGAAATCTCTGAATATCAACAAACCTATCTACGCCCAGAAGGTAGCAGGGAGATGTTCCATTGGAACTCAGACGGACATGACCATCCCTCCGAAGAATCTATCTACTCTTACAGACTTGCACACAGAAGACTTTACGGTTGGCTTTATCGCAGTATATCCCCGAAAGCTTGGAAGATGACATGAAAACACAAACTACACAAATTTAAAAATGTATGAATTTAAAAGAATTCTGAATTGTATTGAATTTTAAAATTTATAAAAAACATTTTTCAATGTGTTGATTAACTTTTTTAACCATGTGCAATTAAATTGAGATGGTAAATTGCAGCTCATTTTGAAGGAAAAGTAGATCACATCACAAATTAAGTTAGCCACCCATCCTAGAACATTAGTTCAATTCCACGTTGTTTCACAAATAAAATCTATTTAACAATGAAATCTTCATTTAGAAGTAACAATGACATGGTTATCAACAACCAATACTTAATCCCAAAAAGGACAAAAATTGATGTAGTACTATTAACTGAACATTTTAAAGTAAAAAATGTTAAGGCTATGGAGCTTTAATATTTGGTGGGCTCAAGCATCTTCCACTGTTATTTAGTGGATGCTCTACAACACAGCCTTACATTAATAATGATAAAATCCTGTGGAAAGAGAAGATAGAAATGTAGCTCTTAGTTTTTGAGTTTACATTTTTATCTTCTTTCCTGTGATGATACATATACCATTTATGTGTATATCATAACAGAAAGAGACCTGGCCTATTGTAGTGGCTCCTACGATTTTTGCTGCAGACCCTTCTGAAGAAGTAAAAGTCCTAGGACCCACAGCTTTACGTTCTTACAATTAATTACATTTTATTCTTATTTCAGGTAAATTAATTTTTTACTTGCAGGCTCTCCCTATTTCTTCCATGGTTATTACACCTAATAACTCAACTCTCCTACCATATACACAAATATACTTATGATTTTTACTTTGTCTATTATTCATTATGGTTGCCAGTCCTTTGTTTATCATAGTACCTGGATCCATAACCCTGTCTTATATACATTTTATATAATTTTGTATCAACTCATAGCACATTCCTGTTTCATAAGACATTTGTAATTTCATTGCATCTTGATCATTTTTTTTTTGTGTGCTACACACATTGTTCTTTATTTACCACAGCCTAATGCAATTTTTAATATCATTACTCAGTTTACATCTGAAAAAAAATCTATCTATATATATAATTTATATATAAATACAGTATACTTCAGATTATCCAAAAAATTAAAGGAACTCATTTTGTTAATGAGTCTTTACATAACTTTATTCTACATTACATATGATACACTCCTGTGCCCTTAATCTTAAAAGTAGTTTGTTTTTATATATAATTGATCAATTCTTTTGAAAACTATTTTTACATAAGGGTGGTTCAAATAGTTCATATAACACAGAAAGCCATACCATGATTCCTTTTTAACATGGTCCCCAGCCACTGCAATGCACCTCTCCCAACAATGCTCTAGTACAATGGCTCACAAAACGTGCTCCACAGATGGGCACTTTGAATTTTACTTATGGTCAGGAGCTACATTAGAATGCAGTTGTCTACAAATCACTGAACAACAAAGGACTTTGAGACAAAAAAACAGCACCATTCTTCACACTGGCAGCTTGAGATACAAATGAGGTATCTCAATAGGGAGTTTATTCAGTTATTTTTTTGCAGTCTGAAAACTGAGCATTCTTGCAGTACTTCTTACATTGCAAGGATGGAACTAAGTGGTGGTGGTGCAATATTCATCATACACTCCTACTGGACCAGCCAAGGACAGGGAATGTCCAACATGCACAATGTTTTGGATTCTGTGTGGCAGCCCTGCCAGTTACAACATTCAGATGAGCAATTTTTATTCTACCCAAAAAATTGAGTTAAACTAGTTTCTTTAAGATTATATCCATGGCATGGGAGATCTTGATGCTTAAGCTTAGTGAATGAGACATGTTGAGTATGCCACTAACTGCAGTGGTTTTTGAGCATGGATATAATGCCTAACTTAATGGTGAAAGCACATTGTGATTCACTCCACTGTTCCATGGTTACTAAATGGCACATGGTAAAGATTACAGGTGACAATCTTCCCCACTACTTCCGCACCCAGAAAACCTGTTTGACTAGACTCCAGAATAGGGTGTGCACTTTAGAAAAAGTTTCAGACATCTGTAGATTGTGAAAGAAAAAAAAAAGTTTGATCCATGTGGTAACATTTCTTAATTTTTTTTATGGGTAAGGAGATAGATTTTAATTTCTGCAGTACTGTGCACTCCAGGCTATTGGCATTGAATTGTCGGCTGTTTTTAATACTTCCATTTTTGGCCAGTGAAAAGTTAGGTTAGTTAAGCCACTAATCCATTCCAAATTGGTGATGTCAATCAATAAAATGGGGCAAAAGTAGCATGGGTTCTTTTTAAGACTCATTTTTGGCTGGTGAATTGAGATTAGGTTACTGGGTAGAGATTCAGAAACAGGTACCCCTTCCACACTGCTAGTAAAAAAAAAAAAAAGGTTATCTTATGCTGGTGGTTTACCACCTGTTTTTAACTTATCTTGTGGCTGTTTTTAACAAGTTAAAAACAGGCACAAGATCTAAGAGACCCAATGATTATGATTTTAATAAAGTAGAACAAATGTGAGCAAAATTATTCATTCAGCAGCATTCCCAAACTGGGGTCTGTGGACCCATGGGGGTCTGCAAAACCGGTGGTTATATATATAGTGGACCACAAACGGTTTTTCATTGGTCCATAGTTCTCAGTAATTTGGGAACCACTGTCTCAAAGAATCATTCTTTTTGCCCACACCTAATAACTGGTCCAATGGAAACTAACATTGGTATCAGAATAGAACTGCTCCATCACAACTTCAGTTGAAACACGGACAATATGGATCATCATTTACCAATTTTGTATTAATACTCTAGAATTCTAGCAAAGTAATAAATTTCAAAATCATACCCAGATCACGTTTCATTCTCCAGCTTCAAATACATTGTAAACCACCTGAAAAGTTAAAACCATTTTTAGCCTATTTAACAATTAAAATATCAAAAGAAAAATGACACTTTTCTGGCTGTTGGAAAGAAATTTTTAGCAAAGGGAGGGGGAGTGAGAACACTAAAAAAAATTTAATAACATAAGAGGGATATCCCATACACATATGAATGTATTTCCACATTCAATTCATAACTTCAATCCTTCCAAAGTGCCTGCATACTTCACACAACAGCAATGTTGACTTATAATAAGTTATAATGCAAAGTTATGACTTATAGTAAGTTATAATAAGATAATGCAAATACACAAATGCAAATATTTGAAATGAATAAAAACAAGAGCAGATAGCAAAAGTTGAGACATTTTTACGCATTGGCAGTTTTAAAAATTCTGGAACCCTCTATAGAATCAAGCTGATATGATGAGATTATGCCTTCTAGGTAGCAATTCCCAGATTGCTAACGAAATGAAAAAAAAAAAAAAAAAAAAAAATTTAAGCAAAGAAAAGTTTAATTACTGTTAATAAAATATAGCAATTACACCGTTAGAAGGGTCCAATCAACTAAACAAAATTTTAGGCAGAATATCATGCATCTCTCGAAGGAAAAGCTTTACAAAAATGTACGCATGCATGCTTTTACGTACATGAATGTATGTACAGATTGAAATCAAAATGAAAAGTTTTTGGATTATTCATTATTGAAGTTGCGGGTTTAAAAGTGTTCTGCAAGGTCATAAGACATGATATATACAGCTACTATGACAAAGACATACCTAAAACCCCTTAATACTGGACGAGAACTACGATTCCCAGACATGTTCTACACAAGAACATACAACGACAATTATCAGCAACAACAGACAAAGAGAATAAACTTATCCCAACCACACTTATATATAGGGCTAGTGTAGAGGGCGCACTGCTTGAATCCCCTATACCAATGATTAATAACACATGAAGAAACACTAAAATTAAAAATTATTTTTATTTGCACTATTTGTAAAATAATTTCAAAATTCAGTTTAATGATTATTGACCACTAAACGTTGTTTTAACTCGAATGAGATGTAACTTTTATTTGGAAGAGAATGCCCTCACATAAATCTAAGACACTAAGCAAGAAAAAGCGTCATGCAACTTACAATGCAGCCAAAGACCATATTACCCACCTCTTTGGTTGTAAGAGCGTATTGAGACACCGCGAAAGTTTCCTGTGAGCTCCTTCCGTCGTCCCCAAGAGCAAAACATATTGAATGAATAATCCCATAATTTTTAACTTCGTATCTCATATTATAAAATGATGAAAACAAAAAACGGGTAAAAAGATTTCAGTATAAAGGAACAGATTTACATATACATTAGCCATTTACATATACAGATTTACATATACATTAGCCATTTTTCAGTTATTCTTTCTAAAAGCAAATAATGTAGTCGTTTAGTTTAAGATACAAAATCTCTCCCCAGTCAGCAGTTGGATGAAACTTCTTTTTTTTTTTTTTTTGCATATTAAAAAGATAAACGTGACTTTGTCCAAAAACAAATTTTTTTGCACATTAATTATGGAATTAAATTATTTAGGCTGATGTTGCGTACGATTTGCTTCCTTATATCACTTTGCTAATACTGTTACTAAAGATACTGAAACTTGCAGTAAATAGACAAATATTAAAAGTCAATCAGAGCTGAATTAAGAGAATCATATGTCCCTCGTACAACTAAAAAACAACCTTCCTTTCCGTGATTTTCAACCCTTTAAATATGTTGGTCCACGAATGGATTGAACCTTCAATGTCTTCTCCACTTCCACGAAAAGGTAAATTATTTTCAGCAAGCAATTTACTGATTTATTTTTCCTTTGAAGAACTTTTTCCCAATAGCTTTACTCACCCTCACATTGTTTCTTTAAACGTTTATCCAAAGATATTGATTTTTCCTTCGACTGAAAAATACAGTTCTTGCAGTATTATTATTATGTATTATATGTATTATTATTATTATTATTATTATTAGCCATACAAGGTACAAGGAAGCCTGAGGCTTTTGCTACACCAGCCAAAAAAAAAAAAAAATCTTGAGTTACCCTGAGAGAGAGAGAGAGAGAGAGAGAGAGAGAGAGAGAGAGAGAGAGAAGGGAATCACCAAGAAAGAGAAGAATGATGATATCCAGCTCAGTACCCTGGGTTTGCCAAACCCATACTCACAAGATGTGAGCCCTTGGGGATTGGTGAGAAGTTCTTTAGTGGCTAAGCAGCATTACAACGGTCGTTATCAGCAAAGTATCTCTATCAGCAAATTAACTGTATGATTTTTTTTGCTCCCTGAAAAGCCTAAAATATAAGCAGAAAATTTTGCCACTTTCCGGAAAATAAATAAGCCCCCCCCCCTTTTTTTTTCCTTAAACAAGAAAAAGGGCAACTTTCTATTTCCTCAGATTTGCAAAATCACCATCATCATTTTGGTGGGAAATTTTTGCAATGATGATACAAACTGTAACAATTTATTATTCCGAATTTGATCAATGAGATATTCAAATATTTTAGTGTGCGCATCTAGTTAGATGGTCCTGTTTCAAGACTTTCTGTGTTATTTTTAACTATTAAAGTGAAAATGGTTGCCTGCGCATTAATTTCTGTTGCAAAAAAAAATGAATTAATTAAATTTTTTTTTTATTTTTTAAATAAACAAACTGTTATATTAGGCCACCCGAACATTTAAATATTCGGGTGACGATACAACTGTGCTACGCACGCAGAATTGCCTGTTGTGTATCACATTTTCTTTATAAAATTTTAAGTGGAAAAAGTTATCTCACTTAGGAAGATAATTTTCCTCTTCAATTTTCTGTAATCACTGTTTTTTTTTTTTTTTTTTTGTGCACCAGCTCTTTGTGATTCAGAACTCACTATGCTTCCTTTGGTAAAAAATGTGAGTAGCATCCATAGTTGAAATAGTTACATCGCATTGAACGTAAAAAAAAGGAAACCGAACTACAATCGAAAGATTATTTCATTGTTTGCAAAACCGCACTGTATTCCTGCATGCTGCGTTAACAACTAACTATTAATTAACTAAAGTTAACTTTAATTGTGAATCTAAATTTCAGCCAGCCATTGAGATGCACACAAACGATTTGCATCGTATTGGCTGGCTGAATTTGACGCTGATTAGATAAGAATTGAAAGCAAAACTAAACAAGTTACTTATAATTTTTAGAATTCTGCTTAGAAGGGAGTGGGAGGGGAATGTGCAGTGACCGACTAATCGTAGTTATACAGAAGGATTAGGTTCGAAACAAGGTAGAGGCAATGAAGGGCTGTTCTTTCTTAAAGGTCTGTGCAGGTTGCACAATGGTATCGTCACCGTCCTCCCCACAAAGGCTCGGGTTTGAATCCCGTAGATGACGCAAGGAACTTTTATGGCTTTATTCACTCCGTGGCTGAGTTAGTCAGTTTCAGGCGCAGATGGCGAGGATTTTTTCCCAAAAAAAAAAAAAAAAAAAAACGGGGTTTTACGTCCAACAAAGGAGACAAACCGACTGGAGAACGCGTGCAATTTAGAGAAACAATACCCACGGGTAGTTGAAGTGACTTTCTAGTTACTAGAACGTTATTATATTAGGTGACCCTAATACACTGGTGTTCAAAGGGGAGAGGGGAAAGAGAACGGGAAAAATAGAAAAAAGGGGGGGAGAAAAAAAGAAATTGTTCCCATGAGGCCAAGGCAATCTTAGAAGTAGGACAAGGTCCTATATAAGTTCGTCAGGGTTGTGTGTGTTGTTTGTCCAGTCAGTTGTACACAAGAATCAAATTTAAGTACTTTTTTTTTTTTTTTTTTTTTTTTTACAATTAATTGTCGTTGATATTATTTCCTCTGTTGACCACTTGCTGGGTTTTTCGTCGTGTGAAGAGATCTTGCGCGAAGCATGTGAAAGCGTGGTAATCCTGTTCAGAGTCTAACAATTGGCTCTCTCGGTTTCTTGTTAGGTTTGTTATCCTGATAAATTGGTAATGAGGATGCATCGTAAGTCGCCGTATAATGGACAGTTATATATCAGGTGTTGCCAGTTCTCCAACCCCCGACAGGAACAGGTTGGGTTCTCGGTAATGCCCAGCAAAGAGAGTTTGGCTTTAATAGATCCGTGTCCGGTCAAGGAAAAAGTTGGGTACAGGCCGGGGAAAAGCAAAGGGGGAAATTCGGGTACACTCTGCCAATGTCAGGGATAAATTTTCGCGTGATTTCTCCTTTAGGTGAGTTTGTCCATCTTTCTTGCCATTTGGACAGTTGGTACAGAAGTCCACAGCGGACGATCGCAAAATCAAGTGGAAAGGCACCAGCCAAAGTCTGTAGTGCATGGGTATTAACTGTGCAGCAAGCACGGGTGATAGTTAAGAGAATTGAACGCTGAATGGTTTCGAGTGTCTTCCTGTTTGTTGCACTTGTGGCCTTCGTGAACCAGATGCCAGAAGCATAGGCAATAGCTGGAATAAATATGGCCTTGAAAACCAATGACAGAGTGCGCTATTACAGTCCCCAATCATGCCCTGAGACTCTTGCAACAAGGACAGCATTATTTCTGATTTTTGCCCTCAGATATTTAAGATGTGGTTGGGAAGACAGTGTTGGATCAAGGATGATTCCAAGATATTTTAGCTGCGCTGTTAGTTTAACTGTTTTAACTTCAATTCTTATTTGTGGTGGCCGTCGGATGTTTAGAGTATCCTTCAGCAGGATAGAGCTTGTTTTTGTTGGGGAGATCCTGAAAGAGTGTAATCATGCCCAGTCTTGAAGAATTCGGAGAGAGTGATTTGCCATGTTCTCAAGCTGTGCTCTAGTGTTGGCAGCGACAGTGAGTATGAGGTCATCTGCAAACCTCACCCAGATCAATGTGGATAAAATCACCCATGACAATATTCCACAAGAACGGTCCCAGGACAGAATCCTGAGGACAGCACCAATAAACCTGCCTTGTGAGTTTCTGGAATGGTTGTTGATATATACAGATCTGTCGGAGAGTTTTAATGATGCTATAGGGCCGTGGTGGCGAACCTATGACACGTGGGTCAGATACTGACCCACGAAGGCTTTGTAAGTAACCCACGTGCACGCATTTATTGTAATATTGGCCTACTTTTTTTAATTATAACAGAGAAAAGATAATCGAAAATATTAAACAATTATAAAATATAAATACTGTATGTAATGTCAGATTTATAAAAAAATAAATAAATAAAAATAAAATATATAAATAAAAAATAACAAAAATAGTAGTAATAGTAGTAGTGGCATGTGATGCAAGAAAGCAAATGTATGAGCTTATGCAGCATCAGCCAAAAAAAAAAATCACACCATTCCCTCCAAATGCCTGTCCAGTTCCTCCTTAAATTTCTTCAACCTATCAACTTCCACAACGGCAGATGGAAGTTTGTTCCAGCAATTAACCTCCCGCTGGCTAAAGGCAAATTTCCGCACATCTATTCTACATCTGTCTTTTCTTAATTTGAATTTATGCCCCCTTAGGTTCGTAATCTGAACAAGTGGAAGGATCCCATCAGAATTCAGCGTGCTCAACCCATTCAAGGCCTTATACACCTCAATCAGATCACCTCGCAGGTGCCTAGTCCCCAGCCACTGCAATTTGCAGAACTTAAGCCTCTCTTGGTAAGAGGATCCCTTCATTCCCCTCACCAATTTGTTGCCCTTCTCTGTACCCGCTCAAGTAAATCTACATCCTTCCTAAAATTAGGTCTCCAAACCTGTACGCAGTACTCAAGGCATGGCCTGACCATTGCCTTATACAGAGGGATAATCACCTCCTTTTCCCTGCTAGCAAAATTCCTATATATCATTGACAAAACCCCATGACTTGCCCTGGCAGCCTGTCTGCATTGCTCAGAGAACTTCATATCTGACTGCACAATTACTCCCAGGTCTTTTTCATTTTCTACCACCTTAAGTGCAGTACCACACAGTTGGTACGTTTCTCTGGGGTTATTTCTACCATTATGCAGTACTTTGCATTTGGCAAGGTTAAACTTCAGTTGCCACTTCTTAGCCCATCTGCCCAAATTATCTAGATCCTGTTGCAGTAGCACACTGCCATTACTGTCATTAACAACCCTGCCAACCTTTGTATCATCTGCAAACTTCGACATTAAGCCTGATATGCCTTCATCAATATCATTGATAAATATACAAAACAACAGTGGACCTAACACCGAACCCTGTGGGACTCCACTAATAACATTAGTCCAAGAAGAGCAGCACCCATTGATTACCACCCTCTGTCTTCTCGCACTTAACCATCCTTATATCCATTGTAGCAACTTACCCTTAATACCATTCTGCTCCAATTTGTACAATAGTCTTTCATGCACCTGAAATCCAAATATATGATATCAAAATTATTTTTTGCATCCAGTTCCTTTGTAACCACATCATAATATCGTATCAAATTTGTCAGACAAGACTTTCCCTTAACAAACCCATGCTGTGTCTGAATTATTGCTGCAGTCTTGTCTAGATGATCCTGCAATGCATTTTTAACCAGCGACTCCATTATTTTACCCGGAACAGAAGTTAAACTAACTGGTCTGTAATTATTCGTGTCACCCTTCGATCCCCCTTTGTGAATTGGGGATACATTTGCAGTTCTCCAGTCCGTGGGAACCTCCCCTGTGTCCAAGGATACTCTCATAATTATGGCTAAGGGTTTGCTTAGTTGCTTTGCCACCTCCTTTAATATAACTGGATAGATCCCATCCACCCCAGGTGCTTTTCTTACGTTTAACTTCAACAATTTCTCTTCCACTTTGCTCTCAGTTATTACAAAATCATTAAGTATCCTGCTACAATTTGATAACCTTCTGCCATTTTCAAACCTTAATAATTCCTCATGTGTGAATGTAGATGCATAATACTCATTCAGTTTGTTTGCTATCTGAGCAGGATCATCAACAGTCGAACCATTGATGTCAAGTGGACCAATCAGATTCATCCCCTTCCTTTTAGAGTTTATATAAGTAAAGAAATCCTTGCTGTTTTTCTTAGCATCTTTTGCCAAGGATTTCTCGTAATCTGCCTTCGCCTGCCTAACCTCCTTTGTGACCTGATTACAGATTAACTTATATCTGCCATAGGCTTCTGAGTCGCTTGATAATTTATATGCATCCCATGCATTTTTCTTCTGTTACGAGTCTCATTAGTTCATTTGACAACCATTTAGGTCTAAACCTTGAACAATATTTCTTAATAGGTAAGTAAGTGTAAGTGTAAGTGTAAGTGTAAGTGTGTGTTGTTGTCTTACGGCACCAGGGGTTTCCCCCATCTCCGCGTTGCTTTCATTGTGGTGAACCAGTTCACTGGGAAATGCCAGAGATTTAAAAGTGTGTGGGAATTGTTCATGTGTTGTGTTCTGTACCGTTGTTCATCTGGTCATTTAGCCGTTGGACCCCTATTGAGGCCCAACGTTGTCCCACTTACGCCCCGTGGAGGCAGACCAGGAACCCAGTAGCTGTAGATTCACTCTGGCAGGTCCTGCCGCTTAATTTCCTGGGATTTCGGCGGCTAGGACCTTAAAAAAAAAAAATAAATAAATAAAATAAAAAAAAAATAATTTCTTAATAGGTATGAAACTTTTAGTAGCTTCCACGATTAATTCCTTGAATGCTTCCCACTTAGAATGTGGTGCACTATGGCCATAGTTGCCGATGCGCCCAATAAATTCAGAAACAAACAAACAAACATACAACCCACTTAAAATTTACTGTTGGTAACATCGTCAGTTGTTTCCATTGTACAGAATTTAAAAACTGTCGGAGACCACTGTACTCGCCTTTACGGAAGCAAAAACCCTTGCCTTTACCCGTGATGGTAATTAAATCTTTAAGTAAATCCCACGTCAGTACACTGTGATCACTGCCACCTAGTGGTTCTTTTATCTGCAAATTCCTAATACATGAATGGTCACTGCTGATAACCAGATCAAGAGTATTACTTTCTCTCGTTGCCTCTCGAACATGCTGCTGCTGCAGAAAACAATCATCCAATAAATCCACAAAAGCCTTGCTAGTGTGTGAGTGACCAATCCACAAGTTCTAGTCAATATCTGGGAAGTTAAAATCCCCCATTATAAGACATTCTGATTTAGTAGCCCACTCTATTTCTCTGTACAATTGTTCATTGTACTCATTCGAGTCATTAGGCCTATAACACACTCCTACTCTTATTTTTGCTTTCGCAGTGCTTATGTCACACCAAACTGACTCAACAGTGCACTGTTCATATGTTCGGGTCCACATATTCATATGAAAAATTGTTTTCCCCAATGAATTTTGTTAAATCTTCCAATAGGAATAAACTTGGAAATGAATTGACTGCAAAATGTATTAAAGTAATGAACACGAAGTATGTACCTAATATTAAGAAACTGTCTGAAAGTAAGCAACAACAAATTTCGCATTAAATATACTTTTATCAACTTTATTACACATACTGTATCTGTAATTATGTTAATTATCAATGAAGAATATTTCAAAGTAAAAGCGTTTTCTTTTATTCCTTGCTCATTCATTTACTTTGTGCAGAGGCAATACTGGTCATGATGTCACCTGGTGGGGTACAAGGTATCAAATCAAGCTTCGATATTTACTTTTTTTTTAGCTCTTCACTTGCAAAAGTTACAGTTATAAATCAAAAAGGAAACTAAAACCTTTTTTGGATTATTTCAAAAGTGAGAACCAAAAAGATTCAACTTTATCTCTTAACAAAATGTTTGATGTTTCCAAATAAGGGGCACCCTTTTTATCCCCCCCCCCTTTCTAATTGAGGCCGCTAACTTATGACTCACAGGCTAGTATTTAAAAAAGAAATAAAAATAATTGACCCACTCTTCAAAAAGGTTCGCCATCACTGCTATAGGGGTTAGTTGGTAAGTTTGCTTTCCGGAGACGGCCACAGAGCGAATCGAACGCCTCAGCGAAGTCAACGGAGATAACAAGAAAGTATTTCTTATCTGTTGCTGCAGCAGCCAAAAGGAGGTTTTGGAGAGCGTCACTTGTGCAGCACCCCGAATTGAAACCATATTGCTTTGGTAAAGGAAGGTTGGCATTTGAGTAGTGATATTGAATTCTATTGTACAGCAGGCGTTCAAGGAGCTTACTCAGGACTGATAGAAGGGCTATCGGTCTGTAGGAGCCCAGCAGTTCTGGCGGTTTGTTGGGATTCTTTAGGATTAACTGGTCATTAGCTATTTTCCAGTCATTGGGGTATTTTCCAGTTTGAAGGCAGCAGTTGTAAAGATTTAATATGAGTTCTTGTGCGTACTCCACAGCCTTCTTTACAATTTCAGGCTCGAGCAGGTCCAACCCTAGACATCTTTTTGATTCGGATCATTGCAGCAACTACATGCAGATGCTCAGCAGTAAAGGGTGTCTCCCTGTGATGTGTGTAGTACGTTTCATTGTCTTGGCCAACTTTAAGTTGCTCCAGCGTAACTGGTGATACTTGTGGTTGGAAAGTGACATCCAAGATGTTATGAACGGACTGCTCCCAAGCGATAGCTATTGTTCCTCGTGGGGTCTTCGTAGATGTGGTAACCTCTTCTTTTGGGAGATTAACCATCTACGAAGACCCCTGCGAAGCTTGTTTGTGGTGATTTTATACACCGCTCCCGAGGGGTCAGTGTTCCCAATGGTGGAAACACGCAGCTCTCTAGACTGTTTTTTGCAAGTTCTGATTTTGGCAGTGTACATATTTCGTGCCTCCCGGTATAATTGTCTGAGGGCCTCCACCTCAGCGGCAGGCCAAGATCTTCGAGCCCGCTGGAAACCCTTTCTCCCTGTGTTGACCTCTTTATAATCTCTGCAATTCGGGGCACCACCAGAGCAAGGCTCCCGTGCGTCATGCTATATAAAGCTCATGCACGCGCTTTGTTGATCTATCAGGACCACACGGTATCATTCTTCATTTCTATATGTAAGGTATTTATGTATTCATAGCTGAGGAATAGACACACACACAGGGTCGGAGGCTTCTGTAAGAATTTTATTTTATCAAGAGAAGCGAGCGCAGCGAGCCCATAGTAGAATATTAAAACTGTTTATCCTTCTGTTGGTTTAGAAAAATTTTCAGTTACACTTAGTAAACAGAGCTGCAACAAGGATAATCATAACAATAATAGCAGATTCCTGACAATGTCTGAAATGACAAAGAAATTTTTAAAACTCATTGTTAAAGGAGGTTGATATTGTAGGGCTTTAGAGAATTCTAACAGTTTCGTTTAATTATAACTGGAAATCCGTGGGATTTGTTTGATCCCTTTAATCAGTCAATGACAAATTTTCGTACCATCAAAATTTTGTAAATTTAAGTGAAATTTTATTCAACGCACAAGTAGAAATTACATGGGATGGCTCCGACTAAAAAAGACAAACATCATCCACCAGTTTTCACCATGATTTCCGAAGCAATATCTTCATCTACGCGTAAGCAATTAACTTTAAAATGTATAAAAACATCAATGAAGAAGAAGCATGGGATACAAGTTAAGAGAGTACACTCCTCAATTATGCGATGCATTAAAGCAGGCATACGATTGGGAAATTTCGTACAAATCAGATTTGGTTCCAGTCAAGTTAAAATGCTTGCAGCAAAATGTGCTACAGCGGCAGCAAGTAAAGAGAAAAAAAATCAACCACAAGTAAAATACAATTGACTGCAAAATACAAAAGACTAAAAGCAGTAAGTTAAGAAACTACCTAAAAAATGAATGCATACAAATCATAACGGAAGGTATTACAAAAAGAGACAAAAATCTTATTAATTCCAAGATTGGGATGTTATGTTGCCACATGATGTTTTGTAGTTCACTGTTCTTCTAAAGGATAAATCAATGTTATTGCCTGTTTACTTTTTCTTATGTGTTTTTTTAGAAATTCTTACATGTGTTTCTAAGTGTTCTTCCTTATAATTGTAGTTAAAATGAAACATAATGTGCGAAATTACAAGGCATGACTATTCATCCAATAATTTGACTTCTGTGCAATATATATGCATGCTAACGGATGAAATTGAGGCATGTCATCCAAACATGAAATGTTCGAATGAAAGCCTTGTCAAAGCCTTCTTGAGGCTAATAGGGAACATTTCATGTTCGAATAACAGGGCTAAATACGTGTGGTTTATTTCCAAAAAGCTTCAGAAAGAAGGATTTATAAACAGTTATAAATATTTGTTTTTACAGGAAGATTAGGCTGTAGTTAACAAATTTTTAGACTAATTCGGATTAACTTATTTTTTGGATCACTCAGGAGTGGTTTATTGATTAATAATCTTAATTAAATGGTTCATCAGTTGGAAATTACACACAGATGGAAATCAGACATTTAGTGGCGTGTTCTCACCACTTCATCAATGATTGCTGTTGTCGCAAATAACAACCATTACAAAGACAGAATGGCAGAAAATTTCTGACATATCAGATGACCTACATACAGTTGGTGATCTGATATGTAACATTTTAGCCATAAGTTCTTTGTAATGGTCTAATCTTCTCTGCATATATTTTCTAACTAGTAAAATAAACGGGTATATACATCTCACCTAGATTAAAACTGCTTATTTCCTACTTGTAATACGTGTATTTACATTACATGGAAGGCATGCCGCTAAAAAAACATCGAAAAAACTGGCTTTTTTTAGTTATGTATTTCGTACTAATATTCACAGTTAGGTAGTAAAAATCAATTTAATGGGTTAATTAAATTGATTTTTAATTTAATCAATGCTCTAATTGAACAGAAACACAGTTCCAGTCGTTATATTTCCTGTTCGAATATTTAAATAAAAGTGGCAATATTTCTGCATTCCTCATTCATCGAGCCAGCGTTTTGATTCTGAAAATTTCTACTTGGAATAACAGCCACATTGAAAGTAGATAGAACGAATCTAAGAATGATTTTAGGTTCATTTTGGTTCGGATTTCCGAAAGACTGAGTACCGTATCAAATTCACCGATACATCCAGGGTTTTTGACAGCACAGGCTTTAATAGAGGCGGTTAATTCTCACACAGGGGAGGGTCATCCCGAGGATGAAAGGGGTACATTTCATCCAAAACGTTCATGGGGCGCCTGAAAACCTGACATTTACATATATGAAGAAAGTTTTAAAGGGTGTTTACACAACAAAACAATACCCCTATACTTTTTTAAAAATCTCAGGCCTTAACAGAGTTCTGTGACACAAAAACAGAATATACAACGAGGTGATGGGGAAATCCCTGGTGCTGTTAGGTCCTAAACACTTTACTTTATCCAGACAGGCGGCAGTGGTTACTTAATATGGGCCTAAGGTGATGGTCAGTCCACACCTTGTGTACTGCATTCAGCTCTAGAACTCATTTATGAGTACAGAGAAGGGCAATGAGACTGGTGAGGGAAACAAGATATTGTTCTTACCATGAAACGCCTAATCTGCAACTTGTATCATTTGTAGATTAAGCACCTCCAAGGTGATCTGATAGTGGTGTATAATGCCTTGAATGGTTTGAGCAAGATCAATGCGGATGGGACTCTTCCTCTTGCTCAGATTATGCACCCAAGTGGGCATAAATTCAAATCTGTGAAAGACAGTTGCAGAAATTTGCCTTTAGAAAGCAGGTGGTTGGTTGGTCCAACGACTGCTGGAATAAATTTCCAGCAGTCGTGTGAAAGTTGATAGCTTAAATAAATTAAAGAACCGGACAAACTTTTGCAGTGAACGTTCCCCGAATTAGGTAAATTAGGGCAACGTTCCGTGGGATTTATTTGATCCCTTTAGTCTATCAATGGCAACTTTTCGTACAATCAAAATTTTGTAAATTTAAGAGAAATTTTATTTGGTACGCAAGTAGAAATTATATAGGATGGCCCCGACTAAAATAGACAGCCATTACTGTTCATCAAACTGTTGTTACTGTTACTGTTCATCAAACTGTTGTTACTGTTACTGTTCATCAAACTGTTGTTACTGTTACTGTTCATCAAACTGTTGTTACTGTTACTGCTCATCATTACTGTTGCTGCACTACTATTCATCAAAACTCAATGCGTGGGTGAATCAAAAGGGACAGTTTATGCCTTTTGCAGTGCCCATAATATGGAGGAAGCCAACAAAAGCCACGGACTGTTACTTCTGTATGGTGTCTCTTATTAGAAAAAGGGACGACAACGAAGAAACAGTGGACAGTGACGTACCCAAATATACCACCTGCAATTCGTGTAGTGCCTCGTGGTGAAATACTACCTGTTCCTGAACCACCTGACCATTTTTCTGTACACTCTGATGAAGACACTGAATCAACTTGATATACGCGAAGTACAGTAGCCATCTACTTCAAGGGATCCACCATTTTATCCAAACCTTTATCCTTCTGAACCACATGAGATCACAGAAAATGAGCTTAATGACCTCATCAGGGATCTCGAACTGCCGAAGAATAAGGCAGGGCTTTCGGCCTCGAGGAACAATAGGGGAATCTTCTAGATCATTCTCTGAAAGTGACACTATTTCGTACTCGAAATAAAGATTATGATAAATTCTATCAAACAGAAGGTGAACTCCTTGTTTGTAAGGATGTTGATGGTCTAAGGGCAGCAATGAACATGAGGCACATTCTCGATGAATGGCGACTATTTATAGACCATTCTAAGGATGTGTTATTAGACATTGAAAATATCTTCAATACCTCTTGAGTATGCTGCCTTCAATACCTCTTGAGTATGCTGTCCACAAAAAAGAAATACACGCAAACACGGAGACCATCCTCCTAAATGTACACTATCAGAAGTATGAGTGGCAAATATGTAGTGATTTAAAGTTGCCATTTAATTAGGACTACAAATTGGTTTCACTAAAGTATTGTTGCTTACTCTGAGAGTGGGATTGTTGTGCCAGGGATATACACTACGAGGAGAGGAGTTTACCTCAGTGAAAATCATTTAACACCTGGAATGAAGAACGTAACATTTGAACGTCTGGTAGATTCAAATAAAGTTTTACTTCCACCATTCCTCATCAAACTGGGGCTGAAAAATTTCGTGAAGGCTTTGGAAGTGAAAGGTCTTGCATTCACATATTTGAAAGAGAAATTCCCAAGACTTTAGTACAGAGAAGATTAAGGCAGGCATTTTTAAAGATCAATAAATAAGACAACTTTTCAAAGACAAACGGTTCGGATGTATCCTTAGTGACAACAAGAAATCAGCGTGGAAAGTCTTTCTAAATGTTTCAACTGGTTTCATAGGAAATATTAAAGCCGGCAAATACAGGAAGCTTGTGGAAGAACTCATGAAAAACTGGGGTGCAACATGTTTAAATTTATTATGCTACAGTCTCATCCAATTTGTCACGACCTATTTATATGGTACAGATAATATCACAGGGGGAGGGAGGGAGAGAGGGAGAGAGAGAGAGAGAGAGAGAGATTGTTCTTGTGGGTAGCACTTTACAAAAATCACTGCCCCCTCCTCACTGCATGGAAAAAACGAGTTTGATTGCCGTCAATGGAACTTATATGGGTATTTTTTTCACAACGTAACTGAGCAGTTTAAATGCTGATGGCATTCTTCCTCTTGAATTATTGTCTACAGATTACAACCTGAGGGGGCATAAACTCAAATTGAGCAAAGACAGTTGTCAAATAGATATGCAGAAATTTGCCTTTAGCCAGCGGGTAGTTAGCATTAGCATTGGTAGAGGCATACGATGCAAGAAAGCAAGATTATGCAGCATCAGCCAAAAAAAAAAAAAAAAAAACCGCTTACATTTCACCCCTCCGTTCATTCCAAATACCTGTCCAGCTCAGCCTTAAATTTATTTAGGCTATCAACTTCCACAACAAAATATGGAAGTCTGTTCCACCAATCAACTACCTGCTGGCTAAAGGCAAACTTCTGCACATCTATCCTACAACTGTCTTTCCTCAATTTGAATTTATGCCCTCTCAGGCGATTATTCTGAGCAAGAGGAAGGATCCCATCCGCATTGAGCATGCTCAAACCATTCAAGGCTTTAAAAACCTCAATCAGATCACCTCGCAGGTGCCTAGTCTCCAGACACTATAATCTGCAAAACTTAAGCCTTACTTCGTAAGAGCAACCCTTTGTTCCATTTACTAATTTTGTTGCCCTTCTCTGTACTCGTTCCAACAGCTCTATATCCTTCTTAAAATGAGGCCTCCAGACCTGTATACAATACTCAAGGTGTGGCATGCCCATTGCCTTATACAAGGGGGATAATCACCTCCTTATCACTGCTAGAAAAATTCCTGCATATCATTGACAAGACACCATGAGCTATTCTTACAAGCGGGACGAGTTCATACCAGGACAATGTAAAGTAAAATATATCCCTTTAGTGCGATCGAAGAAGGTTCTTCTTCTTCCACCGTTGCACATCAAACTTGGATTGATGAAAAATATCGTGAATGGACTAGATAAAGAAGGTGATGGATTTGCATACCTGAGAAGTGTGTTTTTTAATTTAACATATGCCAAACTTAAGGAATTTTTGTGGGATCCCAAATTAGAAAACTCCTGAAAGACGACGTGTTTGAAACTCAGTTAAAAGAGATTGAATTGGCAGCTTGGCAATCATTTAAGGTTTTTTGGTTAATAAGAAAGAAGAAAACCATGAAATGTTGGGGTCTAATTTACTCGAGTGCTACAAATACATGGGCCATCGAATGTTGTTTAAAATACATTTTCTTCATTCCCATCTCAAAATTTCCCCCAAAAAATCTGGGAGATGTGAGTGATAAACAAGGGGAGCAGTTTCATCAAGATATTTCCATGATGGAAAAGCGGTACCAAGGTCGTTGGGATCCTGTAATGATGGGGATTATTGCTGATTACTTGTGAGGGAGAGTAAGCAGGAATACAAGAGAAAATCCCTTAGGAACAAACATTTTTAAGGACAATTACAGGTATGCCGATTATATATTATTAAAATTTAACTATTTAGCTATGATTTATGATATTTTTTCCGAACTTAAATGAGTTATAGGAATGTATATTTTTTTACACTTGTATTACAAACTTGAATTATACGTACAGTCTGTCCCCAACATATGTAAGAGATACGTTCCAGGACTTCTTATATAAGTTGATTTTTACGTAACTCTAGAATGAGTAATAATTATTGCTATATTCCTGATATGCTAAAATTACAAAAATCACATAATATCCTCAGAAGAATGAAGAAAAATAGTTATATACTATAACAATTAAAAACTTTATCTGGGGACAACGATGATGTAGGAAGAGTGGCGCACAAGAAAAGAAAACATAAAAAGAAGAAAAAATGCATTATTGTACTGTAAAAACTGACATGTATTTTGTACACCGTGTAGGCTTTATAAGGGCTACTAAGGGAATCAAAACAAAAGTGTACATATTTAAGAAAATTGGTTTAAACCACACAATGAATCAAAGTCTATACACTTCAAGTCTTGAAATGAAGGTAACTTTAAATGAACATGAAGCTTTAATAAGACACATTAATCACAGTGTGTTGTAGGCTGAGTAGAGGTCATGGAGGTAGTACGTGATGTGAACTCTTTGATGTTCATCTGTTTCATATACTCTTTTCTCATCATAAATTTCGCGATAAGCAATTTTGAACTTTTCTATTTTCAAGAAACGTTGTGTTTTCATCCATTCCATCAAACACAGAGAGACCTTCTTGAATTTTATGAAATGCTTCTGCCATTTTCTTTAATTTGAACTGCTTCTTGGATTGCTCTGATTTCTCAAAGGATTTGGCTCTCCCTTACTCAACTGGGCTAGCTTCTGTTATTAAATCTTCACCTCGTCAACATCTTTGTCCTCCAGGACCAGCTGTTCTGGGCTAAGTTTAGAATTTCTTTGGTAACAGAGGTGCTGTTCTTCGTGGACTAATGTTATTAGTGGAGTCATACAGGGTTCGGTGTTAGGTCCACTGTTGTTTTGTATATTTATCAGTGATATTGATGAAGGTATATCAGGCTTAATGTTGAAGTTTGCAGATGATACAAAGGTTGGCAGGGTTGTTAATGAGTGTGCTACTGCAACAGGATCTAGATAATTTGGGCAGATGGGCTAAGAAGTGGCAACTGAAGGTTAACCTCATCGTGGAGTAATGTTATTAGTGGATTCTCTCAGGGTTCAGTATTGGGTCCATTATTGTTTTCTGTATTTATAAATGATATTGATGATGGTATATCAAGCTCAATGTCCAAGTTTGCAGACGATACGAAGGTTGGCAGGGTTGTCAAGGACACTACGCTACTGCAACAGGATCTAGAAAGGTTGAGCAGATGGGCTGAGAGGTGGCAAATGAAGTTTAACATTGACAAATGTAAAGTACTACATATGGGAAACATCAACCCATCAACTGTGGTACTACACTGACAGTGGTAGAGAATGAAAGGGACCTGGGGGTGGTTGTGCAGGCAGATATGAAGTTTTCTGAGCAGTGCAGACGAGCTGCAAGAGTAGCTCATGGTGGATTGTCGATGATATATAGGAATTTTTCTAGCAGGGATAAGGAGGTGATTATTCCCTTGTATAAGGCAATGGTCGGGCCACACCTAGAGTACTGTATACAGGTCTGGAGACTTCATTTCAAGAAGGATGTAGGGATGCTGGAACAAGTACAGAGAAGGGCAACAAGATTGGTGAATGGAACAAGGGGGTGCTCTTACGAAGAAAGGCTTTGCAAATTAGTGTCTGGAGACAAGCACCAGCGAGGTGATCTGATTGAGATGTATAAAGCCTTGAATGGTTTGAGCATGCTCAACGCTGACGGGATTCTTCCTCTTGCTCAGAAAAATCACCTGAGGGCATATATTGAAATTGAGGAAAGACAAATGTAGGATAGATGTGAGGAAATTTGCCTTTAGCCAGTGGGTGGGTGGTTGGTGGAACAGATTTCCATCCCTCGTAGTGGAAGTTGATAGCCTAAATAAGTTTAAGGCTCAGCTGGACAGGTATTTCGAACGAACGTGGAAGTGGTTATTTTTTACTTATTTTTTTGGCTGATGCTGCATAAGCTTGCATCAAATGCCTCTACTAATGCTAACATTGACAAATGCAAAGTACTGCATATGGGTAGAAGTAACCCCAGAGAAATGTACCGTGTGGTACTACGCTTAAGGTGGTAGAAAATGAAAAAGACCTGGGAGCAACTGTGCAGTCAGATATGAAGTTTTCTGAGCAATGCAGACAGGTCATGGGGTTTTTGTCAATATATTGGAATTTTGCTAGCAGGGAGGGGGAGGTGATTGTCCCTCTGTATAAGGCAATGGTCAGGTCACGCCTTAAGTACTGCATACAGGTGTGGAAGCCTCATTTTAGGAAGGATGTAGATTTGCTTGCCGTGTACAGAGAAGGGCAACAAGATTGGTGAGGAGAATGAAGGGATCCTCTTACTAAGAGAGGCTTAAGTTCTGCAAATTGCAGTGGCTGGAGACTAGGCACCTGCACGGTGATCTGATTGAGGTGTATAAGGCCTTGAATGGTTTGAGCACGCTGAATTCTGATGGGATCCTTCCAATTGTTCAAATTACGAACCTAAGGGGCCATAAATTGAAATTAAGAAAAGAGAGATGTAGAATAGATGTGCGGAAATTTGCCTTTAGCCCAGCGGGTGGTTAATTGCTGGAACAAACTTCCATCTGTCGTTGTGGAAGTTGATAGGTTGAATAAATTTAAGGAGGAAGTGGACAGGCATTTGGAGGGAATGGTGTGATTTTTTTTTTTTTTTTGGCTGATGCTGCATAAGCTCATACACTTGCTTTCTTGCATCACATGCCACTACTACTACTACTATTTCTTCAGAATTTTTATAGCAGAAAATGAAATGTTAACTCTAGGTATTTACATAGATTGTAGTTACACCGCAGGTTATTATCTAACATAGTATCCCATATAAATGGGAACAAAATTAAAAACCTATACTCATTGTTCTTTCATTGACTTCACTCTTAAAAATTATACGGAAAGTATCTTTACGACTTAAACAAAAAAAAATTACGTAAGTCCGAAGTTACACAACTCAGGTTTACATAAGTCAGAGACTAACTGTATATCCCTTTATTCTAACATTAAATGTTGGTACATCTTTTGATAGAGCCTTCTTATGGTGATTTTCAAAATCAGCATGTTTATTTCCTCCAGAATCACATATTTTCATTGCGGAGGTATGACAAAAAATATTTTTTGTTGGCTAGTGTTACTTGCAGTTGATAAAAGTTTTTATAAGTGGGTTCTAGATTACATAATTGGACCTTCAACATAACTCCATTATGTACACTTTCAACATTCAGAATAGCATTTGGGCTCTCAAAAACAACTCTATGAATATTTCCACATGGAAATATTCATATGCATATTTGCTTATGTTAAAATACTATAATGCAACAATAAATATAGAATCCTTCTTGGAATAACTATGCATGACATTTAAGTAAAAAGGAATGTAAAAGACTAGTCAGTTAATTAAAATAGAATGGGTACTCTGAAAATTTCAAATAATCCTATTTTATCCAGAGTTTTTTGCTCTGTAATTTAATATTTAAATTTTTTTTTTAAATTATGAAAATTTGCTTCCAAAACGTATAATTGGCCCAAATTAAAAAAAAAAATGAAATGTATTTAATTTTAATTTTTCATGAAATAAAATTTTTAAAATGTTATTCTATCATGGACATATATCGTAGATTTAAGATACTTGGTGGGGGGGGGGAAAGGTAAACAAAGGCACATGTTTTAGACATATTTTAACTGCAGGAAGGGTTATATTTTGTGATAAAAAATATACTTAAACAATAAGTGTGCTTTTTCACACTCAACATGTAACAGAATAACAGATTTATTCCCTATATATACACACAGTGGATTCCGGTTATTTGAGCCACCGGTTAATAGGGGCAGCCGTTTATTTGGGGCAAATCTTAAAAAACAGAACCCAATCGAGAAAATAGCCAGGATTTAGTTCACTTAATTGGGACAACATGCCGTTTAATAGGGGCAGGAGACTGCAGCACTAGATTTTCTCTACCCTACGATTTTCTCAAAACCAAACGTGGTTCCCTCGGATTTCTAGAAGTCACAACCATAAAACAATTAGCAGTCACCTGTTTATTGGGCTTTTCTGTTATTGCAATCTATCATAACCGAATAGTAAACTCGATCTTACTGAATTTGCGATAATGCCAACAGCTGGAAGTCTGTGGGTTATTATGGTGAATGTGCTTACACTTCCATGGGATGTTCAAATCATATAAAAAAATTAATTTTCAGAATCTTCTCTTCATTCCTATTTTTAAAGCTTCGTAAAATTGTTACTCCGTTCTCACTTGTGCGTATTGTGTTACAATTTGTGTGTGCCGTGTTCTTTGTCACTGATTCCTTATCATTTTACCGTTTTAAATTTTTTTAACCCCCCACCCACAAATGTCAGTGAACAGAAATGTCAACTAGTTAGTATGTACATATTACAGTACGTATTAATTATTCTTATTATATCATATCATTTAATTTTTTAAATGGTAAGGTAACAAAGGGTAAATTTGTGCTTAATATATCTTTACTTTTATAGCTGTGGATATTCCTCCTATTTTCGCTAATTAGAATTGCTGTTTAATAGAATTAAAATTCAATTCACAAACGTGATCACAATGACTGGCGCTTACTACACATCGTACAGTGAACAGTGCTTTATCCTAACGTGATTTGTACAGTGAACCAATTGTAAAGCGGGGGTCCATTGTATTTTTAACTTTTTTTTTTTTTTATGTGGAACTTCGGATAATTGGGGCAGCTGCTTAATCGGGCCAAAATGCACTAGTGCTGATGTGTCCCAATTAACCGGAATCGACTGTATATGGAATAAAATATTTCTCTGTATATATGTGTGTGTGTATAAACACACACACACACACACACACACACACACACACACACACACACACACACACACACACACACACACACACACACACACACACACAATAAATATTTTTTCAGTTAGAATAAATGTTGCTTACTGTTATTCCTGGCTACTGTCATCAGCTACATATTGTAATCAAATATGTAATTTTAAAACCAAATACCATTAAAAACATGGTATTTGATTTTCAACTGCAAAATATATTATGCAGTTGAAACTGTATAGTTGATTACCATCCACTTCCACCATCCATTGTGATCAGAAGTTTATTATACCTATAGATAAATCCAGATAACTTCTTCTGGAAAAGAATTTGTAATTCTCAGGCTTAATCAGTGCATAAGGCTTAAATTGTTTATTATTATCATTTTGTACATTCAAAACACAGTGTAACAGGTTGATTACACTTTTGGAAGGGAAGAAGAAGAGAAAGAAAAAAAACAAAAAAAAAAAAAAAAACAACCCAACCTCAAACTGGGGAAGCTTATGAAAAAAATTCTGACAGTTGTATGGGCATTTCATTTTAACTGACAGCTTTGTGCTGATGTTCTCATGCTTGGATCTACCTTAATTTTTTTTTTTTAAAAAATCAGAACGCAAGTGGTTTTAGTTTGCAAAATAAACTGAAACTTTTATAAGGTGCTAACCAAGTGTCATCAAAAAAAAACAACATTAAAACGTGGAGTTTTACACATTCTTTTATGTACACTTTTCTCAAAATATAGGATATTTTCAATAGTAAATAAAATAAATGAAAATTTTATGTAGGGGAAAAAAAAAAAAAAAAAAACCAGTAAAAGTGAAAAGGTGGAAGAAGCACTATTTTGATGGTATTCATTTTTGAATGACTAGTTGCAAGCTCCTTTTTTACCTACGTGGTCGTGCCAGAGAATAAACATATGGGTAGCTTAGCAGGTGAAAGAAAGGCACACATGTACAAAAAACTGCAAAGAGGAAAAACTAGATCCTGACACAACAGGAAAGGAAAGTTGAAAATGTGATATTTGTGTTTATTTTAGAGCAGTGTTTCTCAAACCTTTTAAATCCATAGACTATGTCAATAGCTAAATGACCTGCAGGACCACTTACTTATTGCTTGCAATCGCAAAAAATCGCACCTGGCTGTAGCACTGCATTTGGTACCATGCATTTTGAAATGGCCTATGACCCGTAAGAACTCTTGCAAACTTGGTCTGCAGACTGCAGTTTGAGGAATCACTGTTTTAGAATAATGGGAGAGTCCTTTATATTCAAAGATATTTCTTGCATGCAGTACGATAGGCACAACAACTGTTAAAAAAGGAGGCAGACGCCTCTGAAAGCTTTGTGTTTTATCTACATTGTTTTATTTTATTGTTTTATTTTATTTTATATTTTTATTGTACAGACAAGTATCTTATTTTATCCGGTGTAATTGTACTATTCATTTTACTTATTTAATTTCATTTTTATTATCTTAATACAAGACAACTCTTATTTATTTTATTTTATTAAAAAAAAAAAAAAAAAACAACAAAAAAGTAACTCTTGATTTTAAATAGTAAAACTCCACTTTCTGATGTAGCAAAAATTTTTATAAATTGCCTCACAGAGTGGGATAAAATCTTTCCAAAAATAAGTAAAAAATGAGCATTCATGTTAGAGACACACAGCTAATCCTTTACTTTCAGTTGGAAAAAAAAAGCTTCTCTTTCTGCCAGGCAACACAACTGTGATCGTACAGCCATCACATTATCATCACACAGATGATAATGGTGAAAGTCATGCTTATACTAAAAATCTTTGCTTATTACTTGCAGTACATATGACGAGTAGTGCTAGGATGCAATATCCAAGAAAACAATCAGTAACTGTTTTTGTAAAGTAGGTTTGGAAAAATCTATTGTATTCTAAATTCTGGAAGAAAATAGAAATGTGAAATCTTCTATTAATGTTATCAGTCACAGAACTCAAAGTAATCACATTAAAGTTGAATTTACAATATAGATAATAAAAAGTTCAAAGCATTATTTTCATGGTGATCCCATAAACGAATAGTTTGCTAAAACGAACCTAACATTACTTCACATCCTGAATGGATACAGGACTGGGAATTTACTTACTAGAAATTTAACATTCAACTTGAATTTCTGTAATTTTCAGAAAATACATACAAAGAAAAGTTTCTCTACTTCCAAAGAATGCAAGAGTTGAGGGAATGAATGACGAAGTATTCCCTTCTTTCTGTTACACTTTTTCTTCATTTTCTGTGTGGTAGAGTTATTCTCTGTTCCTTTTCTTAATAAACATGAATGACTTGAGGAAGAAATTGGCATATGGAATAAACAATTTTCATTCTCTACCATAGTGTATTCATTACATCTTTCCACTTAACAGGAAAAGCATAGAGAAGGAACTGAGATTTTTTTCTTTAAAAATTTATTTCCTCTTCCATCTGTTTTAGTAGTTCATTTTGTTCCTCCTCATTGATTTTACGAGACGAAAGAGTCACTGATTAATCTGCTTCCATCCTGATGTAGAATAGCATTCTATGTAGGATTTAAAATTTATACTCAGTGGAAGGAAATACACCAGGAGCATAGAAAATTGGGCTAAGGTAAAGCAAGCCTGCAAGAGAAGCATGCAAAAGTTCGATGAAATTCACCGATAAAAGTACTTTGGCGTAACGGCATTTGTATTGTTGCTCCCTCGGTAAACAGACAGTGAGTGTTATCGGTCTGGAGTAGAAGATGAATCCCACGGGAGCTTAAAACCTCCCCAAAGTAGTGGAGGGTAACCTGACATTTTTTCTTTAGAATTACTAATTGACTCACAAACAGAAGTTATGGCGTCGTAAAAAATGTTCGTAACGAATGGCAGAAGTTTGCCATGCTTCTCGTGTGGGCTTCCTTTGCCTTTTTTTCCTTAATAAACAATTTATCCACTAGTTCACCAGTGATGCTAAAGAAAAAAGGTCAGGTTACCCCCTTCACTTCGGGAGGGTTTCAATCTCCCATGGGATTCAATTTCTACTCCTGACCGATAACACCCACCGTCTGTTTACTGAGCGAGACAATACAAATGCTGTTGTGGCAAAGGACTTTAACTGGTAAATTTCATCGAACTTTTACATGCTTCTCGTGCAGGCTTTCTTTACCTTCGCCGAAAATTGTTATTAATCTGATAACAGTTTTGATTCGTTCTACAATTTTTTTCTCAACTTTTTGTTAATTTCTGAAAGTTGCCTTATTCTAGAGTTCTTTTTACTAAGCTGTTTTTTTAATTTTTGCTTTTCCAGATTCAGAACTTTTATTTCAGAATTTCTGTTTTTCTTCAAAAATTTAATTTCCTCTTCCTTCTCTTCTAGTAGTTCATTTTGTTCCTCCTCCTTGATTTTAAGAATTCTTATTTCTTCTGTTAAACTATGAATTACCTACATGAAAATAAAGATAAATAACTTCAAACTAGAAATGAATACACTTTCAATAATATACAATTACTCTTACTTATTTGTAAGGCAGAGAGTAGATACACCAGAACCATTATGTTAATAAAAATAATCAATTAAATTTATATCAACATTTTCTAGTTAAAACTACATTCCAGAAACTTGCAATAAGAATGAGGTCTTTTGGTACTAGCTCTGTACTATAAGATACTGTTTACTATTCTTTCAGGAATTGAGCAATTTCTTGTGACAGATGCTCAATTTCTGAATAACACTTGATAATTTTCTCACACTGATTGTCATATTGTGGTAGATAGCTTTGTTGAAGGATGACAGTTTTATCTTTTTGAATAACTTATGTTAAACAACTTCAACTTTACTGTGGTATATATTTGTGCTCATGAAAAATCGCTGATGGTGGAAAGGGTGGGGGAATTTCTTAATTAATTTCTTATAGAAATTAAGAAATTTCTTAATTTCTATATCAGAGATACAATAATTACACAGGTATAAATGTTTTATATGGGATAATTGAAATTGCTTCTTCAAAAAAGCAGGGTTGACATTCATTAGCTAAGAACTTTTTGCACATTGTACAATTGCTAGTTTTCAATGACTATGGCATTTTGTGTATATTAACAGTGGTATCCACATCCCGAATGAAGATGTAATCTACATACTGGCAATCTGTGCATTTTTTGAAAGCTGGCTAAACATTATACTTTGATTTTCCTTAATTATTCCTCTGGACACACCATCTTTGTGTATTAAATAAAATAAAACAACAACAACAAAAAAGCTTCTAATAAGTATCATAAGCCAAACCCATTCTGTTAAAACGAATGTATAAAATTTATTTACAAAGCACTGGATAAAACAATTAAAGATAGTTATTTTTTTATAACACATTCACTGCCTGCTTGATACATCTACAGGTCAGGGAGTTTTTCATCCATTTGGATGATAAATTGGATATCTTTTGTCAAGCAACCTTCAACAGAGACTGGCTAATTTGGCCACAGTGAGAAGAAAGCCTCCTCAATCTACAAGAGACTCAAACCCATGAACAATGAACCCAGTGTGACAAGGACAGAGCTTATAGGTGGCAACACACATGTCAAGGGCTGATAATATGTAAGCCTTGATTCCTTCCACCGCTATTCCTGTATATACCTATGGATTAAGTGAAGACTTGGGTGACTCTGCAAGTCTCCTGGTAAGAAATTTTTATTAAATTTTTAGCCACCCTAGTATGTCTAAGGAATCCTTTTGCAGATCGAGAGAGAGAGAGAGAGAGAGAGAGAGAGAGAGAGAGAGAGAGAGAGAGAGAGAGAGAGAGAGAGAATACATATGAAGTGTGAAAAAGGATTTGCTGAAGTTTGGGAAGTGTTTGGGGGGATTTATCTGGAATTTATGGGAAGTGGGGGATTGCTGTTGGGCATGCATCTAAATAATGCTCATCCAGTTGGATGAGCAAAGAAGGACAGATTTCAGACAGCCACTTTTGTCATTTTTAATGTAATATAAACAGTAAAATAGAGTACAAGGTCTATTTACTGTTAAATAACAAGACTGCATACAAAGCCACTAGGCATCAAGAGCCACACCTGTCAAACAAATGCACAGCAGCTGGCCTTGAATCTTTCCATAGTTGTCTGCCAAGTCATGTTCCAACATGTTTATTTATTCTGCAGTGACAGGTTTTATTATCATGCGTTTTTGAAGTCTGCAGAAAAATGATAGACAAAAGAATCAAACAATGAATCAACCTTAAATTTTTAACAAAACATCAACTGAAAGTTATAAATTGTTATGTCAAGTTTATGGATCAAGAGCTCATGTGTTTGAATGCCATAAAAGATTTTTAGAAGGAAGAGAGAATGAGGAAGATAATGAATGACCAGGCTGTCTGGTAACTATGAAAACTGATGAAATGTGGACTGGGTAAGGACACTGATTAAAAGTGATCATCATTTAAACATTAGAATGGCCACATCAGAACTCATGGACAAAGAAATAGTTACACACATTTTCACTGAAACTTCAGGTGTGAGAAAAAAATTGTGTGCCGACAATTTTGAATGCAAAGAATAAGAATACTTCCAAGTTTGTGAAGGTGTTTTCAAAAAAATTGAAGATCCAGACTGAGTAAGAAAGAGAAAAAAATACCCAAACAAAAAAAAAAGCAAGAACATCAAAATCAAAAATGAAAACCATGCTTCTTGTTTTCTTCAATATTAAAGGAATTATTATGGATGAATATATCTCACCTGTCAATCAAACATACTACACTGAAGTTCTGACAAGGCTGTATGAAAAATTTGAAGGACGAGACCTGAATTGTGAAAGGATGGTCGGATGCTCCAGCACACAAATGTGCTCTCTGTTCACCAGTTTCTGGTCAAAAAACAAATCCCTGTGTGTGAACATGCACCCTACTTGCCAGACCTAGCCCCTTGTGATCCCCCCTTCTTTTTTTTCTAAACTAAAAAGTGTACTTAAGGGACCACATTTTCAGTCCACTAAAGACATTTAGAAAAAAAACAAAAAAAAAACTGAAGTGTTAAAAGGGCTTCCAAAAGATGACTTCAAGAAATGTTTCTGTGATTGGAAGAAATGTATGGAACAGAGTGTGCAAGCCCAAGGCAATTTGAAGGGGGATAAATTGTAAGTTATGAAATATTATATTATATTTATTTGATTGCAACAGTCTTGTTATTTAATAGCCATACCTCGCATTATCCAACTTTATAAAAAAAAATTTCAAGTTAACTTTAATGTAAATTGTTCATTGTTTTTATTTACTGCATTTTTGTAATGTTTAATTATTTAATTGTCTCTTTGCTACTGGATAAGTAATGTAAATATATATATATTTTAATATGATTTTTAAATTGTTCCAGCTGAATTAGTTTTGCAGATGGGTGAAATTCCTGATGGCTCAGCTTTCAATGCTTTTTGAAATATTCTGGTGCCTTAAGAATATAAATTAAAAAATTAAGCAAAGCTTTCTAAGAGTGCGAATCAATAAACAAGATGAACAAATAAAATCTGACAAATTTTTAAAACTCTAACAAACTTCCATATAGTGAAATTTTCTATGTAGCGAACTTTTTGATTTTCCTTTGGTCATTACACTGAAAATAGTTTCTGTATAACGAAGAAAATTTCCATATAATGAACTAATTTCAAGAGACCTGGGTACGCATTGTTCGCACCTCTGGCCTTTAGGCAATAAAGCTGATGCTGTAAAAAACAGGAATTAAGAGCTAAAAGGATTAAGCATTAATCCCTTTAGCTTTTAATAGCTAAAGGCTTTAATTCCACGAATTAAGAGCTAAAACATTTTACAATTTAATGGTGCCTGTAAACCCTGCAGGAGGAAACTGGCCAACCACGGCACAGGATAGAAAAAGATGGAAGTTTGGGAGAGTCCTTTGCCCAGCAGTGGATCAGCAATGGCTAAAAAGAAGTAAAACCTATACAACTTATACACTACTATGCCGAGAAGTCCCACTGGTCACCTGTCCACAGCCACTGGCAAAGATTAAGGTAGGCATATTCCCAACGCAGGCACTGGCTCTGGTCAACCTATTTTCTACCGTAAGCATCCTATTAGAGAATTAGGAGAGAGTGATTTTCCTTTATCCCGGAAATTCATCTTTTGTTTCAAAGAAATGAGTCATTCATAGTTTCACCAAATTTCACCTATCTCTGTTTACGTGGTAGCCACAAGTGGTCCCTAATTTCAGCTTTGTTTTAACTGCTGTGCAAGTAACTTTACAATGTCTAAGAGGAAATCCTTGAGTGTAGTGGAAAAAGTGGAAGTGCTTAATAGTGTAGATTGCAGCATTAAAAAAACAAAAGAAATCACTTTAAAATCTGCTGTGTCTGCCAGTAGTGTGTCAACCATTCTGAAGCATGTGAAATTATGCCTTCGGGAAAATTTATATGAAGCAGTTTTTAAGTGGATGAAGTTGATCCGAGACAAAAACATGCTGATATCAGTGCTATTAATAAAAGAAAAGGCTATGGAGTACGCATCATTTCTGGGATACAAAACATTCCACGCCAGTTCTGGTTGGTTGGACAAATTTAGAGCGTCATAGCTTGCTTGAAAAAGTTATTTCTGATGAAAGTGGAATTAAAATCGAAGAAGACGATACCCATTGGAAAGAAACAGTATAGAAAAAAATTATTAGCATTAGCATTAGTTAATGCATATGATGCAAGAAAGCAAGTTTATACAGCATCAGCAAAAAAAAAAAAAAAAACCTTCCCATCCAGTCACTCCAAATGTTTGTCTAGTTCAGCCTTAAATTTATTTAAGCTATCAACTTCCACAACAACAGATGGAAGTCTGTTCCGGCAATCAACTACCCGCTGGCTAAAGGCAAACTTCAGCACATCTATTCTACAACTGTCTTTCCTCAATATGAATTTATGCCCCCTCAGGTTCTTAATCTGAGCAAGCAGAAGTATTCCGTCAGCATTGAACCTGCTCAAACCCTTCAAGGTCTTATACACTTCAATCAGATCACCTCGCAAGTGCCTATTCTCCAGATGCAACTTGCAGAACTTAAGCCTTTCTTCGTAAGTGCATTCCTTTGTTTCTCTCACCAATCTTGTTTCCCTTTTCTGTACTCGTTCTAGCAACTCTACATCCTTCCTAAAATGAGGCCTCCAGACCTGTACACAGTATTCAAGGTGTGGCCTAACCATTGCCTTATACAAAGGGATAATCACCTCTTTGTCTCTGCTAGCAAAATTCCTATATATTATTGACAAAACTCCATGACTGGCTCTGGCAGCCTGTCTGTGCTGCTCAGAGAACTTCATATCTGACTACACAATTACCCCCAGGTCTTTTTCATTCTCCACCTCCCTGAGTGTAGTACCACACAGTTGGTATATTTCTCTTGGGTTACTGCTACCCATATGCAGTACTTTGCATTTGTCAATGTTAAACTTCAGTTGCCACTTCTCGGCCCATCTGACTAACTTTTCTAGATCCTGTTGCAGTAGCATACTGCAACAGGATCATTAACAACCCTGCCAACCAACATTGATATCATTCATAAATACCAAAACAACAATGGGCCCAGCACCGAACCATGGGGAATTCCACTAATCAAATTAGTACATGCAGAGCAGTATCCATTTATTACCACTCTCTGCCATTTCCCACTCAACCATCCCTTTATCCATTGCAGCAACTTGCCCTTGATACTATACCGCAAATTGCTGGAATGGAGGACTACGAGTCCAAAGAGACATTCAGGGTTGATGAAACACGTCTATTTTTTAAATGTTTGCCGAATAAGACTAACTTTTAAAGGTGACAAATGTTTAGGTGGTAAAAATAATAAGGAGAGAATTACTCTTGGTTGCAAATATGGCTAGTAAAGGAAAACTGAAGCTTTTGGTAATAGGCAATAATAACCCCGATGTTTCAGAGGAGTAAAGTCATTAGAGTTGGACTGCAACTACAACAAAAAACCTTAAGTGACAAGCGAAATTTCAAAATTTCAAATGACAAAAGAAAACAGAAAAATTGCATTGATTGTTGATAACTGTCCTGCTCACCTTCACTCAGTAATTTCAAAACTTACTAGCGTAAAGCTTGTTTTCTTCCGTTTGAATAATTCGTCTTAATTGCAGACAATGGACCAAGGCATTTTCAAGAATCTGAAAATGCACTGCTGAAGGCACATACTGAAAAAAATTATACTGACAATAGAAACCAACCAACTATAGATTCTGTTATAGATTTGTGGATGTTAGCGAAAGTGGATGTTATCAGTGTTAGCGAAAGTGTGGAGACAAGATGTGACAGAAACAACGATTAAGAATTGTTTTGCAAAAGCAGGTTTTGCTAAAATGCTAATGAACAGAGATGAGTGGGATTAACTACTAGAAGACAGTGAGCAATCTTAGGAAGAGTTCCAATCGAGGTTTGATCAGTGGAGAAATTATTCTTGATGAATTTTTAGGAGTTGATAATGATGTCATAGTAGCTGAATATCCGAGTGATGTCAACAATTTAGAGAGTATTTAAAGAAATAGTGACGACAATATTGATGATGAGTTGGATGAAAATGAGGCCAATATTAAACCTTCCAAACAAATGTTGGCAGCATTTGAAACTTTGCATTGAGGCCTTCAGTAGGAAGAAAATGTAACAGAAAATATATCTGAGTGTTTATAGTTTAAACAAATCTGAACACTTTTATGAACAGTGTACAGTAGAATCCAGTGTACAACAAAAAATAACCAAACATTTTACGACTTAATTTTTAAAAGTGTACTAATAAATTGTGGGCATCATGTAAGTAGTCATTTCTTAATATGTATGTATTGATAAATTATTTTAAAATGTTAGAAAATTTATTCATTCCCACTTCCTTCCCATCTTTTACTATAATTCTGAATTTACAGTATTTTTCATTGTTGAAAAGGTCGTATTTCTTTATAACGAAATTTCTGTATAATGCATTTTTTTTCAAAGGAATGATTGATTTTGTTATATAGAGGTCTGGCCGTACTTATTTCTGATAAAAATCATACAGTAGAAGCAAAAAATTTATTACCTGTGTTTTGCCATTAAACACGTCTGATTTCAAAATTTCAGTTGCAGAAGGCCGTTTGGCAGGATCCTTTTCCAGGAGCTTTAATATTATGTCTGCCTATTATATAGCAAAAATATTAAAAAAAAACAAATAAAAACAACACAGAATAAAATGTGTAAATTCTACAAGTATACTTCCATCTCTTAACAGAGTAGTATTAATTATTTTGTTGTCTCATTAAGAATACTAAATTAAAATTAAAAAAAGCTTTCTAAGATACTGAGTCAATAAATACAGTGAATTTCCATTTTTCATGGACAATAAGCACCTACTACCAGAAAAGTTTGCAGGGTTATAAGCCCTGTATATATATCATCAAAGTATGAAACACTTTAAATTAAAAATTTTTGCTGGAAGGGATCCGTATTGATGTCTTTTATGGTTTTCTGGAAAATTTACTTTTTTTGATATTTTATTAAAGGCTATCGAAGTCCACATCCAGTTAAGTAAGCACACGTGTGTGCTTACTTAACTGGACATGGACTTCAACACCATTATTAGGTGCTTCTGCTCATGTTTATCATGGTGAGTAGTCATTGAATGCTATTATGCTACTGAGTTCTCAAATTTCTTTTTCTTGGGCATTAACAGTTCCAGCAGATTTTCTGTGATTTGTTCCCTTATATATGGTAAATTTTAATAATTCAAAGTTATGCAACTTTGAATTATTAAAATTATTAGTTATGTAGAATCTACAGTACCATGCATGGGTTGAGGCTTAAAAAGATAAAAGACACTTGTTGACATTGGACTTTAATTTCTATAGATTGTAATTTTCATGAAATAAATTGTGTGAAGGAGGATTAAAAGAACAGAAACAGAATGGATAAATGAAGAAGAAGTAAAATTAGTTCTGTGAGTATGAGATTCGACAGTGAATGGACATTGACTAGTTGTCTCAACTAGTCAATGTCCAATCACTGTCAAATCCCAGACTCAGATCCTCAGGTCATCAATTAACTTAACAGACCTATTTTGAATAAAGTCAAGAAGCCTGAGAGAGAGGTTCTGGGGGGGCTCCACCCCAGAGATAGGAACAATATTCCATGTTAGGGTGAATTGGAGATTCAGGGCAAAGTTTCTCAAACTGGAAAGTGGAATATAGTGTGCTATCAGCAGAACTATGAATATGATTTCTAGTCAGTGGAAGGTCATTAATAAACAGGAGGAAAAGAGTGAGAGAAGGAAGTGAATCTTCTAAAAATACAAGTCTGCACTGTCTACCTCCCTCCAGAACAAATCCTTCCAAAATGCCAACCTTCTCCTTCAAATGAGATCATCAACCATTGCACTGTGAATTTTATGCTCAGTCTACCCTCTCTAGTCCCTTGCTTGAAGGACGTGGCCCACCCGCATAAAAAAAAAAAGGTAATTATACAAACAAAAACATATTTTAATACAAAGGAGAGAACTCCTCACAAGAGTTAAGTCTGATTGAGCTGGCTTAACATCGAGATAAGAGCACCAGCTCAATCAGACAGGAACAGATGCAAGGTACACATCCGTCATTGCTGATTAGTCCTGCTAGTCAATTTTTTTCCGGTAAGTCCAGTCAAAAGCAAATTTGTTCAGGTCGGCGTCAAGTGCCTGGGTTTGCTTGAGCATTTGCTGAGGGAGGAACCTGTCTGAGAGATGGAGTTGTGCTGAACACAAGTAGAGCTCAGGATTGGCCCTAAGGGCAGCAGGTGGAATCCTCCAGCCACAGGTATCCCAGAACCAAGGTGCTGCAATTATGCCTGTTATCATCTTGACTGTTGCTAGGAGGCGTTGGTTGTCGACTAAGGTGGGAAACCATGGAATCCTGAGAGAGTCGGCAAGCTGCGTGGTGTGAATCAGATCTGAAAGGTTGTGCTTCCTGTTGGCCTACTTTAGGAGCCAGAATTCTGCGAAAAAAAGTGGTTTCTTTATTGACGGTGCCGCTGATGCCCAAATTTCAGCAGTATAGAGTAAAGGTGGAAAGATAACTGTTCTTATGTACCTCACGGTTGTCTTTTTATCTGTGATATGAAGGAGATGTTGTTTTGCTTTCCACCGGAGTCTTGAAGCATGTGTGAGGAGCATGTCTATGTGGGCGTTGAATTGAAGTTTGGAGTCAAATACAACGCCCAGATCACAATGGCTGGACACAATTGGGATGAGGGTGTTGCCGACCGAAGGCTGGAGAGAAGAAGGAGTTTGCTTCAATGAATACACCATGAAATCGGACTTAGCAGGATTGATCTTGAGCCCAAACTGGCAGAGGTAAGATGTGACTGCAGTGAGAGTGTTGTTAATTTCCGCTTTTACCAGATCTAGGTCTTGACCAGGGATAATGGGAGTGAGTATCCTGATATCAACCGCATATCTCAGTAGATGTCGAGAATGTGCAACCAGTGGGAAATAACAGATGAAAACAGAAGGCCCGAAAGGACACCCTCCTTGTGGCACTCCTGCGGTGACGGATCTTGTAAGGGTGCGATCTCCTGTACGAAGCTTTATAACTCTGTTTTGCAGAAGAGAGGAGAGAAAGCATAGTATGTCCCTGTGATCTGGAAGTGGCATTCCAGGAGAGTGAGTAGTTGGTTTACTTGGACGGCATCAAATGCAGCCTCAATGTCTAAGTAAGTAACAGCTGGCTCTTGTCTTTTCTCAAATGCTGACAAGATAGTATTTGTGGTCGCTAGCAGATTGGTGATCGTTGATCTGTTTGGAAGGGAATAGTGAATTTGGGCAAGATCTGCTTAGTGAGGATGGGGAGTAAGGCCTTCTCCAGGAGCTTAAGCAGGATGGAGGAGTTGGAGATGGGTCAGAAGTGTTTAGGTTTCGATGGCGACTGAACTTTAGCTAAAGGTTTGATGAGATAGTTTTTCCACTGCTGTGGGAAATTCTGGTTCGAGAGTAACTGGTTGAAGATAATTAAAAGTGGATGAATAATGTACGGACTTAGGCATTTTAGCATGAATTGGGGAACTCCATCATCACCGGTGGTTGACGAGGCAGGTAGAGAATTGATGGCTACGATCAGCTGTTGTTTTGTGATCTGAATGATATTCAACACTTCGTGCTGGGTGGGCTCTGTTAGTAGAGCCAGATCTGAGTTTGGCATAGGATTACGGTTAAATCTTGTGATGAAATCGAGCCACAATTCAGAATCAAGTTGCAAAGGAAAATGAAGGTTCGCTTTCTTGTATGAAATTTTTCCTTTAGCCAGATCACGGTTAACATATAATTTGATTGCCTCAGATTTCAGGCACTTAAATTGAGCCCATGCCATTGAATAAACGATGCAATCATTGACATTTTGTGACTTTTTCCATGTGCAATGGAGCTGTTGCTTCAGCTGGAAACTCATTTTGAGTTCTGAATTTTACCAAAGTTTTGTATAAGGACTGATTGTGATTTTTTTACGAGGCAGCATATTTGGCAACTGTGTTGATCCAGTGTGTGAGAATGTTCACAGCTAGTTCTGGGTCACAAGTCTCTAAGGCCACCCAGGGAATGAGAGAGGCGGCCCTGATGCACTTATCTACATCAAGTAAGTTGGGGTTAGTGATGTCAACCTTTTTTGTTGTCATACTGGCTTCTAATTTGGGAGTGGGGAAATATGCAGTCACATGTATTGGGACATGACCAGAGTCAAATGATATTTCTGCAATGCAATCAAGGGTGCAAGGGATAGAGGCAAGAACTAGATCTAAGAGGTTATTCCCCCTGGTTTGAGCTTCATTAATAAGTTGTAGGTCAGTACATCTCAAGTGTGCAAGAAGATCCTTTTTTCAGATTAGATAGCTGAGAAGGAAAATTGAAATCACAAACAAAGTGAGAAGCTGTGGGATGCAGCTCATTGATTAACCAGTTGGAAACTTCAAGGATGATTTGCTGGGAAGGCATTGGAAAAGAAAAGTTAGGGCCTGAAGCTGCTTTTTTTTTTTTTTTTTCTTTTATGTAAACCCCAAACACGAGAGGTATTAGAACCTATAGTACTTAGTACCGTGCTTGGGTTGAGAAGACGATATTTGTTGACATTAGCCTGGAACTTCTGTAGACTGTAATTTTCAGGAAATGCCTATGAAGGATGGTTAGCATTAGTAGAGGCATTTGATGCAAGAAAGCAAGCTTATGCAGCATCAGCCAAAAAAAAAAAAAAAAAAAAAAAACCCACTTCCACTTCACCCCTCTGTTCATTCAAAATACCTGTCCAGCTGAGCCTTAAACTTATTTAGGCTGTTTTCTGGTTGTTCTCTGGTTGTTCCAGAAAACGGCAGTTCAATGAATAAATGAGGAAGATGAAAAGTTGGTTCTGTGAGTTTGAAGTTGGACAGTAAATGGATGTTGGCGGCACGTGTTGGGACTGTTTTGAAAGAGAGAGTGGGAATTATAGAAGCCAATTCAGAAGAACAGTGCCCATGGAAGTATCTGTAGAAGAGGCATGCAGCAGAAACAGTACGTCTATGAGACAGCGAGTGGAGAGACTCTGTTCAAGATGAATCATTAACTAACCTAACTGCCCTCTTCTGAATGGAATCGAGAAGCCTGAGAGAGGTTTTGGGGGCCACCACCCCAGATGTGGGAACAATATTCCATGGCTGGGCGGATTTGCGATTTATACAGAGTGAGCAGCTGTTTGGAAGAAAAGTAATATCGAGAGCGAAAGAGAAAACCAAGTTTTTTAGATGCAGAGGAAGCAATATTTGTAATGTGCTTGTGCCAAGAGAGATTAGAAGTCAGGGTAATCTCCAAAAGAGATATATCATTTTGCCTAGAAATCGGAGTGTCACTAAAGATAAGCATAGGAGCAGAAGAATTCTTTTTGCGAGATATAAGAAAAGACTGAGTTTTAGAAGGGTTGAAATCAACTAAGTTGTCTTTGCCCCACTGGAGAATTACCTGAAGATCGGCATATAAGGAATTTGTAGCAGATTTTCGAGAAGTTGAAGCTGATTGAGCACGACAAGGTTTCTCAAAATGGAAAGTGGAATGCAATGTGCTATCATCGGCAAAACTATGGATAGGATTACCAGTCAATGGAAGAAGGTCATTAATATACAAGAGGAAAAGAGTGGGAGAAAGAACCGAACCTTGGGGGATACCGGCATTAGTGGAGAAGTTAGAAGACAGAGAGCCATCTATCATAACCCTCAGTGAGCGATGAGAGAGTAAACTGGATAACCAATTACGAAAAACAGTTGGCAAACCATAAGATGGAAGCTTGTTTAGAAGACCTTTATGCCAAACTCGATCGAAAGCCTTTGAGATGGCAAGAGCAACTACTTGTGTTTCACCGAACCTTTCCATTGAATTAGTCCATAAATGGGTAACATAAGCCAGAATATCACCAGTGGATCGACACTGACAGAATCCATACTGGCGATCGTTGATCAGACGGAAGGTTTCTAGGTAGTTTAAGAGTTGGCAGTTAATTGATTTCTCCGTTACTTTAGAAAGAGTAGAAGTAATTGCAATGGGACGATAATTGGATGAGAGGGATTTGTCACCTTAGGAACTGGCTGGATATGAGCAAATTTCTGAGCAGAAGGAAAAACAAATTTGGAATAAGAACGTGAAAAAAGGCGGCAAAGAATAGGAATAAGTTCAGGAGCACAGGCTTTGAGAACAAGTGGAGAAATACCATCGGGACCTGAAGCTTTCTTAGCATGAAGATTCGTCAAAATCCTTCTGACATCCTTTTGACGGAAGACCACAGGAGGCATTGAATGGAGCATGTTGGGAATGGTGGGAGGTGTTTTACCAAGATCATTTATACATGAGTTGGAAGAAAAATGGGATGCTAGCAGGTGAGCTCTAGCCTTGGCTGAAGTGACAACAGAACCATCTGGTTTGGACAGAGGTGGGAGCAGAGATGGACAAAAATTGCAGCCAATAGCTTTGGCAAGAGGCCAGAATGCTCGGCTACCATTAGGGCAAGAAGCAAGTTTTCTATTCTTAGCCTGTTCAAACTCTAGTTTGGACTGATTAATAACTGCTTTATAATTGTCACAACTGCTTTGGTGTAGGCAGAAAATGAAACTGGAGAATTAGAAACAAGCCCATTACGATATGCAACATTCTTCTCTTGAACAGCCTTAACACATTTATTGGAAAACCAAGGTTTAGATAAAGGACGAGATTTTAAAGTGGGGTGTGGGATAAAGGATTCCATTCCTGCAAGAATAATTTCACTGACACGATCTGAGCAAACGTTGACGTCAGAAGTTTTGAAACAGTAATCTGACCAAGGAAAAGAAGAAAAGAAGTCTCGCAGGTCATCCCATTTTGCATTCTTGTAATGCCAAACAACATGAGGTTGGGAATAGCCATGAGATAAAGGTTCCATTGGAGAAGAGACAATCACCAAGTTGTGATCTGAAGTGCCTAAAAGGACCTCTCACTTCGACCGTGTACTTAGAAGGGTTGTTTGTGAGAAAAAGATCAAGCGTATTGGCTGTATGATTAGGATTGTCTGGTATTCTTGTAGGTAAATGAACAATCTGTGCAAGGTCATTAGTAATTGTAGAAGCCTCAGCATCTTGACCAGCTGGGTCGGTGTGACCAGAAAATGGAATCCAGCTGGAGTTGTGAACATTAAAATCACCACGGAAAATTACCTCACTGTTAGGAAAGTTGGACTGGAGAAAGTCAAGCTGCAAAGAGAGGAAGTTAAAGAGCTCAAAGTGATTAGTGGAGGAAGAACGATAGAGACAACAGATGAATTTGACACAATGAGGTAGAGTGATTTTAAGCCAGAGAAGAACAAAGAGAGGAGATTCCAAATTGCTAAGTCTCTGACAGGGAATATCAGAACGGATATATGCACAAGTACCACCTTTGAGGCGAAAGGAATCATACAGCAAATAATTTGGGCATCTGAGATGAGCAGTAGTTGAAACAACCGATAACCAAGATTCTGTCAGAAAAAGTACATGGGGTTTGGCAGACTGCACGTGGAAATGGACATCGTTGAGATTAGAACTGAGACCACGTATATTTGTGAAATGAATTAGGAAGTGCTTGGGAGGTTTAGATCTTTTCGCAGATAAGCTTGCTCTATTAGTTTGACAATTAGTTTGACTTGCATGTATACCAATGCTAGAAGTATAGTAAATAAATTTGATGAATTTGAAGTGTTGGTCAAGATATCAAAGGCAGATATTGTTGGGATATCAGAGACGTGGTGTCACACAGATATAAGGAATGCCGAACTGGAATTTGGGGAGTACAATGTGTACAGAAAGGATAGACAGGATAGGAAGGGAGGAGGTGTTATGCTGTTAATAAAGAAAAACATAAAATCAAAAGAAGTGCATCTAGTTGATATAGATGAACAGTGCACTGTTGAGTCAGTTTGGTGTGACATAAGCACTGCAAAAGCAAAAATTAGAGTAGGAGTGTGTTATAGGCCTAATGACTCGAATGAGTTTAATGAACAATTGTACAGAGAAATAGAGTGGGCTAGTAAATCGGAATGTCTTATTATGGGGGATTTTAACTTCCCAGATATTGACTGGAACTTGTGGGTTGGGCACTCACACACTAGTCAGACTTTTGTGGATTTATTGTATGATTGTTTTCTGCAGCAGCATGTTCGAGAGGCATAGTAATACTCTTGATCTGGTTATCAGCAGTGATCATTCATGTATTAGAAATTTGCAGATAAAAGAACCACTAGGTGGCAGCGATCACAATGTACTGACGTGGTTATTGTTATTGTTGTTATTTTTGGTTTTCAGGAGCATTAGCAACTAAGGCCATATTGCTCTGGGGATATGCGGTGGTCATTCCTTGACCTTTCTGCATCCTCCATATTTGGTGGTGACGGGCTCGAACCCGGTCTAATCAAGAAGCGTGTGCTACGCACTGCTGCTCCTTCCCACCTGGCTACGGAGGCGCCTGTACTGACGTGGGATTTACTTAAAGATTTAATTACCATCAGGGGTAAAGGAAAGGGTTTTTGCTTCCGTAAAGGCGAGTACAGTGGTCTCCGACAGTTTTTAAATTCTGTACAGGGGGATCAACTGACGATGTTACCAACAGTAAATTCTATGTGGGAAGCATTCAAGGAATTAATCGTGGAAGCTACTAAAAGTTTCATACCTATTAAGAAATATTGTTCAAGGTTTAGGCCTAAATGGTTGTCAAATGAACTAATGAGACTCGTAACAGAGAAGAAAAATGCATGGGATGCATATAAATTATCAAGCGACTCGGAAGCTTATGGCAGATATAAGTTAATCTGTAATCAGGTCACAAAGGAGGTTCGGCAGGTGAAGGCAGATTACGAGAAATCCTTGGCAAAAGATGCTAAGAAAAACAGCAAAGATTTGTTTACTTATATAAACTCTAAAAGGAAGGGGATGAATCTGATTGGTCCACTTGACATTGATGGTTCGACTGTTGATGATCCTGCTCAGATAGCAAACAAACTGAATGAGTATTTTGCATCTACATTCACACATGAGGAGTTATTAAGGTTTGAAAATGGCAGAAGGTTATCAAATTGTAGCAGGTGCTTAATGATCTTGTAATAACTGAGAGCAAAGTGGAAGAGAAATTGTTGAAGTTAAACGTAAGAAAAGCACCTGGGGTGGATGGGATCTATCCAGTTATATTAAAGGAGGCGGCAAAGCAACTAAGCAAACCCTTAGCCATAATTATGAGAGCATTCTTGGACTCAGGGGAGGTTCCCACAGACTGGAGATGTGCAAATGTATCCCCAATTCACAAAGGGGGATCGAAGGGTGATACGAGTAATTACAGACCAGTTAGTTTAACTTCTGTTCCGGGTAAAATAATGGAGTCACTGGTTAAAGATGCATTGCAGGATCATCTAGACAAGACTGCAGCAATAATTCAGACACAGCATGGGTTTGTTAAGGGAAAGTCTTGTCTGACAAATTTGATAGGATATTATGATGTGGTTACAAAGGAACTGGATGCAAAAAATAATTTTGATATCATATATTTGGATTTCAGGAAAGCTTTTGACACTGTTGCGCATGGAAGTCTATTGTACAAATTGGAGCAGAATGGTATTAGGGGTAAGTTGCTACAATGGATGAAAGGATGGTTAAGTGGGAGAAGACAGAGGGTGGTAATCACTGGGTGCTGCTCTTCTTGGACTAATGTTATTAGTGGAGTCCCACAGGGTTCGGTGTTAGGTTCACTGTTGTTTTGTATATTTATCAATGATATTGATGAAGGTATATCAGGCTTAATGTCGAAGTTTGCAGATGATACAAAGGTTGGCAGGGTTGTTAATGACAGTAATGGCAGTGTGCTACTGCAACAGGATCTAGATAATTTGGGCAGATGGGCTAAGAAGTGGCAAATGAAGTTTAACCTTGACAAATGCAAAGTACTGCATATGGGTAGAAGTAACCCCAGAGAAATGTACTACCTTAAGTGTAGTACCAACTGTGTGGTACTACACTTAAGGTGGTAGAAAGTGAAAACGATCTGGGAGTAATTGTGTAGGCAGATATGAAGTTTTCTGAGCAATGCAGACAGGCTGCCAGGCTGCCAGGGCAGGTCATGGGGTTTTGTCAATGATATATAGGAATTTTGCTAGCAGGGAAAAGGAGGTGATTATCCCTCTGTATAAGGCAATGGTCAGGCCACGCCTTGAGTACTGCGTACAGGTTTGGAGGCCTCATTTTAGGAAGGATGTAGATTTACTTGAGCGTGTACAGAAAAGGGCAACAAGATTGGTGAGGGGAATGAAGGGATCCTCTCACCAAGAGAGGCTTAAGTTCTGCAAATTGCAGTGGTTGGAGACTAGGCACCTGCGCGGTGATCTGATTGAGGTATATAAGGCCTTGAATGGGTTGAGCACGCTGAATTCTGATGGGATCCTTCCACTTGTTCAGACTACGAACCTAAGGGGGCATAAATTCAAATTAAGAAAAGACAGAGGTAGAATAGATGTGCGGAAATTTGCCTTTAGCCAGCGGGTGGTTAATTGCTGGAACAAACTTCCATCTGTCGTTGTGGAAGTTGATAGGTTGAATAAATTTAAGGAGGAACTGGACAGGCATTTGGAGGGAATGGTGTGATTTTTTTTTTGGCTGATGCTGCATAAGCTCATACATTTTCTTTCTTACATCACATGCCACTACTACAACTACTACTACTACTACTACTAATTCATGGTGTATTCAATAGTAAGAAAAAGTGGGTGGGACATGCTGTATGAAGTAATGAAATTTTTGGATATGGCGTACACACGGTAAGAATATACCAGATCCTTGACATAATGTGGCCTCGACAATGCTCCCTGCATACACATTACTCGGACTCTCTCCAGTCACTATCTGGCAGGGTAGAGGTAGCAAGATTATACACTAGCTAATCCGGAAGCCTCCTCGAGAGTTACCAATAGGTTCAGTCCAGTGTACTAACTAGCGGCCGGCCTGCAAACACCGTTTTAGAGCTGTACCCTCGAAATGTAAGGAATATTGGATCTCGCCACGATATTCATCATAACCTCAAAAGTCATCAATCATACTGCATGATGGAAGAGATAGGGACGGGTTGACCGGAACTTAGCTCTACACGAGTTCCACCACTTCAAGCCTCCAATAAGCAAAGTGGTGGTATTGCACCGGTTGATGAGAGTCATCCACCACCTAGTACTGCCTGGTAGCATAGAGGGGCGGCATTCCTTCATGTGGTGTGGGCGCCACACCTCGACCCCTGCTTACGTTGGTTCACACCTGGGTGATCACCCACCATGTACTTGTGCATGGAGGTTATACCCAGGATTACTAACAGTCCCACCATCGTGAAGGTGCAAGCAGAGGATTTGGCTGTCACAGACCGGACTTTGCCGAAATTGGGTCCACTTGACTTAAGTGTCACCTGAATATCAGTTCCATCAGCGTTTTAGACTCCCAGGTAGCAAGTATAGTTTGTCTGGCATATCTGAGAGAATGTCTGTGACAACCTCAAGGACCAAGCTTCAGCCAGCTTCCATCCTGGCTGAAGAATTATTTCAAATAGCTTGTGTCAGTGTGTCTAAGGAGATTCGGATCACACATCGGTCTAACTGGTGGGTTAACAAAAACATCAAAATAGTGTTTGTAAGAAAACAAAAGGCTTAAAGAAAATGGTAGAAAAACAGATACAAAAAAAGAACGGACCTGTTTCTTAAAGCACAAATGCCAAGAGTACAACTTTTCTATTTCTAAGAAGCTTAAACAGTCTAAAAGAATCAATAGCAACAAGAATGCCAACCTTCACCCTGGACAAAAACCTTATTTAGGAAATGGACGAACAGTACCTTCGGAATCTCAACAGATCCTAAATTAAAGTTTAACTCTCCCACAGCAGACAATACCTGTTGGCTGGTAAATTATATGAACATGACTCCATCCAGATCCAATCTTGATATTAGACCTCTCCTAACAGAAATCACCATAACCAAAGAAAATGTAATTCAGGCATTAAACCGTCTCCGAAAATAAATCAGCTTCTGGCCCCGATATAGTCCCCGTCTTCATCATGAAAGTAAGCAGTCCATTTATCATTGAGGTCTTGCTACACATATTTAGAGAAACCCTTCATACTGGAGTTATCCCTGAAGCATGGAAACATTATATTGTAAAACCCGTGCCTAAAGTCAAACATCTAAACAACAAAGACTTTTGTCCCATCTCTATAAGCTGCAATTTATTAAAGCTGTTTGAGAAGACTGCTACCAATTCTTGTCATGCACTGTTTCCAGAAAAGACCTCCATATTTACACACTGTGATTCCAAAGAGATCGATTGTGAAAAATTAATGGACACCCTATTTCAGATCCAAGTGACTCTGAATGCCAAAGAACAGATTGATGAAATCTTTTTAGATATTAAAGTTGCTTTCGACAATGTCTCCATCAATGCCTTGATGACTATACTTGAAAGGTATTTTAGAATACATGGAGGCTTATTAAAAGTCCTCATTTCCTTTCTCAAACAGAGGCATTTGAGGGTTGAACACAGGACCTTCCAATCGAAACACATCATCTACAGAGGAGTCCTGCAAAGTGGCATCCTTTCTGCCCTATTTTTTGCTGCCACATTGGACCCCTTTCTTTTTATGCATTCTGATTGCAGCACTTATGCAGATGATATAAAACTCTTCATCTTGTCCAAAAATGGTGAAAAATCTAATGCTATCAGCACCCTAATAGAAGAACTTGACCTTTATCTTGAGAATATTGACCTATCCATAAACCCAACCAAGTCAGCTCAAATATCTTTCACCAACTTGAAGATGAATATACACATACACATCAATGGTTATAGGGTCTAGAAGGTCTCACATAACACTGATTTAGGACATATGAGGATGAAGGCCTGACCTTCCAACAGCACTTCGCTAACACTAAGGCAAAAACTCCGTCAGCGATGCGGGCAATAAGGCAGGAAATTACTGGATAAACAAGCAGAAACTTTCCACTTGCTATATACAAACATGTCTTAGCATTAGCATTAACATTAGTAGAGGCATATGATGCAAGAAAGCAAGCTTATTCAGCATCAGCCAAAAAAAAAAAAAAAAACCCACTCCCATTTCACCCATCTGTTCGTTCGAAATACCTGTCCAGTTGAGCTTTAAATTTGTTTAGGCTATCAGCTTCAACAACAAGTGATGGAAGTCGGTTCCACTAACCAACCACCCGCTGGCCAAAGGCAAATTTCCGCACATCTATCCGACATCCGTCCTTCCTCAATTTGAATTTATGCCCTCTGAGGTGATTATTCTGAGCAAGATGAAGAATCCCATTGGCATTGAGCATGCTCAAACCATTCAAAGCCTTATACACCTCTATCAGATCACCTCGCCGGTGCCTAGTCTCCAGACTCTGTAATTTGCAAAACTTAAGCCTTTTATCGTAAGAGCAACCCTTTGTTCCATTCACTAATCTTGTTGCCCTTCTCTGTACCCGTTCCAGCAGTTCTACATCCTTCTTGAAATGAGGCCTCCAGACCTGTATACAGTACTCAAGATGTGGCCTAACCATTGCCTTATACAAGGGAATAATCACCTCCTTATCCCTGCTAGAAAAATTCCTGTATATCATTGACAAGACACCATGAGCTACTCTTGCAGCTCGTCTGCACTGCTCAGAGAACTTCATATCTGCCTGCACAATTACCCCCAGGTCCTTTTCATTCTCCACCACTGTCAGTGTAGTACCGCAGAGTTGATACGTTGCTCTGGGGTTACTGTTTCCCATATGTAGTACTTTACATTTGTCAATGTTAAACTTCATTTGCCACCTCTCAGCCCATCTGTTCAACCTTTCCAGATCCTGTTGCAGCAGCATAGCGTCAGTAGTGTCCTTAACGACCCTGCCAACCTTTGTATCATCTGCAAACTTGGACATTAAACTTGATATCCCATCATCAATATCATTCATAAACACCGAAAACAACAACGGACCCAACACTGAACCTTGAGGAACTCCACTAATAACATTAGTCCACGTTGAGCAGTGTCCATTGATTACCACTCTCTGTCTTCTGCCACTCAACCAACCCCTTATCCATAGCAGCAATTTGCCTCCAATGCCACACTGCTCCAATTTGTGCAGCAGTCTTCCATGTGCAACAGTATCAAAAGCCTTTCTAAGATCCAAATATATAATATCAAAGTTATTCCCTGCATCCAGTTCTTTTGTGACTACATCATAGTATCCAATCAAATTGGTCAGGCAAGACCAGCCCTTAACAAAACCATGCTGCGTCTGAGCTATAACTGAATTCTTGTCTAGATGATCCTGCAGTGCTTCTTTAACCAGTGCCTCCATTAATTTACCTGGAACAGAAGTTAAACTAACAGGTCTATAATTACTTGTGTCAGCCTTTGATCCTCCTTTGTGAATTGGGGTTACATTTGCACATCTCCAGTCTATGGGTACCTCCCCTGAGTCCAAAGAAGCTCTCATAATTATGGCTAGGGGTTTGCATACTTCCTTTGCTGCCTCCTTTAATATAACTGGATAGATCCCATCCACCCCAGGTGCCTTTTTTATGTTTATCCTCAACAATCTCTCCTCCACTTTCCTCTCAGTTATTACAAAATCATCCAGCTCACTGCCAATGTTTACTTTACCTACATCATTCTCCTTCCTGAATAACTCCTCATGCGTGAATGTAGATGCAAAATACCTGTTTAGATTGTTAGCCACCTGAGCAGGATCCTCAACTGTTGAACCATCAATATCCAGTGGACCAATCTGATTCATCCCTTTCCTTCTCGAGTTCAAATATGTAAAGAACTCTTTTCTGTTTTTCTTTGCATCCTTTGCCAAGGATTTTTCGTAGTCTGCCTTTGCCTGCCTAATCTCCTTTGTGACTTGGTTACAGACCAACTTATATCTATCATAGGCTTCCATGTCACCCATTAATTTGTATGTATCCCATGCATTTTTCTTCTCTGCCACATGTCTCATTAATTCATCTGACAACCATTTAGGCCTAAACCTTGAACAATATTTCTTAGTTGGTATGTAAAGCCTGGTAGCCTCCAAGATTAGTTCCTTGAATGCTTCCCATTTTGAGTTTGCTGTTGGTAACATCATCGGTTGGTCCCACTGTATAGAATTTAAATACTGTCTCAGACCATCATAGTCGCCTTTACGAAAACAAAAACCCTTCCCTTTACCTCTGATGGTAGTTACCTCCTTGAGTAAATCCCACTTCAACACACTGTGATCACTGCCACCTAGTGGTTCATTTATCTGCAGATTCTTAATGCATGAAGAATCACTACTGATAATCAGATCAAGAGTATTGCTCCCTCTTGTTGCCTCACGAACATGCTGATGTAGAAAACAATCATCCAATAAATCCACAAAAGCCTTGCTAGTGTGCGAGTGACCAATCCACAAATTCCAGTCAATATCTGGGAAATTAAAATCCCCCATTATAAGACTCTCTGATTTACTGGCCCACTCTATTTCCCTGTACAATATCTTATTATACTCATCAGAGTCATTAGGGCTATAGCACACTCCTACTCTCAATTTTGATTTCCCTATGCTTATGTCACACCAGACTGACTCGACACTGCCCTGTCCATCGATGTTGACTGGCTTCACTTCCTTGGACTTTATGTGTTTCTTAATTAATAGCATAACCCCTCCTCCCCTCCTGTCCTGTCTATCCTTTCTATACACATTGTATTCCCCAAATTCCAGTTCCGCATTACTTATATCTGTGTGACACCACGTCTCTGATATCCCAACAATATCTGCCTTTGATGTTTTGAGCAATACCTCAAATTCATCAAATTTATTTACCAAACTCCTAGCATTGGTGTACACGCAGGTATACATGCACCTGTTTCTATTCTTAGCTACCCTAACACAACCCATGTGTTTACTTGTACCGCAATGACTACCAGCAGTCTCTGAAATATCCTGCATCTTGTTTTCCGGGCTTCTGCTCATTTCAATAGAAGCAGTGCAAGAATCACTTCCACCTCTGCCAGTGGCTACTGTTAATCTATTAGTCCTTGTATCCCCCCCAACTAGCAGTTTTCCGACCCACCTAACACTGCCTCGACAGCATCAGCAAAAATTCTTGCACCCTTTCTATTTAAGTGTATCCCATCCCTGTAGAAGCAATCTCTCCTGTTAACAAGTACAGTCCAGGCTGAAAAAAATTCTACCCCTTGAGCCTTGCACAATCCCTCCAGGGCCGAATTGATCGACAAGGCTCTCATCATATACTCCCTCCTATTGTGTCTGGGCAGAATTGCAGACAATTTCAAGTTCAACCCTAATTCACGGCTTTTTTTCAACAGTGACCTGTACTTGCTAAGTAATTCCGCCGGTCTCCTACTCTTAATAAGTCTTGTTCTGATTCCCATATATGCCTCAGCAATCTAGTCCTCTGCTTCCCACATTAGCTTCAAAAAATTCATGGGTATAGAGTACTGGATTTTAAGATGGTTGAACCATGCTAATAGCTACCCTTTTACCGTCTCAAGATCTATAATATATGCAAACCTTGGTTGCAGCCCTTGAAATCAATTGCTCTTGGCAGGAAATCTATGCAACTTCTGTCAGCTACTCACCAATCACCTTGATGACCCAAATGTCCACAACTTGAGGACATTTGGGTGTCCACAAGGCCCTAGGCCGTCCCACATCATTTGCAATGATACGTGGAATCCCCTATGAAGCTCACCACAGAATTTAACTACGCTTAGATTTTTTCCGGCTAACATCCTCCAAATGTACAACAGCCTGAAGACTGACCCCCCACAAGTTCTGTGATGATAAGGCGTACAAGTTCAGAAGATACAGGACATGTACCATCACATACAGCTATAGCAGTTTCCTGATTATCCCATCAGAATGGAATCTCTGGTCAACCCTACTTTTCTCCTCTGCTGAGGAGAATTAATTTGTTTTAAATTATCTGTTTGTATGTATTATTATGTATATGTTATGTTAATTGTATATATTACAATACGTATGTATTTATATGTTTTTTTACCATTTTGCATGTATCACTGTACACTGAGTGGACAGAAATCACAGGATACCTAGTAACAGGTAGGCCCACCTTTTGCCTAGATAAGGGCAGTCACATGGCGAGGCATTGTGTCCACTGGTTCATGAAAGCGTTCCACAGGCATTTCCATCCATGCTTGCTGCACCACTGTCCATAATTCCGTTGCATTCCTGGGTGAAGGATCCAAGCTTGAAAGGACCTTACCACAGCATCCAAAATATGCTCCACAGGGGTCAAGTCCAGTGAATGGGAAGGCCATTCCATGGTGGTAAAATGTGCGGAATGCTCTTCGTACCATGTTCTAGTCACCACGGCTCTGTGGGGAGGCGCATTGTCCTGCTGGAAGAGTCTGTGGATGCATGATGACCATGACGGAGAATCCATCCTTCTATTACATCCATTTTTGCAAAAATTACATCAATTTTTTACAATTCTTTCCATACACTGCACACTGTCTTTGTGCATTACATGATGTAATCAAATATTTGCAATAATACCCTTACAAATTTCGGTTTTATGACCATGAAGGGATGTAGATGGTCTGCAAGGATGGACCCTTAACCTGGACTGTTCAGAGATGGTCTAAACATACCAGAGATCCCAATGTGTGCCAGTTGAACACGCCTCAGACCATTATCAACTGTCCACCTGCCTGAACAATTCCTTGTTGACATGACGAGTGTATAGCTTTGTGCGGTTTCTGCCAGATATGCACACCCTCCTATCCGCTCAAAATAACTGGAAACAGGACTCATCGGACCAGGAGGCTTGTTTCCAATCATCCAAGGTCCAGTGCTGATGCTCTTTCACCAAGTTGAGGCGCAGAGCCCTGTGTTGTGGTGTTAGCAATGGGACTCTGGTGGGTCAGCGGCTCCTATTGCAGCTAATTATCGTCTGATGGACTTGGTGGAAAAGTTTCTGCACCTTCCCTGTTGAGTCAGCAGTGATTTTTGCCACTGCCGCTCTCTGGTTGGCTGAAACAATGCAAGACAGACTCCAGAGGCCATGTTCATCCACCATCTTTCTCTGCCCACAGAGCTGTTCACGATGAGATGTTATTCCAGACATGGCATATTTCCTATACCCTCTTGATACTGTCAAATGGGGATAGTGCAATTCCTGTACCACTTCTGCGATAGAGTGACCCATGCATCAGGCACCCACTATCATCCCTCTTTCAAAGTCAGTTAACTCGTGACGTTTATTCATACTGACATCGAATTACCATCTATGTGAATGCAGTAGGTTTTTCCACTGTTGTTGTTGTTGTTGTTTTGGTTTTTAGGAGCATTAGCAACTAAGGCCATATTGCTCCGGGATATGCAGTGGTCATTCCCTGACCTTTCCGCATCTTCCGTATTTGGTGGTGATGGACTCCACTAGCAAGAGGGGTGACAGTGTCCCATTGTTCTGGAACTAGGTATCCCAAGAATCCTGTCCTTTTGTTGTATATATATCTGTATGTGCTTTATTTGCTCATATTGGATGTTATTCGTTGTATTATTTGATAGAAACTAATGTTTATGCATGCGTAATTTATGTACAACTTGTACATTTAACATCTAAGTTATAATGTACAAATGTATATAGGCACCCTATATATATATTTTATTGAATTTTATTCTTGTTATACAACATTTATTTTATTTTGTTTTAATATTTTAACATATGGTTATACGATCAGCACGCATGTATTTTATTTTATATTATAATAATAAAGACGTTTTACAGATTCGAGTCAGTGTTATCTACTATCATTACAGATGAATTACAGAGTTCCTGACTCCAGAGGCCTTTTCAATGTATATAGGCACCCTCCTAGCTGAAGGCTGTTCAGGGGTGAAGCATATCACACTATGTACCAAAATCTACAGTGAGCAGTTGGATGGGAAGAGCTTCCCACGTGAGCCATGCATTGGAAGCAATTTTATCTCTGTGGTCTTTGTTGTGTCTGCCATGGAGTGTTTTCATTGCCTATCTAGCTTCATTTGTGCCAACTGTGTGGCAGGGGACTCCTTGCTTAGGTTGAGTGGGGTATGCTGGCTGGGTGTCTACCTTCCTTATGGCCTGGTAGAGAGCTGCCCCGTTTTTCTGGAAGTAATTATTTAGGTTAGCTATCGCTGTTTTCTGATGCTCGATGAGGTCTATCAGGCCCCTTCCTCCCTCTTTCCGAGCTATTGTTAGTCTCTCCACGGCTGATTTCGGGTGGTATTGGCGACTGTTGGTCATCATTGTCTTTGTCACTATTACAAAAGGTCACTTACTACAATGGGATACAGCTTGAAATCAGGTTGATTACTGCCATCTGCAGCAATCAGCAATCAATCATTTTCCAGAGCCATCATCACTACCTCTTCTCTCCTTATACATGCAATTTCACTAACAATGCCCTTTTGTTTTTTCCCCACCTGTATTTTTTTGCTATTTCACTATTGAGAAACACTTCTGAACAACATATCTGAATAAGCAGCACAACTAAGAGGAAGATTACGTTCTATGACAAAAGATGCAAATAAATATTCAGCACATCTCATAACATCATCACTATGAAATGTTACATCCATTTTTGCATTTCTTTCCATACACCGCACACTGTCTTTATGCATTACATGATGTAATCAAATATTTGCAATAGTACCCTTACAAATTTTAGTTTGTTTCAACTACATACAGAACTCATGCATATGCACAAACTTGTATATCAGCTGAAATTTTTCAGCTTTCAGTTTGAGACTTTACAGCACTATAAATCTACAAGTCTATATATACTCTCAATAAGAGCACATAAGGCCACAGTAGCCAAGTAGTCGAGAGAGAGAGAGAGAGAGAGAGAGAGAGAGAGAGAGAGAGAGAGAGAAAGAGAGAATTATTATTATGAATATTATTATACTCACATAATCTGGCCACCTTGCTAAAAAATTTGAAGATAACTTTTCATTCTTTGCATCTTCAATACATTTGCAGCGCTCCATTCCGGTTTTAAACGGATGAAGAATTTCTAATAATATAACTCCAAGACTGTATATATCAGCCTATATGAAAAAAATTTATATATTACGAAAGAACAATAAGTGATAAATTAAATAGTCAAAATAAAAATTCTCTTTAATTGATGACTAATAAGTTACACTGCTATAATTAAAACAGTGAGAATTTGCAATTATTTTACCTCTCTTACATAAAAATAAAGGAGAGTTGAAAGAGTTACTTATCTTAATTTTTAGTATAAAAATATTAATTTAGGTTACTACATAGCAAATCTTAAAGAGTTGCTGTATAAAAATTTACCTGATTGGATATTTCCTTATTTCTGAGGCACAGAACTGAATGCAAATGAAATGAATTGGATGATCATAGGATGAACTAAAGAAGGCCTTAGACATGTTATTACTTTTAAAATCAAGTCCAAGAAAAACCCTCCAGGCATAAAATTTCATGTAACAATTAGTTTTGAGTGGTAAATATTACAAGATCTGTTTACAGAGATAGAATGTAAGATAAACCAAATGCATGCTTGCCACAAAGCAAGCATTTGGTCTACATTACATTTTCCATCTTTGTATGAGCGAAAACAAACATTTGGTTTATCTTATATTAAAGAAGATAATGCTACTGGGCAGATAAAAAAAGCTTGTTGTGACCGCTTCTGATATCATTCATATTAACCTGCCCTCAGGGTTTATCACTGTTCATATTGAACAATCCATCTCTTAGTCACATTGCTGTCCCACTTTCTTCAATGGTCATTGCTCAGCGCTTGTCCTCATTTCACATGTACAAATCTACCAGGTCAGCATTTTCTTCCAAAATCAGGATTCAAAAGAAACTATGACAATTATTAAAGCTGAAACATTATAATTAAATTCCAGCATCAACAATTCATTTTTGTTTATAGTTTGATATACATTTTTATTTAATAGTCTTTGTTTTTTTTGTTTGTGTTGAGATTAGTTTATGTATGTAGAATAAACTTTTAATAAAATTGAATTTTGTTCTAATTTACAGCTCAGCCCAAAAGTAAATGTTTGCTTTTAGTTATGAATTCCAAACTTTCTTTTTAACCATCATTTATGAATTTTCAAATGCTGTCATTTCTCAACATTTTCCAAAGATGACAAGTGAATGGGCTCTCTCAAATATAGGTGGCAGCAAACATGTTAGCAGACTTCATGTTAGCAGAAATAACAGTCAGTAACTGCTGAACCAGGCATTTCATCTGTATGGACTGCAGTGACAAGACTGCCTGAGTTTGATGGTATTTATCATCAGCTAAAATATATTCACAATAGAAAAGTACACCAGAATTTTCCACAACTTCATCTTCCATCAGTGCTGAGCATATCAGACATCAGTAAAGATATCACCTGAACTTCCAGTGAGAATACTCCAGAGCTCTCAAACTCTGAATAAGTTGTAGTCAGTTTCCAATGCCACTATACAATATGGCATTACAACATTTGTTCTAGCAACTTAGGCAAGTTGCTAGAACAACTTTGAGTTTAATGGACAATCTGATCTTCCATCTTCCATATCATCTTCCATCATCAGTATCAAATTCAGCATAACGACCTTATATGGTCCATTAAAGTGATTTTTATTGTATTATGCTCTTTCTCTATTATAACTGAACCTCCCAAATCTGGCAAACTGTCTGAGAATTGGCAAATTTAGCTCATGCATCAGCCATTCACCAAATTCATCAGTGCTAAAGTATACAATGGGAATTTCACCTCAGTCATAAAATTTTACTGTGATCTAATAACATCAAAAATTTTTAAGGACTATAGATAGAATTGTCTAATTGTTATTTATGATTCAGAAACAAGATAATCTATCTAGTTTCTGAATTTCACGATTCATAGATGAAGCATTTGACTGAGGTAAAGATTTACTAAACGTGTTTACTCTTTAGTGAATGTTTCAGACAACATGGAAACATCAACTTTTATTCATTTTTATTGTCCAAATGCCACCTGAAAGAAAGTTAAGTAGCCTAGAGGGCTAAGGCCTTTCAAAGGGCCATATACACAGGTCATTATATATTGTGGGAAACTGTGCTACTGGTTAGATAAAAAAAAAAAAAAAAAAAGCTCGTCACGATAGACTCTGATATCATTCATACTAACTCTGACTTTCCCTCAGGGTTTATCACTGTACATATTGATTTTTTATTTTTATTTTTTTTTTTTTTAGGTCCTTGCCACTGAAATCTCAGGAAATTAGGTGGCAGGACCTGCCAGAGTGAAAACGTAAAATTACTGGGTACCTGGTCTGCCTCCACAAGGCATAGTGTGGACAACGTTGGGCCCCAGCGGGGTCTAGCGGCTAAATGGCCAGAAGAACAACGAAACACAACACTACACTTACAAAATCCATACACTTTTAAATCTCTGGCCTTCCCAGTGAACTGGTACACCTACAATGAAAGCAACGCGGAGATGGGGGAAACCCCTGGTGCCGTTAGACACGAACACACTATACACTATACTGTACATATTGATCAATCCATCTCATGATCATGTCATGGCTGAATAGATGTCCCCAGCTTAGTGCTCTTAACTGGGGCTGTAAAAACAGGACTAACTGAATTTGCATTAAGTGGAGGGATATATCTATAGGAAATAATATAAAGAATTTTACATGACTAGCATGACCAACATTACCTACTGATTTTATGGTACCACTTCTTTATAATACTGGTTCAGATTCAGAAGCAAGTGCCCCTGAGTCCAATAGCCATTTAAGCAAAAGCAAGAAGTATTTATGAGGATATTACAGATGAGTACGGCGAACCTCAAGTCACGTTAGTAGCAAGCAATGGTTGGTTTAATAGGTTCAAGCATCGTGCTGGTTTCCAAAACATTAAAGTATGCGGTGAAGTTGCCAGTGCCAATTCTGCAGCTGCAGAGAAATTTTGTGATGTGTTGGGAAAAAAGCCTTCTAAATCTCCACAGCACTATGCTTATCAACTGGAGAGTTAATTCTGGCAACAATGCTCAAAAGATAAAACTTGCTGATGTTATGCCTGTCTCCTCTCTCTTTTTGTAATTTTATAATTTTAAAATTTTTGTAATTTTTCCTGCACGTGAGATAAAAAAAAATTGAATAAATAATTCTATTGACATGTTCGTGGAACGTTTCTTTTTTGCTTCAATCAAATTTGCGAGTGCTGCATAAGCATTTAGGGAAATTCTGACTTACGTAGAGTTCCACAGAATGCAACCCTTACATAAGTCAGGGAGTGGCTGTATTGTTATTTCACATTTTTGTAATGCCAAATGGCACAAGACTGAGAGGTGCAGAGATCAAACCACCAGGTTGTGAGCACATTATGCCATGTTGCTCTTGCACCGTAAAGCCCACACTCAAACAAACAACAATCAGGTTGTGATTTAAGGTATCTAGAACACCATTAACTACACTGAAGGGTTGTTGGTGAGATTAAGAGCATTGGATGTGTGGTTAGTATGTTTTCTAATCAGCGTGACTAGAAAACAGAGACAGAAGAAAGAAGACAATGCTACTGGGCAGATAAAAAAAAAAGCTTGCCATGATATCAGAGTCCTCGTCAAGGTCTCTGATATCATTCATACTAACTCTGACTTCTCAGGGTTTATCCCTGTTCATATTGATCAATCCATCTCATGGTCATGTCACTATCCCACTTTCTTCAATGGTCACTGCTCAGCAAATAGTCTTCATTCCACATGTACAAATCTACCATGTCAGCCTTTTCTTCCAAAATGCTAGGACTCTTTAGAACAAGATTCACTGTTCTGGATCTACTTGCCATTGATGACTACAGTTTTATTACAGTTGCTGAGACTTAGTTTACAGCCAAAAGTGACTTAGTTACTCTTGATGCCAATTTTTTTGGCGCCTTTGGTGGGCAGGAGCAGCAGTGCGTAGCACACGCTTCTTGATTAGACTGGGGTTCGAGCCCATGACCACCAAATACAGAAAGGTCAGAGAATGACCACCGCATATCCCCGGAGCAATATGGCCTTAGTTGCTAATGCTCCTAAAAACCAAATAACAAACAAAACAGCTGCCAATTTTAACTTTCATTTTCATGCTACATCTCATGAAAATTGATGGGGCGGTGGCATTTGTCTGTTCACCTTCATGGCATATCCTATCTTCCATCATCAGTATCAAATTCTCAACTTGAAGCTATAGCTGTCTGCGTCCACATTCACAGAACCCTGATCCTTTTTTTGGGGGGGGGGGGAGTTTTGGCCCCTCCTGTGTCCACTGGTCAGGCTGACAATCTCAGCTCCTGGTTAATCTCCATCTCTAAACCATCTGATATTATAATTTGTGACCTTAACCTCAGTAATTCACATCTTACTGACACTGTTACTCACTTGCCTAACCAGCTTCTAATTCTCAACTATATGGAAGCTGCATTCCCACCTACTAGTTGTGCTGCCAGGTTAGACAGAATTTTTTATAATGCCCAAGTTGCTGTTTTCATCAAAAATCTGCCACTTTGCTTTGACTCAGACCAACTTCTCCTACAAGCCACATTCACAATATTTTGCCATCTTACAATCCCAAGATCATCTCCTAAGTCTCTGGGCAAGGTGATAAAACTGTCTTTTCTCTGGGCAAGACAGTTTTATGACCACTTTTCCCAAACCAAGGTCTCTTGCCAAGTTCCTATCTACCTTTTTTTCCTGGTCAGTCTGCCTTCAATTCCTCTCTCTGAAGCTGGGTTTTGGGTTGCCTCTCTGCCTTGCTTTTATTTCACGTGACAAAATTTATGCGGTGCGAGTTCTCCTTGCAATTTGAACCATACTGGACATCCAACTTATTGATGCTTTTTTGGAACAATCAGAAAGCATTTTGTAAGTCAGGCAGCCCTCTCACAGGACATATACTAATTTCCCGACTCACTGTTCCCTGTTAAATACTGCTAATAAAGCAGCCCTAACTGAATTTATCAATTCTCGATTTAATAAAGGAAAGAGGATCTTTTCACAAAAATTCACATCCGTCCCTCAAGACCATCTAGAGGCCTGGGCAGATTATGTTACCAGATTTGGTCCTATCTCATCCTCTGATGTAATGCCGTGTTCAAGGACTTTTCATGTTTGGAAATACTGTCTGAAATCTCAATTTCGGCTTCAGACTTAAAGTGGCTAATCAACTCCCTTCCAAACTTCTCTGCAATTGGACCAGATGAAATCCCCAACTGCTGCCTCAAAATTGGTAGTTTTTTCTTCCCGGACACCTTGGCAAATCCTTCATGATCCACTCATGTTCTCTAACAGATCTGTAACCTGCTTAGGCATGCCCCAAAGAGGAACCCGCTTGGCCTTGTTCTCCTCAGCCATATCATCACCTGAACTTCATATGCTGATATTTTCCTCGCTTTTTTTAGCCCCCCCCCTCAACAATGTCAGCATTTTCGATTCATCATGTAGGGCTCAACAACTGATTGACAACTTCCTGGATTATATTCAACTTTTTGGTTTGCATATCAACTCCTCAAAGACCAAGTATCTACCGTTTGCTCCTTCGACAATCTCCTCTTTCCTACAAATTAGAATCCAATATAAATTAATTCTCCTGTAAACCAGATTAAATTCTTAGGAGTATATCTGAATTAAACTTCTCTTCTCAGCCCACTGCACAAAACTTCAGTCTAACATTCTAACAGCATTTTAGTTTATGAAGTATGGCCTTACTCTCATTCACAGTCGAAACACTATCCAGAAATACTTTGCTACCTATATCCTACCTCACTTCCTCTATACATCAACAATCTGGTCTTTCATGTCAAAATCCACCCTTCAGCCTATTATGTCAGCACAATAGTTTTCCATTAAATGGTTAAACACCTAGCTCGGACATCCTATTGTGTTATCTTCACATCAACTGTACCAACAAATTGAAATGGTGCCTGATACTGTTGGCTGGCCAAAGTAAACTTCTTAATATCTGGGACTTTCTTCAGTGGCAAATTCCATTCAAGACTGCCAGAGCCATTCCATCTCTTCAATCTACACCCTCCAAAATAAACTGTTTTGATTCTTCATTAATCAACAACTCTGTTAAGCTAGCCACCTCCATCAATCTTGACCCTGATGTCTGTATTCAAGACAAAGCACACAGAAAAAATATTTTAGAGTCTCTCAACATCTAACTTTTAATTTTTGAAGACTTATTATCTTTCAATGAGTTTGTTACATTTTTGTTTTTCCTTTTGTTAAAGCCACATTTACCTATTTTATATGTTATTATTACTTAATTTATGTAAACCTGTCTAGCTTGGCTGTACTGGGGTATTGCCCTTACTTTTTTGGATGACAACGAATGATTTTATATATATAGAAAGCTGAAGCCAGTTGGAGTTGGAAACATTAAAATCATTGAGGAAAATTACTTCACTATTAGGCAAGTTCAAAAGAAAGGTTCAAAAAGTTCTGAGTAATTTGGGAGACTGACAGAGGCAACAGATGAATTGACAGAATGGATAATGAGATTCCAGGTTAGAAAGTCTCTGACAGTGAACATCTGAGCAGACATATGCACAAATTGAAAATTGAAGATTTATTTTTCTCTGATTTTTTAAAGGTTATAAAACTGTTAAGGCACTAGCATTACTTTCATGCCGAAATTCCAACTCTAAATAACCATCTTTATAACAGACAGGGAGTTATGCTTTCTCTCTCAGCAGTGTTTCTCACTGGGCTATTTGGAGGCATTTAGTAAAAAATAATGAAGTAAACACAACTAATATATTTAACTAAGACAGGATTGGTATACACAAATGCATTTACCTAAGACAGAACTGAATGTTTTAATGTTTCCTGACAAATAACTAAGTGTTATCAGCACAACTTGTAAAGAAAGACGGCGATTCACTTTTTTTTGTTATTAAGCATAAGTTCCAGATTATTATTATTATTATTTTTTAAAAATTTCCTCACTGTAAAAATGCCCTTGCAGATAGCAAAGTAGGTTTGTTTGTTGGTTTACTCAGGGATATTTTCTGGCCTTTTTGACATTTTGCATTATAAACAAAGAAATGTGCTAAATACAAATCAACGCTGCTGAATCTGAACAAAAAAAATGACATAGATATAAATGTGAATAATAAACAAAGTGGTGATTCAACGTTATTCAGTGCTGGCAATGCTCTCTCTCTCTCTCTCTTTAAAAATTGGAAGATCAAAAATTTCAGTTTTTGAGCTTCCAGATTAGTGGCTTGTACTATACTTTTCTTGTAGTGGACTAAAGGTTACGCAACCACAATAACAAGGTAGGCAGTGCTCTTGAACTAAGCAATTAGAATGCTATTCACTGATAATAGCAATAGGGTAAATAGAAAACTTTTCTCTTTGTTGGCAACATTATGTATTATGTTTCTTTGAATTTAGAATGACTGCTATATTTTTAATACTATGAAGGAAAATAAGCAACAACCTCACCTTATATTTATAGTAAATGTATTCTCACACATAGCATGTGCATGGTATTGTGAATGACAGATTATTCTATAAAAGAGGATGAACATGTCATTACCTTATAATCAATTGAAGATCCTGCTTTCTGTTCAGGAGCAGCATATGGAGTTGTACCAACACAGAAACTATGCTGCCTACAATCTCCATCTCCCACAAAGGATACACCCTGTTCAGAACAAAGTAAAGTGGCTAATCCAAAGTCTCCAATCTTGATGAAGTCCTTATTTTTGTCAAAGAAAATGTTCTGAGGCTAAATGGTAAGGAAAAACAAATAAATAAAATAAACATCAGACTGATTAAGGTTTCTTGGATGAATTATATACATAGGTGCCAATATAAAAACAGTCCCTCTTAGAAGTGATATCAAGCATTATGAAAAGATTAAAATGCTATCAACGTTTGTTTTTGATGCTTGCATCATTTTTTGTGTCTACTACGCTGATCTAAAAAAATACACTCATTGTAGAACATTATTTTCAATTGTCTGAAAATGATAGCAGACTCAAATTAAAAGTGATAGTGCTGAAGTAGCACTATATTTTAAGTGCAAATAATCAATAAGGGTTTTACACAGTGACATATATTTATGTCAGTATTAAAGTTAGAATAAACAGAGTTTAGAAAGATATCAAATTTAAGAATGGCATAGAAAAATCGGATGGCATGAACTGCTTCTGAAGCAACAGGTGCAATGATTAAGAAATTTATTTCAAAATCATTATTTTTCAGAATTCGGCTTTCAACATGCTTCACACTTTCAGATCTCACCATATGAAACCTAGGTTTTCGTTTTGGGTGGCATGCAGAGAAGGGTTTACATAATCATTGTGACTGTATCCATGAGGAATTAATTACAACAAAGATTTTTATTTATTTATTTTTTTTTTTCTGGTGCTACAAGTTCACAACAGGCTGTGCAAGTTTCCTGCAATGTATGGGCTCGAACTAGTAACCTTCCTCCTTGTAGCCATACATGCTAACTACTGGCCAATAACCAAATAGTCAGTCCAAGGTAACAATTAAGACTGTATAATTAATCGCAACTAAGTTGTCCTTTTGTCAGAATCAGCAAATTATGGTTTCTTAGTTGCAAAAACTAGATTTTATCTGAAACTGAAGGTCACCTCAGCAGTTTATTTAAGTCAGAGTGACAATCTGTTAGAGACAGAGCTAGAGATGAGGTTAGAAAGGAACACTGCCATAAGGTGAACTGACATTTTGAACAAAATTTGTAGCCATGTAAATTGAGATCCCACAATAAAATTTAGTTATCACGTTTAGATCTTTACTGGATTATATAGCAATAATGGTAGATAAATAAACAAATAATAGGTACAAAACAATTAACTGTTGCCCTTCATAGCTACATGGATATGGGATTAACAGTGCAAGTGAGAGGAAATATGTAACAATGGGTTAATTAATATAAATGTTAGCATACAAATATAATAATAAGAACATGACTTGTAAGAGAACTCAATTAACAAGTAGCTATACACTGAAATGAAAAAGTAACTGGTGTAAGAGACAGAGAGTAAGAAATAATATAATGCAAAGCATAAAATGAGATGCAGAAAGTGCAAAATACAACACAATATACAATAGCTAAGTGTAAATTCCTTGACACTGCAATCCAGAACATAAGAGAGAGAGGGAGAGATCAAACCCCATTCATGTCGATAAAAGCACAAACTCTGTCATTGTACATCACAATACTAAATAAAATTAGTTAGCTCACTTCTTGAAAGGTAATCTTCTTAGCAGACAAGGAGAATTATGGACTGAGGTGTATAATTCAAGGATAGATTCTGTATTTTCTCATCATAGACAAACTTATTAAAGTTAAAATCCAAAGACTGGTCATGGAAGAGAATCTGAAAGGGCAAAAACTGATCAGACAAGTGAAGATGTAAGGTATGTTTGTGTTAAACGGCTCCTGGGATTTCTCCCATCTCCGCAGGTGTACATTGTATCATGCCAGAGATTTGAAGGTCATGTGCAGTTGTGTTGTGCCCTTTGTTCTTCCAGTCTATTAGCCGCCAAGCCCCTAGTGGGACCCAACGTTACTGCATTGTGCAACAGGGAGGCTGATCGGGTGTACCACTGATGCTAGAGTACTCTGGTGGGTCCTGCCATCTACCTTCCTGAGATTTTAGCTGCTAGGACCAGATTTGAGAATGAGATGATCGCTGTTTCTAGAGCAATGGTTGTAATTTTAACAAAGCATAGGGTTGTTCGCTTATAACTTGTTCTAGGACCTAACAGGTTGGGCAATAATTTTGATGTATTTAGATTTAGACCTGTGGGGCATGAAAAACAAAAAAAAAAAAAAAAAAAACTTGTGTAAGAGAAAAGTGAGGGGGGATGCAGAAGACTGGAGGGAAGGAAACGGAAGGGGCTGACAGGGAAAATGGCACCTACAGACAGTGCGGCATGCCCAATGCCTCACCAGAGGGATGATCCCCCCCCCAAACCATTGTGCAAGAGAAAAGTGAGGGGGGGAGGCAGAAGATAGGAAACAGAAAGAAAGGGCCAACAAGATGTCCCCTACAGACAGTCTGGCATGCCCAATGCATCACCAAAGGGAAGAGTGGGGTGGTGGTAGGGAAACCCCCACCTCCACTAAAAAAAAAAAAAAAAAAAAAAGGCAAGTGCAGAGTAGGTACGACCAGCCAGTAGGAGCCAACAGATTGGTGGAAAGAGTGAAGTCTCCAGCGGTGTGAGTGCTGCTATGATGGATGGGTCATGTTCGGAATGGTCTAGTCCAAGTGTCATCATTGGGACTCCATTTTCGGTGAGTGTGTTGCATCCAGACTGAAGACTGGTCCAGTAGTCCATGATAATGAATAGTGAGGAGGTCTAAACCGGGAGTCCAAGATAGGATGGTCAAGTCCAGTGGAGAGAAGTTGATCCAGGAGTCAATGATGAGGAATATGTGAGGACCCTGTCTTTGATTGCACCACTTGTGTTGTCCCATCCAAGTGGGGGAGACCAGTTGATTGCTCGAAATGTGAGTGATCAGTTGAGTTCTGTACTCCGGATGGTTTGTTGGTGAAGTCTTGTGTAAGTTTGGTCCAAGGCTGAGCGATGTGCAGCAACAACTGGCAGTCTTGGTTGTTTTGACCTATTGTTTTGGGTGCTATGGTGGTGGTAGCGCTTTCTGCCTGGTGAATAGGTCCATTGCAAATTGAGTGAGGGCTCGGTAAGTTTCTTCATTCTGTAGGGTGAGGTATTCTTGGTTTTGGTAGTTGAAGTGTAGTTTCATTACTAGGATCCTCCTTAAGTTGTCATAGATTTCACAGCTGTGGGCAAGGTGCTCCCATGTATGATCCTCTCCACAGTGGCAATGGGGTGAGTCTGTAATTCCGAAGTCATGTCCAGTGAGGAGGTTGGTAGCATAGAGTCCCGGTGAAAACCAGCCAGGTGTGAGGGGGGGTAAGAGGCCCTGACATCCAGGAGGAATCTTTTGGTGACAGTGCCTTTAGTTGAGGTCTGCCATATTTCTTGTCAGGTGTCTGTCCACCCACATCAATTGGATGCACTTCCTTAGATTTTATGTGTTTCTTAACTAACAGCATAATGCCTCTTCCCTTCCTGTCCTATCTATCCTTTCTGTACACATTGTACTCCCCAAATTCCAGTTCTGCACTGCTTATGTCTGTGTGACACCATGTCTCTGATATCCCAACAATATCTGCCTTTGATGTCTTGACTAGCACTTCAAGCTTATCTAATTTATTAACTATACTTCTAACATTGATGTACATGCACCTGTTTCTACTCTTAGTTACCCTAACACAGTCCATGTATTTACTTGTTCCACTATGACTCCCAGCAGTCCTGGAAATTCCCATTGCCTTGCTTTCCAGTCTATATTATTATTTTTATAATAATAATTAAAAAATATGTAATACTCATTTTATAATTATTATTATAATTATAAAATGAATATGCTGAGAAAATGAATATGTCATATAATGAAACAGAAAAAAATATTTAAAAACTTTTCACATTAAAAATAAATAAATTTCTGTTTATTCTTGAGGCCAAAAGAGTTTACATATTCATTGTGACAGCATACATATTGAATTAATTATTTAAAGTAACCAGATTTTCTGATGCCATAGTTCACAATGGGCCATGCAATGTTTTGTGACAGCATATGGACTCGATCCCACAACCTTTTTACTTGTGGCTGCACATGGTAACCACTGGATTGTGACCAGTCCAACACACATATTTTCACAAAAGTCACACCACATTTTCACTGCAGCTTATGTACAATCATCAATGTAGAGGAAAATTAACAAGGTTAGGTTAGAAAATTATAAGTGCAAAGATTAGAAATTATCAAGTGTGCAGATTTTTAAAGTTTTCAATGCTTGAACAACTGTTTTAAATTAAGTGGTACAAAAAACTTACTTTGAGATCCCTGTGAACAATCTGCTTTGAATGAATATGCTCTATTCCTTTTAATATATGGCGAAATATTTTCAATACTTCCCTTTCCTTGACTACTTTGAAAATATCTACAAAAATAATTTATATCTGCATTAATTTTATTGTATTACTATGATCAATTATTAATTTATAAATTTTTATAATTATATTAATAATTAGAGAAAGGAAGTGTAAACTGCAATAATTTTGATAAATTCTATCATCATTAAATAAAAAGCTTCCATTTAAAAATAAAAACTATGTAACTTTTTGGACTCACCTCTGAGGACAAAAGAATTTTTAGCTCTTTCCTAAAATTATTCCTAATTCTCTTCACTAATATAATATTCTGACTACATTCAGTTCCATTTATAATAATCTAAATGTTGCTTACATTTCAAAAACTAAATCCTAATGATAGGTTTTCATCCAACTAGCCATCCCATTTATCTTACATACTTACTGTATGATTTGCTCCATATTAAAAATAGTATTTGTGACAAGATATTGTCAGAAATTTTCCAACCAAATATTTTCTCCTTCTGACTTTCTTAGACTCAAAATCTGATTACCTTATTTGATCAAGTTCCTTAGCTGTCCCAAACAATCATTTTGAATATTGTGACTTCTTAAATCTTAACATTATTTCTTCAATCTAATTACCTACCAATAAAATTATTTTTCCTTTTATTCTTTGTAACTCATCCTTAATCTTTCTTCTGTTCAATTATTGGAAGTTCTGTTTACACCTCACTCATCATCTCACTCTTCAGGCACTTCAGATCATGATCTGATGAACATCTGTTCACTGACAGATCTACAACATTAACAAATAGATAAAGAATGATATACAGTGGACCCCAGCTTTACGATATTAATCCGTTTCAGAGACACCATTGTATCGTGAAAATATTGTAACATGAAACCAACAACATTGTTTTTTGATAATTCATTCCACCTCGGAAGTTTAAATTTTCGTTATATAACTAAGCTATTTATCTCTTTAAAAGGTGATTTTTATAATGGAAATTATACATATTGATTAAAATTAATATATTGATTAAAGCACAACACAAAAAATCACTTCAACTAACGGATGCAAAAACATACCATGCAGCCAACACGTTTACAAGGAGGTTGTTGTTGTTGTTGTTGGGTTTAACGACACATAGGCTACTTGGGCCATATTGTGTCTTCTAATGGTGAATATGAAATAATAACTATATTTTATGATATATTTCTATCCGGTTTAGGAAAGTAAATAGTTCTTTTTTATTAGGATCATCTCCCAGAATCTGCAATAAATTTATTGATGACTGTGTTTTAGCAATTGATTTAAAAGTATCTAAGCGGATGTTCTGAAAGTGGGGACAGTCCACTAACAAATGGCAAATGGTCAGTTGTACTTGACATGATGTACATTGTGGAGCGCTGTCATTAGTTAATAGATACAGGTGAGTGAGATGAGTATGCCCAATCCTGAGCCTTCCTAAAATTGTTTCTTCTCGTCTGCTTTTCTGGAAGCTGGAGGGCCACAGCTTTGGTTCTGGTTTTATTTGGTATAATTTGTTTCCTGGATAACCTCTCCAGATTAGTGACCAGCTATTGTAACATGCTTTACGGATGATATGTTTATAATCAGTATATGGGGTTCGAAAAGTCTGCAAAAGAGTAGTATCTGGTTGTTTGGCTGCAAGATCTGCTCTTTCATTTCCTGCTATCCCAGAATGACCTGGAATCCAGCAGAATGTTTGGTTTGACTCATTACACACAAGTAATTTAGAATGGATTTGTTTTATTACAGGGTGAGAGGAGTTGGTATTACTATTTATGGCAGAGACAGCACTGAGCGAGTCAGTGTATATTAAGGAAGATGAAATTAGAAGTTGAGTAATGTGACCTAGAGCCGAGTTAATAGCATAAATCTCAGCAGTGAAGATACTGCATTCTACAGGTAATGAGACAGAAGTGGTGAGAGATGGATCGCCGCAGGGCCTACTTGGGTCTCAGTTTTTGATCCGTCTGTATAGATCTTACAGGCCTGTGAATTAGAAGCAGAGTGAGCTTCATATAACTGTGCGATATTGAAGGGACACAAGGTGTTCTTTCCCCCACTGTTGGAAATAGTCATCGTAAATTGCAGGGATATTTGTCCACAGTGGATCAGGCGGTGTTATGACCTGATATATATTGCCGATTTCAATATTCCACGTTTGAGTTAGTTCTTTAAGTCTAAGTGCAGCAGGTCTGTTTTCATTTGGTTTACTGTTGTAAAATGAATCCCATTCGGTATTGTACAGACATCTCCAATTCGGGTGGTAGGGAAGACTGCGGATTTTTGCGGAATATATTAAAAGCAATGTTTTCCTCCGAAGATGTAAAGGAGGTTCGTGAGCTTCAATGTAAAGGCTCTGGACTAGGGAGGTTCTGAAAGCCCCTAGAGAAACTTGAAGGGCACTGTGCTGGATGGTATTTAATTGCTCTAAAATACTCTTCCTCGCAGAGTCATACACTGGAGAACTGTAGTCCAAACGGGACCTGATGAGAGCTCTATAAATATGAATAAGCGTATGCCAATCAGCACCCCATGACATGGATGACACACACCGAAGGATATTCAATTTCTTCAAGCAGATGGTTCGAAGATAGGCCACATGTGCTTGAAAGTTCAGTTTCCTATCTAGTATCAGGCCAAGAAAGTGGACAGTGTTAACCAAAGGAACCGACACATTTTTTATCTTTAACTCAGGATCAGGATGAAATGACCGGAATTTGCAGAAATTTTTTTTTTTTTTTTTAGGAGCATTAGCAACTAAGGCCATACTGCTCCGGGATATGCGGTGGTCATTCCCTGACCTTTCCGCATCCTCCGTATTTGGTGGTGATGGGCTCGAACCCCGGTCTAATCAAGAAGGGTGTGCTACGCACTGCTGCTCCTTCCTACCTGGCTACGGAGGCGCCTTTTGCAGAAATGAGTGGTAGTGGATTTCTGTTCAGCAAGATGGTATCCATTGCGTAAAGTCCACGATTCTATTCTGTTTAGAGTAATTTGTAACAGTCTTTCGATAGTATTCATATTTTGTGATTGGCATGATATGGTAAGGTCATCTGCATACATATATACTTCAATAGTTTTTGGAAGATCTTCCGATATATTGTTGACCCTAATTGCAAATAGGGTTGGACTCAGTATGGAACCCTGTGGGACACCCTCTTCTTGAATATGAGATGTTGATAGGAAGTTTTGATATCTGACTTGAAAGGTTGGTTGGTTATTAGGATTTTTACTGACTTGAAAGGTACATAACTTTAAAAAGTTCTGAATAATTTGAGGGAGATAGCCTCTCAACCCTAACTGATGCATATCTTTGATAATACCATGACGCCATGTGGTGTCGAATGCTTTCTGAATATCCAGGTTGACCATAACTAAATGTTGTCTCCTGATGAAGGCGTTACGTATGTTGGATTCAATTTTGACAATTAAATCTAGGGTGGACCTGTTTTTGCGGAAGCCATATTGGTGATCAGAAAGCAGATTTTGGGAGTCTAGAATCCAGGTGAGCTTCTTATGCACCATCCTTTCAAAGATCTTGCCCAAACAGCTTGTCAATGATATTGGTCTGTAATTTTGAACTAGAGAGGTATCTTTTCCCGGTTTTGGTAAAGATATGGTGTCATTCCTATATTTGTGCAAATATAGGAATGACACCATGAGAGAGGATATGTGTTTTCTGAGAAGATCCTGTTATAAAATAGCAATAGTGTGTACAGATCAGCTTCACAGAGATGTTTAAGCATTCTGTAGTGAATGCCATCTGGTCCTGCTGCACTATTTGGAGATTTACTCAAGGATTCTTTGAGTTCAGCTATAGTAAAGGGCTGGTTATATGGAAGTGGGAGATTAGTTGAAAAATTCAATTTTTTACATTCTTCATTAGTTTTAATTCTCTGAAAAGCAGTCACATAAGTGGTTGATGCGGAAGTATTATAGAAAGATTCTGCTAAAGCATTTGCAATGTCAGTAGGAGAAGATAGGTCCTGCCCATTCCACTGTATTATTGGAGACTGTAACGGTAGAAATTTTTCATTGAGAGCTTGTATTTTTTTCCAGATAATCCGAGTGTCAGTATTTTTGTTAATAGTTGAGGCAAATTTAATCCAGGAGTCATGTTTTGATTTTTTCCTAATTTGTCTTGCTTTGGCTCTCAGTTTTTTGAAAACTATAAGGTTGGCGGTAGTGGGGAATTTGCGAAATTGATTCCAAGCACGGTTTTTTTCTACTTTTGCTATGGTACAATCTTGATTCCATCACTAGTTTTGGTGTACCCGCTTGCTCTGGTTGGATTTTGGAATAGAAATTTCGGCTGCTGATAATATATGGCTGGTAATGTGTTCGGTTACGTCATCAATATGTTGTTGCTGTACATACTGTTTGTTTAGTAGGACACAAGTACAAATAGCTTTTCCAGTCTGCTTTGTGGAAATTCCAAGATATACGGGCTTTGGGGCATGATACGACCTGTGTTTGAATTGAGCTGATGATGGGAAAATGGTCACTGTGGAATGGATCATTCAACACCAACCATTCCATACTTGGAAAAAGATATGCTGAACAGATAGATAAGTCTATGGCAGATGTTGTACCTGTAGGTAATTGAACATAAGTTGGAGAGCCAGTGTTTAATACAGTCAGATTATGGTTATCTAGGAATGTTTCAATTAATTGGCCTCTCTTATCCATAGTGGAGGATCCCCACAATGGATGATGACCGTTGAAATCACCGAGTAAACAGACAGGAGGTGGCAGTTGTGTTAAAAGGTTGTCAAGTTCAGTCTGGGAACAAGGATAATTAGGTGGTATATAAACAGATGCAAGGGTTAATGATATTCCCATTGCTATCCGAACTGCTACAACTTCTAGGGAGGTTTCTAGTTGGAGATGTCTTGATGGTATGGTAGTTTTGACAAGAATACCTACCCCTCCACGAGAAGAACAGTCAGAATCCCTGTCTCGCCTAAACATAGTATAGTTTTTGAATTTGAGTGAAACTTTTGGTGATAAAAATGTTTCCTGTAAGCATACTCCTAATGCTTTAGTTTGTATGAGTAAATCATTCAGGTCATCTATATTACTGCATAATCCTCTGCAGTTCCATTGTAGGAATTTGTTCATTGCTTGGGTTTATTTGACGAAGATTGATCTGACTGTTTTTTCTGAGGTTTCTGTCTGCTTAGTTTTGATTTTTCATTTCTGGGACAGGTTGGGCGTCCTGTGTCCATGGTATCACTGGCATGTAATTCTAGTACTGTCTTCGTCCTCTGACTGAACTTCCATTTCCATGTTGCTATAGCATGGTTTCATTGTCTTTTGATTTTCAACACTAACAGATTTTGTTCTTTCGGGCAAGGTTGAGATGGCATCAGTTGGGATACTGATTAGCGTGTTGCTGGTTTCATTAACTGTAGATTTTTTATTGCACGTTAGCATAGTTTTGGCCCAGGTGGCAAATGAAATGTTTGGTTCTATGGAGACATCTTTTTGAGTTGAAATTGACCGGCTGTTTTTAGTGACCGATGCGTATGATCGGCTAGGCATGGTTAACAGTATTTGCTTCCTTGCTTCAGGGTATGTGACTTTATGCTCCACCTTATCTTTCTGGATTTTTTTGCCTGTTTTCTAAAGGTCACATGCTTTAGAAAAGGCAGGATGGCTTCCTTTACAGTTAGGGCAAGTAGGAGCGGCAGCTGTACAGTCTCCTTGGGAATGCCCCTTAGAGCCACAAATAGGACACACAGTGTTGCCTCAGCATGCCGTCTGAGAATGGCCATACTTCTGGCACTTAAAGCAGCAAATGGGATTTGGGATGTAGGGCCGAATCTTGCAGTTTAAATAATGTGCTTTAACAGAAGATAGAAGAGTCGGAGTACTAAATGTCAAAATGATGGACCTTGGTAGTAGGTTGCCATCTTTTTTGGTCATTATTCTCCACGCATGAGTCACTTTTTTGTTTCCTGAGTTCTTGTATTATCTCTTCTTCTGATACGGATAGCAAGTCCCATTTGCTGATAACGCCTCTAGAGGTGTTAAGAGTGTTATGGGGTGTAACTGACACTGAAACACTGTTAAATGATGTTAATTTTAACAGCTTCTCTGAGTGAGTTGTCTTAGAAGTTTCAATTAGAAGGTCTCCAGACTGGAGACGCTTAACCATTTTAGGAGATCCACAAACCGATTCTAAACTTTTCTGTATAAGAAAAGGCGATAGTTTGCCAACAGGTTGCGTGGATAATGAGTGCATTATAAGAAATGCTGGCACGTCATTATTCTGATTTTCTGTCCTTAGTCACTTCAGACGATTGAAGTCATAGTCATTGTCAGGAATTTCTGAGCTCGAGGGCTCTAACAGTGGATAATTATTTATATCCATGTCGGCTCCTTTTGGCCCTGGGGGTTTGTCTTTACCACCCAGGTTACCGGCCCCGCCACGGGGAGGCAGAAGCAGTGCCACAAGGTGACCAAGCGGCTATTAGTTGTATTAGTAATAAAGAAAACGAAACAGAAAACAGAAAGGTTTCTTTCCTTTCTGGGCCTTTGCCTACTTCTTGTAGAACGAAAGAGCTACTTAAATATAAAATGAGGAAAACGGTATTCGGAAACGAACAGAATATATATAATGGCAAAAGCTCTTTAGATAGCTTGCTTTGAGAAACGCACTGAGATCGCTTGGCACCCGGGGCCGTTTACAAGGAGGAAGGACCATGTAGTCCGGTCGGAGATAATCATAAGCCATCATAAAGTGAAATAAGTAGGCTCCTAACATAAATAAATTTTTCAGAATGTTCCCTTCATTCCTATTTTTTAATTTTTGTAAACTTGTTACTCCATATCTCACTTCTGTGTATCATGTTAGTTGAAATTTTATGCATGCCGTGTTCTTCGTTATTGACTGCTTGTCTTTTTTACTGTTATAAATTTTACAAAAAATGTCAGTGAACAGAAATATCAATTAGTTAGCATGTACATATTACAATAGTAATTAAGCTATATATGTAAGCATAAATTTATTTTTATTTTGCTAACTTGTAGAAAATATTCTTCCGACGTATCATTTAATTTTGTTAATTGGCAAGGTAATAAAGCATAAATTTGTGCTTTACACTTTACTTTTATAGCCCGTGGATAATACTCCTCCTATTTTCACTTATCACAATTGCCATTTAATAGAATTAAAATTAAATTCACAAATGCGATCACAATGACTGGGGCTTACCACACATATTGTATAGTGAAAGGAGAGTCCATTGTAAAGTGAGCTGATCATGCAGTGAACCAATCATAAAGCAGGGGTTCACTGTATATATATAAAAGCAATGTTATAAAAATTAAGCGAGAGAAAGAGCTGACAGAATGGAAATGTAAAAAGCACAAAGTGCCAAACTAGAAGGGAAAGGAGAGAAAGAAAGAGAAGTATTAAAGGTGGATGATAGGGAAAGAAGGAAAAAAAACTTAAGTGATACATTGTATTATAAGAAATTAAAAGCTGAATTAGAAAGCCAATTAGATGGAATGACGCTGTGATGGAAAAGTAAATTATTAATATTAATGATCTGGCTTTCTTGCATCATATGCCTCTACTAATGCTAATGCTATTATAATAAAATAGCATGCATTGAATAATGGAATGGAAAAAAATTTTTGATGTAAGAAAAATCTAATGATGTGAGAAAGAAAAGACAGTAAAATAAGATATTTGATGCATGTTATAAATAATTGATACATAAGCAGGTAATTCATCGGGGGACTACACCTGACCATTTATCAATAAACTGCGTTTCTATGTCTACGTATAGCTATGGAAGAAAAAATATTAAAAAAGGAAATTCTGATAGAAAAAAAAAATTATAATAAGGAGGATAAAAGCAGCAAATTCTTCCATAAAGAGAGGCAGGACAGTCCCAATACAGTGTTCATAAGAAAATTAAATTAGCAGTATTAAGAGGATTTGAAGGGAGGTTAAAGATGAATAAGGCGAATCTGAAGGAAAGGTAGGTTGGTAAATTAGAACACGTTTTGTACATGAAATGACTAATAAATTGAAATGAAGATGAAGTATAAGTAAGAAAATGGTTAAAAAAAATGGACACATATAGAAGAACAGAAGTAAATAAAGGCAAATGGTAAAAAAAAAATTTTTGAATACTTGAGCAAGCTAGGAGCATAACTTCCCAACTTCTTAGAGAGGAGCCTGGCTAAGAAAGCATTAATAGAAAAAGATGCTAATACCATAGGTCAATACAAAAGTATTGCAAGTTTGTTATGAGGGAAATATAATTTTTTTTTTATTAAAAAACTGAGTACATATTGCATCAATAAAGGTAGCAATATTAACTGTTGGAAACTATATAACAAAGTGTAGCAATGCAAAACAAATTAAAGTCAGGTAAAATAAACATAAGTAGAAATAGATCAATATATATCAGAAGGAAGCTTTGTAAGTGGATTGAAAGATGAGGGTAAAATAAATATGCCAAAATTATAATAAACTAAAAGTTGAGAGGGACATAAGTACTGAAATAAAAAAAACATTGGATCGTGGAAAATGAAAGTATCATAACTGCGTGAATATATCCGACTGCAAAAAAAGAAAGCAAAGTAGAGTAAGTACTTTATATTTCTGAATATTGATATAGGATTCGTTTGAAGGCAGGAAACTCTGAAAGTTTCTGCACTGTGTGAGGTATTGTGGTATATCTATTAATGCTGGGGTGGGGAAGGGAGAGAAGTAGATGCAATAGGCTTGTTAATTATAACAAACCTGCTATACACCTTTTTTTTTGTAATTTTTTCTCATAATCTCAAAAATATGTCTATCTAAAAAAAATTTAATTCACTAACCATTGTCTGGAAGGCATTCAATATTATTCCGTTCATCAAGCCACTGCCGAAGGTTGCTATCACAAAGTTCCATTTGGATAAAGAGTGTAACCCTGATATCCTAAAAATAAATCAACATCACATTTTATAAAGAATGATAACAGCACAGCTTAACCATAATTTATATAAGAACACTCTAGCATAAAAAGAGAAAAACAAACTCAGTCTGCAAGGTCATCAAGAAATTTTTTTAAAACTCAACCAGTTTCATTAATTTACAGTCACACCTCATACTATAAGTACTATAAAAACAAAATACCATATTCACATTGGCCATAGTTATATTTTAACAACAGCCATTAAGAATATGCTATTTTCACAACGTTATCTCAACAACCTTTAGAAATGTATACTGTAGCTGAAAATAGCTATTTACACACACACACAAACATAATTCATTTATTTACTTTACTTAGGAAAGTTACAGCCTGTTTTTACAAAAAAACTGGTATCAGGCTACAATTGATCAAGGTGTACAAGTGCACAAGTTGCAAGCATGATTCACAATGGTGCATTGCTGGATATATATGAACATTGCATAATTCCATAATTATTCAGAATTGAACATATATTGATATTTTTTACTCAAAGTTGCTCCAGAAATTACCACCTGAAGTTATGCCATATATTTATGAATCACCCTGTGCATGTATGTGTGTTTTCATATATATACATTTGTAAAATAATAAGAGAAGTTTACCTCGATATAGTACGTAGAACACTTCCGTTGAATATCGAGATTTTAAGGCAAGTTTAATAATATTACACAATGTGGCAAGTGCTAGTTGTTTTATGCCCGAAATTTTTTGATTTAAATTGACCCTAGCAAACTTCGGAACGATGTTGTTTTGAAGGCAATATTTTAGAAACGAAATATGGTAACTTTGGGCCGAGTATCTTAGTGTTAATTTAATGTAATTTTTACACCAAGCTGTTCAAAATCTTTCCCATAGTTATGTGTATCGATAGGTTATGCCTGGAGAGAAAGGAAGTGAATGAAATAGTCAATAAGAGTTTAAAAAATGAATTAGATAGTATGAACCAGAGCTGTAATGCTCAATACATTCTACGTTGATATCAATATTTGTAAAATAATAAGAGAAGTTAACCTCGATATAGTACATAGAAGACTTCCATTGAATATCGAGATTTTAAGGCAAGTTTAACGATGTTACGCGATGTGGCAAGTGCTCTACGTACTATACTGAGGTAAACATCTCTTATTATTTTACAAATATTGATATCAACGTAGAGTGTATTGAGCATTACAGCTCTGGTTCATACTATCTAATATATATATATATTATATATTAGACAGTATGAACTATCTAAGTTCATACTATATATTTATATTTATATTTGCCTCCTATTAGCTTAACTACTATATCATTGCCCGTGACCACACGCGTGTACACAAAATGAGTATATATAAGCAATACTACCAAGCTGTCTTTGCAGCCAGTTACAAGATAAACCAGTAGATATATCCAGTTACAGAAACCACATATTCAGAAAAACCTCAAACACACACACACACACACACACACACACACACACACACACACACACACACACACACACACACACACACACACACACACACACACACACACTTTTTTTTTTTTTTTGCCTGTAACATGTATAAGGACAAAAGATGTGCTACAATGCCATTTTAAAGAAACATATACAGTCGAACTTGGTTATAACAAGCACGGAAATAACGAGATCACAGCTGTAATGAGTAAAAAGCCATAATGATTTTAATTTAAGCATATTCCCATACAATCGCTCACTGTTATGACGAGCGTACTACACGGATATACTGTACAAATTTTGGTAACTATGCAAACATTCTTAATTGCTCGGGTAGTCAAAAAAAAAAAAAAAAAAAAACCTCAATTTTGGAGTAGACAAAAATGAAAAGGGCAACATAGCTTTTACGACCACCCACATTGGATTAGCAGCCGGTTTATGACCTTGTCCTTTCGGAGACGGGGACTATACAATAGAGCATTGACGTTCCGCTTGTTGCATTTCCCTATTTACAGATTGTCTTGTATTCAGTGAACCTTAAATTTATTTCCGGACTTCTAAAAATTTTGGAAATGGGACTTCTAAGAACTTTGTATGCGGATCACTTTATTGCCTTTTTTAAAGTAAAATCAGTTAGAAACGAACCCTTCCTTTGGAAACATGTCTACTAACAAAAGAAATTATCTCTCGATTTTCGATTTGTGAAAAACTCGAAATTATTCGTGAGTTAGAACATGGTGCAAAAAATATTGAAGTGTGTAAAAAGTTTTCTTTGTCCTCTTCAACAGTATCGACGTTGCTGAAGAACAAACATGTTTACATACTGGCACTGGAAAAGAACATAACTGAAAAAAAAAAAAAAAAAAAAAAATTAGAAAGTGCGAGGTTACAAATATCGATGAAGCATTGCTTCAAAGGTTCACTACACAAGAAGTGCTGGATTTTCTATAGACAGTCCAATCTTGAAGGTTCAAGCAAAAAAATTAGCTAAACAATTTGAATGTGACGGTTTTGTATGTAACAATGGTTGGCTGGATCGATTTAAAAACCGTCATAACATCGTTTATGCAAAAGTTAGTGAAGGATCTCGATCTGCAGATCCAATAATGGCAAATGAATAGATTGACTGTGTTTGGGCAGAAAGCAGGAAAGATTTCAATGACAAAGACATCTACAATGCTGACAAAACAGGACTTTTTTATAATTTGACACCTGACAATACATTTAAATTCAAAGGGGAAAAATGTGTTGGTGGAAAAAAAAAATCAAAGACTCGCTTGACGGTGTTTGTATGTGCAAATATGACAGGAACTGATAAAAAAAACTGTTTGTTATCGGAAAAAAGTTATAACCTTGGTGTTTCAAAAACATAAGGAAACTTCTTGTGGATTATACTGTGAACAAGAAAGCTTGGATGACTGGATATTTTTTGGCAATGCGTAAATCATTAGAATAAGGAGCTATTCAAAAAGAAGAAAAATATTTCATTGTTAGTTGATAACTGTCCTGAACATCCCCAGATTCAAAATGTGTCCAACATTAAGCTAGTGTTTCTGCCTCCCAAAGTGACATCAATTTTACAACCAGTGGACATAGGTGTAATCAAGGGTTTGAAAGAATTTTATGAAAGATTTATAGTTCTACATCTAATCAGAACAGAAACTTAATGAGTCTATATCGATGTTGGATGCTATAAATTTATTGAATGACGCGTAGAACAACATTACTTCGACAATCATATCAAACTGCTTAAAGAAATCTAAATTAAATTCAAATGAAATTTCAATTGTAGATGAAGATGATGGAAAAGAAGAAAACAACTTACCATTATCCGAATGGTTGCTAAGTAACACCATTGTAGGTTTTAATAACATTGATGAATCTGTACAAATCAATGACAACTTTTTAACTAGTGGTCTTCCTACAGAGAGTGACATTGTAGATGCTGTGCTGAACAAAGATGATAAAGACAATGACAAGTGAAAGTGAATAAAAATCAGTGCTGACAATCTCCCAAGCTCAAGGTGCAATGGACACATCAGTCAATTTTTTTTGAAGGAACTGAGGCAAATAATGAGACTTTTAATGGGCTGAGTGTTTTAAGGACAAGTTATTTGGAATTAAGGGGAAACTTGAGAAATATCAAAGCGAAATCTTTAAAACAAACATCAATTTTAAGATTCATAAATAAAAATACTAATTGAAATTGTGTTTAGTATTAAGTGTATGGTTTTAAAATTCCAGATGAGTAAATTGTGTTTAATATTAAGTGTATTGTAGTTTATACAAGCATATTAATACAAATAATATGTAGATATATACTTATATTTTTTTCTCTCTAATATTTCTTTTGTTTTTTGAATCTATCTTTTTATCAAGTTATTGAGAATTTAAAAAAATAGGAGGTAGATTTAACTCCTCACTGATATAGTGAGTAATGGTTATAACGAGGAAATTTTGTCAGTCCCCACGATGCTCATTATAACCAAGTTCGACTGTATTAAGTGAAAGTGAATCTAAAAGCATGGAATCTTTTTACCCTTATTTACAATGCAGAGCAAACACCTATAGTAAAACTTCAGAATCTATAACTGACCTTTAACTGTTTCTTCAAATAAACAAAGGTACTGTTATTCCAAATAACTTGTCCATTTCAATGAAAATATGAAATTACTTACATTAATAAACATTTTTCTCAAGGAAAAAGCAATTTGAACATTAAGAGGAGAGACAACACTACTAAGCAGCCTGGCAAGTAGTAAGGTAGCACTACAGACACATCTGGTACTCGCTTCTGGAAATTTTTTGCCTGTTGTGGAACGTAAATGAATGAACAATTCTCTGAAAAACCAGAGCCAAAAAATCAGTGCTGCCTGACTAGCCTCCTCTCTTGGAAAAGGGAAATTAGGCTTCTCTGAAAGAAGAAAAAGCTAATGCCATTAGCTATAATGTATCATTACAATCTTCGAACCCCATCCGCTCATCAATGTGTTTTGTCACCACATGTATAAAAGATTTTATTGCTGCTGATGAAAACTTCATACTGTCCCTAAAAGGCATAGTGAGTTTCTGTGAGATTAGATAATAAATTTTTGTATGACAAAGGTTTAAAAAACATGGCAGACATGAATATACTGGCAAATGGGGCAGACCTACTTAATATAATAACAGCTGAACTATTTTATCTTTGTTAAAATCAGGGTGAATACAGGCAACCCTCGTATAACACAGTACTTCTACAACATGGTTTTGCTCTAATATGATTGATAAATTGCGGCAATCCTCGCATAACACGGTACTTATATAACACAGTTTCACTTTAACACAGTTAGAGAATTTAGGTAAACCTCGCATAACAGGGTATTTTTCAGCTTTTGTGTGGGGAAAACCTTGCTATTACGCTGGATGTAATTTTTGAACATTTCCAATCTTTTTAAATCTCTGCTGTTTACTCACCAGTCAAAAAAAAAAAAAAAAAAAAAAATTGAGAAATCCCTGTATTTTATTTTGTTGGGAAATTCCCATGTTAAGTTCTGTGCTATTGAACTTGTACTTGTACTTGTTGAAAAATCTAGATTTCAAAGTTTTATTACTATTGGATAGCATACCAGGCCATCCAAAAGATTTAAGTCATCCAAACGTTGAAGTTATGTTCCTACCGCCACAGTTGTACTGGGTTAATACACTTCTTTCATTCAGTCATTAGATCAAGGCATTATATTCACCTTTAGAACTCATTCCATCAGATAATCGTTACAATGGATTTTGGGGAAAAAATGATTCCTAATCTATTGAAGTAATGAAGGCATGGAAACATTTCTCAATTGTGGACTGTATCAGAATCATATCTTTATCACTGAAAGAAGTAAAACAGTCAACGTTAAATGCACGTGGAAAAATGTATGGCCATAGCGAGTTCATTCAGGAAATATGATTGAACAGGCAGAAAACAGAATCGATGCAATAGTAGAACTTACTACATCAGTAGGAGGGGAGGTTTTGATGATATGACTACTGAAGCCCTCATGGGTTCATAGAATCATCCTCCTCTGGCTGGAAAAGACCCAAGTTCAAATCCTGTCAATGAAGGGAGGAATTTTTATGGGTCTTTTTCATAACGTGGCTGAGTTAGTCGGGCAAGGGTAGCATGGTTATTTTCTCCCGGAAACTCCAGTTTTTTGTCCAGCAAAACAGAAAATCGACCTCAGGACACATGCAATTTATAGACAATATACACAGAGTAACATGGCCTTAGTCACCGATGCTCCTAAAAAAATAAAAAATGATATGATTACTGAAGACGTCCAAAAATTATTGGTAGAAAAAGAAGCCAGCATAGCAGACTTGGTGAAAATGGCATTGGAGATAAAATCGAATCAATTCAGATGATGATTCTAAATTCTAAACATCCAAATTTCACACTAAAAAGCATAGGGAAAGGCATAAAGTTAGCCTAGCAATATATTTTTTGAATGCAGAATCTTGAATGAAAGGAGCCCAAAGTTCAAAAGGGAGCTTCAAAAATGCTTAGTTCCATACGATGAAATTCACAAAGATTTATCAAGCAAAACAAACAAACCCAGATTACTGATGTTTTAAAGAGAACAGAAGATACACGAAATCTAGAATGGTGTATTTTTGTTAACATTTTTTAAATGAAATAGTGTATTTTTGTTAGTTTTTGAAACTTAACCCCCAATTTTGTACTTTTTCTTAGTCCCGTATAAAATGGTTTTGCACAACACAACATTTTAGAGGAACCTAATAACCGTGTTACACGACGGTTACCTGTACTGTCGAACTATTCAATCTTATTTTAATGAAAGTTTACTGATATGTATGAGATTATATGAGATTGCTACAGGAAACTATTGAAACATTATAGGCTGTATATATGGACTATTTCAGCATATTTTGCTGAAATAGTGAAATGGTGTGGCATCCTGAAGAGAAACTGTTTCACCTATATCAGCCAGTTACCTACAAGTTTAAAATTATAACAGCATAAGTTTAAGAATATACAATAATGTTAAGTAGAATTTTAATTAATTATATGATTTTATTGCATACAGATATACAACCACTTCCAGATGTATATATCTAGCATGCCCAAGGCCATTTTTAATAAAGAGGGAAAATTGTGCTCACAGATAACCCGAGCACCAACTTTATATTCTTCAATCACATACTGTTTACTTTCCTAGGACTAAAATTTTCCATACTCTGGGCTATCAGTGTAATTACGAGGGCAGGAGTGCCTATTTCTATCCTAATTTCACCACGAATAGGTGGTGAAATTAGGAAAGTACAGGCATACCTCGAATAACGAATAGGATGCGTTCCACGAAATTACTTCGTTAAGCGAAACTTCGTTTTCAGAGGTAAAAATACTATGGCCAGAATACGGATACGTTCCTACATAAAGAAAATGAAAAGCTTTTTTTTCGAACAAAGAAAAGTTTTATTAAATAAACAGTCAACTTACATACAAAGTGAAATCACATTTTAAAATATGAGTCTAAAGTTGATTGCTTATGCTTTTTTCCTCTTTCATTTAGCAATTGCCTATACGGAGTTATTGCATTTAACACTTCTTCCTAAATCAGGATCATTTTCACTAAAAAAATTTGAAACGTTTTCAATGTCATTTAAGCACCTTTTTAAATCTTTGGTTGTTAACACTTTTTCGGCAGGAACTTCTTTAACTTCATCTTCATTATCTTTGTCTTCATTGCTAACAAGGTTTTCTAAATCTTCCACTGAAAAACCATCATCTTCTGCATTCAATAAAAATCTAACATCCTCTTCATCGACATTTTCGAAACCTAGTGATTGAGCCATCTGGATAACTTCATTTCTAATTTCTTGGATGTTATTTTCTTCTTCTAGTACAACTTCTGGCCATATTTTGCACCAAACTCCATTTAAGCATTTCTTAGTGACTTCTTTCCAAGAACTACCAATGTTTTCAACTGCGTTTTTAATGGTGTAGTTTTTCCAAAAAGTTTTAACTGTCATTTCCTCTTTATCCTCTAGTTCAGTTAAACTGCTTAATGTTCGACGCAGATAATAAGCTTTAAATGATGCCATTACTCCCTGATCCAATGGTTGAATCAGGGAAGTTGTGTTTGCTGGAAGAAACACAACTTTGACAGGAATGCATGTGTCCAACGTGTTAAGATCAGTAGGATGTCCCGGAGCATTGTCTAACAACAAAAGAGCTTTTTCTTCAAAGTTGTTTTTTTGACAATACCGTTTTACTTCAGGACAAAAGTGGTTAACAAACCAATCAGTAAATAACTCCTTGGTAACCCACGCTTTTCTATTTGCTTTCCATATTACAGGTAAATTCATTTTTATGTTACTTTTTAACGCCCTCGAATTTTCTGAATGGTAAACTAATAACAATTTTAATTTATAATCGCCAGAGGCATTTGATCCAAAGAGTAACGTTAAACGGTCTTTGGCTGCTTTGAACCCAGCAGCTGATTTTTCTTCAATAGAAATGAAACTTTTTGTTGGTAGCTGTTTCAAACCAGAACAAACCGCTTTCGTCAACATTGAACACCAAATTTGGAAAATTTTGACGTTCAATTATTTCCTTTAGTTTTTCTGAACACTTATTTCAGCTTCTCCTGTTAATTTTACACTATGAATCCTGGCCCGTTTTTTAAATTTCTCGAACCAACCAAGAGAAGCCCCAAAGGTTTCCGTAATTTCTTCAGTTTGTTTAGATTTCAGGTGATTAAACTGGAATATTTTTTTAATGTTAAATGGGGCTTGAAATTGCCGACTTCGTTATATCGAAGCTTCGTTATCAGAGGTAACGTTAACCGAGGTATGTCTGTAATGTAATATAAATAATTTTATATATATATAAAAAAAAATATATATCCAATAATTCAAAATAAAACATAAGCCAGTAGTATGGCAAAAACTGTAGAGCGAAAATTAACATAAAAATAACGTAAAATAAAATAAACCAACAGGGAAGGGGAAGTAAAGGTAATAAGACATAAACAGTAGCCGAAAATCCACTATATAATTTAGCACTTTAAATCCAATTAATAAAACCGATATAAAATTTAAAATAATGCCAATTATATGATAATTTAGCGGTACCCCCCTCGTAAGGTACCAGTTCTGAAAAACGTGAAATATCACCAAAAAGGGGTTAAAAGAACTACTAAGAGAAAACAAAATATCAAAATAATAGACTGACCATCATGCGCCTTATCGACAGAGGACCACAAGGCTAATAATGGTCCCGGAATCGCTGCATTTCAATCGCTATACAAATCTTCGCAAAGGTGAAAAGATCGAAGAAACAAACCACCCATTCCTTCTTTGGTTCTTCGATCTTTTCACCTTTGCAAAGATTTGTATAGTATTTGTATAGTATTTGAGTGGTCTCAGACAGTTTTTAAATTCTGTACAGTGGGATCAACTGACGATGTTACCAACAGTAAATTCTAAGTGGGAAGCATTCAAGGAATTAATCGTGGATGCTACTAAACGTTTCATACCTATTAAGAAATATTGTTCAAGGTTTAGGCCTAAATGGTTATCAAATGAACTAATGAGACTCGTAACAGAGAAGAAAAATGCATGGGATGCATATAAATTATCAAGCGACTCAGAAGCCTATGGCAGATATAAGTTAGTCTGTAATCAGGTCACAAAGGAGGTTAGGAAGGCGAAGGCAGATTACGAGAAATCCTTGGCAAAAAATGCTAAGAAAAACAGCAAGGATTTCTTCACTTATATAAACTCTAAAAGGAAGGGGATGAATCTGATTGGTCTACTTGACATCAATGGTTCGGCTGTTGATGATCCTGCTCAGATAGCAAACAAACTGAATGAGTATTTTGCATCTACATTCACACGTGAGGAATTATTAAGGTTTGAAAATGGCAGAAGGTTATCAAATTGTAGCAGGGTGCTAAATGATTTTGTAATAACTGAGAGCAAAGTGGAGGAGAAATTGTTGAAGTTAAACATAAGAAAGGCACCTTGGGTGGATGGGATCTATCCAGTTATATTAAAGGAGGCGGCAAAGCAACTAAGCAAACCCTTAGCCATAATTATGAGAGCATCCTTGGACTCAGGGGAGGTTCCCACGGACTGGAGATGTGCAAATGTATCCCCAATTCAGAAAGGGGGATCGAAGGGTGACACAAGTAATTACAGACCAGTTAGTTTAACTTCTGTTCGGGGATAAAATAATGGAATCACTGGTTAAAGATGCATTGCAGGATCATCTAGACAAGACTGCAGCAATAATTCAGACACAGCATGGGTTTGTTAAGGGAAAGTCTTGTCTGACAAATTTGATTGGTTATTATGATGTGGTTACAAAGGAACTGGATGCAAAAAATAATTTTGATATCATATATTTGGATTTCAGGAAAGCTTTTGACACTGTTGCGCATGGAAGACTACTGTACAAATTGGAGCAGAATGGCATTAAGGGCAAGTTGCTACAATGGATAAAAGGATGGTTAAGTGGGAGAAGACAGAGTGTGGTAATCAATGGGTGCTGCTCTTCATGGACTAATGTTATTAGTGGAGTCCCACAGGGTTCGGTGTTGGGTCCACTGTTGTTTTGTATATTTATCAATGATATGGATGAAGGTATATCAGGCTTAGAGTCAAAGTTTGCAGATGATACAAAGGTTGGCAGGGTTGTTAATGACAGTAATGACAGTGTGCTACTGCAACAGGATCTAGATAATTTGGACAGATGAGCTAAGAAGTGGCAACTGATGTTTAACCTTGACAAATGCAAAGTACTGCATATGGGTAGAAGTAACCCGAGAGAAAAGTACCGGTGGTACTACACTTAATGTGGTAGAAAATGAAAAATTACCTGGGAGTAATTGTGCAGTCAGATATGAAGTTTTCTGAGTAATGCAGATAGGCTGCCAGGGCAGGTCATGGGGTTTTGTCAATGATATATAGGAATTTTGCTAGCAGGGAAAAGGAGGTGATTACCCCTCTGTATAAGGTCTGGAGGCCTCAATTTAGGAAGGATGTCGATTTGCTTGAGCATGTACAGAGAAGGGCAACAAGATTGGTGAGGGGAATGAAGGGATCCCCTTACCAAGAGAGGCTTAAGTTCTGCAAATTGCAGTGGCTGGAGACTAGGCACCTGTGCGGTGATCTGATTGAGGTGTATAAGGCGTTGAATGGGTTAAGCACACAGAATTCTGATGGGATCCTTCCACTTGTTCAGATTACGAACCTAAGGGGGCATAAATTCAAATTAAGAAAAGACAGATGTAGAATAGATGTGCGGAAATTTGCCTTTAGCCAGCGGGTGGTTAATTGCTGGAACAAACTTCCATCTGTCGTTGTGGAAGTTGATAGGTTAAATAAATTTAAGGAGGAATGGACAGGCAATTTGGAAGGAATGGTGTGATTTTTTTTTTTTTTTTTTTTTTGGCTGATGCTGCATAAGCTCATACACTTGCTTTCTTGCATCACATGCCACTACTACTACTACTATTTGTATAGCGATTGAAATGCAGCGATTCCATGACCATTATTAGCCTTGTGGTCCTCTGTCAAATATGGGACATGATGTTCAGTCTATTATTTTGATATTTTGTTTTCTCTTAGTAGTTCGTTTAACAACTTTTTGTGATATTTCACGTTTTTCGGAACTGGTACCTTACGAGGGGGTTACCGCTAAATTATCATATAACTGGCATTATTTTAAATTTTATATCGGTTTTATTAATTGGATTTAAAGTGCTAAATTATATAGTGGATTTTCGGGTACTGTTTATGTCTTATAACCTTTACTTCCCCTTTCCTGTTGGTTTATTTTATTTTACGCTATTTTTATGTTAATTTTCGCTCTACAGTTTTTGCCATACTACTGGCTTATGTTTTATTTTGAATTATTGGATGTATCTGGGCATCACATGGAGGTTGTGCATTTCGCTGCCTCTAATGATAGCTTAATATTTATTTATTTATATTTTTCTTATTTTATGTTATTACATCTTAACTTTTAAGCCATTATTTAAATATATATATATATTTTTTATTAGTATTAGAATTAGTAACGGCCGCATGGTGCAAGAAAGCCTATGGCTTATGCTGCACCAGCCAAAAAAATAAATAAATAAAAAATAAAATCTGAACAAAACAATGATAAAAACAAAAAAACAAAAAAAATAAATAAATAAAATAAATAACTAAATAATAATAATTAATAAAAAAAAAAAAAAAAAGGAAATTAAACCTATCATCCTATGCACTTCCCTTACCCAAAAGTACTATCCAGATGACCTTTGAATTTCCCCAAACTGTCGGCCTCTCCCACCCATGAAGGCAACTTATTCCAGTAATTTATAACTCGCTGGCTAAAATAAAATTTCCTGCAGTCCAATCTAAACATTCCCCCCCCCCGTAACTTGAATTTATGTCCCCTAGTTCTAGCATCATTTATAATCTTGAAAATTTCGTCCTTATTCATTTTACTGATGCCTCTCAGAGCCTTAAACACCTCAATCAAATCTCCTCTAAGGTGTCTAGTTTCCAAACTCTGCAACCCACATATTCGAAGTCTTTCTTCATAAGGACGCCCTTTTGCCGATCTCACCAGGCGAGTTACCCTTCTTTGCACCCTTTCAAGAAGCTCGATGTCTTTCTTTAGGTGCGGTCTCCATACTTGAACACAGTATTCCAAGTGTGGTCTGACATAAGCCTTATATAATGGGATTATCACGTCCCTATCTCTACTTGCAAAAGTTCAATAGATCATCGATAGGACACCATGGGCCTTCCTTGCAACCTGTTTACAATGCTCAGAGAATTTCATGTCTGACCGTATCGTAACACCCAAGTCCCTTTCCTCCAGTACTGGGTTTAGTTGAACTCCACCAAGTGAATAAGTTTTTTTGGGATTACTGTTTCCCAAGTGTAATACCTTACACTTTGTTGGATTAAAGCATAGCTGCCATTTTTCTGACCATTTCTGAAGTCTATCTAGGTCTCACTGAAGAAGCTCAGCTTGACAGTGATCATTAACTACTCTACCAATTTTAACATCATCTGCAAATTTAGACATCATGCCCTCTATCCCTTCATCAATGTCGTTTATGAAAATTAAAAACAACAGTGGTCCTAATACTGATCCATGGGGAACCCCACTTCTTACATCAACCCAATCTGAGGAATAGCCATTTATCACAACCCTCTGCCTCCTGCCCTGAAGCCATCCTTCTATCCATCTAAGGATTTTCCCAGTGATTCCAACCTGTTCCAGCTTATAAAGCAACCGCTCATGTGGGACTGAGTCAAAAGCCTTGCTGAAATCTAAATAAACAATGTCGAAATTGTTCCCTAAATCCAGCTCGTGAGTGACCCTTTCGAAATAGTAAACCAGATTTGTTAAACATGATTTTCCCTTTACAAAACCATGCTGAGTATCCTTGAGAATTTCAATTCGATCCAAATGATCCTGAATTCCACCCTTGATCATTGCCTCCATGATTTTCCCTACTACTGAAGTCAGACTGACAGGTCGATAATTTCCAACTTCACTTTTAGAGCCACCCTTATGTATGGGAGATACATTTGCACTCTTCCAATCCAAGGGAATCTCCCCAGAGTCTAGTGATGCTCGTATAATTAGCCTCAATGGTTCAATGCACTCGCTTGCCGCCTCCCTTAAGATTATAGGGTATATTCCATCAACTCCAAGAGCCTTACTGGTCTGTAGGCTCGAAAGTTTTTTCATTAAATAAGCTTGTGAAATTTCAATATCATTAATTACATATTTTTTAACTTTGCTCCCACAATTTCTCATTGCCACAAAAGGCTTTTCATTTGTAAATATCGATGCAAAATAACTGTTGAGTTCATCTGCAACGGCAGCTGGTGTATTTATTACTATCCCCTTTCCCTTACGTAAAGGTCCGATCTGGTTTGTCCTGCTCTTCTTGGCATTTATATATGTGAAGAATTCTTTATCCCCCCCCCTCTTTGCTCTGTTTGCTAGTGATTTCTCATAAACTGCCTTTGCCTTTCGAACCTTTTCTGTGGCTCAATTACACATCACCTTGTAGCTGTTATAGGCTTCAGTACTTTTTATTGCTCTGTAACCTTTCCATGCCACCTTTTTCTGCTCAAGTAATGTGGCAACTTCACTATTCATCCAACTTGGAACCCTTCTCGTGGAGTATTTTTTTAATGGTATATACGCATTCAAGGCATCTGTGATTAATGTTTTAAAAGCGTACCACAGTTCAATTGTATTCATTCTCTGCACGATATCTACCCAGTTAATAGAGGCCATGTAGTACCTTAAGGCATTGTAATTTCCTTTTCTGAAATTAAAACCCATTCCTTTGCCTTTTACTTCTGCTACCTCTCTCGTCATCATCCACCATAACTCCGTGATCACTTCCTGCTACTGGTTCGTCTACTGTCAGCCCTGTTATGTCATCTGATTCATGTGTGATGATGAGGTCTAGGATATTCTTTTCTCTAGCTTTCCCTGACATGTTGATACAAATAACAGTCATCTAGTTGATTTAAAAATTTTGTTCCCCATGTCGAGTTTCCTTCCCATTTACTCCAATCAATTAGAGGCAAATTGAAATCACCCATAATAAGACATTGACGCTTACTTGCCCATTCCATTTGCATGTAGAGGCTTTTGTCATAATCTTCACAATCACCTGGTCTGTAGATTACTCCTACTCGCATTATACCTTTGTTTCCAACTATCTCACACCATACAGACTCTATACTAGCATATGAAATGTCTGGATCCGGGAAAGCTATCGTCGCACTCAGGCTGCTTCTGATAAGAAGCATTACCCCCACCACTCCTTCTATCTACCCTATCCTTCCTAAATACATTATACAAGCCGTACTGAAACTCATCATTCCCAATTTCCGGGTGGCACCACGTCTCTGTAAGCCCTATTATGTCTGCGTTACTTGTTTTAACCAGCAGTTCGAATTCGCTCATTTTATTGATGACACTTCTAACATTACTGTATAAACAATTAAGATTTACTGTTCTTGTATATTTAACAACTCTAACACCGCCCTTGAAGTTTTTTAGGCTCTCTTCCCTGATATTAGCTACCCGCTCACGTGAAACGTTTCTGCCCCCAGAACATCTAGATAATACGTCCAGTTGGGGTAACAGATAAGAACTCTTAAGGTATGTGCAAGAGTTACTTTGACTAATTTTATCAGATAAACGCGTGTCAGTATTACCCACATCCCCCCTAACTAGCAGTTTCCCTGAACCTTTAAGGTATCCTCAATAATACTGGCAAAAACTTTTGCACCACCTTTGTTTAAGTGTATCCCGTCTCTACAAAACAAATTCCTTCTACCTATGTGTATATACGCATAAAAAATACATAAATTACATAAAAAAATACATAAATACACAAATTTTTTTATACCCATAAAAAAATATACACATTTAAGTATATATATATATATATATATATATATATATATTAATAGTTATAAAAGGAAAGCAAGAAATAAAGCAAAGCAAGAAAGTTAAAAGACAATAACTAATATTTATGGGTTAATGCAGTTGCAAGCAATCATGCAATACACCCACAATGTCTACAGAATATCATTAGAAAAAGTAAATCAATCCAATAATAAGAATACCATCAAGGACTTAAGAAAACGCAAAAAAAAAAAAAAAAAAAAAAAAAAATTATTATTATTATTATCGCTTTTTACCGACAATCTAGATGACTTCAACTGGGGCCAACCACCCAGAATGAAGGCAAAAAACGACAAGAAGTTCTCTGTTTCTGTGATGATCAATATATGCTAAGTAATTTAAATCTAAACCAAATATAAACCAGTATAGGCCGAACATAAATCGAATATAAATAAATCGAATGAAGATAATTAATTAAGAAAAATTTTGAAATATTAGAATCAAAGGTAAGAAATATAAGTAAAATATAAATGTAAGCATATATTAATCATCGTTGACCCGACAGAGAACGTAATTTAAGGATTAAAACAAGATTAAATATATAATACATACTACATTTGACCGTATCTAGGACATAATATGTGGTGCCCCCTATGTGATGGATACGGTAAAAATAAATAATTAAATTAAATTAACGCAAAGAGAAACATGCAGATAGTAAGAAGAAAAACTAAAGGAGTAGGAAAAATAGAACCTGAACTCCACAAAGGCGAAAATTAGTGGTATAGATAAGAAATAGTTTCTCCTACGTCCTCGGATTGCCCTAATAATTTCGGAGAAATAAAAATAAAGAGTGTAGGACAGCTTAAAGGCATTACAAGATATAAGTTGTGGCTCGGGTATGCCCGGGATCGCAAACCCGTTCCTATAGTAGGACCCTGAGCTGAATTTGCATGTTATCTCAGTGTGAATTTAAGTAAATTAAATGAATTTAACTATATGTATTAAAAAAAAAAAAAAAAAAAAAAAAAATGATACACTGTAATTTGCAAGCCGGTGGGTACAAGTTTTCTACGCCGTAAGACACCAAGAATGCAAAGTGTATCCTATTTACATATATACATGGCACTAAATATAACGATTTTATTGAAAATTATATTGAAACGATAGGTTCAGAAAACAAATTTTTGAAATTAATTATGCTAATTGCTTTCCTGAAGTGATATTTCAGGTAAGCGATAGGGAAATTATTATTGATCAACCTGCCGTACAACGCTGTTAAGCCCGCTGAACAATTTTTATTACTATTGCAGATATAAGCAATCCTTAAACATTGCGATAAAATTATATTAGCATGCACTGATTTTGATACATTTGATTTCCAGTTTGTAAGGCTGACTACGTTAAAATTAAATGCATCTCTTTTATTATATACGTTTACGTCTATTTTATTATTATGTAATATTTCTATATGAAGATCCAAGTAATTTGCTATAGTATCGGAACTATTAGTTTTTTCCAACACAAGCTCCCCTGGATATAATCCACTGTAATCCTGGACAAAATGTGGACAATTAAAAACACATATATCATCTACGTATCTGTATATAAGTAGGTTATCTTGAAATTCTCTTTCTGTATAATACAGATAAAGGTTTGCGATTATGCTTGATGCTGGACTTCCCATAGGGGTGCCAGTGACTTGCAAATATAACGATGTTCCGTCATATACATAGTTATTAAAGATGCATAATTTTATTAGAGAATTCCAATAGGTTAAATCAACCTTTATAGCATTTTTATTTTCTAAATATAGTTTCTGGAGGACGACTTCTAAGTTATTAAGGTTAATGCTCGTAAATAGACTGTTAAAGTCAAAAGTTTGTATTTGATGAATATTATTATTTTTTTTTTTTTTTAAAAAAAAAAAAAAAAAACTTATACTGGTTTATATTTGGTTTAGATTTAAATTACTTAGCATATATTGATCATCACAGAAACAGAGAACTTCTTGTCGTTTTTTGCCTTCATTCTGGGTGGTTGGCCCCAGTTGAAGTCATCTAGATTGTCGGTAAAAAGCGATAATAATAATAATAATTTTTTTTTTTTTTTTTTTTTTTTTTTTTTGCGTTTTCTTAAGTCCTTGATGGTATTCTTATTATTGGATTGATTTACTTTTTCTAATGATATTCTATATATATATATATATTAAATGTTTATTTTATGAGCTATAAAGGAATAAACTGTTAATTTTTAGATTGATGTTATGAATATGTGGCATTAATGCTATTGTAATAGTTATCAATTAAACATTACACTGATGAGCCAAAATATTATGACCAATGAGTTGTTATGCAAATCAAAGCAACTGCAAGGGAACGACGGCACATGCACAGGTCAGGACAGAGTATAAAAAACATCTGATACTGAGCTCCGTTAATCAGTGTTACTCTTGTTCTTGAGATGGGAAAGTCAGCAGACTTATGCGAGTTTCACAAAAGCCAAATTGTAACAGACAACTGGGTCAGAGTATATCCAAAATGGCATGGCTGGTGGGGTGCTCACGGTCAGCCGTGGTTAGTACTTACAGAAAGTGGTCTGAGGAAGGAAAATGCACGAGCATGTGTTAGACAACCATGGCTGCTCGAGGTGAGAGAAGGCTCTCCTGGATGGTATGTGGCAACAGAAGGGCAACTGTGGCGGAACTTGTCGGTAATTGGAATGCTGGTGACAGGAGTAATGTGTTGCAACACACAGTACATCGAACCTTGCTGAAAATGGGCTGCGTAGCCATGGGCTGCGCCAAGTGCCCATGCTAACCACAGTTCACTGGCGACAGTGCCTACAATGGGCATGCAAGCATCGAAACTGGACCATGAGTGATTGGAAGAAGGTCATCTGATATGATGAATCATGTTTCCTGTTGCACCATGTGGATGGCTGGGTACACGTGCATCGTTTACATGGGGAAGTGATGGCACCCAGATGCACCATGGGATGAAAACAAGCTGGTGGTGGTGGCAGTGTCATGCCTTGGGCGATGTTCTGCTGGGATACCCTGGATCCAGTCATCCATGTGCCGGGCACTCTGATGTCTACCACCCACCTAAACATCATTGCTGATCAGGTACACCCTTTCATGGCAACAGTCTTCCCCTCTGGCAGTGAAATATTTCAGCAGGATGACACACTGCCCGGATTGTTTGAGACTGGTTCGTGGTACATGAGGAAGACCTCTAGGTATTGCCCTAGCCTCAAAATTCTCCAGACATCGATCCCATTGAGCATCTGTGATTTGTGTTGGAACAGCAACTCCGAACAGCAGTGTCTCAACCACAGACGCTACAGGAGTTAAAGGATCTGCTGGTTACGTGTTGATACCAGATACCTCAAGACACATTTAGAAATCTTGTCGCATCCATGCCTTGCCAGGTACGAGCTGTTTTGGCTGCACGTGGAGGACCAACATAATATTGCGTTCAAGTATAGAAATCACATCTAAAAAAAAAAAAAGACATCCAGCAACTTGAAAGGGTCTAAAGATGGGAAAGCCTCCTGGTAAGGTCGGCAAAAGATGCTCATATGAGGAAATAAATACTTTGAAAAGTATACTTTAAATACTGTGGGCTATAGAGGTTGGAAATTAGACAACTCAAAGGAGACTTGATTGAGGTGTATAAGGCTTTGAGAGGTAAGTAAAATGAATGAGAGTGAAATTGTCACCATTATAAATGATTCTAGAAGTTTTCTTTTAGCCAGCAAGTTGTTAATTAATAGAATAAGTTGTCCCTATGGGTGGCTGGGGCTAACAGCTTGGGGAATTTCAAAGGTCAGCTGGATGGACAGATATACATGAATAGAGAGAAAAATAATTAATTAATCTTATTTTATTTTATTAATTATTATTATTTTTTTTAACAGTGCAACAGAAGCCTTGAATTGCTTTGCACCATGTAGTCACTGCTAATACTAATATGGAAATCTGTGAAATTAAGAGTTTACAGTAAAAAAAAAAAAAAAAAAACTACAATTATGTGAATGCAAGAAATATGTACAATATTAAATTACCATTTCTTTAATAAAATCGGGATCAGCACTCCAACTTTGGGAGCGCATAACTGGAAGAGGCTGTAACTTTCCTATATCATCACTGCAGAGTGGCATACTGTCAACTGATGATTCACTATGCGATTTCTGGGATGCACCAGATACATGTCTTGAACGTTCACCCTGCATGATTACTTCTTCGGAGTGAGTATCACTGGTTTTATCTTCTATTGTTTCCAAATGGTATTCACTATCTACTGGCAAGAGTACACTTTCAAAATTATATTCTGAAGGCTTAACAGCTTTATGACTGGACGATTCTATCATTTTAAGCTGTATAGAAGGCAGCAACATTTGATTTACCATAAAAATATTGCTATAACCATTTATAGGTAGCACTGATAAATCTTGAGAACACTTTGACTGACCTTCCTGCAAGTCATCTGATGTAACACTCATTTCGGCAGTATTCCTAAAAATTAAAAAATATATTACCATATAACAAACATTAATTTAAAATGCTAAAAACTGATAAACAGTATAACCAAGATATAGTATGCACAGGAGTTGGAGGGATGAAAAGAAGTATATGTTGAATCGTTACATGTTGAGCTTGCCTATATGAGTTCCTCTCATATAGGCAAGCTCAATCAGATACCTCTAGGACAGATCATTCACAAATTACATAAGAAAGGAGGAAACTCATAATGCACCATAATATTTTACCAGAAGTGTTCTTCTGGTAAAATAAAATATTATGGTGCATTATGAGTGGGAAAGGGGAAAGTCACAGAAATATTACATAAGTGAAGTATTTCGTTATGTAATAATGGAGGTAAGTAAAATGAATGAGAGAGCTGTTGTTACAAAGTGCTATGAGGAGGAGGATGTTCAAAAAGTTAAAAAACTGCATTACACAACAATTTGTAAATAGCTCCAACTGATTATAAAAATGTAGACAGTAAGGTAGATGATTATAAATTTGTTTTATTTGTAAGGTAAGAATAAAGGTAAGTAAAATGAATGAGAGAGCTGTTGTTACAAAGTGCTATGAGGAGGAGGATGTTCAAAAAGTTAAAAAACTGCATTACACAACAATTTGTAAATAGCTCCAACTGATTATAAAAATGTAGACAGTAAGGTAGATGATTATAAATTTGTTTTATTTGTTTTCTCAATTGTTTACTTTATTATCATTTAAAATTGGTCCCCATACTGAAGGCAACTACGGAAAACAGCTTCACATGAGAAAATTTACCATCCACTTCAGAGAAGTGGATCATTCAATATTTAAGTAAAAGTGTTATAAAATGCACTACATGCAGAATTAAAAATCAACAATGCAACATGTAACCATCATAATCAATGAAAACAGTTTTTGCTGATTATGATGGTTACGTGATGCAGTTGTTGGAGATTATTTGTCAATTTACTATATTTATCAGATCTTAATTAAACTGATAAACAGTATAACCAAGATATAGTATGCACAGGAGTTGGAAGGATGAAAAGAAGTATATGTTGAATCATCACATGATCTGTCCTAGAGGTATCTGATGTGGTATGGGGGGACTCATATAGGCAAGCTCAACATGTAATGATTCAATATATACTTCTTTTCATCCCTCCAACTCCTGTGCATACTATATCTTGGTTATACTGTTTATCAACTTCAATTACGTTATTGTCTATTTTTATATCTAAGTTCCAATTTTATCTATTTGTTTTAAGATACTTTAAAATTCAAGTGAAAAGTATATGCCATTAATGCAGTGGAGAAAATTGCTTTGTGACTTGAACATGGAGCATCTTCCATCAATGTATTATCATTCTGAACAAAAGCTTTAGGGAGCTTATTCTGAAAATTTGTTTGCAAGTCACTTTAATGAATCTCCAGATGCAGGTAATGTATGAAAAAAGTGAAAACAAAACAAAACATTGGTGATTACTTTCCAAAAAATGTTAATATTCAGATCATTAGTATTTTAAATAATCAAAAAACATTAAAATATTTATCATTATTATAACATACATGCTGAATGAAAAATGTGATCATGAAAAAAATAATTACACTGGTACTGGTAAGGAATAGCTTCATCGTTCCCTAGCTTTTCAGTACCCGGGTAACTATTATTTGTATAATTTGTATTTGCATTTATATATACAAATTAAAAGAGAACAAATAACCGTAATTTACAAAACAAAAATAAAATATAATCTCCATTGGACTCCTTAAATAAACTTGTATATGATGTTACAATATGTAAACTAGGTGAACAGCCTGTTTTCAGGACCACTGTATTTTTTGTTTATTGCTTGCACTATTAATTTCACAATAGTGAAAGCAATAAATATCTTTAAGTTATGAAAATAAATGGGCCTATTGTACTGGATTCCATTGCATAAAGAGATAAATTCAGTGGTGAGTTTATTCACCTTATTAAAGAGCTCTCAATCTCTGACAGCGAGATCATGATATCATTTGATGTAGTGTCCCTGTTTACATCGATTCCAGTAAAACAGGCCATAAACTGCACCAAGAGGCTTCTGGAGAATGATCAAATCTACCAAGCAGAACATCACTATCCACAGAAGACATCCATACCACAGTCAACCTATGCTTATGAGGCAACGTCATTACCTTCAGGGATTCCTTATACAAGCAGGTGCACGGTACTACCATGGGCACTCGTGTTAGCTCCGTCGTGGCTAACATCGCCATGAAGGAATTGGAAGAACAGATATACCTGAACCCGCCTGTACCTATTACAACATGGTGCAGATACGTCGATGACGTCTTCACCGCCATCTCACGTGGTTCTGAAGCAACATTACTGGAGTACCTCAATTCATCAGTGTTCATCCAGTTTAGTTTAGAGTTACAGAGTGTACATGTCCTTTCCATTCTTAGATGTCACGGTAAAATGTGTGCGCCCACACCTGGAAACCTCAGTATATCGTAAGCCAATGTGGTGCAGGCAGTTTACCAACTACAGATCGGGCCATGCCCCTAGCCATCTCAACAGCACCGCCTGCACCCTATTCTCCTGTGCTTGGAGCCATTCCAGCTCAGATGAAGCTAGGTGCACCAAGATTTCCAGAGTGAGAACGGACCTGGTCAATTGTGGCTATCCAACCCACATATTAGACAAGTACTTATTGCAAGCATAAGAGCTCATGATCCACCCGAGACCTTCATCAATGCATGATAATATGCCCACCACCTACATTCCCTACTATCCAGGCATGTCTGGCCAAATTTCGAAAATCCTCTGGGAATACCACATAAAATGCGTGCAACTACCCGGTAGGAGCTTGCGTTCTCTGGTTTCTAACGTGAAGACTCCGGTTACCCCTCTATTGTGCAGCGGTGTGGTATACTGCATAACTTGCAAAGATTGTGGCAGCTGCTACGTAGGAGAGAGCTCAAGATGCCTTCAAGACCGTCTTGCAGAGGCAGAGCACAACAGGTCAATTCACCTTGGTGAGACTGACCAATCCGCAATCGCGGAACACTTCTGGTTGACCCACCATGACCTTAACCCCAAACATTATTAAGAAGTGATTGACCAATCCTGACACTTTCGCCCCCGCCTCTGGCTAGAGTAGGTTAACACATCATGTAATTCAAGAACTATGAATCGCTGCAAGAGCACGAGGCTAAACCTTATCTTGGACGCAACTATCTTGAAACTACATAAAAGCTGGCAAAAAATCCACACACATCAGTGCAACAACAATGAGCAGCAATCTAGTAGTTGAATGTTTAATCTCGTGACCATGCACACATCACTGCGCACACAACTCTGTAACTGTTAAATTTTGTCTCTAACGTCTTTATCCTGTGAGAATTTGCTGATGAAGGGGCCCATTTAACACGGAAAGCTTCACGCCATTTGTTATTAAAAGTTTTTCACTGGATTATACAGTATTTATCTCTTTATCTTTAAGTTATATTATTCATAATTTAAATTCTCACGAATGAAGCTTCATTTATTACCACCAAAGTGACTTCTACAAATTGAATCTGTTGCATGTTGCTGGTAAACACACTGGAAGAATTATAGCAGGTTGTTTTCTGTTATTGGTATTAGAATGATCAAATAACGTAAGCAAGCTTCAGTGACTTTAGAAAATAATTTGTTACAGTGCTCAGATGACTGATGGCTAAACGTTAACTTCATCAGCTTCAGTACATTTTATTGGTACCCTCCCTTCAATGCCCCGATTCATGAGATGTCATATCAGCAAGAATATACTGCTCTGGTTCATTTTACTCATATCTTTAGGGTCTTCTATACCTCAATCAGATCCTCCTTCCTCCAGGTGTCTAGTTTTAAGTTTCTACAATCCACACCACAATACAATATTTGAAGTGATGCAATCTCTTATATAACAAATTTGAAGTGATACTACTCTCTTATATAACAAAACTATAACCTGTACAACATGCTAATTAAACATTATATTAGTCACTGATCCATTTCTACCATATGTTCTTCCCTTATAAGCATAAAATTCACCTTCATTATAATGTGATTTATATTTGAAAAAATTAAAATAAAATTTTTTTCATGCAAAAATATCTGGCAGGGAGCTTTAGACAAGTAATATTAGGTGGGAGCAATCCCATTGAGCTAGGCACCATCAAACCATGCACAGATTCACTATTCAATGGTCATAAAAGACAAATCATGAAAACCAGTGAAAACGTTTTCACCTAATAAAGGCAATCTATGATGTAAATGAGGCCAGGAATGAAGTCTGACAGCAATCATGCCAGGCTTCATTCACAGTTAGAAGATACACAGAACTCATTTGACTCTGAAGATGAGTTATCCAATGCAAATGAAGGTATCAGCTGCATGTGTGACTAACGTGTTCAGTTACAGTTAGTAGATCACCTTCTCTAAGGAGTCAGTGCAGATGACATGAAGCAGCTACTAACCTCCCAAGGCTAATCATTTGGCAACTATGAACTGCAAGAGCTATATCTCATGCTTCTCTCAAGAAACATGAAAAACACAAGAATTTAAGCCCAAGTGAGGGGGATGGGGGTTGACCATCAAAGGCATTAAACAAGCATTTAACTATACAAGCCACGCATAAATTTGTTAGATGAGCATAACAATGACTTTCATGAGTTAATTCTGAAGTAAGATTGTGACCACTTATTTGAGTGCTACAGAAAAATTTTGCATATCAAGCAAACCAAGAAGCTGAGAGGTCCACCTGGATTCATTTTTTAATACAAAGGGACCTGTGGAGCTCCGTAAGTGTTATATACAAACTTCCATCAGTCATTGTGGAAGATGATAGCTTAAATAAATTCAAGGAAGAACTGGACAAACTTTTGGAGTGAATGTTTGGGCGAAATGGGAAGGGTTTTTTTGGCTGATGCTGTATAAGCTTGCTTTCTTACATCGTATGCCTCTACTAATGCTAATGCTAAAATATATTTCTAAGGTACATATGTATATATTTTAACAAAATATGCATACAATCTATAAAGTTTTTGTCATGTGCTGCTTTTACCATTTTTTTAAATAGTAAATAAAAATAAAATGTGGTGATAACAGGTTATTGATTAACACCTTAAGTTTTGCACAAAATGCAAAAAAAAAAAAAAAAAAAAAACCCACAGTGCCTCCTAGTGATTGTAAATTTTCACTTAATGCGAAGTTGACAAGAATAATATAGAGGGCATTCTTCTGGATTAAGGGAAAGCTAGCTGTATGGGTATATACTTACTTTATATAAGTGGGACCTGAACATGTTCCTTCTCCTGAAGATGAGAGTGATGAATCATCTACATATAAGCAAGTATAAAAATAAAAAATGTTATTAATTAAATCATTCTTATTAAATTAAAAATTATTGTCATTAAATCATTATTAATACAAGTTGAAATCTCAAAATTTATTTTAAATGCCGCATTGAAACTTAAAATTAGGTTGTAAGACTGGAATGATAATGGAATTCTTATTCAAAGGATTCTGGAAAAATTGCAAAAAGTATTATAGAATAAAAGAAAAACTGTATACAACATATAATCAATTTATTAGTCAATAAGAAAAGTACAATCAACAAGATGCAACTATAAAGCAGGGGCATCCAAAAATTTTGGCTAGGGATAAAAAAATAGGTAAAATGTTAAACGTCATGGATCACATGGATTCTTGTGGGCAGCATGTAATTGGCCACAAGAAAGTTTCTTACTATTAATTATGCATTTTTCAAAACAGGAGTTAATTTTATTGATCAACGTTTATACTAAAAGTTGTTCAATTTTAACATTTAATAATTAAATACGAAAATTCAACACATCATTAAACAACACTAACAATTAGATATTGGATTATGTGTATTTGCATTGTGCATATAATTTAATTCAATGTTACTAGAAACACTGCATATTTCATTAATCCAATCAGTTTTTTGAAAGATTAACCCTTTTCAGTCCAGCATTATTTTCACCGTCTTTCCCATGCAATTCAGCTCTATCGATAAAAAAGAAAAGAGAGGGAGAGAGAGACACAGACTACTCGAAATGCGATTCAAAATTATTTATTTTTGGGTTTACATGAGCTGATATATAACATAGCATGATATAAATATAAAATACATAAATATATATTTATTTATGCTAATATATAAATATTTGTAATATAATAAGAGAAGTTTACCTCAATATAGTACGTAGAACACTTCCATATGATACTCTCCAGAAATTAAAATGAAAACATCGAAAAACTTACATTAGAGTAACAAATAAGTTAAAAAATAAATAAAAATCAATTTATTTTTTAAATTGATTTTTATTTTACAAATATTGATATCAACACAGAACGTATTGAGCATTACAGCTCTGGTTCATACTGGCTAATATATAAATATATAATACATATTTATTATTTTATATATTACTATATATACATATATATTTTGAAAGTATTTGTAATCAATATAAAGAATAGTAATTTATAATGCAGCTACTAACCTCTCAAGGTTAGTAGCTGAATTATAAACATTACATAACTGCAAAAATACTATTATATAACTAAATACCATCAAACCAGCATCTCAAGCCATGCCACTTAAGAAAGCAGGCTGAAATATTTATCAAAATGTACTAAAATAAAGGTAAAGTACGAAAATGAAATATAATCAAATAAGCACAGGAAAAGCAGACCAAATAAACACACAAAGAAAGACAAAATAGAAATTACTGTCTGCATAAATCAATAGGTTCTCAATAGGGAACTCATACATGTACAAAAAAAATAATTAGTCACCAAAATTATCTGTTTCTAAGTCCCAATACCAGCTAAACCTTAATGTCAAATAGGGTAATAAATAAAACATGAATACATGTAAATAAAATTCGGAGTGTAAAAATATATAAAGCTAACTTAGGTAGGCATAAATTTTACAGTTAACTAGTATAAATTTCTTAACTAACAGCATAACAGAGGTTATGCTGTTAGTTAAGAAACATAAAATCTAAGGAGGTGTATCCAGTTGACATGGGTGAACACTGCAATGTTGAATCAGTTTGATGTGACATAAGCACTGGGAAAGCAAAAATGATGGTAGGAGTGTGTTTTAGGCCTAATGACTCTGAAGAATACAACGAACAACTGTACAGAGAAATAGTGAGCCAGTAAATCAGATTGTCTTAATGGCGGATTTTAACTTCCCAGATATTAAAGTGGAACTTAGCATTAGTAGAGGCATATGATGCAAGAAAGCAAGCATATGCAGCATCAGCCAGGAAAAAAAAAAAAAAAAAAAAAAATCCACTTCACCCCTCCATTCGTTCAAAATACCTGTCCAGCTGAGTCTTAAATTTATTTAGGCTATCAACTTCCACAACAAGGGATAGAAGTCTGTTCCACCAACCAACTACCCGCTGGCTAAAGGCAAATTTAAAGGCAATCTGTCTTTCCTCAATTTGAATTTATGCCCTCTCAGGTGATTATTCTGAGCAAGAGGAAGAATTCCATCAGCATTGAGCATGCTCAAGCCATTCAAGGCTTTATACACCTCTATCAGATCACCTCGCTGGTGCCTAGTCTCCAGACACTGTAATTTGCAAAACTTAAGCCTTCTTTGTAAGAGCAACCCTTTATTCCATTCACTAATCTTGTTGCCCCTCTCTACTCGTTCCAGCAGCTCTGCATCCTCCTTGACATGAGGCCTCCAGACTGGTATACAGTACTCAAGATGTGGCCTAACCATTGCTTTATACAAGGGAATAATCACCTCCTTATCCCTGCTAGAAAAATTCCTGTATATCATTGACAAGACACCATGAGCTACTCTTGCAGCCCATCTGCACTGCTCAGAAAACTTCATATCTGCCTGCACAACCACCCCCCAGGTCCCTTTCATTCTCTACCACTGTCAGTGTAGTACCACAGAGTTGATACGTTGCTCTGGGGTTGCTGTTTCCTATATGTAGTACTTTACATTTGTCAATGTTAAATTTCATTTGCCACCTCTCAGCCCATCTGCTCAACCTTTCCAGATCCTGTTGCAGCAGCATAGCGTCAGTAGTGTCCTTAACAACCCTGCCAGCCTTTGTATCGTCTGCAAACTTGGACATTAAGCTTGATATACCATCATCAAATTATTTATAAATACAGAAAACAATAATGGACCCAACACTGAACCCTGAGGGACTACACTAATAACATTAACTCATGATGAGCAGTGTCCACTGATTACCACTATCTGTCTTCTCCCCCTGAACCACCCCTTTATCCATAGCAGCAATTTGCCTCTAATGCCACACTGCTCCAATTTGTGCAGCAGCCTTCCATGTGCAACAGTATCAAAAGCCTTTCTTAGATCCAAGTATATAATATCAAAGTTAGTCCCTGCATCCAGCTCTTTTGTGACTGCATCATAGTATCCAATCAAATTGGTCAGACAAGACTTCCCCTTAACAAAACCATGCTGTGTCCAAGCTTTAACTGAAGTCTTGTCTAGATGATCCTGCAGTGCTTCTTTAACCAGTGCCTCCATTAATTTTTCTGGAACAGAAGTTAAACTCACAGGTCTATAATTACTTGTGTCAGCCTTTGATCCTCCATTGTGAATTGGGGTCACAGAAGTTCATGGGTACTTCCCCTGAGTCCAAAGAAGCTCTCATAATTATGGCTAAGGGTTTGCTTACTTCCTTTGCTGCCTCCTTTAATATAACTGGATAGATCCCATCCACCCCGGGTGCTTTTCTTGTGTTTATCTTCAACGGTTTCTCCTCCACTTTACTCCCAGTTATTTCAAGATTCTGTAGCTTACTGCTAGAGTTGAATACACCTCTGGCATTCCCCTTGCTGAATAACTCCTCATGTGTGAATGTCGATACAAAATATTCATTTAGTTTGTTAGCTACCTGAGCAGGATCATCAATAGTTGACCCATCAATATCAAGTGGACCAATCTGATTCATCCCCTTCCTTTTAGAGTTTACATAAGTAAAGAACTCTTTGCTGTTTTTTTTTGCATCCCTTGCCAAAGATTTCTCGTACTATGCCTTCGCCTGCCTAACCTCCTTTGGAACTTGGTTACAGACCAGCTTATATCTATCATAGGCTTCTGTGTCACATGTTAATTTATATGTATCCCATGCATTTTTCTTCTCTGCCATGAGTCTCATTAGTTCATCTGACATCCACTTAGGCCTAAACCTTGAACAATATTTCTTAGTTGGTATGTAAAGCCTAGTAGCTTCCAAGGTAAGTTCTTTGAATGCTTCCCATTTTGAATTTGCTGTTGGTAACATCATCAGTTGGTCCCACTGTATAGAATTTAAATACTGTCTCAGACCATCATAATCGCCTTTACGAAAGCAATAACCCTTCCCTTTACCCCTGATGGTAGTTACCTCTTTGAGTAAATCCCACTTCAGCACACTGTGATCACTGCCACCTAGTGGTTCCTTTATCTGCAGGTTTTTAATGGATGAAGAATCACTACTGATAATCAAATCAAGAGTATTACTCCCTCTAGTTGCCTCCCGAACATGCTGATGTAGAAAACAATCACCCAATAAATCCACAAAAGCCTTGCTAGTGTGTGAGTGACCAGCCCCCCAAATTCCAGTCAATATCTGTGAAATTAAAATCCCCCATTATAAGACTCTCTCTTATTTACTGGCCCACTCTATTTCCCTGTACAGTTTCTTATTATACTCATCAGAGTCATTAGGCCTATAGCACACTCCTACTCTCAATTTTGATCTCCCAATGCTTATGTCACACCAAACTGACTCGACACTGCACTGTCCAGCGATGTCGACTGGCTTCACTTCCTTGGATTTTATGTGTTAACTAATAGCATAACCCCTCCTCCCTTCCTATCCTGTCTATCCTTTCTGTAGACGTTGTTCTCCCCAAATTCCAGTTCTGCATTCCTTATATCTATGTGACACCACGTCTCTGATATCCCAACAATATCCACCTTTGATGCTTTCAGCAATACCTCAAATTCATCAAATTTATTTACCAAACTCCTAGTTGGTGTACATGCAAGTATACATGCACGATTACAAAATGAGGAGGCATGCTTGATACACATAAACAAAGCTGCACACGTGTAGCAACTGAATAAACAACACCGTAAATGCAGAGACACACTATGAACACCTCACTAGCTCACATTTGACTAAAGCACATTTATGTGGGTTACTAACATAAAACAATAAAAACAATTTCCAGTTGCATTCCTGCTATTTGAATCTGTTATAAACTGGTAGTAAACTCGATCTAATTGCATTTGCGATAATACCGATAGCTGGAATTGTGTGGGTTTTTACGTTATTATGGTTAAATGTGTTTCCCCTTCACTGATATAAAAAACATAAATACATTTTCAGAATCTTCTCTTCATTCCTATCGTGTTGCGTTCAGTTGGGGTGATTCCGCTTTTGACTGCCATTTCTTGTAAACACAAAGTCGAATCGTGCATAAGCGAGTTCGGTTGGTGTTATATACGATATCGTTCCCCTATTTATAATTCGTGTATGATCAAATTCGTGCAGCGTAAACACGTGTTAAACGAGGACTGACTGTACAGAGAATGGCAACAAGTATGGTGAAGGGAACGAAGGGATCCTCTTACCAAGAAAAGCATAAGTTCTGTAAACTCCAGTTTCTGGAGACTAGGCACCTGCTATTGAGGTAATCTGATTGAGGTATATAAGGGTTTTAAATGGTTTGAGCAGTCTCAATGCTGATGGGATTCTTCTTCTTGCTCAGATTACACACCTGAGGGGGCATAATTTCAAACTGAGGAAAGACAGTTGTAGAAAAGATTGGCGGAAATTTGCCTTTAGCCAGTGGGTAGTTGATTGCTGGAACAAACTTTTATCTGTCATTGTGGAAGTTGATAGCTTAAAATAAATTCAAGGAAGAACTGGAGGAACTTTTAGAGCAAATGAATGGGTGAAATGGGATTTTTTTTTGGCTGATGCTTTATAAGTTTGCTTTCTGGCATCATATTTTTTTTTTTTTTTATGAAAACCCCAAACACAAGAGATATTAGAACCTATAGCACTTAGTACCATGCTTGGGTTGGAGGTTGAGAAGACGAAAGGAGATATTTGTTGACATTAGACTTGAACTTCTGTAGACTGCAATTTTCAGGAAATACGTATGAAGGAAGATTGTTCCAGAAAATGGCAGTTGAATGTATAAACGAGGAAGATGAAAAGTTGGTTCTGTGATTTTGAAGTTGAACAGTAAATGGATGTTGGCTGGTGGTGGCACATGTTTGGAATCTTTTGAAAGATAGAGCGGGAATTATAGAAGCCAATTCAGAAGAACAGTGCCCATGGCAGTATCTGTAGAAAAGACATACAGCAGAAAAAGAACGTCTATGAGACAGTGAGTGGAGAGACACTGTTAGAGATGAGTCATTAATTAACCTAACTGCCCACTTCTGAATAGAATCTAAAAGCCTGAGAGAGGTTTTGGGGGCATGCCCCAGATGTGGGAAAAATATTCCATGGTAGGGCGGATTTGCGATTTATACAGAGTGAGCAGCTGTTTGGAAGAAAAGTAACGTCGAGAGCGAAAGAGAAAACCAAGTTTTTTAGATGCAGAGGAAGCAATATTTGTAATGTGCTTGTGCCAAGAGAGATTAGAAGTCAGGGTAATCACCAAAAGAGATATATCAACTTGCTTAGAAATTGGAGTGCCAACAAAGATAAGCATAGGAGCAGAAGAACCCTTTTTGTGAGATATAAGACAGGACTGAGTTTTAGAAGGACTGAAATCAACTAAGTTGTCTTTGCCACACTGGAGAATTACCTGGAGATCAACATTTAAGGAATTGGTAGTGGATATTCGAGACGTTGAAGTCGATTGAGCAGGGCGAGGTTTCTCAAACTTGAAAGTGGAATGCAATGTGCTATCATCAGCAAAACTATGGATAGGATTTCTGGTCAATTGAAGAAGGTCATTAATATATAAGAGGAAAAGGGTGGGGGAAATAATTGAACCTTGGGGGACACCAGCATTAGTGGAGAAGTTAGAAGACAGAGAACCATCTACCCTCAATGAGCAGTCAGTGAGAAAACTGGATAACCAATTACAAAAAACAGTTGGCAAACCATAAGATGGAAGCTTGTTTAGAAGAACTTTATGCCAAACATGATTGAAAGCTCTTGAGAAGTCAAGAGCAAAATTCGATGGAAAAGTTTGGTGAAACACAAGTTTCACCGAACTCTTCCATTGAATTTTGCTCTGTGTTTGACCGAACCTTTCCGTCGAATTTGTTCATAAATGGGTAACATAAGCCAGAATATCACCAGTGGATCGACACTGATGGAATCCACACTGGCAATCGTTGATCAGACGGAAGGAGTTGGCAGTTAATTGATTTCTCCATTAATTTGGAAAGAGTAGAAGTAATTGCAATGGGACCATAATTAGATGGCAGGGATTTGTTGTCCTTTTTAGGAACTGGCTGGATATGAGCAAATTTCCAAGCAGAAGGGAAAACACCTTTGGAATAAGAAAGTGAAAAAAGGCATCAAAGAACAGGAGTAATTTCGGGAGCACAGGTTTTGAGAACAAGTGGAGAAATACCATCGGGTTTGTTTGTTATTTGGTTTTTAGGAGCATTAGCAACTAAGGCCATATTGCTCCGGGGATAAGCGGTGGTCGCTTCCTGACCTTTCCGCATCCTCCGTATTTGGTGGTCACGGGCTCAAATCCAGGTCTAATCAAGAAGCATATGCTACGCACTGCTGCTCCTACCCACCTCGCTACGGAGGCACCACATACCATCAGGACTTTGTGGCTTTCTTAGCATCAAGTTTCATCAAAATCCTTCGGGCATCCTTTTGACAAAAGACCACAGGAGGCATTGAATGAAGCATGTTGGGAATGGTGGGAGGTTTTTTACCAAGATCATTAATATATGAGTTGGAAAAAAAAAAGGGATACTAGCAGGTAGGCTTTATCCTTGGTTGAAGTGACAATAGAATCATTTGGTTTTGACAGAGGTGGGAGCAGAGATGGGCAAAAGTTGCAGCCAATAGCGTTGGCAAGAGAACAGAATGCACGGCTACCATTAGGGCAAGAAGCAAGTTTTCTACTCTTAGCCTGTTCAAAATCTAGTTTGGATTGATTAATAACTGCTTTACAATTGTTGAGGGCTTTGGTGTAGGAAGAAAATGAAACTGAAGAATTGGAAGCAAGCTAATTACAATATGCAACATTCTTCTCTTGAACAGCCTTAGCACATTTATTGGTAAACCAAGGTTTAGATAAAGGACAAGATTTTAATGTGGAATAAAGGATTCCATTCCTACAAGAATAATTTCGCTGATATGATCTGAGCAAACATTGACATCAGAAATTTTGAAACAGTAATCCGACCAAGGAAAACAAATCTCGCAGCTCATTCCATTTTGCATTCTTGTAATGCCAAACAACATGAGGTGGGGAATAGCCATGAGATAGAGGCTCCATTGGAGAAGAGACAATCACCGAGTTGTGATCTGAGGTGCCTGAAGGACCACTCACTTCGACCGTGTACTTAGAAGGATTGTTAGTGAGAAAAAGATCAAGTGTGTTGGCTGTATGGTTGGGATTGTCCAGTATTCTGGTAGGTAAATGAACAATCTGTGCAACGTCATTAATAATTGCAAAAACCTCAGCATCTCAACCAGCTGGGTCTGTGTGAGTAGAAAACAGAAGCCTGCTGGAGTTGTGAACATTAAAATCTCCAAGGAAAATTACCTCACTGTTAGGAATGTTGCAAAGAGAGGAAGTCAAAGAATTCAAAATGATTAGCGGAGTTGGGAGAACGGTAGAGACAACAGATGAATTTGGAAGAATGAGGTAGAGAGATTTTAAGCCAGAGAAGATCAAAAAGATGAGATTCCAAATTAAAAAGTCTCTGACAGGGAATATCGGAATGGACATATGCTTAAATACCACCCTTGAGGGGAAAGGAATCATGCAGCAAATAATTTGGGCAACTGAGATGAGCAGTGGTTGAATCAACCGATAACCAAGATTCTGTCAGAAAAAACTACATGGGGTTTGGCATACTCTAATTGGAAATGGACATCATTGAGATTAGAACTGATCACGTACATTTGTGAAATGAACTAGGAAGTCTTTGAGAGCTTTAGGTCATTTCACAGATAAGTTTGATCTATTAGTTTCACAATTCATGGTGTAGTCAATAGTAAAAAAAAAGTGGGGGGGGGGACATGCTGTGTGAATTAATGAAAGTTTTGGATATGGTGTACACATGGTAAGAATATACCCAGATCCTTGATATAACGTGGCCTCGACAATGCCCCTCGCATATACACTACTCGGACTCCCTCCAGTGAGGACTTCCTCCTCACTATGTGGCAGAGTAGAGGTAGCAAGATTATACACTAGCTGATCTGGAAGCCTCCTAGAAAGTTACCAATAGGTCTAGTCCAGTGTACTAACCAGATATGCCTCTACTAATGCTAAGTTCAACAAATTTCTTGAATATCTCTTGTAACATTTTCCAGATGACTCACACTTCTACTCCGAAGCAGCTGTAACCATGCTGATTGCTACTGATAAACAGTACTAAACAAAGCAGCCAGTTAAAGAAGTTATACTAATGTGAGCTTTCTTTTGCTGGTATGCTGTTAAATAGGTTAAGTTGTATAAATTGGATCGCGCGTGCATGCGTGTGTGTGTGTAACTGTGATAAGTTGTATATGTTATCCTTTCAATTTGAAGATGTATTACTGCATAGAAGAATTCTAATGTTGCCAATAGAAGTTATCAAAGTAGTCTCCCAGCCAGTTATATAACTGCTGGTTCCAGGTAAACTTACATAAGCTAATTGAATAAATGTTTCTGTGTATTGTTTAAGAAGAATAACTTGCTGTTGCAAAGGCTGGAAAGAATAATATATTTAAATATGAAGGTCTATTTGAAATTTTGGCAAAGTTGCCAGGCAAGAATTCCAACTGAAAACTGTTGAAGATTTAATTTATTGATCTGAGAAAGAATTGCATGTTTACCAGATACAACTTATTGAATGTTTTGAACTTCAAGTTTATGTCAAAAGTAAAACAGCATTGACTGATGTGTGTAATGTATTCTTTTTGACTTTCATTTGTTAGTTATCCAAATATACAGTTGTTTACTTTTCTTTAAAATATCCGTCTTACTTACTTAATTGTCTTATTCAGAGCAAAATTTCAGAATATCAAGTTTCCTTGTAAATTTAATTTCATATGTGCATATATTCATGAGGTATATGATGCCTCTAGACCAATGCTTCTTAACCTTTTATCATTCACGGACCACCGGGTAGGGTTTCTTTAAATATATAAATTTTCCTGACAAATTTATAGTTTTATTTTATTATCAGCTCTGCTAAGTAATGAATCAGTGGTAGTAACATACGAATTGTAAGGGAAATTTTAAAGAAAGAAAAATTTATATGTTATCATATTTTTTATTGAAAAAAATAGAAGTAAAAAAGGGCTTTAAAAAGTTTAATGTGATGGTTCTGCCTGCTTTCTTTTACAAAGTAAACGGTTGATTGCCAATTTTAATTTTATTTGTGATTATATTTTACACTTACAATAAAATTTACCTTCCCACGGACCACAGGTTGAGAAACACTGCTCTAGGTTAGTGTTACAGGGTTGATTGGTTAGGTTTTATTGGTGCATTAGCAACTAAGGCTATAATGCACTACGTGTTACAGGGTGGAAAACCTAAATTTTTGTGGCATGACCTATGACATAACTGTTTTAAGTTAATGTGCTGTTAATGTGCATAACTGTTTTAAGTGTCATGTAAGGAAGTGATTTATATTGTGAAAAACTCTCTTGCCATGTCCATTTGTATCTTACTTTCCAAATACTCCTCTATTTCAAGGATGCAATGAAGTTAAAAAAAAAGCTTAGATAAATTCTCTATTAAAAATAATGTTATATATATATATATATATATATATAAAAACATGGGAATACTACCTGCACTTTGATTATGCTCAATCCAAGAAGTTTTGTATCCAACTATATTACAATGGTTGAGGCGGGCAAATGTTTCGGCTTCTCTTAAAGTCTGTTCAAAAATTATAAAGAGTGTGATCAGACAGAAAACAAAAGTTATATTCATTAAGATCTAAAATAAAATTAAATAAAACTAGAAGGGCTTCCACAAACTATAATTTTTAAAAATTTTATATCATGGAACAAATTCCACTTTCTTTCTCTGAATTGAGAAGTGTACAATTTTTTGAAATGCATTTTAAATGTGTACTTGAAATATCTTGAATTATGTCTGAATACTAAAATTATTTTTTAAGTAATTTTAGTAGTAATAGCATGGGTATTCAATAATAATTGAATTTATCAATAAACACAAGATTAAATATTTTGCTGCATAAATTTTAAATTAACTTAGTTTATTTAACCTTAGTTAAACTAAGTTTTTAGTAATGATTCGGCCAATGGACATTATATTTTATACCCTATGATGAATAAAAATAAAAATAAAAAAAAGACAAAATTTATTATAACAAACAGTGAGCCGAGCAGGCAATGGTGCAATACTATGACACGAAATAATGAAGTGTTTGCAGAAATATGAAAAATGTTACATGTATTTATAATTTTTTTTTCATGTTTACTGTTTATTATTAGGTTAACTGAAAATAAATTAAGCACTAGGTTAAATGTGTTAAGTACCAAAGCAACTAAGGCTACAAAGGGTCAGTATAATGTGAATGTAATAGCATATATTCTTCAGCTGGGTTGCTGTTTTCTGGATGAAAAACCCAATTTCCCAGGAGAAAAAAAATGATGCAACCCTTTCCTGAGACCAACTAACTCGGCCATATGAAAAGAGTGAATGGATAAAAATTCCCCGCATTATTTATAGGATTCAAATGTAGGCCTCTACCAAGTGTGAGACTGATCACAACCAGTGTGCTACTTTAAAAGACAATTAAGTTACTCTTTCTAGTGCAACTCTTAACTGCATAGTAGGTTATATTTTTAATATAGTTTCATAATGGATTAAGATGTTTATATCTGGAGGTTAGGAAAAGAATGAAAAGTTCACTGTTTTGTAAGAATAGTAAGTTTTTCTTTTTAGCATCTTTTTAACAAAAAGCTCTTTCTCTCTGGTATCTTTTTTAAGAAGAAGCTTTTTCCTCTTTGGCATCATTTCTGATTCAGAATAATTCGTTTATAAGTGTTATAATATATGCTTCAAGAATGAATGGTTATAATATGAAAGTTTTCTTAGCTTTCTCCATGTGACAAGAAATAGTTTGTGACAGCATTTATATTTCTAATGATCTAATTGTAATACAAAATTAATCTTCTTCTATATAACTAAAGACATGAAATCAAAGCATTTTAAATTATTTATTTAACCTCTTTTCATTGTTTTATATTATTAACTTTTTTTTTTTTTCTTTTTCAAATGAATACAATCAAACCTCTTATATATGAAGTTGCAAGATAACAGAAAATATCACATAGTGTCATTTATCAATCTATGCAGTAACGCATTTCACGTAAATTAAGAGCTAATTTCCCCGTAAGAAATAATAGAAAGGGGAGGTTGCATGCAAGGGCCAAGGCACAGGATTGAACTACCAATTATAAAGGGCGATAATTTTAAATCAGAGCCCAAGAAAATGGATATAACTTTGAAAGGATACTAGTGACATGAAAAACCTGGAAGACAAAGGCGGAGATGGATAGATGAAATTCATGAGTTTTTGAGTAGTAAATGGATGGCCAGTGCTCAAAACAGAAGAAACTGGAAAGTTGCTGGAGAGGCCTTCATCCTGCAGTGGATTGAAAATGGCTGATGATGATGACATGAAATTTACAAATAACATTCTTTATTCTCCAATGTTACTTAATTTGTCACAAAAAACGTGATAATTACCACATAACTGAAAACAACAAGGTGTGTTTGAAAATACTGCTGCAGTGTGTTGGGAATGACGTTGGGTATATGTTTCTTTTAATTTCTTCCAAAATAAATACAGTCAATTGTAGCATTGCCTCAGACACAGCCCCACAGAAAGAAGTCTAATGGCACTACAAATCTGGCAGGCATGGTAACCATATTCTTTTTTGAAATTATGCAATCCCTGAACAAGAGAGAGAAACAGCTGAAAGGTTAAGGCTTCTGTAAAAAACGGTGGGCCCATTTTTTTTACAGAAACATGGTGGATCACTGCTCATCACACTCTGATCTTCACAGGGAACAAGGGAGTTTCATTTTTTGAAAATAATATTCTTACTGCATGGAGATTTTCCATTCACTGCAGACAAATATCCCGAGAGTTTACATACCCAGTCAGATGAAACCAAGCCTCATCACAGAAGACTTTAACAACTAAGGGTCTTCATCCACTTTTTTCCAGTAACTGGCCTCAGTAATGGCTTCATTTTCTATAGTCTGGTGGCAAAATTTCCTGCACAACAAACTTTGAACAGAAACAGTTTTAATTTCCCCACTGCTACATGGCAACTATTGTATGACAATCCCATTTGTAGAACAAGCTTCAGAAGTGATTTATGTGGATTTATTGCCAGGCTTTCCCTAATCTGCGCTAAATATTCCTTTAGTTACAACAGTCAATGTGCAAACATGACTCACAACACTCACATTCCCAGCTTCCCAGAACATTTTCATAAGCTTCCACATTGCAAAACTCGATGGTGCCTTATGACAAAATTGCCTATAAAAATCATGTTACTCCACCATTAACATACTTCTCTATGCTGAATGCCATGTTCATTTATTGCTTATATAGCAGGTGGATTTATAATTTTACAGGTTTCGACAGATGGTGACAAAATGCATAAAATAATGCTAATGTAAACTTCACGTCTAACACTCTTTTACACAAAGTTATTTACATTTTCATGAGTTCTAGTTTAAAATGATCACCCTGTAAAAGATTATTTACATAAAATGTGTCAAATACCAAAAATTATTTTTATATAGTTGAGTGTTTTTAACTCATCAACAAGTGTAGGTGGGGCCTCTCACGCCCATGCTGAAATAAGTATTAGAGATTGTGTACTTCAAACCTTTGACCATTCTGTTCTCATGATAGTGAGAAGCAATTCACTGATGAAGTGACAGGAATATATCATAAAACATCTGATTTCCTTCTGTATATAATGTAAAACTTCAAAAAAAAAAAACCCACATACTGAGATGTGGGTTTTTTTTGTTAAAAGTACTTCACTTGTTAAAAGTACTTTATTTCTTCTTTTAATATCTCCATTGCCTATGCACTATGATGCTCAAGTAACAGCTACAGAAACAGAATGATTGATTGAAGGTAGCAAACAGCCACATTTCCATACAGAAGTCCTTGCCTATCATGACATAATATTTTCTAATAAGTCAATTGGACATGCTCAAAATAATAAATCTTTACATTTTATTCTCTGGAGATTCTTGGAGATCAGGTGTGTATGTACATACTTCCAATACTTGGTATCCTCCCTGAGATCCACTGAGTTAATAAAAAAGGTGAACCAGACAACATGCAATGGAAAGAAGCAAACTAACATTGAGATATTTCTAAGATAATTAACAGCACGTATCATACGCCTGTAGACAAAACATGAAGTGTTTCTTCGTACTCTGTAATTTCGTGCCATGATGACTTTTTGTATTTTTATGGTATTTTAATCAAGTTGTCAACTAGGTTTTGCCACTCTGTATAATTCTTGTCACAGCAGATTTCTCAGTATAGGCTATACTTGCAATAATGGACGTTTAGGAAGGGAGCAAGCAGTTAAGTTATGAAAGGCTCAGAATAAGTAAAAATATGGAATGAGTTTTAGCAGTTTGGTAAAAGCAAAGCCAACTTAGAAGGTGGCTACTACCTAAGCAGAGTGCATATAGCATTCAAAGGTTAAAAAAAATTAAAGGCCTTAACACTGGAGTTTCTTCAATATGATTTAATATAATTTCATGTTTTCAGAACTCACCTTTCTAAGGATATGATAGCCGTCTTTACATTTAAAATGTATTTTCTTTATGGCATAACGTGATTTATCAACTCTGCTCTCAACCTATCAAATAAAGAATATAATAAATATAATTAATACCAATTACATTAAAATGTGCACACCTAATAAATCTTTTTTCAGCACTCAGCTGTTTTTGATGACCTTTCAAATATCATATAAAAATAACGTATTACCAACAACTTATTATTTATGCAACACTAATCAGTTATTTAAATATTATAGCACTTGTCACTTAAATAAAAATTGAAAAAAAAAAAAAAAAATAAAAATAAATAAATAGGTACACAATGTGGCCACCTTATACACGTCCCAGTCAATCTGGTCCAACACAAAAATAGAGGCCAATCATAATATCATTTCACAAACTGTAAAATCTTGGACATGATTTGGGAAAATACTACTTGCTGGGAAACTAACCAAAAAAAAAAAAAAAAAAAAATCAGATTTTTCTGTTAAATAGGACAGTATTTTTAAATTTGCAATATATATACAGTGCTTTTTTTGGGACGGTACGCAACGGTATACGCCGTACCGGCACTTTTATTAACAGTGACATGTGACATTTAATAAATAAATAAATAAAAAATAAATAAAAAAAATAATAATAAAAAAAAGAAAGAAATAAATAAAAAAATAATAATAAAAAAAATATATATATACAGCAAACCCCCGCTATTCGCGGTATCTGTATTCGCGGTTTCGCATATTCGCGATCGTTGATTTAATATAAAATGAAACCTAAAAAATGTGAATTTTAAAGCGCCGTGAATATTTTCCGTCAAAAAAAAACATGGGCGTGGCTAGAATTATCTTTCCTGGTCAAAACAGCGCTCAGTGGGTGTGGGGGAGGGGTGACAAAATCGCGAGCGTGGATGTTTCTCGCTAATCCTTGTTCAGTATGTGTTATGCGCTTGTCATGGAAGGTTTCATCGTTTGCTTTTAATTTCTATGTTTATGAATTGAATAAATTTATCAATTTATAAATTGATATGCTTACAAAAATGATAAATCTACCGTTTTGCAGTGTAAAACAGACTTTTTCGAGTGTATTAATGGAAGAAAGTGACTTTATTGTGGACAAGTTCTTTCTAACCCCTACAAAAATATGGCTATGAATAACAAGAGAAATGTGAAAATATCAAAGAAGGTGATAACATTAGCGAATAAAATTGAGTTATTAGATAAAATTTCTAATGATGAAAGTGTCTCCTCAGTGGCAAAATATTATATAATCAGTGAGTCAACGGTACGATCAATCAAAAAAATCGGAAGAAAAAATCCGCCGTAGGGTCCGTGAAAACGCGCTAATTGCTTCAAAAATTTGCTCTGTAACTCGTGATGTTAAATTAGAAAAATTGGAAAAAGCCTTAAAATCTGTGGATAGAAGACCGAACTCAAAATAAAATTCCGTTAAGTTCACTCATCATTCTTAAAAAGACAAACACTTTAGCGAAACTGGTGATAGCGCTGGCGGGATAAGTTTTTTAGCTAGCAAAGGCGCTGGTTTGAAAGATTTGTTTGAAATTTCTTATAAATATTACATTTAATATTAAATTGTTTCTTATTTTCATTTCGATGCCATATGCTTGCATTTCACAATGTACTGTCTATGTACATAGTCATGTTATGAAGGTACATATAATACATACATAGACAAAATTTTACACTAGTTTTTCTTATATATTTCATACTTTGGAACGGAACCCCTTTATTTCTATGGGAGCCATAACTCAGTATTCGCGTTTTCGGTATTCGCGACATTTCTCAGGAACGTAACCCCCGCGAATAGCGGGGGTTTACTGTATATATAAAATGTGTAAAATTAATATTAAAGATAATAATATAGAAGGCAAATCAGTCAAATAATACCAAGCAGGAAACTAAGAAAATGAAAAAAAAAAAAAAAAAAACATCGCTGTTTACCGTCATCTGGATTGTGGGTAACACAATCCAGATGATGTCAACTGGGGCCAACCACTCAGACTGAAGGCAAAAAAACAACAAGAAGTTCTCTGTTTCTGTAATGATCAATATATGCTAATATATAAAGTAATTTGAATCTAAACTAAGTATAGTTAAAAAATTGTTTGAATCTAAACCAAATAAGAAATTGTAAATGTAAGCATATACTGATCATCGTTGACCCGACAGAGAACGTAATTTAATAATTAAAAATTAAAATAAGATTAGATATGTAGTATATAATGCATATCTACCGTATCCAGGACATAATGTAATAACAACAATAGTCATCAAAATAACTATCCCCCTAGTGGGATAATATGTGGTGCCCCCTATGTGATGGATATGGTAAAAATATAAATCAAAATAAATAAAAATAAAAATAATTAATTAATTAAATCAATCAATTAATTAATTATTTTTATTTATTTTGATTTATATTTTTACCATATCCATCACATAGGGGGCACCACATATTAACTCACTAGGTTAATTAATGATTCATCTCTAACACAGTCTCTCCACTCGCTTTCTCATAGACGTACTGTTTCTGCTGCATGCCTCTTCTACAGATACTTCCATGGGCACTGTTCTTCTGAATTGACTTCTATAATTCCAGCTCTCTCTTTCAAAACAGTCTGAACACGTGCCGCCACCAGCCAACATCCATTTACTGTCCAACTTCAAACCCACAGAACCAACTTTTCATCTTCCTCATTTATTCATTCAACTGCTGTTTTCTGGAACAACCTTCCTTCATACGTATTTCCTGAAAATTACAATCTACAGAAGTTCAAGTCCAATGTCAACAGATATCTTCTTTCGTCTTCTCAACCTCCAACCCAAGCACGGTACTAAGTACTATAGGTTCTAAGTGTCTGGAGACTAGGCACCTGCGAGGTGATCTGATTGAGGTGTATAAAGCCTTGAATGGTTTGAGCATGCTCAATGCAGATGGGATTTTTCCTCTTGCTCAGAATAATCGCCTGAGAGGGCATAAATTCAAATTGAGGAAAGACGGTTGTAGGATAGATGCGCGGAAGTTTGCCTTTAGCCAGCGGGTGGTTGATTGGTGGAACAAACTTCCATCTGTCATTGTAGAAGTTGATAGCTTAAACAGATTCAAGGCAGAACTTGACAAACATTTGGAGAGAGTGGATGGGTGAAATAAGGGTTTTTTTTTTTTACTGATGTTATATGAGCTTGCTTTCTTGCATCATGTGCCTTTGCTAATCCAATGCTAATGCTTATTTTTCTTTAATTTACTTCTTAATATACACACACACACACACACACATACAAGTCTACTCTTACGAACAAGTTATGTATACTGATATATATATATATATCATGATACAAATGCAATAACTGCAAATCATAAACAAAAGTAAAATTATATTAATACACCTACTTCACAAACAACTCCAAAGCCACCTTTCCCAATTCTTCTTATCTCTACATAATCACAATGGTAACGACTTTTAAGAAAAGTCTGTTCTGGCAATGTTGAGAATAAAGAATGGCACCTAGAACAAAAGAAAATTTGTTTAGGTTAAACCTGTTATTTCTGCTCTTTTTACTTTGCAGCTTAGCTATGAATCAACATTCAACATTTAAATCAACAGACGTAGAGAGTCTTGTGCTGTTTGGATTTCTCTCACTTGTTACTGGAGAGAAATTATTTTGCAAAATTCTCTGTATAGTGAATATTTTTTTTCTGGTCCTGACAGAAGCCCAACATAAACAGTTCATTACTTTCCATTATTTAAGGAATTTATATTTAGTAAATAAACCCGCATTTAGTGTAACATCCAGAAATCCCACCATGATATAATGATAAATGATACTCATTTATCATTATATCATAATATATTCATGTTTTCAATTTGCCAGAAATCATCACCGTCAAACCAACTCCTACCATTCCCATTCAATGCTTCCTGCAGTTTGAGCCCGTGACCCACGAAATACGGAGGATGCGGAAAAGGTCAGGGAATGACCACCGCATATCCCTGGAGCAATATGGCTTTAGTTGCTAATGCTCCTAAAAACCAAATAACAACAACAACCTCCTGCGGCGTTCCATCAAAACCATGTCAGAATTTTGAACAGCCTTGATGCCAAGAAAGTGCCAGGTCCTGATGGTATTTCTCCACTTGTTCTCAAAACCTGTGCTCCTGAGCTTACTTCTGTTCTGTGCTGCCTTTTTACACTTTCTTATTCCACTGGTGTTTTCTTTCTGTTTGAAAATCTGCTCATATCCAGCCAGTTACTAAAAAGAGTGACAAATCCCTCTCATCCAAATATTGTCCATTGCACTTACTTCTAATACTTTTGAAAGTAATGGAGAAATCCATTAACTGCCAACTCCTAAACTATTTAGAAACTTTCCATCTGATCAATGATCACCAGGATGGATTCCGTCAGTATCGATCCACCAGTGGTATACTAGCTTATGTTAGTAATCCATGGACAAACCCAACGGAAAAGTTTGAAACTCATGCAGTTGCTCTTGACATTTCAGAGGCTTTTGATCATGTTTGCCAACTGTTTTTGTAATTGGGTATTGAGTTTTCTCTCTCACCACTCACTGTGGGTGATGGTAGACAGATCTCTTATCTTCTGACTTGTCCACTAATGCTGGTGTTCTCCAAGAATCAGTAATTTCTTCCACTCTTTTCCTCTTGTATATTAATGACCTTCTTCCATAGACAGGAAATCCTATCCATACTTTTGCTATGGATAGGATTTCATGTTATGGAATGTAATTTGCTATCATTTTAAGATGGCACATTGCATTCCACCATCCAGTTTGAGAAACCTTGCCCTGCCTTTCCCCTCAAACATCCACAACCAATTCCTTAAATACTGATCTCCAAGTAATTCTCCAGCGGGGCAAAGACAACTTAGTTAATTTTAATCCTTTTCAAACTCAGTCCTGTCTTATATCTCACAAAAAAGATTCTTCCGCTTCTATGTTTATCTTTTACAACACTCATATTTCTAGACAAGAAAGCATATTATCTCTATTAGGGATTACCCTGACTTCTAATCTCTCTTGGCATAAACACATCACAAATATTACTTCCTCTGCATCAAAAAAATAGAATTTTCTCTGTCTGCATTACATTTCTTTTAAACAGTTATGCAAATACAAATCCTATACAAATCTTGGGGATATAATTTCGGTAAAGGGAATTAACTGGGTAGATATCTCGCAGAGAGTGAATACAATTGAATTACGGTATACCTTTAAAACATTAATTACAGAAGCCTTGAATGCGCATATACCATTAAAAAAATACTCCATAAGGAGGATTCCAAGTTGGATGAATAGTGAAGTTGCCGGATTACTTGAGCAAAAAAAGGTGGCATGAAAAAGTTACAGAGCAATAAAAAGTACTGAAGCCTCAGATACAAATTGATCTGTAACAGTGCCACAGAAAATGTTAGGCTGGAAAAGGCAGATTATGAGAAATCGCTGGCAAAGAGTAGGGATGAGGAATTCTTCACATATATAAATGCAAAGAGAAGGACAAATCAGATGGGACCCTTATGTAATGGACATGGGATAGTATTAGATGCCCCAGTTGTTGTAGGTGCATTATAGCCTAAGTTGCTGATGCACCAACAAATTTAACAACAATAACAGTTGTTGTAGATGAAATCAACAGTTACTTTGCATCGATATTTACACCCATTATGCTAATGACAAATTATGGAAGTGAAGTTGAATGATATGTAATTAATGATATTGAAATTTAATGATACTGATTATTTAATGAAAAACTTTCGAGCCTACAGGTAAGTAAGGCTCCTGACGATGACATATACTCTATAATTTTAAGGGATGCAGCAAGTGAGTGCATTGAACCATTAAGACTAATTATGAGAGCATTACTGGATTCAGGAGAGATTCCATTGGCTTAGGAAAGTGCCAATGTTTCTCCTATACATAAGGACGGTTCTAAGAGTGTAGTGAGAAATTACCAGCGGTGTCAGTCTAACTCCGGTAGTAAGGAAAATCATGGAGCCAGTGATCAAGGGTGGAATTCAGGATCATTTAAATAGAAATGGAATTCTGAAGGATATGCAGCATGGTTTTGTAAAGGGTAAATCATGTTTCACAAATCTGGTTACCCATTTTGACAGGGTCACTCATGAGCTAGATATAGGGAATAAATTCGACAGTTTATTTAGATTTCAGCAATGCATTTGACTGAGTCCCACCTAGCAGTTACTTTATAAGCTGGAACAGGTTGGAATCACAGGGATAATCTTTAGATGGATAGCAGGATGGTTCCAGGGCAGGAGGCAAAGGGTTGTGATGAATGGTTATTCTTCAGATTGGGTTAATGTATGAAGAGGGGTTCTCCAAGGATCAGTACTATGATCACTTTTGTTTTTGATTTACTTAAATAACAATGATGATGGGAGAGAGAGAGGGCGCAATGTCTAAATTTGCAGATAATGTAAAGATTGGTAGAGTAGTTAATGATCACCGCCAAGAAGAGCTTCTTCAGAGTAGCTCTGTTCCCCCCTCCTAGATAGACTTCAGGGATGGTCAGAAAAGTGGCAGTTATGCTTTAATTCAGCATAATGCAAAGTCTTACACCTGGGGAACAGCAACCCCAAAATAACATATACACTTGGTGGAGTTGAACTAAAGTCAGTAGTGGAAGAAAGGGACTTGGGAGTTACGATACGATCAGACATGAGGTACTCCAAGCATTGTAGACGGGTTACAAGGAAGGCCCACAGTGTCCTATCACTGATTTATAGAATGTTTGCTGGTAGAGATAAGGATGTCATAATCCCATTATATGAGGCTATTGTTAGACCACACCTAAAAAAAAGACATTGAGCTTCTTGAAAGGGTCCAGAGACAGGTAACTCGCCTGGTGAGATTGGCAAAAGGACGTCCTTATGAAGAAAAACTTCGAATATGTGGGTTGCAGAGATTGGAAATTAGGCACCTTAGAGGTGACTTTAATGAGGTGTTTAAGGCTCTGAGGCAATAGTAAAATGAATGAGGATGAAATTTTCACAGTTATAAATGATTCTAGAACTAGGGGCCATAAATTCAAGTTATGGGGAAAGATGTTTAGATGGATTGCAAGATGATTCATTTTAGCCAGAGAATTATAAATTACTGGAATAAGTTACCTATGTGAGTGGTAGAGGCTGACAGTTTGGGGATATTGAAAGGTCAGCTGGATACCTATGGGAAGAGAGAAATGTATAGGTTGTGTTTTTTTTCTTTTCTTTTCTTTTTTTATTTTTTAATTAGTTATTTAATTTAATGTTTTTATTATTATTATTTTACTCTTTTTTTTTTTTTTTTTTGGCTGGTGCAGCATAAGCATTAGGTTTCCTTGCACCATATGGCCATTACTAATACTAATTACGTAAGCACATCTGCTATAAGAAATTGATAATCTTGACTTTACTTTCAAGAATGATAAAAGTTAACTTGAGTATTTAGTATCATCCACACATGCGTAACTACCCTCTGCTTGAGGACCACTGATTTCATTTTGAATTCCAGTCACTTTGTATAATTCTGTTGAAAGATTAAGATATGGTTTTACACTGTAATGTACTGTACTGTACTATACAGTACAGTACAGTACTTTTACAAAGCACAGCAAGTGAAAAGGTAAGTGTGGAGAATACAGTGAAAGTTATTAGAAAAATAGAAATAAATAGCACTCAACAGTGCATATAATTTGGAATTTGAAACAAAAAATTGAGTCATTTGAAAAGAACTGTCACTAAATAAAAGACATGTATAAACTCAAACATTCTGATTAAAATGAGGTTTTTAAATTAGTTTAAACAGCAAAGGATGAAAATATCCCACTAAAGTGGTCAATTTTTAATGACAAACATTTTGTCAAATTATCTGTGTTCCACTGGTTGGATAGATCATAGATGCACCATAACTACATTTTTGAAAATGATAGGTGCAACCAAAGATTTAAACAATACAACTGTTCTGGAGCTGTTAAATTCAGTATGGCCAATAGTGCAAGAAGGCTATGCAGGCAGACATTCTTAATGAAAATGAGACAGGTCCTTTTTTTATATTAACTCCTGATGAACATTAAAATTCAAGGGCGAAAAGTGCACTGGAAATAAACTATCAAAAGATCATATTACAGTTCTCATCTGTGCTAATTTGAATGACACAGAGAAGAAAGAAATATTTGTCATAGTAAAATCTAAAAATCTCAGTGTTTTTCAAAAACGTTAAAAAGCTACCTGTTTGATGTGGCACAAATCAGCTTTTCCTGAACTACTTCATTGAAATCATAAGTTAAAGAGATAACTGAAAAATTCTATTTCTTTTGTAAATTGCACAGCACAAAGTGAATGAATGCAAGAAAATAAATATAAAACCTGTATTTCTTCCAGCAAATAAAAACAAGGATCTTGAAACCCACAGATCAAGGGGTCATACAATGTGGTAACAAGAAGTTACTTTTGAAATTTGATTTTGCTTAATAATTGCTTCCCTTGAAAAGAGAGAAATGCAAAAAAGCACTACTGGATGCAACAGAAAACATAGAAAAGGTGTGAGCAGATTATCTGAGAAGACTATCTGCAATGCTTTCATGTGCAGGTTAGTACAGAAATTCTGTTGAAACTGATACTACCTTTATCAGAATGGATTTACAAAACATATCACATAGATTTAAATCAGTATGATTTGGCACTTATGCTACAGTTGACAACAGTATAATCACATTGCAAATTTTAATAGATGATGATGATGATATTACTGATAAAGTGAAGAATCAAATGGGAGATGAAGATGGACTTTGAAGATGCAGGACTGAAAATACCAACTATTAGAGAAACACCTCAAGCAGATAGATAAACTTGTGAAACATTTTTCTAAAAATAGAGGCCAATCATAATATCATTTCACAAACTGTAAAATCTTGGACATGATTTGGGAAAATACTACTTGCTGGGAAACTAACCAAAAAAAAAAAAAAAAAAAAAAAAAAAATCAGATTTTTCTGTTAAATAGGACGGTATTTTTAAATTTGCAATATATATATATATTGTATATACAGTGCTTTTTTTGGGACGGTACGCAACGGTATACGCCGTACCGGCACTTTTATTAACAGTGACATGTGACATTTGGATGCTATACACTTCGAAATTTGTAATATTCCGTAAATTTTTTCATATGTTTACCTACTTTTGAAATAAGCTTAAAGTTATTTAACTAAATTTCCATTTTTCACTGTCTATTGTTAAGAATATCTTCTATATAAAACTTTATAATCATTTTTAGAATTCTAAATTACTCAGTTGGAACTCTGTTTAACGAACTCCTTTTATAGCAATTTTTTTTTTGAATCCCCTTGAAAATTACATTTAAAATAGTTTCAGTTGAGTGAAGAAAATTTTCATATAATGAACGGCTTAGGAGAGACTTAACTGCATACACACTGTTCACACTTCTGGCCTTCTCACATGTGCAACTAAAGGATATAATGCACCAGGAAACAATTCTTATAAAGAATTGTTTCCTGGTGCATTCTAGAAGTTACTTATCTTTTGTACCTACAAAACACTATCATTCTAAATCTAGACCAAAGTAGATTATCACTGAGAAATGCAAAGCCAGGTTCTGAAAAGATGTTAACAAAGGGGGAAAAATGAAATAATAAAGATTTCTTTTGCAAATGTGAACACTAAAGAGAAATGAATGGATTGTAAGCTTTTCTTTAGTTATTTGTTATTGTTTGTTATTTGGTTTTTAGGATCATTAGCAACTAAGGCCATATTGCTCCGGGGATATGCGGTGGTCATTCCCTGACCTTTCCGCATCCTCCGTATTTGGTGGTGACGGGCTCGAACTCCGGTCTAATCAAGAAGTGTGTGCTACGCACTGCTGCTCCTTCCCACCTGGCTACGGAGGCGCCGCTTTTCTTTAGCCAGAGAGTTGTTAATTGCTGAAACAAGTTGCCTCCATGGGTAGTTGAGGCTGACAATCTGGTGAAATTCAAAAGACTGCTGAATCAGTAATTACAAGTAAACACATAGGATAGTGTTTTTAATTTATTTATTTTATTTTGCAGAAAAAGCATCTGGCTTCTTTGCACTGCATGGCTAATACTAGAAGGAAGAAAAGAACTGAACAGCATTAATCCATTACAGGATGGCTCTGGTAGCATCACTGATAACTCTTAAGGGATAGCTGATGAGCTAAATAAATTTTTTGCCTCAATATTTAAACTTATGAGCATTCTTTTACACTTTACCATATCACTGGCTTCAATAACAATTACTGAGAACTAGACAAGTGCATAAGTGGGAGAGAAACTGTCATGCTTGAATGTGAAAAAAGCACAAAGAACTGATTGGATTTATCTAATGATATTAAAGGGAAAAACAGAACACAGTGTCACTATTATAATGTGTGCATCCATGGACTCAAGTAAAGGTTCCAATTAGACATGCACAAATATCTTTCCCATTTAAAGTAGTTTCAAGGGTCAAATAGTAATTACAGAACTATTTAATATGGCAGGAGAACTATCCAATTCATGATTAAGGATGTATTGCTGAAGCTTGTGAGTTGCCATGAAATAACCAGATGCAAAGATTTTGATACCATCTCACATGAATGCCTTTTGTATAAACTGGAAAAATGTGCCATTGGTAGGAAGTACTCATTACCATCAGGTGTTTTTCAATTTAGGATTAACCATCTAGAAATTTTTTGTGCCACTTTTTACCTACCCTGAAGTCTTCTTTGTTTACCTTCCTTTATTTTATTGCCTTGATCACAGCACTGATGCAATTTTCCTGATGGTGGTTCCCATTCAAGTACTTTTTTTTGTAGCCATCTTTCTTTAATTATTTTTAAATGTCCAAACCAGAATAGTCTTATTTTTAATTTTGTCATTAACTGACTCCTTGATTTCCATTTGTCTTAAAATCCCTTAATTTCTACCCTATATATTTTTATTTCCTGACAGAATCTCCTTCAATAGTCCATTTCTATTGAATCTTTCAGTTACTCTTTGTATAACTGAAATACTCTGGATATGAAGTATACTCTGCACTACTGAACAAACCATTCTTTTGTTTTCCTTGTAGATGCCTTTATTCCAAACCACTGAATTTAAAATCCTATTTTCTGTCTTAATAATTAGTTCTGTTAATGAAATTGTTGTTACATCTGCCATCTACCTAGATTATTGATCACAGATACTTAAATATTTTGTTCTTAATACTAATTTTCAATTATTTTCTAAATTTCCATTCACTGATTTTTCCATGCTGAGATATTTTGTTAATTGAAAACTGATTCTCATACTCTTTCTTTTAAAAGTGTTTCTGTAAACTTCCGTCATTAGTTTTAGATCTTTACAACTCAATACGACCTCTCAGTCTGTGAAAAACAGCGAAAATAGATTGGTTTCTCATACGTTAATTCCAATTCTGTTGATTCTAAATTCCATTCTTTCACTGCCTACTTTAAATAACAAAGTGGTAAACAGTCCTTCAATAATGAAGTGATAAACACTTTAGATATGAACTCTCACGGGACTGTTTTGAGTGTACTTAAAGGCTCTAGAAAGTATGTTACCTAGTTAAACTTTGAAGCTTTTTTTTTTTCTCTAAATGTGATTAATAATTTTAATAAGTTATCCATTATTTTCCATTTGTTCCAGTAGTACTCCAAACAGCTCAATATGGGGTATAATATACTGTCATACACTTTTGCAAGACCCATAAAGGCAAAGTTGATTGGCTTTTGCCATTCTAGAATCTGATGTATGACAAAGATGTTATCTATGCATGACTTTCCAGGAATGAAGCTGGAAAGTCATTGATGGACAATATCCTTGTCATATATTGTTCATATTGTTCCTCTATTGCTTTATATGCTCTCTCTGATTTTCAAACTTCTTTCCATTAACCTCATCACTGGGTTTTAAACACTAATTCCTCCATTATTTCTGTATTCCTTTTACTTCCTTTTTTTTTTTTTTTTTTGAAAATAAATATTATATAAAGTTTGTTAATTTCTACCAGGATTACATGTGCCATTAAAAATTTCTTGTATCTGCTCAGTAAATGCTTTTTTTTAATTATGTGATCGCTACCAAAGTTAGTAGTTTTCTCTCAGTATTTCTCAGCACTTTTCTATTTTTTGATGCTTTAAACACCTCTAATATATCCTAGTTATTGATCAGGATTTCCTACTCCATCCAGTGAGAAGTATCACTTTTTGGAATGAAGAAGGTTGATCTTTCTTCCTTTAACAGAACCTCACACAATATGTGACACACTGTTCTGTCCCTATATTCTGTATGTTTATATTTCCTTTAGATTTATATTTCTTTTTATAAACCTAATTGTCCTATTACAATTATGAAACAAAATAATATGCATCTTATTATAATGGTTTAAATATGACTATATTGCTGGCAGTAATTCTGTTACATAATATAATACTGTATAATTATATTAATCAACAAATTACCTTCTTAACAAATATGATGAGCCTTGAAGCATTTGACTACTTGATGTGGCCTACAAAAATAATGATTAAAAACTTAATTAAATACATATAGGTGCTCTCACAAAATATCTTATCTATATACAGATGTTATCTTAAGATAAACTATAGTGATAAACAGATTTAACTCACTCCTTACACTTTCATCTATATAACATATCAGCAACAATCAAATAATGCAAGTACAGGGTTAAATTTTTTTTCTCATCAAGACAAAATTTTTTTAAGGCTAGAACTTAACACGAAGCACATGCATAATAAGATTGGGAAGAGTTTCAATCTCCTAGTGAGGCAACCAGCATATACTATATAAACATGCTTATTATCAAATTATAAGTGTTTTTATAGATATCTGCAAAACTAACAAATCACAAAAAGATCAAAAACTTTGTAGTTTAAAGTTCAAAATAAATGAAAATCGCAGGAAATAAATTAAAAATTGTCAAGGAATTATAAAATGGCAAAAAAGTTGTGACATTGGCCAAGAAATACAGCATAAATGAATCTAACATTTGATGAATTAGGGAAAATGCTGAGAAAATTAAAAGTTCAGTTATCTGTTCCACATCACTGACTGCAAAAAGCACTACAAAAGTGAGAAATCCATTAATAGAGAAAACTGAAAAATTACTTTCTTTCGGGGAGATAGAAGATCTTAATCAAAAGAGAATGCCAAAGCTTTGAAAATTTTTAACTGCTTACAAGAAGAAGCCGGTCCATGCAATGTAGACATCTTTCAGGCCAGTAAGGGTTAGTTTGAAAATTTTAAAAAACATCAAAGTCTTCACAATCTAAAATTAACGGGCAAAGCAGCCAGTGCAGATACGGAAGCTGCTTCTTTGTATCCGAAAACTTTAAGGGATGTTATTGCGACTGAAGGCTATCTAGCAAGTCAAGTGTTTAATGCCGATGAGACCGGCTTATTCTGGAAGCATATGCCAAGCCAAACATTCATTTGAAAAGAAGAGAAAACCACCCCAGGTTTCAAAGCTGCAAAAGATAGGTTAACACTATGTGGCAATGCAGAGGGTGACTTTAAGTGTAAACCATTTCTAATTTATATGCCAGAAAATCCTCGTGCTTTTAAAGGAATATCAAAAAGCTCCTTACCGGTTCATTGGAAATCGAGCAAAAAAGCCTGGATGACAGCTAAAATCTTCGAGGATTGTTTTTAAATTGCTTTTGAGCTGAAACAAAAAGATATTGCCTGAAGAAGAAGAACATAGTATTCAAAATCCTGCTCATTCTTGACAAAGCACCTAGTCAACCTGCACATTTGTCTGATCTGCAACCAAATGTGAAAGTTACCTTTCTTCCAGCAAATAAAAGTTTGTTAATTCAGCCGATGGACCAAGGTGTTATAGCTTCCTTTAAACTTTATTAACTAAGAAGACCTTTTTTACAATTGGTAGAAGCTACCGATGGAATGATGGAATAGGCAGTATTTCAATTAGAGATTACTGGCGGAATTATAACATTCTTGATACTGTAAAAAATATTGAATTCGCATGGGGTAAAGTTAAGAACTCAACAATGAATGCAGTGTGGAAAAGGCTGTGGCCACAAAGCTCCACTAAAGAAGCCACGGCCAAAATGCCAGAGGTGGTTGAGATCGTGAGAATTGGCAAAATGATTAGCGGAGAAGGATTTGAAGAATTGGAACCAGTAGATATCACAGAGGTCCTTGAATCTCATAGAGAACAATTATTGGTGGATGATATTTTTGTGCAATGTGAAGAAGAAGATAACAAAATGATAAAAACAAAGAAAATGCATACAAAAAGTTGACCGCAAAGAAACTAGCTGAGCTTTTAAGACTTGCAAATCAGCTTAGCCAAGAAGCTCTGGATATGGATCCTAATTTGGAGAGGAGTTTAAATTTTTTCACAATTTTATCATTAGCTTTATGAAGAATTGTATCATTAGCTTTATGAAGAATTTTATCATTAGCTTTATGAAGAATTTTATCATTAGTTCCTTATGAAGAAATTTATAGAGAAAAACAGCATGCTTCTAAGCAAACAATTTTAACTAATTTTTTTCAAAAGGTGCCAGATACTGTTGCAAGTTTATCACAGGAAAACAGCAATGAAGAAGCAATGAATTTAGATTAAAAATCTAGAGGTAAGTATTAGCAAGATTAATTTTATGGATGTTTCTAATTTTTTTATTTTTTTCTTACCGAATGAAGACAATTTTTTTTTTTCAATTTAATTTATTTTGCACATTTTTTTTTTGTGTACGGAATCCTCATTATGTCATAAACTACGTTTCACATTGCGCAGATTTAGACTGCACTGTGTTTTCCCAGAACGTAACCCCTGCGCAACAAATCAGGGGATGGCTGTATTTATTTACTAGCTTGATGGACGGTAAGGTAAAAATCTATCAAGAGATTTTATTCTATTATGCAAAGGGATCAAAGCACACTTAGATCTAGTATTCTTAGGAGAGAGAGTCTAATGCCGATTTAATATCACAGGGATGAGACAGGGCAGAGTGAGAAGTACATTTTAGCAAACATATTCAAAAATTAGATAACTAATAGTGTGGAGATGAGAGTGTATTTGGAGGAGCACAAAAGGGAAACCAGCTTTTACATTAGCCCATTTGAAAACTTGGAATTCAGTGCAGAGAAGATGACTTAGGTTTAATTTAGATAATTAATTTATACCAAATAATGGAACTATATAACATGACAGAAATCAAATTAGTATGTATATATGTATGTATTTGACTATGGTAAAGTGTCAGACTTGAATTAAATATTGCCTAATATTCCAAGCACATTTAAGAGATTTAATTTTTGAGAATTAGAGATGAATTATGAATGCGAACCTGGAGTCAAAGTAGATCCCAAGATCACTGCTTGCACTTTTGTGAACTATAAAATTACCAATTAGAGGAGTAAACCAAAAGGAGATGTGGTGATTTTTGATGGACAAATTTTAGAGGGTTTAGAACAAGACCAAAAGAGAGAAGAAAATTACATATAATTTGAAAAGAATCAGGTCATCCAGATAAGAGATGAGAAGGAAGTTATGCTGTGTCAGCAAGGAGAACAGCAAGCCGATAGGGCACTGCCTGAGGAAAATTGGTCAAAATTGTGTTCTTACATGGGTCACATAAGCAGAGCTGAGGATAAGTTTTTAGTTAAAGATGAAGTTTTGCAGAAAACTAACAAGTGACATGAAATGGAGTGGTATTTCTTGAGAAGGGAGACTGCTGTCTTGGAGTTGAGAGCATTGAATGGTGAGAAGACCTCTAGGTAGATTAAGTCAAGCTGCAAGTTTCAGTGAATAGCCTGGGCAGCTAGAAAGGAGGTTCAGATAAAATTAGCAATGGTCGTGACTACTTTTCTTGCATAGCAAATCTGGTCAGAGTAAACGGAAAATGTGAGACATAAGAGCAAGAAGAAGAATTTTTGAAAAAGGCCGAGTAGGGAAGAAGTGATAGATTTTGGTCTCCACTCTTTGACTTCAACAGGATTTTGAATTTTATTTATGGGAAAGCGTAATATTCTCTCCAGCTATCAGGAAAGTAGTCAAGGAATAAACTTTTATAAAAGATTCTTGCGAGTGGTTCAAAAGTTAAAGGGCAAGTAAATTTCAGAATAAAGATTTATTGTGTCTGGACCAGATATACTCTTAAGCAGAAGGCAGTTTGTTGCATTCTGACGAAGTCAAACCCCTCATAAGGTTGTCAGGACAAGGAGGTTTATATAATTTGTATGGAAAAATCTTTTTAATGTCAGGTATTTTCAAATATTTAAATATCCTTTTTTTTTTTTTTAAATTAACACAGGCTGTCCTAGCTTTAACATAGTCATAAATGGACTGGAGAGTTTGAAGCCTTTATTTCTATCTGAAAAGCTTTTGTTTTTTTCTAAAGGCATGATTCAGTTTGACATTTTTTTTTTTTTTTATGTGAACCCCAAACATGAGAGGTATTAGAACCTATAGTACTTAGTACCGTGCTTGGGTTTGAGGTTAAGAAGAGAAGATTTGTTGACATTGGACTTGAACTTCTGTAGATTGTAATTTTCAGGAAATACGTATGAAGGAAGGTTGTTCCAGAAAACAGCAGTTGAATGAATAAATGAGGAAGATGAAAAGTTGGTTCTGTGGGTTTGAAGTTGGACAGTAAATGGATGTTGGCTGGTGGCGGCACATGTTCGGACTGCTTTGAAAGAGAGAGCAGGAATTATAGAAGCCAATTCAGAAGAACAGTGCCCATGGAATTATCTGTAGAAGAGGCATGCAGCAGAAACAGTGCATCTATGAGAAAGCGAGTGGAGAGACTCTGTTAGAGATGAATCATTAATTAACCTAACTGCCCTCTTCTGAATGGAATCAAGAAGCCTGAGAGAGGTTTTGGGGGCACCACCCCAGATTTGGGAACAATATTCCATGGCAGGGCGGATTTGCGATTTATACAGAGTGAGCAGCTGTTTGGAAGAAAAGTAACGTCGAGAGCGAAAGAGAAAACCAAGTTTTTTAGATGCAGAGGAAGCAATATTTGTAATGTGCTTGTGCCAAGAGAGATTAGAAGTCAGGGTAATCCCCAAAAGAGATATATCATTTTGCCTAGAAATCGGAGTGTCACTAAAGATAAGCATAGGAGCAGAAGAATCCTTTTTGCGAGATATAAGACAAGACTGAGTTTTAGAAGGGTTGAAATCAACTAAGTTGTCTTTGTCCCACTGGAGAATTATCTGGAGATTGGCATTTAAGGAATTGGTAGCAGATTTTCGAGAAGTTGAAGCTGATTGAGAACGACAAGGTTTCTAAAATAGAAAGTTGAATGCAATGTGCTATCATCAGCAAAACTATGGATAGGATTTCCAGTCAATGGAAGAAGGTCATTGATATACAAGAGGAAAAGAGTGGGGGAAAGAACTGAACCTTGGGGGAAACCAGCATTAGTGGAGAAGTTAGAAGACAGAGAGCCATCTACCATCACCCTCAGTGAACGATCAGAGAGAAAACTGGATAACCAATTACTAAAAACAGTTGGCAAACCATAAGATGGAAGCTTGTTTAGAAGACCTTTATGCCAAACACGATCAAAAGCCTTTAAGATGTCAAGAGTAACTACTGTTTCACCGAACCTTTCCATTAAATTAGTCCATAAATGGGTAACATAAGCCAGAATATCTCCAGTGGATCGACACTGACGGAATCCATACTGGTGATCGTTGATCAGACGGAAGGTTTCTAGGTAGTTTAAGAGTTGACGGTTAATGGATTTCTCCATTACTTTAGAAAGAGTAGAAGTAATTGCAATGGGACGATAATTGGATGGGAGGGATTTGTCACCCTTTTTAGGAACTGGCTGGATGTGAGCAAATTTCCAAGCAGAAGGAAAAACACCTTTGGAATAAGAAAGTGAAAAAAGGCGGCAAAGAATAGGAGTAAGTTCAGGAGCACAGGTTTGAGAACAAGTGGAGAAATACCATCAGGACCTGGAGCTTTCTTAGCATCAAGATTCATCAAAATCCTTCTGATATCCTTTTGACGGAAGACCACAGGAGGCATTGAATGGAGCGTGTTGGGAATGGTGGGAGGTGTTTTACCAAGATCATTAATACATGAGCTGGAAGAAAAATGGGATGCTAGAAGGTCAGCTTTATCCTTGGCTGAAGTGGCAACAGAACCATCTGGTTTGGACAGAGGTGGGAGCAAAGATGGGCAAAAGTTGTGGCCAATAGCTTTGGCAAGAGACCAGAATGCTCGGCTACCATTAGGGCAAGAAGCAAGTTTTCTACTCTTAACCTGTTCAAACTCTAGTTTGGACTGATTAATAACTGCTTTTCAACTGTTGCGAGTTTTGGTGTAGGCAGAAAATGAAACTGAAGAATTAGAACCAAGCCAATTACGATATGCAACATTCTTCTCTTGGACAGCCTTAGCACATTTATTGGAAAACCAAGGTTTAGATAAAGGACGAGATTTTAAAGTGGAGTGTGTGATAAGGGATTCCATTCCCGCAAGAATAATTTCACTGACACGATCTGATCTGAGCAAACGTTGACATCAGAAGTTTTGAAACAGTAATCCGACCAAGGAAAAGAAGAAAAGAAGTCTCGCAGGTCATCCCATTTTGCATTCTTGTAATGCCAAACAACACGTGGTTGGGAATAGCCATGAGATAAAGGTTCCATTGGAGAAGAGACAATCACCAAGTTGTGATCTGAACTGCCTAAAGGACCTCTCACTTCGACCGTGTACTTAGAAGGGTTGTTTGTGAGAAAAAGATCAAGCGTATTGGCTGTATGATTAGGATTGTCCAGTATTTTTGTAGGTAAATGAACAATCTGTGCTAGGTCATTAGTAATTGCAAAAGCCTCAGCATCTCGACCTGCTGGGTCGGTGTGACTAGAAAATGGAAGCCAGCTGGAGTTGTGAACATTAAAATCACCAAGGAAAATTACTTCACTGTTAGGAAAGTTGGACTGGAGAAAGTCAAGTTGCAAAGAGAGGAAGTCAAAGAGCTCCAAGTGATTAGTGGAGTTGGGAGAATGGTAGAGACAACAGATGAATTTTTCACAATGAGGTAGAGAGATTTTAAGCCAGAGAAGATCAAAGAGAGGAGATTCCAAATTGCCAAGTCTCTGACAGGGAATATCAGAATGGACATATGCACAAGTACCACCTTTGAGGCGAAAGGAATCATACAGCGAATAATTTGGGCATCTGAGATGAGCAGTACATGAATCAACCGATAACTGAGATTCTGTCAGAAAAAGTACATGGGGTTTGGCAGACTGCAAGTGGAAATGGACATCATTGAGATTAGAATTGAGACCACGTATATTTGTGAAATGAATTAGGAAGTCTTTGGGAGGTTTAGATCTTTTTGCAGATAAGCTTGCTCTATTAGTTTGACAATTCATGGTGTATTCAATAGTAAGAAAAAGTAGGTGGGACATGCTGTATGAAGTAATGAAATTTTTGGATATGGCGTACATGTGGTAAGAATATACCCAGATCCTTGACATAACGTGGCCTCGACAATGCTCCCTGCATACACACTACTTGGACTCCCTCCAGTCACTATCTGGCAGAGTAGAGGTAGCAAGATTATACACTAGCTGATCCGGAAGCTTCCTAGAGAGTTACCAATAGGTTCAGTCCGGTGTACTAACTAGCGGCCGGCCTGCGAACACCGTTTTAGAGCTGTACCCTCGAAATGTAAGGAACATCCCACCACAATTCAGAGATTGGGGAACAGACACAATTTTAGAGGACAAGTCGTTTGCTATGAAGGTCAACCAGATGATCAACAGCTAAATCTATAGGAGCTGAAGAGAGAAGGTTCCAGGGGCAAAATTTAAACGGATCAAGCAACATGTCGAAGTTGGTAAATTTTGGAGGGAAAATTCTCTACCTTTTAGGCTCCGAGAGAGAGAGACAGCCAGAGACAAGAGGAAATCAGCAGTGAATTTTTTTGATGACAAACCTGAATGAGACAGGGAGATGGTCAGAAGAAAAGCTGACATCGGCACATCAGTTTCATGCAGGTCATACATTTCTGTATTAGTATAGAGACGATCAAGAGTTCAACAATCTGTAGTAGGAAAATTTATTATTTGGAAAACGTTGAAAGTTTAATCGAGTTACATGTAGTCAGATTAGACTGTGCGGGAAGTAAACATTAATTGTATTGAAGCTAAACACCATTACTTAACTTCAACAAACTGAGCGTCACAGTTAGCACAGGGAGAGTGAATTATTTTCCTGACTGACCATTCTTCTGGAGAATGTGGCAACACCACATTCTCCAGAAGGAGCAGCAGTAGCCCACTATAGATGGCACAGGTAAACAGGCATACATCGATGGGTGAAATGGGAAAATAAATTTCCCATTTCACCCATCGATTCACTCCAAAAGTTTGTCTAGTTCTGCCTTGAATTTATTTAAGCTGTCAACTTCCATCTTCCATCTGTTACCGTGGAAGTTGACAGCTTAAATAAATTCAAGGCAGAACTAGACAAACTTTTGGAGGAAATTGATGGGTGAAATGGGATTTTTTATTTTATTTTATTTTTTTTTGCTTTTTTGCTTTAAGCCTGCTTTCTTGCATCATATGCCTCTACTAATGCTAATCACAATGTCAGCAGTAAGACAGCACTGCATTGTCCCGTTGATACAGATTCAATGAATTACTGTCTAAGACATCTAGATAGACCTTAGCAGTTGTGGTTTTGTTCAAAATAAATAATGATCCCAGGCCAAACCATGAAAAACAGCCCCAGACCATCATACTCCCTCCACCAAACTTCTGTGTCAGGATGAAACAGTCTAGCAGGTAGATCTCCCGGGCATCTGCCACACTTAGGTATAGCCATCATGATACATGGTAGACCATGTATCATGATTCATCATACAAAAGCACAACTTTCCACTGGTCTACAGTCCAAGAACAGCAAGCCTTACACCAAGCTGGATGGTGTCTAGCATTAGCTGAGGTGATTAATGGCTTGTAGACATCTTCACGACCATGGTAACCCATACCATGCAGTGTCCTGCATGCTGTACTCGTACTGACATGTGTCCCAATTGTCTCACTGAGAGCCCATGTGTGCTGCAGCAACACTGTCTTATTTCCCCAAGCAGACATCTTTGCTAGGCTCTCCTGTTGTGTTCTGTCAGATTCAGAGGTTTTCCATTTTGTTTTGTGACAGTTTCAGCACCCATCTGCTATGCAGATCACATCACCAATTGTTGACCTAGGGATTTGCAGAGCCATTGAAATGTCAAATACAGACCAATTGCTTATGTGGTACCCTATTATCATTCTGCACTGGAAATCTGTTAACTCAGTTGACTGCAGCATCTTACATTCGCAGTCAAGTCTCCTTGAAAGACTATGAGTATATTTATAGTTAAGTCTGACATATGGTGCTAACTCAAGTATAACATCTACTATCTAGAAAAAATCCTTTGAAAATAAATTTATATAAGCATAAAAATCACTGGTCAAGTTGTTTTACAAATTAAAATAAAAAGAAATCAACTTACAAAAGAAGTACCCAGTAGTGTTTCTTGCACATTCAGAAAAAAATCAAGAAAAAGTGAGTGAAAATAGATCCTGATATTTTGTAATTCTTCTCTATTGTAAGAATCATCGAGAAACTAAAAGAGAAAAGAATATTAAATCAGCAGAGGGATGAAGAGCAAGTTTTCCAATATTTAAGCTTTCTTAATATTTTAAAGATATATTAAATCAATAAAAAAAAAAAAAGAGGTAAGGAGAATAGTCCATCTGAAAGATCTGCTTTTCTGCAAACTCTACACTGGCTTTACAAAATGTTGTTACTAAGGCAATATTGCGGATAAACTACAAATGGAAGCTGTTCTACCTGTCGGAGAACATTCTCTGAAGAATCAGATGGAACATCCTCCCTACCTCCTGATTTCTTTCTACTATCAAGTATAAAACTTTACTGAATGGGACACATTGGGAGGGAAGAAAAAAAAAAGTCCAGTATGCTGAGAGCGCTAAACTTGATATCACTAAACAAGGTCTAGAAATTTAGAACTGCTTTTGAAAAAGACAAACATAATCAGTCAGTTCAATTTTAACTTGCTCATAAAATCATTCCTGAACCTTTCTAGCCACATCTCATACACAATTGAAATAAAATACTCTTTACTGTACAACAAGAGAGAAAATGAACAGGTTTGCTGTACAAACCCTTCATAGTCAAGGAAACCAAGGGGTAAAAGTTCTTGTTTATACTATAGCATGACCACCACACATCAAAGGAGTTTATAAAAAAATCAAGAAATAAATCGTTAATCATATTTAGTAGTCATGCAGGCTAGAACCATGGTCCATTCAAAAAGCATGTGTTACTGCACTCTTACTCCTCAAGCTACATCAGGCCTGTTCCACTTTGTAGGTGAAACACAATATATACATATATATATATATATATAAAAGAGATATAAAACATAATACCAAGAATTAAAAACTGTATAAACAGTGGAAAATAAAATACATTGATAGGTAAAATTCACCAAAGCACGCAAAGGATGCAAATGTATATATATCTATATTGTAATAAATATGTCACACAGAAAGCCAAAAGGAAAACATGGCCGAAATATGAATAAATAAAAGAATAATCAAAAGGTGGTGACCTGTAAAATAAAATGAAATAGATTACATCATGAAAATAAAGGTAATGGCAGCTGGCATTAGATAAGGGTGGGCAAATTTGGATATGGTTCAAAAAGGGGGAACAGAGCAAAAATGCAATTAAATCCGATGTCAGCAAAGGTAAAAGTTGATACATCACCATGGGGCCACACCTGACCATTTTTTCGTAATGCATTAAAGGACTGCGTTTCTATACTTGCCCAAAGCTGAGTAGGAGAGGAAAATTTTGAAAATAAAGCAAATATAAGATCAAAAAAGAAAAAGAAAAGCAATATAACTCTTACAAAGTATGGACAAGGTAGTCCGTACACAAAGTTACGGTAAAATTAAAATTAGGTGCAAAATTAAATGAATACAAAAATTATTTTAAGTAAAATAAGAATTGAAGCAAACGATAAATGGCTGTTGTCGTTATTATTTGGTTTTTAGGAGCATTAGCAACTAAGGCCATATTGCTCCAGGGATATGGAGTGGTCATTCCCTGATCTTTCCTCATCCTGTGTATTTGGTGGTCACGGGTTTGAACCCCGGTCTCATCAAGAAGCGTGTGCTACACAATGCTGCTCCTGCCCACCTGGCTACGGAGGCGCCAATACCAAATGCCAACGTAATGAAAGGTCAAAAAACAAAAGCTGAAAAAGGAGATCTAAAATCGAAAATTAAAAGTGTTAAAAATTTGAAAATCTATACCCGAGATACAGAAAAGAAAGGGCCAGAAATGACAGTGCGGAAACAGTCATGATAGCTGCAATCGAACAATAACAAACAGGGACAATTCTATGCGTTCATAATTTACAGTAATTAAACTAATGTGAGAGAAAGAGCTGAGAAAAATTGACAACCAGTGACATCTATAACCAATTTCGAAAAACAATATACAAAATGAATCTACATTAAATTTTAGACAAAAAAAAAAAAAATGAAGAAAGTGCAGCAAACAAGGCTATCCAAAGAAATAAAACAGAAATGGCTATATATTAAGCATAGCACTGCACAAAGCACAGATAACTAAAACTTAAATTGATATAAAATCAAATATAATACCAGTGAGTTGAAACCAGGAGAAAATGTGAAGAGATAAACACAGATTTTTTTTTTTTTTTTTTTATGTGAACCCCAAACACGAGAGGTATTAGAACCTATAGTACTTAGTACTGTGCTTGGGTTGGAAGTTGAAAAGACAAAAGAAGATATTTGTTGACATTGGACTTGAACTTCTGTAGATTGTAATTTTCAGGAAATACGTACGAAGGAAGGTTGTTCCAGAAAACGGCAGTTGAATGAATAAATGAGGAAGATGAAAAGTTGGTTCGGTAGGTTTGAAGTTGGACAGTAAATGGATGTTGGCGGCACGTGTTCGGACTGTTTTGAAAGAGAGAGTGGGAATTATAGAAGCCAATTCAGAAGAACAGTGCCTATGGAATTATCTGTAGAAGAGGCATGCAGCAGAAACAGTACGTCTATGAGAAAGCGAGTGGAGAAAACCAAGTTTTTTAGATGCAGAGGAAGCAATATTTGTAATGTGCTTGTGCCAAGAGAGATTAGAAGTCAGGGTAATCCCCAAAAGAGATATATCATTTTGCCTAGAAATCGGAGTGTCACTAAAGATAAGCATAGGAGCAGAAGAATCCTTTTTGCCAGATATAAGAAAAGACTGAGTTTTCGAAGGGTTGAAATCAACTAAGTTGTCTTTGCCCCACTGGAGAATTACCTGAAGATCGGCATTTAAGGAATTGGTAGCAGATTTTCGAGAAGTTGAAGCTGATTGAGCACGACAAGGTTTCTAAAATAGAAAGTGGAATGCAATGTGCTATCATTGGCAAAACTATGGATATACAACAGGAAAAGAGTGGGGGAAAGAACTGAACCTTGGGGGACACTGGCATTAGTGGAGAAGTTAGAAGACAGAGAGCCATCTATCATCACCCTCAGTAAGCGCTCAGAGAGAAAACTGGATAACCAATTACTAAAAACAGTTGGCAAACCATAAGATGGAAGCTTGTTTAGAAGACCTTTATGCCCAACACGATCAAAAGCCTTTGAGATGTCAAGAGCAACTACTTATGTTTCACCGAACCTTTCCATTGAATTAGTCCATAAATGGGTAATAAGCCAGAATATCACCAGTGGATCGACACTGAAGGAATCCATACAGGCGATCGTTGATCAGACGGAAGGTTTCTAGGTAGTTTAAGAGTTGGTGGTTAATTGATTATAGGAATGCTCTTATGAAGAAAGGCTTAAGTTTTGCAAATTACAGTGTCTGGAGACTAGGCACCAGCGAGGTGATCTGATAGAGGTGTATAAAGCCTTGAATGGTTTGAGCATGCTCAATGCTGATGGAATTCTTCCTCTCGCTCAGAATAATCACCTGAAAGGGCATAAATTCAAATTGAGGAAAGACAGATGTAGGATAGACATGCGGAAATTTGCCTTTATCCAGCGGGTGGTTGGTTGGTGGAACAGACTTCCATCCCTTGTCGTGGAAGTTGATAGCCTAAATAAGTTTAAGGCTCAGCTGGACAGGTATTTTGAACGAACAGAGGGGTGAAGTGGAAGTGGTTTTTTTTTTTTTTTTTTTTTGGCTGATGCTGCATAAGCTTGCTTTCTTGCATCAAATGCCTCTACTAATGCTAATGCTAATATATAGATTGATATAGATTGAATATAACAAATGCACCAGAGTGCGCAAAGCAGCAGCAAAGGATGCAGATGTATATGGAACTCCCCGACTTACGTAAGGGTTGCCTTCCGCGGAACACTACGTAAGTCGGAATTTCCCCCATGCTTGTGCAACACTCGCAACTGTGCTCACTGAATTGACTGAAAAAAAAAAAGAAATGTTCGACGAACATGTAAATAGAATTATTTATTGTATTTATTCAATTTCTTTATCTCATGCACAGAAAAAATTATAAAAGCATGTAATTTAAAAAAATTTCAAAATTATAAAATTACAAAAAAGAGAGGAGACAAGTATAATGTCAGTAAGTTTTTGCTCTCGAGCATCATTGTCGGATTCAACGTCTTCAGCTGATAAGTATGCCGCTGCAAAGGTTGAGGGCTGTGGAGATTTAGCAGGGGTTGGCCGCTCGACCTTACAAAAGAACATATTAATGGATGACTGGACGGTGGCTTTTTTCTTTTCACGCAAAGAGAAGAGCATTGATAATCTGAACTAACTGGGACCGTGGGTAGTTCGGACTTCCGATTTGTTTGGATTATCACTTCGAGGGATGGGTCATTAGCTGTTCTCATAGTTTTTAGTGGTAGTCAGTCTTCTTTCTTCAACGTTTGATTTCATAATTGTGTAATTGAGGGCTGCTGTAATGGCAGTAGTGTGTATGTCATTTGTGAGGTTATGTTTGCATGCAAGCCACCTGATCATCCAACATTTGTCGGATTGAATGCTGCTGAGTGCGGATGCAGAAGCTGAAGCCCAGATCTCTGATACATTTCTATCCATCTCAATCTACACAAGACTGAGGGATGAGTCATCTTATAAATGTATTTGATGGAAGTTACAGTCTTGAACATGAAGTAAATGTTAATTTCTATCCATCTCAATCTACACGATTTGATAGGAAGAGCTTCAAAATATCTATGGAACTGCAGCTTTGGTTCAGATCTGTGTGGTGGTAGATCCTAGGGATTAAAGAACCATTTAGCATCACTGGAAGCTATAGCTGGTTTGGCTTCGGTGAGAAAATCAGCATTGCAGATTTTGAAGGATTTATTTCCATATCAAAGTTTAACAGATATTGAGAGAGATTCTGGAGTTTTAAAATGATGCCTTCGGTGATTTGTTGGTCCACCAAATAGTTCATCTGTTTGGTGGACTTCCATTAAAATTTTTATATCATTTGCATAGCACAGTATATCTGATCTGTTGGTGATGAATGGTGATAGTCAGAAATTCAACCTAACAATGTCAATACACTCATGTATTCAGTTCAAAAAAGCATTTATTAAATTACTGGCAGTTATATTTTGGAAAATAAGGAAAAAAATTTTCTTTGCATCATTTAGTGATTCTAACACTAATTTAATCAAACTAACTTACGTTCAGACTTCGTAACTCCTGACAGAGAGCTAAAAAAATAAAAATAATAAAAAAGACGAGAATTATTTTCAGAATACTGAAATATCAATAATACATCAAAAACAGTAATTGGAAAAATAAATTAAAATTAAACTATAAACATGTTTATTTCCATCATTAACATTAAATTGTTGTTGTTGTTATTTGGTTTTCAGGAGCATTAGCAACTAAGGCCATATTGCTCCGGGACTATGCGGTGGTCATTTCCTGACCTTTCCGTATCCTCCGTATTTGGTGGTCATGGGCTCGAACCCAGTCTAATCAAGAAGCGTGTGCTATGCACTGCTGCTCCTGCCCACCTGGCTACGGAGGCACCACATTAAATTGTGAATATGGGCCAAAACTAACCTGCTGCAACCAGTGTCACTAAAATAAACTTTTTTATGGCCCCAATGGTATTCTTTTTTGCAACTTGTCTGTATATGATAACATTTATATCACATAATCTATCAGTTTATGCTGATATTTTTTTTTTTCCATGATAAGCTTTACTCCTGATTCCTTTTAGTATATTATCATTTCAATGTGCATTTAGCTGATCTCTTAAATTCAACTATTATTATTCTTTGTTTCACTTATTGCTTTAATGTTAATGGTAATCAAGAAGCTAGAATAGCAGCAGCATACAAACTGAGATGCACAGGAAGGTGGATTTTCTGATCATTATGTCTGTCACAAATGAGTTACATGGCAAAAAATACAAACTCAACTTTCAAACTGTCACACTAATTCTGAGAGGTAAACTGTTGATGTTTTTCTCTATTTCTTCCTCCTCAGCATTTTTTGGGGGAAAGAAATAAATGATTACACTATATAAAAATTTTTTAAAAAGGTTCTATTTATCAGCATTTCCCTTAAATTTGGATTTTGAATATGGCATCAGTTTTTCAAGAGCATCAAATATTTGTCCAGAAATTAAAGGAAAAAAAGTGCAATAATACTATATCAAATTTATTAACAATGTTTAACTTTTATACAGAATAGAGTATTAATCTTTGCTACAAGTAAACAAAGTTTAAAAAAATATACATCGCATATTAAAAAGTAGAAACCCTCCTCAGGTTAATCAAATTAAATGTTTTTGTCTTTTGTGATCAATATGACCATCTGAAACCAACAACTAAGCATAGTTGCCCCATTCCACATTTCTTGGTAATTCTTCTCCATTGACTGTATGACCTAGAGCAGTGGTGTCCAACCTTTTCCTGTACAGGGGCCATATTCAAGGTTCAATTTGTTTCGCAGGCCACACTGAGTGATTCTCAAGAAAAATTAGGGTGTTACATTTTATGTGCCTTGTTACATGCAAAAGGAAGTTTCTATTTTTATGTTACTGTTTTTTTATTTTCAGGCCATATATAAAAAATAAAAATTCCCAACACTTTTATGTACAACAAATCTATGTCAGTAATTTATTTTTATATTTTATTAAAATTATAAAAATATGACATGAAAGTTTTAAAAATATATATTTTACTTTTGTTTTTTATAAAAAAAAAAAAAAAAACTTACTTTAGCTTTTAAATGCTCGCTTTAGAAAATTTATAACCTGAAAAGGATCACTTTTCAATATTAAGGTGAATAAATAAATATAACGACGCACCTAAAATCAAAAATATTCAAAAATTTTATTAAGTACAACACACAATAACATTCACTGAACAAAACTTAATATGTAATAGTAGTAGTGGTGGCATGTGATGCAAGAAAGCAAATGTATGAGCTTATGCAGCATCAGCCAAAAAAAAAAAAATCACACCATTCCCTCCAAATGCCTGTCCAGTTCCTCCTTAAATTTATTCACCCTATCAACTTCCACAACGACAGATGGAAGTTTGTTCCAGCAATTAACCACCCGCTGGCTAAAGGCAAATTTCCACACATCTAATCGACATCTGTCTTTTTTAATTTGAATTTATGCCCCCTTAGGTTCGTAATCTGAACAAGTGGAAGGATCCCATCAGAATTCAGCGTGCTGAATCCATTCAAGGCCTTATATACCTCAATCAGATCACCGCGCAGGTGCCTAGTCTCCAGCCACTGAAATTTGCAGAACTTAACTCTCTCTTGATAAGAGGATCCCTTCATTCCCCTCACCAATCTTGTTGCCCTTCTCTGTACACGCTCAAGTAAATCTACATCCTTCCTAAAATGAGGCCTCCAGACCTGTATGCAGTACTCAAGGCGTGGCCTGACCATTGCCTTATACAGAGGGATAATCACCTCCTTTTCCCTGCTAGCAAAATTCCTATATATAATTGACAAAACCCCATGACCTGCCCTGGCAGCCTGTCTGCATTGCTCAGAAAACTTCATATCTGCCTGCACAATTACTCCCAGGTCTTTCTCATTTTCTACCACCTTAAGTGTAGTACCACACAGTTGGTACGTTTCTCTGGGGTTACTTCTACCCATATGCAGTACTTTGCATTTGTCAAGGTTAAACTTCAGTTGCCACTTCTTAGCCCATCTGCCCAAATTATCTAGATCCTGTTGCAGTAGCACACTGCCATTACTGTCATTAACAACCCTGCCAACCTTTGTATCATCTGCAAACTTCGACACTAAGCTTGATATACCTTCATCAATATCATTGATAAATATACAAAACAACAGTGGACCCAACACCGAACCCTGTGGGACTCCACTAATAACATTAGTCCAAGAAGAGCAGCACCCATTGATTACCACCCTCTGTCTTCTCCCACTTAACCATCCTTTTATCCATTGTAGCAACTTACCCTTAATACCATTCTGCTCCAATTTGTACAATAGTCTTCCATGCACAACAGTGTCAAAAGCTTTCCTGAAATCCAAATATATGATATCAAAATTATTTTTTGCATCCAGTTCCTTTGTAACCACATCATAATATCCTATCAAATTTGTCAGACAAGACTTTCCCTTAACAAACCCATGCTGTGTCTGAATTATTGCTGCAGTCTTGTCTAGATGATCCGGCAATGCATCTTTAACCAGCGACTCCATTATTTTACCCAGAACAGAAGTTAAACTAACTGGTCTGTAATTACCCATGTCACCCTTCGATCCCCCTTTGTGAATTGGGGATACATTTGCACATCTCCAGTCTGTGGGGACCTCCCCTGAGTCCAAGGATGCTCTCATAATTATGGCTAAAGGTTTACTTACTTCCTTTGCTGCCTCCTTTAATATAACTGGATAGATCCCATCCACCCCAGGTGCTTTTCTTACGTTTAACTTCAACAGTTTCTCTTCCACTTTGCTCTCAGTTATTACAAAATCATTAAGTACCCTGCTACAATTTGATAATCTTCTGCCATTTTCAAACCTTAATAATTCCTCACGTGTGAATGTAGATGCAAAATACTCATTCAGTTTGTTTGCTCTCTGAGCAGGATCATCAACAGTCGAACCATCGATGTCAAGTGGACCAATTAGATTCATCCCCTTCCTTGTAGAGTTTATATAAATAAAGAAATCCTTGCTGTTTTTCTTAGCATCTTTTGCCAAGGATTTCTCGTAATCTGCCTTCGCCTGCCGAACCTCATTAGTAACTTGGTTACAGATCAACTTGTAGATATCACAGGCTGCTGTGTCACGTGTTAATTTGTATGCATCCCATGCATTTTTCTTCTCTGTTACGAGTCTCATTAGTTCATTTGACAACCATTTAGGTCTAAACCTTGAACAATATTTCTTAATAGGTATGAAACTTTTAGTAGCTTCCACGATTAATTCCTTGAATGCTTCCCACTTAGAATTTACTGTTGGTAACATCGTCAGTTGATCCCACTGTACAGAATTTAAAAACTGTCGGAGACCACTGTACTCGCCTTTACGGAAGCAAAAACCTTTTCCTTTACCCCTGATGGAAATTAAATCTTTAAGTAAATCCCACGTGAGTACACTGTGATCACTGCCACCTAGTGGTTCTTTTATCTTCAAATTCCTAATACATGAATGATCACTGCTGATAACCAGATCAAGAGTATTACTTTCTCCGGTTGCCTCTCGAACATGCTGCTGCAGAAAACAATCATCCAATAAATCCACAAAAGTCTGACTAGTGTGTGAGTGACCAACCCACAAGTTCCAGTCAATATCTGGGAAGTTGAAATCCCCCATTATAAGACATTCTGATTTACTAGCCCACTCTATTTCTCTGTACAATTGTTCATTGTACTCATTCGAGTCATTAGCCCTATAAAACACTCCTACTCTTATTTTTGCTTTCGCAGTGCTTATGTCACACCAAACTGACTCAACAGTGCACTGTTCATCTATATCAACTGGATGCACTTCTTTTGATTTTAAGTTTTTCTTAATTAACAGCATAACACCTCCTCCCTTTCTATCCTGTCTATCCTTTCTGTACACATTGTACTCCCCAAATTCCAGTTCGGCATTCCTTATATCTGTGTGACACCACGTCTCTGATATCCCAACAATATCCGCCTTTGATGTCTTGACCAACACTTCAAATTCATCAAATTTATTTACTATACTTCTAGCATTGGCATACATGCAAGCATACATGCTCCTTCTATTCTTTGTTACCCTAACACATCCCATATACCTATCGGTTCCACGATGACCGCCACCCGTCCCTGAAAACCCCAACACCCCACGCTCCAGGTCGCTACTTATTCTAATAGAAGTTGTGCAAGAATCACCTTCACCTCTGCCTACGGATACTGTTAAACTATTAGTCCTTGTATCCCCCCAAGCTATCAGTTTTCCGACCCACCCAACACTGCCTCGATAGCATCAGCAAATATTCTTGCACCCTTTCTATTTAAGTGTGCCCCATCCCTGTAGAAGCAGTCCCTCCTGTTAACAAGTACAGTCCAGGCTGAAACAAATTCTACCCCTTGAGCCTTGCACAATCTTTCCAGGGCCGAATTGATCGACAAGGCTCTCATCATATACTCCCTCCTATCGTGTCTGGGCAGAATTGCAGACACTTTCAAATCAACCCTATTTCACGGCTTTTTTTCAACAGTGACCTGTACTTGTTAAGCAGTTCTGCCGGTCTCCTACTCTTGATATCATTAGTGCCAACGTGTACAACTATATCACCTTTTGTGCCCTTAAAAGATGATATCTGCTCTACAACGTCATCAACCTTTGCCCCTGGCAGACATACCCTGGTCCTGTTCCACCTATCCTTTTTACACAATATATTCCCTGTCTCCCTGACAATAGAGTCACCAACAACTACTAGTTCCTGTGGGACCAGCGCATTCTGCCTTGGGGGTTGCTGCTGTGTTGCGTGATGACCAAGTGCAAGCTCTGGCGTTGATGTGGGCAGCTGAGAGCCTGATGGGCCCCTCAATTTAGATCTTTCGAGGGCATCCACCCTGTCCTTCAAACTCTCATATAGGCCCATAACAACGCTGAGTTGTCGCCTGATTTCCTTACACTCCTTGCATCGTGCACACACAAAGACATCCCCCCCATGGCAATATCATGTTCCGTTCCAGATAGTTCGGCAAACATTTCACAAGCTGCAAATTTTTTTAGGCTGTGATGCGTTGGAGAATCGCCCCCCTCAGTTCTCCCACGAGTCACAGCACTCCTGCCACTTTGTGCCCGTTGCTTTGCTGCTCTAGTTTGGGGCATGATACTTTAAATTAATAAAATCAATAAATTAAATTAATTAAATGTCAATACTACCCTATCTAATAGAAACAGTGAAGCGTATTACTGTTTCTATAATTATACGTTAGATCTACCTAGCTACCTCAATTAAAAATTTGAATTCCCTACCACTATATACAAAAACAATGCCTGCAATATTCGAACAAATAATGGTTTTATAAACTATTACGTATATCTACAAAAACTGTTTATATAAATAAAAATAAAAATAAAAATAACCAGCGTAATTAAAACTATAAGACTACGTATTAAGTACAATATAAAATAACAATTATGTAAATAAAAAGCAAACACATCGTTTTTTTCAGAGCCTGTAACTCGCAGCTGTATTTTCTAAAGAGTCAGCGCCCTCTATAGGTTGCCATAGAGGGCGCTGATGATTGAAGTTAGATATTTTTAAATATTTCAAAATTTGGCTGAAATTTATGATGTGAATTCTCAATATGGAATGAAGATGCTCATCTGTTATTCTGTTTCTTTTTAAATATTTATTTGGATTTCAGGCATGAAGAAATTTGCTCACAAACATAGGTTGATCTGAACAAAGTAGCCATTTTCATGGCATTTTCTTTTTATTAGCGGAAAATCTTCGGATGGGAGAGCCTTACAGAATTCAAGTAGTTTATTTTCTCAGTACATATACTTATTTTTGAACTATGTTTTGGCTTGAAGATCAATAATTTCAAGCTGCAAGCTGGGATTGTAGTTTTCAGCCAAAGAAGTAAATGGAATCTCAAACAAGCTGATGTATTTTTCATGGGATCTTATATCAGCAAATCGACTTTGAAACTCGTCAAAAAGTAATTGTAATAACGAGAGGCAATGATTCTTTGGAAACGTGTTTCTTTTTTAGCTTGGTACAACATTCAAAGTGAACTAAATTGTCTCGCTCGATTTGGGATTTAAATAATAACAACTTATTCTGAAATGATTTGACATCACCATACAAATCAGTGACCAATTTTTTTTCCCCTTGTTAGTTTTAAATTAAGAGCATTTAAATTACTAGAAATGTCTGTAAAAATTGAAAGATCAAACAGCCACTCCATAAAATTTACAGTTGAAATAACCACATTCATAACATGTTGGAAATTCAATACTTTCCTACAGAGAACTTCTTGATGCACAAAACAGTGAATTCCAATCAGAGGTTCAGCTCCGATCTCTATCATTTTCTTGGTAATTCTACCCATAAACTCAATGTTTTTACAAGTCATATTTTTTGCACCGTCAGTTGTGATGCCTATCAGGTTTTTAATATTTAATCCCAACTTTTCAACAGATTGGCAAAAATTTTCAAAAAGATTTTCACCTGTAGTTGTTCCATACATACTCTGTAGATCAGCTAAATCCTCAACTGGTACAAAATTAGCATTAATTCCACGTATGAAGATATCAAATATACATCCAGAAAACGTGCTGTACCGATATTGTTCCCTAAAAGTACCGATATTGTTCCCTTTGGTAGTTGTTGGTCTCCTACTCTTAATATTATTAGTGCCAACGTGTACAACTATATCACCTTTTGTGCCCTTAAAAGATGATATCTGCTCTACAACGTCATCAACCTTTGCCCCTGGCAGACATACCCTGGTCCTGTTCCACCTATCCTTTTTACAAAGGATGTTTCCCGTTTCCCTGACAATAGAGTCACCAAAAACTACTATTTCCTTTGGGACCAGCGCAATCTGCCTTGGGGGTTGCCGCTGTGTTGCGTGATGACCAAGTGCAAGCTCTGGCGTTGATGTGGGCAGCCGAGAGCCTGATGGGCCCCTCAATTTAGATCTTTCGAGGGCATCCACCCTGTCCTTCAAACTCTCATACAGGCCCATAACAATGCTGAGTTGTCGCCTGATTTCCTTACACTCCTTACATCGCGCACACACAAAGACATCCTCCATGGCAATATCATGTTCCGTTCCAGATAGTTCGGCAAACATTAGATCAAACATTAGATCAAATAAACAGAAGAAAAAGGAAAAAATATGGCCACTGGTGTCCATCTTTTTTCCTTTTTCTTCTGTTCATCCCCCATAACCACATAATAAAGCTATATTGAGCAGTCTGACAACCGTTAAAAGTAAGTTTTAACAACCACTGTCTCCTATGTGTTTCTTTCATTTTCATCCCCCAAATCTTTCAAGTCAATATTTTGGTCATTTATTATTTCTTTAAATTTCTTTCTAAAAACCCCATATATCTGATCTATTTTCCAAGGTACACCATGAAGTAAATATCCAAGGTTACCACACATAGCAACCCTACTTTCATCATAGAAAGTACAAATAGCACATGTCACATTTAAATTAAAAAAGGTTTTGCTGCATAATTTCCCCAAATTTTAATACATACAATATCATTTCATCATGCAAAACTGATCACAGGAAAATCACAGTGACTTCACCCTTCTCTCTGAACCAACAGAGAATCTCAAACAAATAAGTCAAAATCATAGCTTAAGAACTAATAAAATGCGACTCTGCTAGAGTTAACGATCTCTTTTTTTGTGGGAGGCGATTGCAATGACTGCCACAAAATAAAATTATGAACTAATTTAAAAATTAGGAAAAGTGAAGGTAGTAAGATGGTGGAAGGTAACTGCAAGAGCAGAAGAGCCTTTAAAGGAAGTTGCATGAAGAAACAGTTTGGGTGCAATGGATGAGGTCAAAAGAATTGTCAAGGCATACAAATCCACTTCTACAGATTCATATGTGCACAGATATACTCCATTCTGCAAACTTCATGGATGAATATACTATATGTCAAATGTTATCACATCTCATGCAGTCCAAGCTGAGGGAATCACTGCTATCTAGGAGTTCTGCATTAAATGAAAGAATTTTCTTAATACATAAATTATCCACTTGTATATACAGCAAAAATTAGCTCAGGCAATATTAAACTATTAAAACAAAAACTGCTCATTAAATGGTTTACTCTTATGTATTTTTTTTTTTTTTTTACCATGAAACAAGAGCTGCTGTTTGGTGGGATCTGTTACACACTTTTCACAAATTACTTCTATCAGGGACTGCACAATAAGTGAATTTACTATGTGGGAATGAAACAGAGTTGGACTAGGCAATTCCTCAACAGTCCTCTGAGAATGGAAATCCTGGAGCTCTGTAAAATACAAAATCATAAACCACATAAAGATTCTCTTACAAGAGGCAATTAATTACTGTATTTTCTGCACTAACTCAAATATATTATGAAAACTTCAATATTATTATTAATTAGCAAAATCTGAAATTTTAAAACAATTTCACTGGGAAAACCAATAATTTATAAGGTGTAATGGTTTGAAAACGTTTCATCACCATTTTGAGTATAAAAACTTTGCATTCTTTATATACTAACTGATAAGTAATAAAACCTCCAGTTATAGATGCACTACAACATTCTTTAAATAAAACAAGAATAAATACAGAAAGGCTCCCAAACTACCTAGATATAAAAAATTGATTCTGTGTACCTCACAGAACCTAGATAACACATTTTAATTACTATACTGAGATATAAACAAGAAACTCAGCATCATCTATATGCTGAGGCACTGCTAAATTTTTTAAATAACATACAAGAACAACTTTCCAGAAAAACTGTGTTACCATTGTTGCTAAAAGCTTTACGGTGCCAGAGTAAGTAAAGGCCATAATGAATCAGGCAGCTAAGAAGGCCTGCAAAGGTCCTATGATATAAAGAACCTTTGCAAGTAGACAAAAGGATGTCATCATCCCTTTGTGTAAAATTACAGTGCGACTTCATTTTGAATATTGTGCTCAGGTTTGCCACAAATGGGCAAACAGATTACTAAGGGTGTGACTGACATTCATATAAAGAACAGTTGAAAAAGTGCAGACTGCAAAGCTTGGCAACTGAGTATCTTTTTGAACCTGATAGAGATATAAATCTTTCCCATTACTGAATGAAATCAGTAATGAGGGAGACATATTCAGCACCTGAAGAGAGAAGAACCAGAGAGCACAAATCAAATTTTGGGGAGTAATAGAAGGCTGGATCTCCTGAGGTTTACTTTTAGGCAGCATGTTGTTGAGCACTGGAATGAACTGTTTCCACAGTGGTCAAGGTTGACAATTTAGTTAAGTTCAAAGCAGAATTGGATAGCTACTTTTTTTGCAGTGTGGAAGGTATGATTGATAATATTTTTTTTTTTTTTTTTTGGCTGATGCAGAAAAGCCCACTTCCTTGCATCTTTTAGCCATTATAATATCATATAAATGAACCAAACAAAGGCTAGAAAAAATATTTCTGTTCAAAGCCGAGCAGCCAAATTAGTCAGTGGTTAAAGAAATAATGCAGGACCATCTGGAGAGGAATGCAATTATACTGCAGTAACAGCATGGATTTGTTAAGGGATGGTCTTGTCTAACTAGTCTGATAGGTTACTATGGTGCAGTGACCAAGGAACTGGATGCAAAAAGTAATTTTGATATCATATACTTAGATTTCAGGAAGACTTTTGCTATTGTTGCACATAAAAGACTGTTGTATAAACTGGAGCAATGTGGCATTAATGGAAAGTTACTGCTATGGATATGGAAGAAAACAGAGAGTGGTTATCAATGGGCACTGCTCTTCGTGGACTAATATTATCAGTGGCCCACAATTCAGTGCTGGGCCCATTGCTGTTTTCAATCTTTATGAATGATATTGATAAAGGTATATCAGGCTTAACGTCAAAGTTTTCAGTGAATCCTCTGCAACAAGATTTAGAAAAATTAGATCAACGGGCTGAGAAACGGCAGTGAAGTTTAACATTAACAAATGCAAGGTACTGCACATGGGTATCAGTAATCTCAGAATAACTTATCAACTGTGAGGACTTACATTCTGGGTAGCAGAAAATGAAAAAGATGGTAATTGTACAGTCAGATATGAAATTCTCTGAGCAGTGCAGGTGTGCTGCCAAGACAGCTCATGGGGGTTTTGTCAATGATATACAGAAACTTTGTAGTAGAGATAAGGAGGGGATTATCCCTTTGTACAAGGCCATGGTTAGGCTGCATCTAGAGTATTGTATACAAGTCTAGAGGCCCCACTTTAGGAAGTATGTAAATCTGCTGAAACGGGTGCAAAGAAGAGCAACTAGACTGGTGAAGGAAACAAAGGGTATTCTTACCTAGAGAAGCTTCATTTCTACGAACTGCAGCAACTGGAGACTAGGCACCTGCAGGAAGATCTGGTTGAGGTGTTTAAAGCATTGAATGGATTGAGTAAGCTGAATGTTAATGTCACTTGCTAAGACTACAAACATGAGGGGGTATAAATTCAAGTTGAGGAAGGATGGTTGCAGGATAGATGTGCAGAAGGTTGCCTTCAGCCTGTGAGTGGTTGACTGTTGAAATTGTCTTCCATCTGTTGTTGTGGATGTGTTGAATAAATTTAAAGACCTAGTAGACAAATCCTTGGTGAGTAAGGAAGTGTGCGTGTGTGTTTTTGGCTTATGCTATATAAGCTTGCTTTCTTGCATCATTTGCCACGACTACTAATTTTCACCACAAAAAAAAGTTGCTTCTACTGCTTTGCACTATATTTATCAAAACATCCAAAGAACATCATTTATCAAAATTACTTTGACTGAAAACATATAAAATTTTTAAAGAACTTTTCAATAACAGTTTATTTCAAAACTTCAATTTCAAATCAAGGATATATGAGGGATATTCTCTCCCACATTTTGTTCCCTAAAAATCCAAACAGTGAACTAATCCTATTTTAAAGAGGTTCCATACAAAGTTTAAAATTCTGTTTAATCCGGACAAACGGGGAAAAACAAATATGTTGAGGTAGAACCTTTTAATAAGGTAAACTAAAGCAAAAACAAACAAATTAATACAGAAGCTTTCAAGTTGAGGAGACTCTTCATCAGCTGAAATATGTTACTATGAAAACAAAGAATGCCCAGTCGTAGTCATGTGAAGTGTGGCACGAGTGCAAACAACAATTACTGGTTGTAGCTAGACGTTTGTAGCTGTGATTACAAAGTGTGTACATGGGGTGTACGCCAATGTTCATCACACTTGAGGATAACTGCCTCCATAATAGGATGAATACGTGCTCCTTTATTTCGATTTAAAGCACCCTGGCAACACGATATGTGGAGTGATTCTAGCCACAATCGTTAGTGGTGATTTCGCGAGTGGTCAATGACTTTGATGATTCAGCGTGTATCAAGATCGTGTTGAGATGACCAATAATACTCTGCGACCACCGAGTACTCCGAATCAGCAGACCAGATTGCCCTCTCATGTCCTGAGATCCAGTCGAGGAGCCTTCTGTTAGTTTCCCCAATGTAACACCCACTGCAGCCATGACAAGAAATGCAATACACCGAGCTGCTCCGTAACAGAGAGGAGGATTGGCGTTTTCACTCTAGAAAGGAGGGACTGCAGTTTTTTGCCAGGTAGATTTAAACATTTTACCCAGTGGGTGCGTAGGAGTTTAGAAGGGCGTTGCGATATGCCAGGGTAATAGGGGTGGAGATCGTGTTATCACTGTAGGAGGCCTTAGGGTGTGCTGCGAGCTCATGGGCCTGCAGATCACATTTGTCTAGGGCATAGGTAGGGTAGCCATATTTGGATAGATCCGTCTTTACTCTCATAACCTCATCACATTTTTCGTCCATGGAACTGGAATGGGTCCAGGCACAGGAGAAAAGAGCATGTGCGGTACCGAGAAGCTGGCTGCAGGTGTGTGCAGATCTACGGCTGGTGAATTGGCCAGCACACATTAATTTGCGGTAGACCGAGGTTCTTAAATGAGTGCCCTCGTGTTGAACTAGAACATCCAGAAAGGAGAGGGCATTGTCTGACACCAGTTTGATGGTGAACTGGATAAAGGGCAACAGAGAGTTGAGGTGTTGTAGAAGTCGGTCTTCTGAGCCACGGGGGATGATTACAAACACATCATCAACGTAGCAACACAAGAAGGTGATTGGATCTGGCAAGTTTGAGAATGCGCAGTCCTCCAGCTCTTACATGGCAATATTTGCTGTGACAGAGCTGACAGGGGCACCCACAGCCATGCCATGGATCTGCCTAAACAGGAAATCACCGAACATGACCACACTACTAGCCAAACACAAGCTGAGAGCTGTACGAATGTCTTCAGCGGATAGTGAGGTTCTATTGGACAGGGTGGGATTGCTGTCCAATAGTTGTCTGGCACATGTGATGGCATGTTGAACTGGGACCGAAATGAACAAAGACACAACATCAAACGAGGCCATGACTTGGTCTTCAGAGATGGTAAGGTTTCAAATCAGGCGTAAGAACTCTCCACTGTTCGGTCAATGCTGCCTACAAGAGGTGACAGCAGTTTGGCGACAAACTTCGATAGTTTATATGTCAGGGAATTCTAACAAGAGACAACATGTCGCAAGGGGATGCCCGTTTGTGTACTTTTGGCAGTTCTGCACTATACGCACCCTTAAATTATCCCAAATGGGAAGTGCAAAGTTAAAAGTACTAGGTACAATTAATGCAGTAAACAAAAACAATGGGAAGCTCTCAGCACTGCTTAGACAGTGGGGAGAAAACAAGGAATGTTCAGGGCCTGATTAGTAAAAACTATAGCACCACTGTAAGCTGTTGGTATGTAGGGGTGCAGACACAAATAACTAATAACTGAAAGAAGGCAGCATGCCGCAAACTGAATGCCTAATGGGCTGGCTCTGACAGGGTTCAGCCAGCAAGACCTTGAATGCTGAAAAGTCTAAGACCAAAGATCAGGTACAGTACTAAAAGCACCCAAAGGTATCCAAAACTGGAAATAACTGGACATAGTAAGGATAAATGAATTAGGTAAATTTATCTGTAGTATACAAAAACAATGTGAAACTCTTAGCACTGATAGACAATGGGGAGAAAACATGGATTGTAAAACTGCCATTTTGACCACAAGGCAGACAATACAGTAGCTGCATTTTAGGGCCAAATCTGTATAATTTATACCCACCGAATACACCAAAAAGGAAATCTGTGTTGTGACACACAAACTTCCACTAAAATATTATGAAAATTGACATAGTACTACTGGAGTCATTGGTATGTAAGGGTGGGGACAGACACAACTAATGATTATAAAACACCAGTATGATACAAATTGAATGGCACACGGGCTGGCTTTGACTGGCTCAAGCAGCCAGGCCTCCGTTTGCTGAGATGCCCAAGACCATAGCACAAGTACTGTACAAAAAACACCCATAAAGTATCCATAAATGGAAATGCAAGACTGTGAGATTAATAGTATTAGGTAAATAGAGTTCAAATCTAGAAATTAAGGAACATGATATTGTATTATGGAAACTGTGATATGTAAGGTACAGACAAACATAATCATTGATGTAAGATAATGTCCCAAATAATTGTAAGACCTGCTCTGGGTCAGGATGGGCCCTGCAAGAGCTGGGGTAAATAACCATACTATTGTAGTACACAAAAATAATGTGAACTTCTTAGCACTGCTAGACAGTGGGGAGAAAACATGAAGTGTAACACTGCCACACTGACCACAAGGCAGATAATACAGTGGCTGCATATTCAGGGCTAGAGTAGTAAAATCTATACCCATTGCATACACCAAAAAGAAAATGTGTGCTGTGCCACACAAGCTTCCACTATAGTACTAGGTGATAAGACATAGCACTGTTGGGGTCTCACGGGTTCATAAGCCTCATGAGCTTTCTAGAAATTAAGGAGCATGATACTGTATTATTGGGAACCGTGAAATGTAAGGTACAGACATACATAATCATTGATGTAAGATAATGTCCTAAATAATTGTAAGACCTACTCTGGGTCAGGATTGGGCCCTGCAAGAGCTGGGGTAAATAACCATACTATTGTAGTACACAAAAAGAATGTGAACCTCTTAGCACTGCTAGACAGTGGGGAGAAAACATGAAGTGTAACACTGCCACACTGACCACAAGGTAGATAATACAGTGGCTGGATATTCAGGGCTAGAGTAGTAAAAACTATACCCATTGCATACACCAAAAAGAAAATGTGTGCTGTGCCACACAAGCTTCCACTAAAATACTAGGTGATATAGTAGTAGTAGTAGTAGTAGTGGCACTTGATGCAAGAAAGCAAGTGTAGGAGCTTATGCAGCATCAGCCAAAAAAAAAAAAAAAAAAAAAAATCACACCATACCCTCCAATTGCCTGTCCAGTTCCTCCTTAAATTTATTTAACCTATCAACTTCCACAACGACAGATGGAAGTTTGTTCCAGCAATTAACCACCCGCTGGCTAAAGGCAAATTTCCGCACATCTATTCTACATCTATCCTTTCTTAATTTGAACTTATGTCCCCGTAGGTTCGTATTCTGAACAAGTGGGAGGATCCCATCAGAATTCAGCGTGCTCAACCCATTCAAGGCCTTATAGACCTCAATCAGATCACCGCGCAGGTGCCTAGTCTCCAGCCACTGTAATTTGCAGAACTTAAGCCTCTCTTGGTAAGAGGATCCCTTCATTCCCCTCACCAATCGTGTTGCTCTTCTCTGTACACGCTCAAGCAAATCTACATCCTTCCTAAAATGAGGCCTCCAGACCTGTACGCAGTACTCAAGGCGTGGCCTGACCATTGCCTTATACAGAGGGACAATCACCTCCTTTTCCCTGCTAGCAAAATTCCTATATATCATTGACAAAACCCCATGACCTGCCCTAGCAGCCTGTCTACATATGACATAGCACTGCTGGAGTTTCTTGAGTTCATGGGCCTCATGGGATCATGAGCTCATTTCTAGAAATTAAGGAGCATGATACTGTATTATTGGGAACTGTGATATGTAAGGTACAGACAAACATAATCATTGATGTAAGATAATGTCCTAAAGAATTGTAAGACCTGCTCTGGGTCAGGATTGGGCCCTGCAAGAGCTGGGGTAAATAACCATACTATTGTAGTACACAAAAATAATGTGAACCTCTAAGCACTGCTAGACAGGGGAGAAAACATGAAGTGTAACACTGCCACACTGACCACAAGGCAGATAATACAGTGGCTGCATATTCAAGGCTAGAGTAGTAAAAACTATACCCATTGCATACACTAAAAAGAAAATGTGAGCTGTGCCACACAAGCTTCCACTATAATACTAGGTGATATGACATAGCACTGCTGGAGTTTCTTGAGTTCATGAGCCTCATGAGCTCATATCTAGAAATTAAGGTGCATGATACTGTATTATTGGGAACTGTGATATGTAAGGTACAGACATACATAATCACTGATGTAAGATAATGTCCCACATAATTGTAAGCCCTGCTCTGGGTCAGGATTGGGCCCTGCAAGAGCTGGGGTAAATAACTATACTATTGTAGTACACAAAAACAATGCGAATCTCTTAACACTGCTAGACAGTGGGAGAAAACATGGAGTGTAACACTGCCATACTGACCATAAGGTAAGATGTAAACATGATAGAGCAAACTGTGGGTAAAATTGCTGTGTCACTGTGATAAAATGTTAGGTCACGTATAACTGATGTTTATAGAGTATTGTTCTGCATGTTGTGGCCTGAGTGGCATATGGACTGGCCTTGTCAATCTTATTGAAATCAAACACCATTATATGTAGGATTATATTATATGCGCATCTGTGAGACTATTGAGACATACACAACTAAGTATATAAGACAATCCAAACCGCATGTTGTGACCTGGGTTGAATATGGACTGATCGTATCCCAACCAGATATCCATTGTTCCCTGCTACACTATCCTGGAACAATACATGACTGTTTGGGGTAGTGGGCACCTGAGAAGTACTATCAAATCTATGCTGTAAGTTGCTGTAACCTATTGCTATAAGTATGGCTGAACAGCCAGACTTGTAACTGGCGGACTGCACTGTGAGGGCAATGAGAGTGCCACATGAGTCCATATCTAGAAATTAAGGAGCAAGATATTGTATTATTGGAAACTGTAACAGGTATGGTAAAGACATACAAACACATTGATTGAAAGACAAATTCCCATTGTTGGAGACTGTAGTATGAGTGAAGAGGACGTACAAAACTATTACTAAAGATTAATTGTCCAAGATATTGGGCTGGCTAGTGTATCTTAATCAAGCAGCCAGCCCACTCTTGCTGTAAGACCAGATGTAAGATCCTAGAGGGTGTGTCTGGTCATAAGTGTTCTTTTTCTCCTTCCTGCACGTCTGCCCTGGATGGGTTGGGCCCCGCTGGGGTGGACTTGCAGGGACTGCTCTCTTGCCCCCTTTTCTAGGACAGGACTGAGCCCTGCGAGATGGGGGCAGAGATTTTTGGGTGGGAAAAAGGAAGTGAATTGAGTAGAATCTGGCTGCCTCCTCGTGGCTAAGGATGGGAGCGGGGGGTTGGGGCACACTTCGCCCTCAACCCCCTGCTGCTAAACGCCAGATGCCAGCCATAACAACATAAAACAACACACAACTCACACAACTACACATTGGAGTACTCATAAAATTAGACTTAAAACTCTAAACTTAAACTCAAACTAGATCTTTAACTTTGTCTTTAACTTGATTTAACCATTAAATTTAACATTAAATTTAACTTAAACTTAAACTTTTAACTTAACTTTAACTTGAACTTAAATTTAAAATTAAAGTTTTTCTTTTTTTTTTTTTTTTTTTCCAAATTCAAAAACTTAAAAAAAAAAAAAAAAAAAGTTTAAAAATTTTTTTAACTACTTTAGAGGAATTTCATGACTGCTGGCAACAATTGCTGGCAACTATAAACGCTTAACAAACGGCGGACATAGGGGAAACCCTGGATACCGCCAGTAACATACAAAATTACTTTGCAGTCCATAAAACTGGGGAAGTTGATACCCAGTTGCGTGTAGTTGCCAGCGTGTAGTTTTAGAAATCTTAGATTTTAACCAGTTGTAAACTATGCTGTTGACACTGGCCTCTACCACCACTCCAAGACCTTGATGGGAGGGTCATGCACTGGTTCATAAATGGTGGCGTCTTTGCAGGAGAGATAAGGCTTTATCCTGGTATTTGGACTGGTTCAGAATACAGTTTCCATATATTAAATCAGTCACTACTCTGATTTTTAAGAAAGAGCATTTTGGGATATATCCTCGCCACAGTCATAATATTTTGAGAGAAAAAAAAAAAGTTAATGTGTGATGTGTTTGTTAGCAAATAATAATAATGCATGATTTAAAAAAATAAAAAATAAATGAGCAAAAAAGAGATGACTTTTATGCATGAACTGGGAACATTTTTTTTTCTAAGCATCCATCATATTTCCCATTCATTACTCCTGGTGCATAGCAACAAACATAATATCCAGTGCTTCCGGCAACAACATACAGTGCATGGCCAGCCTATGGGATACGCATGGAAAAAAAAAAAAAAGAAAAGAAAAGAAATAATAATTAGCAGATTTCTATTGAAACTAATTTAATGAAATTTGGGAAGGCTGGGAAAATTGTTTTAAAAGAGTTAAAATATAAAATTTCATAAAAATTCGTTCTCGAAGAGTTAAGTTACTGCATGCAGATGGACGAACAAAGAAATAATAATTTCCAAATTTCTATTATTCTGATTTTTATGAAATCTGGAATTGCTTGAGAAGTCTGTATAAGAGATAAATCTAAAAATTTCTTCAAAATCCATCACTGGAATGTCAAAGTATTACATCAAGATAGATGAAGACACAAAGAAATAATAATTACTCGATTGTTATTTCTTCAATTTTAATTAGTAAAATAATAAGAGGAGTTTACCTCAATATAGTACGTAGAACACTTCCGTATGATACCCTCCAGAAATTACAACGGAAAAAACGAAAAAAATCAACAACTTACCGGTACATTAGAGTAAAATATAAATAATTAAATAATCAATTTAACACAATTCAAATCAATATAAAACAATTAAAAAAATCAAATTAACGCAATTAAAAGAATCTAACGAAAATATTCAAAACGATTTTCCTTCCTGAAGCTGACAACGCTTTTCAACCATATGTCGTGATCACAGGAATGAAAATTACCAAATCGGGTTAAACCTGAAACTTAAATAGTGATTATTTGTCTTCGCGCATGCGTGTAAAGCTCCATGCATTGGAGATCAAATATGGCCGCCAAACATTAACAGAATTCTGGTGTAATTTAATTTCAACGGTTTCTGCAATTAATAGTCGCGTATAATTAAGTTGAACGTTAAGTATTTTGGCCTCGTTAAATAAAAAAGTATGTTTTTCGTTAATGGCATGAAAGGCTAATTCTGACGCTGCTGAACGAGAAGCACGAACTGAGGCTTCATGTTGATTTACACGAATATTAAGAGAAAATCGCGTCGAACCTTGGTAAGACGAGTCGCAATCACCGCAAGAAATGTTGTATACCAGATCATTAATTTGTGTTGCGAACGAGGAAAGAACCGAGCGATTGTTAAGTATAGTGTGTAACTTCCGTATTGGCCTAGCTACAATTTTAAATTCGGCATCTTTAAAGAATCTGTTAAGCTGTTGGTGCCACTGTTCAACATATGGGACAGAAATAAAGTATTTTTTGATATTACTATTGTTGATTGGTGTAGTATTTTGTATCCTATCCTTAGCCTGTACCCTAATTCGGTTTATTGTGGTAATGGAATAACCCCTGTTTAGGAATCTGCTAGCTAATATTTGTATTTCTGAGTCCAAAGCAGATTCCGTCGTTGAATATTTATAGGCATTTAGAAATTGATTAAAGATAATCGATTTTTTGTAGATGAACAGGTGATAGCTATTATAATGTAGAAGCATACCGGTGTTTGTAGGTTTTCGATAGATGCTAAATTGTATTTTATTCAAGTCCCGGGTAAGCGTGAAATTTAGAAAGTTTAATGCTTTGTATCCATATCCTCCCTTTCCAATGTAAATTTGAGTCTAGAATGAATATTATTAAACAAATGTAAAATGTCTTGGATAGTACTACTATCGGTAATAACTAGAACATCATCTAAATACCTCCCATAGTATGTGATACGGGGTCGAAAAGGTGTCAAATGTATATGCTCAATCGTTGAGAGATAGATGATAGATCTCTGACATTAAGCCACTCAGGCTCAAACCCACTGGTAATCCAAAAATTTGTTTGTACACCTTGTCTCAAAAGGTGATGTAGTTGGCCTCAACTAACAGTTTAATTAAGTGAAAAATTTCTTTAATAGGTAGCTTCGTATAATTGATCGGTGTCGAGTTTTTATTTAACATATCCCAAATAATATCTAATGTGTATTCAACGTTTACATTCGTAACGAGATAACATCTAGTGAGAATAAATTGTCATTGTCGCCGAGTCTACAGTCTTTAAGATTATTAAATAATGTATCGTAGTTCTTAATCCCAAATTGTATTACCTGTCTAAAGGGTTTTATAATGTTATATACATGTGTGGCTAAGGATGAAAATGCCGAGTTCCTGTAGGAAACAATAGGTCGAATAGGAAATCCAGTCTTGATTAATTTTACCTGACCGAAAAGTGCAGGAATATTGTATGTTCTGGACTTCAATTCCTTTAACTGAACCATAGTAATGTAGTTGTTTTTTCGATACGTGGTTAACGTTTTATTGTATTGATTGACCAAATTGATAAACAGTGCCGGGTCTACTTCACAATAAGTGGAGGTATCTGACACAACTGAATCTAACTTATTAATATAATCATGTTTATCTAGTATTACCACTATATCTCCTTTATCTGCCCTCTGTATAATAATGTCTTTATTTCCCCGAAGTTCTCGTAAAGCTGAACTGTCACGTGTATTCAATTTAGGAAGTCGCGTTTCTTTTATGTTATTCACTATTTGGTTAACTTGTTGAATAAATACATCTTTTTGTGGAACATTACGAAATCCAAATTCAATATCAATACGCATTGTTTTTTTAGGTAGTTTTCGCGGTGGTAAATTATAATTTAGTCCTTTGGATAAAAGTGAAATCTGGTCATGTGATAGTTTACACGAGGAAAGATTTGTAACCTGTTGATATGTCGGTTCGTTGAATACTGGGTGAGGGGGTGTTCGTGAACTAGTGACATATTTTGTGGTAGTACGCTGTGTGTCTGTGGGGGGGGGGGTTGTCACCCAACTCGTATGAACTTGTTCGCAAGCCCGCGACAATGTGTTAGAATTCGCATGAACGTGTCTTGACCTATCCAATAATGTTTGCAACTTATTAACGTGTCTATTTTTTATTTCTGAGGCCTGTGCTTCCAGTCGCAAATCTATGGAGGTCTTCAATACAGACCAATTGTTCGGATGTAGATAATTTATAGCGAAGCTTCCTAACCTGGGAAAGGTATTATTGTTTATTCGAATATCGGGATTTTAAGGCAAGCTTAACAATATTACGCGATGTGGTCAGTGTTAGTTGTTTTATGCCTGAATTTTTTTTTTTTTTTGATTTAAATTCACCCTGGCAAACTTCGGAACGATGTTGTTTTGAAGGCAATATTTTAGAAAAGAAATATGGTAACTTTGGGCCGAGTACCTTAGTGTAGATTTAATGTAATTTTGCACCAAGCCATTCAAAAAATCTCCCACAATTGTGTGTATCGATTGTTTACTACTGGAGAGACAGGAAGGGAATGAAATAGTCAATAAGAGTTTAAAAATTAATTAGATAGTATGAATCAGAGCTGTAATACTCAATATGTTCTACGCTGATAATAATATTAGTAAAATAATAAGAGGAGTTTCCCTCAATATAGTACGTAGAACACTTCCGTATGATACCCTCCAGAAATTAAAACGGAAAAATCGATAACTTACTGGTACATTAGAGTAAAATATAAATAATTAAATAATCAATTTAACAAAATTCAAATCAATTTAAAACAATTAAAAATCAAATTAACGCAATTAAAAGAATCTAACGAAAATATTCAAAACAATTTTCCTTCCTGAAGCTGACAACGCTTTTCGACCGTATGTTGTGATCACAGGAATGAAAATTACCGAATTGGGTTAAACCTGAAACTTAAATAGTGATTTAAGTTTCAGGTTTATTTGTCTTTGTGCATGCGCGTAAAGGTCCACGCATCGGAGATCAAATATGGCCGCCGAACATTAACAGAATTCTCGTGTAATTTAATTTCGACGGTTTCTGCAATTAATAGTCGCGTATAATTACGTTGAACGTTAAGTATTTTGGCCTCGTTAAATAAAAAAGTATGTTCTTTCCACGTTCGCAACACAAATTAATGATCTGGTATACAACATTTCTTGCCGACCGGGCTAGCCGAGTGGGTAAAGTACCTGCCCGGCAACCCAAAGGTTGCGGGTTCGATTCCCGCCTCGGGCTTGGATCAAAGTACTGCAAAAACCTTGGGAGGTGCAATATGGCCACAGAAGCCGATGCGCCAACAACTACCAAATCAAAAAAAAAAAAAAAAAAAACATTTCTTGCGGTGATTGCGACTCGTCTTACCAAGGTTCGACGCGATTTTCTCTTAATATTCGTGTAAATCAACATGAAGCCTCAGTTCGTGCTTCTCGTTCAGCAGTGTCAGAATTAGCCTTTCATGCCATTAACGAAAAACATACTTTTTTATTTAACGAGGCCAAAATACTTAAGGTTCAACGTAATTATACGCGACTATTAATTGCAGAAACCGTTGAAATTAAATTACACGAGAATTCTGTTAATGTTCGGCGGCCATATTTGATCTCCGATGCATGGACCTTTACGCACATGCTCGAAGACAAATAATCACTATTTAAGTTTCAGGTTTAACCCGATTCGGTAATTTCCATTCCTGTGATCACGACATATGGTTGAAAAGCGTTGTCAGCTTCAGGAAGGAAAATCGTTTTGAATATTTTCGTTAGATTCTTTTAATTGCGTTAATTTGATTTTTAATTGTTTTAAATTGATTTGAATTGTGTTAAATTGATTATTTAATTATTTATATTTTACTCTAATGTACCGGTAAGTTGTCGATTTTTTCGTTTTTTCCGTTTTAATTTCTGGAGGGTATCATACGGAAGTGTTCTACGTACTATATTGAGGTAAACTCCTCTTATTATTTTACTAATATTATTATCAACGTAAAACATATTGAGTATTACAGCTCTAATTCATAGTATCAATTTTAATTAAATTTGGGATGTCTTGATAAATTCTAAAGGCACCTACGTAGCTAGGTGGGAAGGAGCAACAGTGCGTAACACACGCTTCTTGATTAGACCGGGGTTCGAGCCCGTCACCACCAAATATGGAGGATGCGGAAAGGTCAGGGAATGACCACTGCATATTCCCGGAGCAATATGGCCTTAGTTGCTAATGCTCCTAAAAACCAAAACAACAACAACAAATTCTAAATAAGGCAAATATAAAATTTTATAAAAATCCATCCATTAGGAATCAAGTTATTACATACAAATAGATGAACATGGCAAAGACAATGGGCAATTTGCACACATGAGGTGCAGCAATAAAGTTTCCAGAGCATGTGGTCATGTTTGAGAAGTTTGAAAATAAAAGGAAGTACTATGTTGTAGTTCAAACTTCCTCCAACAGATGGTGGTACATTGATTTTCAAGTAGCCCAATAGGCTGCAAATAATAAACAAGTTTCGTCAGTAGTGTTAACATTCCTTGTATCACAATTTTGGAACAAATTAATGTCAATTTTGCTTTAAACTGCATCAGAAATGTAGGAAATGTTAAAACTGTTTATGGTGATGAAACATTAAGTTGCACCAGAGTGTATGAATGGTATAAACAGTTCAAAGTCAGACGTGAGGATATTCATAATGACCAAAGAAGTGGGCGACCATCAACCTCTCGATATCAGCATTAGCATTAGTTGAGGCATATGATGCAAGAAAGAAAGCTTATACAGCATAGGCAAAAAAAAAAAACTTCCCATTTCACCCATTTGATCACTCCAATTGTCTGTCTAATTCAACCTTAAATTTATTTAAGCTATCAACTTCCACAACAACAGATGGAAGTCTATTCCAGCAATCATCCACCCACTGGCTAAAGGCAAACTTCCGTGCATCTATTCTACACCTGTCTTTCCTCAATTTGAATCTATGCCCCCTCAGGTTCTTAATCTGAGCAGGTGGACATATCCTGTCAGCATTAAGCCTGCTCAAACCATTCAAAGCATTAGTTGAGGCATATGATGCAAGAAAGAAAGCTTATACAGCATAGGCAAAAAAAAAAAAACTTCCCATTTCACCCATTTGATCACTCCAATTGTCTGTCTAATTCAACCTTAAATTTATTTAAGCTATCAACTTCCACAACAACAGATGGAAGTCTATTCCAGCAATCATCCACCCACTGGCTAAAGGCAAACTTCCGTGCATCTATTCTACACCTGTCTTTCCTCAATTTGAATCTATGCCCCCTCAGGTTCTTAATCTGAGCAGGTGGACATATCCTGTCAGCATTAAGCCTGCTCAAACCATTCAAAGCCTTATACACCTCAATCAGCTCACCTTGCAGGTGCCTAGTCTCCAGATGCTGCAACTTGCAAAACTTAAACCTTTCTTCATAAGTGCACCCATTTGTTCCTCTCACCAATCTTGTAGCCCTTCTCAGTACTTGTTTTAGCAACTCTACATCCTTTCTAAAATGGAACCTCCAGACCTGTACACAGTACTCAAGATGTGGGCTGACCACTGCCTTTTTTTTTTTAATGAAAACCCCAAACACGAGAGGTATTAGAACCTAGAGTACTTAGTACCATGCTTGGGTTGGAGGTTGAGAAGACGAAAGAAGATATTTGTTGACTCTTTTTTTTCTTTTTTTTTTTTGTAGTTGTTGGCGCATAGGCTTCTGTGGCCATAATGCACCTCCCAAGGTTTTTGCAGTACTTTGATCCAAGCCCGAGGCGGGAATCGAACCCACGACCTTTGGGTTAGCAGGCAGGCACTTTACCCACCTGGCTAGCCTGGTCGGCATATTTGTTGACATTAGACTTGAACTTCTGAAGACTGTAATTTTCAGGAAATAATGTATGAAGGAAGGTTGTTCCAGAAAAAGGCAGCTGAACGAATAAACAAGAAAGATGAAAAGCTGGTTCTGTAAGTTTGAAGTTGGATAGTAAATGAATGTTGGTTGGTGGCAGCACGTGTTCAGACTGTTTCGAAAGAGAGAGAGAGAGAGAGAGAGAGAGAGAGAGAGTGGGAATTATAGAAGCCAATTCAGAAGAACAGTGCCCATGGAAGTATCTGTAGAAAAGGCATGCAGCAGAAACAGTATGTCTATGAGACAGAGAGTGGAGAGCCTCTGTTAGAGATGAGTCATTAATTAGCCTCACTGCCCTCTTCTGAATGGAATCTTTTTAGATGCAGAGGAAGCAATATTTGTAATGTGCTTGTACCAAAAGAGATATTAGAAGTCAGGGTAATCCCCAAAAGAGATATATGACCTTGCCTAGAAATCGGAGTGTCACCAAAGATATGCATGGGAGCAGAAGAATCCTTTTTGCCAGATATAAGACTGGGCTGAGATTTAGAAAGATTGAAATCAACTAGGTTGTCTCTGCCCTACTGGAGATCGGCATTTAAGGAATTGGAAGCAGATATTCGAGAAGTTGAAGCTGATTGAGCAGGGCAAGTTTTCTCAAACTAGAAAGTGGAATGCGATGTGCTATCATCGACAAAACTATGGATAGGATTCCCAGTCAATGGAAGAAGGTCATTATATACAAGAGGAAAAGAGTGGGGGAAAGAACAAAACCTTGGGGGACAACAGCATTAGTGAAGAAGTTAGAAGACAGAGAGCAATCTACCATCACCTTGAGTGAGCGGTCAGAGAGAAAACTGGATAACCAATTACAAAAAATAGTTGGCAAACCATAAGATGGAAGCTTGTTTAGAAGACCTTTAGGCTAAAACATGATCAAAAGCCTTTGTGATGTCAAACGCAACTGCTTGTGTTTCACCGAACTTTTCCATTAAATTTGTTCCATAAATAGGTAACATAAGCCAGAATATCACCAGTGAATTGACTCTGACAGAATCCATACTGGCGATCATTGATCAGAGAGGTTTCTAAGTTTAAGAGTTGGCAGTTAATTGTGGATTTATTAGAGGATTGTTTTCTACAGCAGCATGTTTGCGGGGCAACCAGAGGAGATAATACTCTTGATCTGATTATCAGCAGAGATGATGCATGCATTAGGAATTTCCAAAGAAAGGAACTACTAGGTGACAGTGATCACAATCTACTGATGTGGGATTTACTTAAAGATGTAACTACCATCAAGGGTAAAGGGAAGGGTTTTTGTTTTCATAAAGGTGACTGCAGTAGTCTCAGGCAGTTTTTGAATTCTGTACAGTGGGATCAACTGATGATGTTAATGGGAGGCCATCAGAGAATTAATCATTGGAAGCTACTAGGCTTTTCATACAAACTAAGAAATACTGTTCAAGATTTAGGCCTAAATGGAGGTCAGATGAACTAACGAGGCTCGTGGCAGAGAAGAAAAATCTGTGGGATGCATATAAATTAGCAGGTGACACAGAAGTCTACAGCAGGTATAAACTAGTCACAAAGGAGGTTGTGCAAGCGAAGGCAGAGTATGATAAATCCTTGGCAAAGGATGCAAAGAAAACAACAAAGACTTCTTTACTTATGTAAATTCTAGAAGGAAGGGGATGAATCAGATTGGTCCACTTGATGTTGGTGGTTCGACTGTTGATGTTCTTGCTCAGATAGCTGATAAACTCAATGTGTATTTTGCATCTACATTCACACATGAGGAATTCTGTAAGGAAGGGGAGGACAGAAGTTTACTAGACTCTAACAGGGAGCTAAATGATTTTGTAATAAAGGAGAGGAAATTGGAGGACAAATTGCTGAAGTTCAACATAAAAAAGGCACCTGGGACAGATGGAATCTATCAAGTAATATCGAAGGAGACAGCTATGCCTGGCCATAATTATGAGAGCATCCTTTGATTCAGGGGAGGTCCCCATAGACTGGAGATGTGCAAATGTATCTGCAATTCACAAATGGGGTTCAAAAGGTGATGCAAATAATTATAAACCTGTTAGCTTAACTTCTGTTCCGGTGAAATTAATGGAGTCACTGGTTAAAGAAGTGATGCAGTATCACCTAGACAAGACTGTGGTAATAGTTCAGACACGCATTGGTTTGTTAAGGGGAAGTCTTGTCTGACCAATTTGACTGGATACTATGATGTGGTCACAAAGGAACTGGATGCAAAAAATAATTTTGATATCACATACTTGGATTTCAGGAAAGCTTTTGATACTGTTGCACATAGAAGACTGCTGTACAAATTGGACCGGGATGGCATTAAGGGCAAGTTGCTGCAATTTTTAAAGGGATGGTTGAGTGGGAGACAGCAGAGAGTAGTAATCAATGGACACTGCTCTATGTGGACTAATGTTATTAATGGAGTACCCCAGGGTTCAGTGCTGGGCCCATTGTTATTTTGTGCATTTATAATGATATCAATGAAGGTATATATATATATATATATATATATATATATATATATATATATATATATATATATATATCAGTTTGTCCAAGTTTTCAGATGATACAAAGAAAGGTTGGCAGGGTTGTTAATGCTACTACAACAGGATCTAGAAATGTTAGGTACATGGGCTGAGAAGTAGCAACTGAAGTTTAATATTGACCAATGCAAATTACTGCATATGGGTAGCAGTAACCCAAGACAAACATGCCAATTGTGTGGTACTACACTCAGGGAGGTGGAGAATGAAAAAGACCTGGGGATAATTGTGCAGTTGGATATGAAGTTCTCTGAGCAGTGCAGACAGATGCCAAAGCAGGTCGTGGAGTTTTGTCAATGATATATAGTAATTTTACTAGCAGAGACAAGGAGGTGATTATACCTTTGTATAAGGCAATAGTCAGGCCACATCTTGAGTACTGTATACAGGTTTGGAGGCCTCATTTAAGGAAAGATGTAGAGTTACTAGAATGAGTACAAAGAAGGGTAAAAAGATTGGTCAGAGGAAAAAAGAGGTGCACTTATGAAGAAAGGCTTAAGTTCTGCAAGTTGCAGCATCTGGAGACTAGGCACCTGCAAGGTGATCTGATTGAGGTGTATAAGGCTTTGAATGGTTTGAGCAGGCTCAATGCTGATGGGATACTTCTGCTTGCTCAGACTAAGCACCTCAGTGGGCATAGATTCAAATTGAGGAAAAACAGTTGTAGAACAGATGTGCAGAAGTTTGCCTTTAGCCAGTGGGTAGTTGATTGTTGGAACAGACTTCCATCTGTTGTTGTGGAAGTCGATAAATATTGACCTTAAATAAATTTAAGGCTGAACTAGACAAACGTTTGGAGTGACTGGATGGGTGGAATGGGAAGGGAAATTTTTTTTTTTTTTTTTTTTGGCTGATGCTCTATAAGTTTGCTTTCTTGCATCATATGCCTCAACTAATGCTAATGCTAACTGATTTCTCCATTACTTACTTTAGAAAGAGTAGAAGTAAGTGCAATGCGATGATATTTGGATGGGAGGGATTTGCTACCCTTTTTAGGAACTGGCTTACTATGAGCAAATTTCCAAGAAGAAGGAAAAACATCTTTGGGTTTTTCCTTCTGCTTGGAAAAAAAGGCGGCTAAGGACAGGATTAAGTTCAGGAGCGCATGTTTTGAGAACAAGTGGAGAAATACCATCAGGACCTGGAGCTTTGTTAGCATCAAGATTTGTCAAAATCCTTCTGACATCCTTTTAATGGAAGACCACAGGAGGCATTGAATGGAACATGCTGGGAATGGTGGGAGGTGTTTTATCAAGATCATTAAGCCTTATACAAAGGGATAATCACCTCCTTGTCTCTGCTAGCAAAATTCCTATATATCATTGACAAAACTCCATGACCTGCTCTGGCAGCCCGTCTGCACTATTCAGAGAATACATCTGCTTGCACAATTACCTCCAGGTCTTTTTCATTCTCCACCTCCCGAGGGTAGTACCACACAGTTGGTATGTTTCTCTTGGGTTACTGCTACCCATATGCAGTACTTTGCATTTGTCAATGTTACTTTTCTAGATCCCGTTGCAGTAGTATACTGTCTTTACTGTCATTAACAACCCTGCCAACTTTTGTATCATCTGCAAACTTGGACATTAATCCTGATATAGGTAACATATTCCAGTAATTTATAACTCGCTGGCTAAAATAAAACTTCCTGAATCCAGTCTAAACGTCTCCCCCAGTAACTTGAAATTACGGCTAGAAATGTTCTAGAATCATTTATAACCATGAAAATTTCATCCTTATTCATTTTGCTTATGCCTCTCAGAGCCTTAAACATCTCAATCAAGTTCCCTCTAAGGTACCTAGTTTCCAAGGTCTGCAACTCACATATTCAGTCTTTCCTCACATTCAAAGTCTTTCCTTCCCTGTCTTTCTTTAGGTGCGGTCTCCATACTTGAACACATTATTCCAAGTGTGGTCTAACAATAGCTTTATATAATGGGATTATGATATCCTTATCTCTACCCGCAATTGTTCGATAAATCATTGATAGAACACCATGGGCCTTCCTTGCAACCATTCTACAATGCTTGGAGAACTTCATGTCTGACCGTATTGTAATACCCAAGTCCCTTTGCTCCACTACTGGCTTTAGTTCAACTCTGCCAAGTGTATAAGTTATCTTAGGGTTACTGTTCCCTAGGTGAAATAGCTTAGACTTTGCTGGATTAAAGCATAGCTGCCATTTTTCTGACTATTTCTGAAGTCTATCTATGTCACTCTGAAGAAGTGCTGCTTGGTGGTGATCATTAACTACTCTACCAATCTTTACATCATCTGCAAATTTAGACATCACGCCCTATATCCCTTCATCAATGTCATTTATGAAAATCTAATACTGATCCTTGGGGAACCCCACTTCTTACATCAACCCAATCCGAGGAATAACCATTTATCACAATCCTCTGCCTCCAGCCCTGAAGCCATCCATTCAGCTATCCATCTAAGGATTTTCCCTGTGATTCTAACCTATTCCAGCTTATAAAGTAACTGCTCATGTGTGACTGAGTCAAATGCTTTGCTGAAATCCAAATAAACAATGTCAAAATTATTCTCTAAGTCCAGCTCTTGAGTGACCCCGTCAAAAATAGCTCATCAGATTAGTTAAACATGGTTTTCCCTTTACAAAACCATGCTGAATATCCTTCAGAATTTCATTTCTATCTAAATGATCCTGAATTCCACTTTTGATCATTGTCTCCATGAGTTTCCCCCACTACTGAAGTTAGACTAACCGGCAGGTAATTTCCCACTTCACTCTTAGAACCGTCCTTATGTATTGGAGACACATTGGCACTTTTCCAATCCAACGGAATCGCTCACAAGTAGCAAGTGATGCTCTCATAATTAGTCTCAGTGGTTCAATGCACTCACTTGCTGCCTCCCTTAAGGTTATAGGGTATGCATCAACTCTAGAAGCCTTACCGGACTGTAAGCTCAAAAGTTTTTTCATTAAATAAACATGTGAAATTTCAACATAATTAATTACATTTTTTCAACTTCACTCCCATAATTTTTCATTGACATAAAGGGGTTTTCTTCTATAAATGTCGATGCAAAGTAACTGTTGAGTTCATCTGCAACTTCAGCTGGGGTATCTAATACTATCCCACGTCCATTACATAAGGATCCGATCTGGTTTGTTCTTCTTTTCTTTGCATTTATATATGTGAAGAATTCCTTATCCCCCCTTCTTTGCTCTCTTTGCCAGCGATTTCTCATAATCTGCCTTTGCTAGCCTAAACTTTTCTGTGGCACTATTACAGATCAATTTGTAGCTGTTATAGGCTTCGGTACTTTTTATTGTTCTGTAACTTTTCCATTCTATCTTTTTCTGCTCAATTAATCTGGCAAATTCATTAATCATCCAAATTGGAATTGTATTTGCTCTCTGTGAGATATCTACCCAGTTAATAGAGGCCGTGTAGCATCTTAAGCAATTGAAATTTTCTTTCCTGATTATAACCCATTCCTTTGCCTTTAACTACTGCTCTCTCTCTCTCTCTCTCTCTCTCTCTCTCTCTCTCTCTCTCTCTCTCTCTCTCCATCATCCACCGTAGAATGCCATGATCACTTTTACTGGTTCCTGAACTGTCAGCCCTATTATGTCATCTGGTTTGTGGGCAATGATGAGGTCTAGAGTATTCTTTTCCCTAGTACTTTCCCTGACATGTTGATACAAATAGCAATCATCTAGTTGATTTAAAAGCTTTGTCCCCCATGTGGAGTTTCCTTCCCATTTGCTCCAACCTATTAGAGGCAAATTAAAATCACCTATAATAAGACATTGACCATACTTGCCCATTCCATTTGCATGTAGAGGCTCTCATCCTAAGCTTCACAATCATCTGGCCTGTAGTTTACTTCCACCCCATTATACCTTTGCTTCCAGCTATCTCACACTATACAGATTCTATACTAGTATGCGAAATGTCTGAATCCAGGAAAGCTTTCATCGTGCTCAGGCATCTGTCAGATGTCAGATTCCTTCTACCTAAAGTGGGGGCCAAGCTGATAGAAAATTTCCCCCAAAAGCCTTGCAGAATCCTTCAAGTCTTGAGTTAATCCACAAGACTTTCAGCATATAATCCGTACTATCATACCTGGGCAGAATTCAGACACATAGACATTGTGACCTAACTCACGGCATTTCTCCAGCATAGTTCTATATTTGTCTAACAGATTGTGTATGCTTAATGTCATTAGTTCCCCACATGAATAATAATATTCTCTTTATCCCCTTTAAAATCTGACAGTCTGTTGGTGACATCATTAATAGTTGCTCCTGGCAGACATACCCTGGTTCTAGTTCACCTATCCTTATTACAAAAAATATTTCCCTGACAATGGAGTCTCCTAATAAAACTAAGTCCTTTTGAACCAGAGTAGTTTGCACTTGGTTATTCTGTTCTGGGGCCCAAATCGGGAGTGCATCACTTGGTGGGTTACTAGAGTCTTGAGTCCCTGACGAGCTCCCAGATACATTATTTTCAAGGGCAAGCACCTGTTTTTTCAGTGACTCAAATTGTTGTAGCAATGCACCAAATTTCAACTTTGGTGCATTCAAACAAGGCAGATCTTGTTTGTTTGTTATTTGGTTTTTAGGAGCATTAGCAACTAAGGCCATATTGCTCCGGGGATATGCGGTGGTCATTCCCTGACCTTTCTGCATTCTCCGTATTTGATGGTCATGGGCTCGAACCCCAGTCTAATCAAGAAGCGTGTGCTACGCACTGCTGCTCCAGCCCACTTAGATACGGAGGTGCTGCAGATCTTGTAATAACTGTTATAAAATTTACTAATTATTAATAAAAGAAACTTTCAAAAATTATATTTATAATATTAAAAAAAATTTGTAAAATAATAAGAGAAGTTTACCTCAATATAGTACGTAGAACACTTCCGTATGATACTCTCCAGAAATGAAAACGAAAAAATCAAAAAACTTACATTAGAGTAACAAATAATTTAAAAAATAATTAAACACAATAAAACTCAATTTAATACAATTAAAAATCAATTTAACACAATTAAAAATAAGAAAATTAGTTAAAAGAATTTAATGAAAAAATTGCAAAACCATTTTCCTTCCTGAAGCTGACAACGCTTTGACCGTATGTCGTGATCACAGGAATGAAAATTACTGAATAGGGGTGAGTATGAAACTTAAATACCTATCGATACACATAATTATGGGGGATTTTTTTGAAAAGCTTGGTGCAAAATTACGTTAAATTAACACTAAGATACTTGGCCCAAAGTTACCATATTTCGTTTCTAAAATATTGCCTTCAAAACAACATTGTTCCGAAGTTTGTTAGGATTAATTTAAATCAAAAAATTTTGGCATAAAACAACTAGCACTTGCCACATCACATAATATCGTTAAACTTGCCTTAAAATCTCGATATTCTAATAAACTAAAATACCTTTCCCGGGTTAGAAAGCTTCATGATAAATTAAAAAATTATCTACATCCTAAGGATTGGTCTGTATTGAAGACCTCCATAGATTTGCGATGGGAAACTCAGGCCTCAGATATAAAAAACAGACAAGTTAACAAATTACAAACATTATCGGGAAGGTCAAGACACGTTCATACAAATTCTAACAAATTGTTGCGGGCTTGTGACCAAGTGCATACAAGTTAGGTGACAATCCCCCCCCCTGCATACACACAACATGCTACCACAGAATTCGTCAGCTAGTTCGCGAACACCCCGTTGCTTAGCATTCAAAGAACCGACATATCAACAGGTTACAAATCTTTCCTCGTATACACTATCGCAGGACCAGATTTCACTTTTATCCAAAGGATTAAATTATAATTTACCACCTCGAAAACTACCTAAAAAACAGTGCGTAACTGTTACTGAATTTGGACTTCGTAATGTAAAAGAAACGTGACTTCCTAAATTGAATACACGACAATTCAGCTTTACGTGAACTTCAGGAAAATAAAGAAATTATTATACAGAGGGCAGATAAAGGAGATATAGTGGTAATACTTGATAAACCTGATTATATTAATAAGTTAGAATCAGTTGTTTCAGATACCTCCATTTATCTTGAAGTAGACCCAGTCAACCAATTTAGTCAATCAATACAATAAAACGTTAACCACGTATGGCTCAGTTAAAGGAATTGAAGGCCAGAACATACAATATTCCTGCACTTTTCGGTCAGGTAAAATTACACAAGACTGGATTTCCTACTCGCCTATTGTTTCTTACAGAAACTCGGCATTTTCATCCTTGGCCACACATGTATATAGCATTATAAAACCCTTTAGGCAGGCAATACAATTTGAGATTAAGAACTAAGATACATTATTTAATAACCTTAAGGACTGTAGACTTAGCGACAATGACAATTTATTCTCACTACACATTACCTCATTATATATGAATGTAAACGTTGAATACACATTAGATATATGTTAAATAATAACTTGATACCGATTAATTATACGAAGCTTCCCATTAAGGAAATTTTTCACTTAATTAAACTGTTAGTTGAGGCCAACTATATCACCTCTCGAGACAAAGTGTATAAACAAATATTTGGTTTGCCAATGGGATTGAGCCTGAGCAGCTTAATATTAGAGATCTATCTCTCAACGATTGAGCATACACATTTGACACCTTTTCGACCCCGTATCACATACTATGGGAGGTATTTAGACGATGTTCTAGTTATTACTAATAGTAGTACTATCCAAGACATTTTACATTCGTTTAATAATGTTCATTCTAGACTAAAATTTACATTGGAAAAGGAGGATACGGTTACAAAGTCATTAAATTTTCTAAATTTCACGCTTACTCGGAACTCGAATAAAATCCAATTTAACATCTATCGAAACCCTACAAACACAGGTATGCTTCTATATTATAACAGCTATCACCCGTTCACCTACAAAAAGATTGATATCTTTAATCAATTTCTAAATGTCTACAAATATTCAACGACGGAATTTGTTTTGGGCTCAGAAATACAAATATTAACCAGCAGATTCTTAAACAGTTTATTGTAGCAAGGGTTATCCCCTTGCTACAATAAACCGAATTAGGATAGAATACAAAATACTACACCAACCAACAATAGCAATATCAAAAAATACTTTTATTTCTGTCCCATATGTTGTACAGTGGCACAAACAGCTAAAGAGATTCTTTAAATATACCAAATTTAAAAGTGGCCAGGCCAATACGGAAATTACACACTATACTGAACAATCGCTCAGTCCTTTCCTGGTTCGCAACACAAGTTAATGACCTGGTATACAACATTTCTTGCGGTGATTGCGACTTGTCTTACCAAGGTTCGACGCATTTTCTTTTGAATATTCATGTTAATTAACATGCGACCTCAGTTCGTGCTTCTCATTTAGCAGCGTCAGAATAAGCCTTTCACGCTGTTAACGAAAAACATACTTTTTTATTTAACGAGGCCAAAATACTTAAGTGTCCAACGTATTGCAGAAACCATAGAAATTAAATTACACAAAAATTCTGTTAATATTCTCGGCCATATCTCATCTCCGATTCGTGGGCTTTTATGCGCAAAGACAAAAAATTCCCTATTTAAGTTTCATACTCGCCCCTATTTGGTAATTTTCATTCCTGTGATCACAACATACAGTCGAAAAACGTTGTCAGCTTCAGGAAGGAAAATCGTTTTGCAATTTTTTCGTTAAATTCTTTTAATTAATTTTTTTATTTTTAATTGTGTTAAATTGAGTTTTATTGTGTTTAATTATTTTTTAAATTATTTGTTACTCTAATGTAAGTTTTTCAATTTTTTCGTTTTAATTTCTGAAGAGTATCATACGGAAGTGTTCTACGTACTATATACTGAGGGAAACTTTCTCTTATTATTTTACAAATGTTGATATCAACGTAGAACATATTCAGCATTACAGCTCTGGTTCATACTATCTAATATTAAAAAAAAAAAAAAAATCAAACTACTACAAGAAAAAAAATTATGAAAATAAACTTTACAACATGCTAAATAACCTTTGAAACCTTGCTCTACTTCACTAATCCTCTCTTATCTATACTTCTTTGCTGTCACTATGAAGAGCTGCAATAGGCACGTCTGCTCACCATATAATCGCATTTGTTATTTCTTACTTTCCAGTAAAGGTGGGTTTTCTTTACTTTCACCGAATATTTTAATACATTATCACTACCATATAATTTATATAAGTTCATATGTTTCCCATGTTTATTTATGTTGCTCATGTATATTTATACAATAATATCCTGATTTTTGAACCTTTGCTAAGAAGTGGTATGCAATGCATCTTCTTTCCATTATCACTGATGCACTGTTCATTTAATTTTATATGCAGGATGTCCAAAAAATAATGGCTGGACCTTAAAAGCCTATATTTTGAATAATAAGAAATATTTTCAAGAAATGGATATTATTTTTAATTTTACTTACATAATTAAAAAACCAGTATAACAAGTGGAATTTTTAACCGATATTCCACTTCTTGCCATATATGCTTCAGCTGTACTAGTGTAACCTGCTGAATGGCCTCTGCTATTCTTACTTTCAAATGAATCAGATCTAAAATTTTTGTGCATAATAACTGCAAACCCCTAAAAGAGGAGAAAAATCAAGGAGTGTTAAATCACTTTCTAGTTGGCATTCAATTGGACCATCCCTGCTAATCCATCTTCCAGGAAACCTTGCACTGAGAATTTTCATAACTTCTGAGAAATGTGGAAGTGCACCGCCTTGCTGGAAAATTATTGTGTTTGTGAAGTCCTTCCAGTAGGTCCAGGTACACTTGCCTGTAAATTGTTTTCAACCAAGAAAAATGGTCCAAAGATGCAATCACACGTTAGGAAACTCATTTATCCATACAGACATTGAATTACCATCTACATCAATGCAGTGTACCTATATATATGTGCCAAGCGTGTGTTCATACACTAGACGAAACATTCACTTTAGGTCTATCACAAATATGTTCTTGAACCACATTTTGATTTTCTAACCCCCATATTTGGTAATTATGATGGTTTACCTGACCACTGATATGAAATGTAGCTTTCTCAGTAAATATGATGGTGTTTAAAAAATGTTCTTCATCATATAGATGATTTAAAATTACACTGGCAAATTCCACATTATGGTCTGTCATTTGGTTTAATTTCATGCAACAACTCCATGAAACAACTGAATTTCGTATGTGTGCAACTGAGGCCATTTACATAACAGGACATGGAGTGTTGATTTTGGAACCTGTAATTCTAAATTAAAACAACAAACTGATTTTTCAGGGCTACAAATAGGCTTCCACAGTTTTTCTGATGTTTTTGGCCTTCCTCTTCTTGTCTTTTAAAATACTACCAGTTTCTTCAAATTGGTGAAATCATTGTCTAATGTTGCTGTCATGTGGTGAGTCTTTAGTAAATCTTAATGCTCCCCCCAAAAACAATAACTGATTTTATGCTCAGTAAAAACAAAATAACAATGCACTTTTTCCTTCAGAGTAAACATGATTAGGTGACTTTATGATTAAATATGGACTGTTGTTACTATGCAGCAGTGTGATGAAACACTTAGCATCCACTAGTACACCTGGTGGCCACCAGTGTAATTATTTGAGTTTGCAAGGGTAGGCATACATTTAATAGGATGCATTTCATATTTCTGAAAACAGACTTTCACAAAACACACCATTATTTTTCAGACACCCTGTATATTATCAGGCAGTAAAATCAAAGTGAAGTACAGTACAACATAGTACAATGTGGTATGCTATGGCATTATGTTGTGCAGTGATAAAACTGTTGACAGCATTCAATTCCAAAATCCAGTAATGGTCTGGTTCGAAAGTTACTGGACCAAGATTGGGGTGTTTGTACTTTTTTTTGTTTATTAACCTTCAATAATACTGATACAGGCAGTACTTTTCACATGAGTGCCTAAGTGAACATTTCTTTGAATAGTGATAGGATGTTTGCTTTTGTCATTTTATTTATGTTAAATACAAGGTTTGATCAAAAAGCTCAGTGCATGTGTCAAAACAGTAATTTTATTCTATGACAAATGTTTACTTTATTAATATTCTTCAATATAATCTTCTTCTTCTGCAATCACACACTGGTTCCATCATGCCTGCTACTTATCAAAACATTTTGGGAATCTTCTTTTGTAAATAATTTAAGGCAGCCTGTCCTGTTTGACTGGATTTCTTGATTCAACTTAACTATTGATGGGTATTGACCTGATCCTTGAGGTTATCAATTAGGGTGCTGGTGTATGTATTATTGGAAACCATCTTAAGATGCTGAAGGTTTTTTTTATATGGTAATCAATGACTATACTCATACCTTACTCCAATAAAGGCTAAAACTACCTTCTGTGCGTGTGTCCCCACCACCTCAACATAGAGTTGTCAATTTAACTGATGATAAATACAAAACACACATAGAATATGATACTGATTGTTATTTTAAGATAAATTCTAGTTCTCAAATGTACTTGTAACCTTACCTATTCCAGAATAACCATCAAATCTTGTCCGGGTTGCAATATGAGGTCTGGAAAATCTCAGCCTTCGATTTTCTCTGCCTAAAAAATAACAGGAAATAAAATTCCTGCATAATAATTTTATGGAGGAAGAATTATTCAGACACCTACATTTTATATGAGAATTATAATTTATGAGGAAATACTACTCGTAAATACTACTTGATAATTATCGCTATCTGGTTGCCAAGGATTTACTGACAACTGAATTGGAGCTCAACAAGATCCATTTTCTTCTACAAAGAAAGTGGATCTTATAGCCTGCAAAGCAATTCTGACCTAAAATAATGTATACAAATTTAAAATGTTTAGGTTGCAACATTAAAAACAAAAGGAAATTAAAAACTTAATTTCAAAAAATATGCATCTGAAGGCTACATGCAGAAAGCACAAATTTACTTAATTTATACTACACTCCATTTATATTTTGAAGAAATTTTACAAAATCACGGTAAAGTCTTGAGAGAAATCATGTTCACTGTGTTCATTCTTCTGTCTTTACTGCTGGTGATAATGTGCCCCTCCTGTTACAGTGACAGAGCTTGGACTTACAGCTGTTTAGAAATGACTACATTATCCTCATGTCAACTTAAAGTAACTAATATCATTTTTAATTAACTAACATCACACAGTAGGTGGATCTCTTATTTATTAAAAACTTGAAGACACTGTTGTGACTAGTTTAAGAACTATCTGGTTACACCATTAGACAGCAGCAGGTAGCCTTGATTAGCAACAAAGTGCCAGACAATGAATAAACATATCAAATCTAAATGAGCAGCCAAGTGGTGTTCAAAAGAAAACTTCTGATTTTAAATATAACTTTTTTTTACATGAAAATAAGAACTAGTACCGTATTTGAAATTGAAAGTTCTGAATATTTAGAGCAACAGGACATGCAATGATGGATTCATGGTGACAATTTGTTGGAAAATTAAATTACGGATGATGAAGAAATAATACCATGACAGAAATGGAAGGATCATCTAAATTTAGTATGAAAAAGATTGTTATTTGGTTTTTAGGAGCATTAGCAACTAAGGCCATATTGCTCTGGGATATGCGGTGGTCAGGGCATATCCACGTGCGGTGGATATGCCCTGACCTTTCCGCATCCTCCGTATTTGGTGGTGACGGGCTTGAACCCCGGTCTAATCAAGAAGCGTGTGCTACACACTGCTGCTCCTTCCCACTATGAAAAAGAAAAGAGAAAATCAAATCAAGAGCCAAAAAACACCCTAGATGCACCTTTACATAATGCTGAAAAACAGCCTGATTCAGTCAATAATGTGATGTTTATAAAAAAGTGAAGGGACTATGCAATAAAAATTATGATATTATGTAAATGAATGTACATGTACACATTTTAAGCGAAAATATAATTCAAAATAAAATAATATAATAAAGTAAATACTAATAAAAAATAAAATAACATAATAAAGTAATTAATAATAAAAAATAAAATAATTTTTTTTTTAATGATTCCCATTTCAACTGACTTTTTTGATTAAATGACTAATGTCCAGTCCTGATTGTGTCAGATAAGAAAGCTTCTATTGAAAATAGAATAAGGAAGGATTTCATCTGCTGCGGCCTCATCTCATTATGAACCACAAAGATTGGCATTGAAAAGAATAAAGGGTATATCATTTCAGTAAACTCTAAACCAAGGATCACCAACTGGAGGATTGCAGTTTGCATTCAGACTGCCAGCAACTTTCACAAAAACCGTGACTGATCTAAACCTAAGTTAATAACACTGGTTGGCATTAATTTCCGCCCTGAAATAATTTCAACAGATTCTCGTAGGAAATATGTTCAAAAACTCAGATACGTGCTTAAAAGTTCACATTAACCTCAGTTTTCAAATATTGTAGGTTAAATCATCTTTTCCATCTATTTTTTTTTTTTTTTTTTCTAGAACATTTGGTAGATTTCTGGAGCATTTATTCAGTGAGGCCAAGGTAAAAGAGGAAATTTTTGTGGATCCTCAAATCAAACTGCTATTTCAAGATGAAAAATCTTGGAATAGCAGTTTGATTTGATCACTAAAAAATTAAATGCTACAGAAATAAGAACCTGGAATGCATTTGAAAACATCTGCCGGAACTTTCTAGGCAATGAGAAGTCACAAAGTTAGAGTGAAATTGTGAATGAGCTAATATTAGCATACAGACAGTTGGGAGGCAACAAGTCATTAAAGTTTCATTTCCTACATTAACATTTAGACTTTTTTCCTGAAAACTTGGGAGCAGTCTCTGATGAACACAGTGAAAGGTTTCTCAAGACATTTCTCAAATGGAAAAAAGATACCAGGAAAAAGACTACTGTTGGAATCTCGTACAGGAGATCCCAATGCAGTGGTTTTCAACCTTTTTTTTAATAACGGCACTCCTAAGTAATTTATTTTATTTTGCGGCATCCCTAATCAATTTTCTGCCTGTTAGATCCGATCCTCTCTCTCTCTCTGCATATATCCGTGTGTGTGTGTGTGTGTGTGTGTGTGTACAGTGGATTCCGGTTATTTGGGCCACCGGTTAATCGGGGCAGCCATTTATTTGGGGCAAATCTTAAAAAACAGAAACCAATCAAGAAAATAGCCAGGGTTTACTTCGTTTAATTGGGACAGCATGCCGTTTAATCGGGACAGGAGACCGCAACACTAGGATTACCCTACGATTGTCTCCAACGGTACCACGTGGTTCGGTCGAAATTCTGGAGGTCACAACCATAAAACAATAAAAACAATCAGCAGTCACCTGTTTATTGGGTTTTTCTGTTAGTGAAATCTATCATAAACGGACAGTAAACTCGATCTTACTGAATTTGCGATAATACCGACAGCTGGAATTCTGTGGGTTATTATGGTAAAATGTGTTTACACTTCCATGAAATCTTCAATCATATAAAAAAATCAATTTTCAGATCTTCTCTTCATTCCTATTTTTAAAGCTTTGTAACTCGTTACTCGGTTCTCACTTGCGTGTATCGTGTTATTTGCAATTTGTGTGTGCTGTGTTCTTTGTTATTGATTGCTTATCTTTTTACTGCTTTAAATTTTAACCCCCCCACCCACAAATGTCAGTGAACAGAAATGTCAACTAGTTCATACGTACATATTAATTATTCCGATTTTCATGTATCATTTAATTTTTTAATTGGTAAGGTAATAAAGGGTAAATTTGTGCTTAATCTTTGCTTTTATAGCCTGCAGATAATATTCCTCCTATTTTTGCTAATTAGAATCGCTGTTTAATAGAATTAAAATTCAATTCACAAACATGATCACAATGACCAGCACTTACTGCACATTGTATAGGGAACGGTACTTTACTATGGTGAGTTCATCATAACGTGATTTGATTGTACAGTGAACTAATTGTTGTTGTTGCTGTTGTTGTTGTTTGGTTTTTAGGAGGATTAGCAACTAAGGCCATATTGCTCCGGGATATGCGGTGGTCATTCCCTGACCTTTCCTCCGCATCCTCCGTATTTGGTGGTGACGGGCTCGAACCCCGGTCTAATCAAGAAGCATGTGCTACGCACTGCTGCTCCTTCCCACCTGGCTACGGAGGCGCCTTGAACTAATTGTAAAGGGGGGGGGGGTACATTGTATTTTTAACTATTTATGTGAAACTTCAGATAATTGGGGCAGCCGCTTAATCGGGCCAAAATGCACTAGTCCTGATGTGTCCCAAATAACCGGAATGGACTGTGTACATATATATATAATTTGTATTATGAAATTTAATTTTTATAATTATATTATTGTAATAAATATCATATAACATATATATTTTTTAATATTATATATATATATATATATATATATATATATATATATATATATATATATATATATATATAAAGAATAAAATTATATACTGTGTATATATATATATACAGTATATAATTTTATTCTTTATATAGAGGTACTAAATAAGCATCAATTATAGATCACCACAAAATTAAAAAGATACTGTACACCTTTTTATAATGAAATAAACATATAAATTAAAAAATAATAAGTTTAAGTAACTTAAACCCAAATTACGTGTCACCCCTGGAATGTTGTTGCGGCATCCCAGTTGAAAACTACTGCACCAATGGATAATTATAAAAGGCAAAAAATCACAAAATAAGTGTTTTGTTATCAGATAAAAAATTTTGTAAATAGAATAAGGTTACTAGACCCATTGTTCAATATTTAGTACTGCATGTAACATTTTCTTAAAATATATGAAATCTTTTTTACTAGTAACTTAGTTTTTGACTTTAATCCCTTCTCCCTTAAAATTGGTAGATGTTACAGCAATATGGTTTCCATATTTGAATTCAGCAATTCTAATCTACAAGAATCATCCTGAATTTTAACAGGGAGCAAAAAAATGAGGATTTTTTGCCAACCAGCGTAATCTATTACCACTCATAAAGTAATTATTTAATTTTTGCATTTTTTTTAAAGTTCCCTTAATTTCATGTGTAAAATTTACAAAAAAAATTAACCATACATTATACTGAATACAACTTTTTCTGCATTCTGTAATAAGTAGTGTTCTGTAATAAAAGGATATAGAGTATTTTATTGTAATATTTAATATTTGAATGTTTTTTAAACTGATTAATTGAACTGGGAGCTAAATAAATCTGTGAAAAGAAAGCAAAAGAGTAATTGTTGTATGTAAAAATGAATAAAGTTAATGAATAAAAATGAATAAAATTGTTGTAGATAAAAATGAATAAAACACCTGGGGCTGAGATAATATATCCAATTATATTAAATGGAGCAGTAAAGGAGGAAAGCAAACCTTTAGCCATGATTATGGGTACATCCTTAGATTCTTAGGTTCCAGAGGGGGCCTATGCAGATTTCAGATGCAAGTGTCTCCCCTATTCAAAAAGGGGGGAGGAAGGAGCTCAAAGGGTTAAATGAATAAGATATACAGAAGCTTGACTCCTGTTTCAGGAGAAAATAATGAAGACATGGTTAAAGAAGTAGTATTGGATCATCCAGACAGGAATGCAGGTATACTGCAGTCACAGAATAAATTTGTTAAAAGGTGGTTTATCTGTCTGATTAGATACTATGGTGCAGAACAAAGGAACTAGATCCAAAAATTAATTTTGATATCATATACTTAGATTTTAGAAAGGCTTTCAATAATGTTGCACATAAAAGACTGCTATACAAATTGAAGCAATGTGGCATTAAGAGCAAATTGCTGCTATGGATAAAGGGATGGTTTGAGTGAGAGAAGACAGTGGTCATCAAAGAGTTGTTGCCCATTAATGGGATTAGTATATTAGTGGGGTTCCACAAGATTTGGTGCTGGGCCCCTTATTTTTTTTTAACAATATTTATAAATGATAAATATTGTTAAAAACAGTATTTATTAATTATATTTATTCATTAACAATACTGATTCGGGCATATCAAGTTTTCTGATGATACAAAGGTTAGTAAGATAGTTAATGATAGAAATCAGGGCATGCCACTGCAACAAGGCCTAAAGAAATTAAGCAGATGGGTTGAAAACTGGCAATTGAGGTTTAACATTGATAAATACAAAGTATTCAACATGCATAGTGCAGAATGAAAAGACCTATGGGTAATTGTATAGTTCAACATTAAGTTCTTTGGGTAGTGCAGATAAGTGACTGGGGCAGCTCATGAAGGTTCTGTCAATGATATACAGCAGGAGTGTCCAACTTAATTTCCGAAGCGATCTACTTTTTTTTCTTCCAAATGTGCCGCGATCTACCATCTAATTCTTATTTTAAATTCAGATGTATTTAAAATTTTAATTTATGCGAAGCTTGTGTCTTCATGTCATCTGCCAAGCTTTCAAAATTGGGATATACTGTGATAAGGCCAACCTTAAAAATCTTCTGTATGCAAGTCCGTAAGAAAACGGCGATTCCTCGTCTTTATTTGTTTCAAATACGAAAAGGCTGATTCACATAGATATGTGTAACCAAAACAGCAATTGAAAAGTTCACTGCATTTTTTTACATTTGGGTATTTTTCTTGGCAAACATATTTCCATAAGTCTTCTTCTGATGATGTGGCTTTTAGGAAGATATCGTTTTGCAATGTAAGAATTTCATTTTCAAGTAATATTTTCTCCATGTGAAAAAAATCTCAGCGATTTTTTCTGCAATTGTTTCGCATCTAAATCGACATTAAATGGATAAGAAATATATTGATAATGTCTTCAATTGTTTTAAAATCACTGAATCTGGTTTAAAAATCGTCCACAACATTCTCAATTTCAGAAACATATTTCTCACTATTAAATTCAAAAACAGAATATTTTTGAAACTGATCTTGCATATTTGCAAAATGATCGATTTTTTTTTTTCCTTTGAGATCCTTAGCCACTGGCTAAAATTGATATTTATAATCAAAAATACTACTAATCAGTGCGTTGAAGTGCCTTTCTAAATTTCCTTTTTTGGGTATAGCCACGGAAGCATTGCAAATCAAATAACAGCATTTTTCTTTTATCATTACAAAAAAAAAGTATTCCAGTTGTCACTCTAAGAAAATTATACATTTTGCTCTTTTTTGTAGTATTCATTTTAAATCAAAGATTATTAAATTAACGCATAAGTACTGTCCAGTTATTAATATTAAGTAACCTAAATAAGAATTCGACACATACACTGCTCTCCACCGCACAACTATGTGAATTTTCATTAGACAAGCCTAGCGGCTGCGTGCCGAAAAGAGCAGTTATGTAGTTCAACAGATTTGTAATTCGCGTATGCAGTGGAGTGCATAATAATAATATTTAGATTTTGACAAATCTATTTTTTATATATATTTAAAAAATCGTCGTGATCGACCGAAATTAAAGCCGCAATCAACTTGTTGGCCACCCCTGATACACAGGAATTTTACCTTCAGGAATATGGAGGTAATTATCCCTTTGTAAAAAGCAATAGTTAGGTCCCATTTTGAATACTGCATCCAGGTCTAGAAGGCTCATTCTAGAAAGAGTGAAAATCCATTGGCACAGGTATAGAGAAAGACAACAAGATTAGTCAAGGACACAAAAGGGTACTCTTACAAAGAAGGACTTCAGTTCTGAAAACTGCAGCATCTGGAGTTTGTTTGTTTGTTGTGTGGTTTTTAGGAGCATTAGCAACTAAGGCCATATTGCTCCAGGAATATGCGGTGGTCATTCCCTGACCTTTCCGCATCCTCCGTATTTGGTGCAGCATCTGGAAACTATGCCTGTGTTCAGACCTGATTGAAATGTTTATGGCTTTAAATGAATTGGGTAACTAAATGTTTATGGTATCCTTCCCTTTCTCAGAAGACACATAAAAGGGGACATAAATTTAAACGGAAAAATAATTCTGGCGAAAAAAAACTTGCTGGCTAAAAGAAAACTTCCTACAATCTACAACCTCTTACCCTTGCAATTTGAATTTATAGCCCCTAGTTCTGGAATTCTTTAACAGTGAAAATTCCATCTTTATTCATTTTACTATCAGTTTTATAAATCTCAATCAGGTCCCCTCTAAGGTGCTTAGTTGCCAAGCTCTGTAGCCCACATAATCTAAATCTTTCCTCATATGGTCTATGGTCGTCCTTTTGCTGATCTCATTATGCAAGTTGTCCATCTTTGGACCCTTTCAAGATGCACGGAATACTTGGTAACAGTATTCCAAACGAAGGTTTACAATTGCCTTATACAGTAGGGCTATGACCTCCCTATCTCTACAGGATATTGTTCAATAAATCATCAATAGGACAACATGGGCTTTCCTGGTCGCCTGGTTACATTGCTCAGAGAACTTCATATCTGTTCATATGTAACTCCTGGATTCCTTTCTTCCTCTACTGATTTTTATTCAACCCCACCAAGTGTATAAGTTCTTTTGGGGTTGCTATTCTCAAAGTGCAAGACCTTGGATTTTGCTGCATTAAAACATAGTTGCCAATTTTAGACCATTCCTGACGCCTGTTCAAATCATTCTGAAGAAGTGCTGCTTGGCACTGATCATTAACACCTCTACTAATCATTATGTCATCTGCAAATTTTGACACCATGCCCTTTATCCCTTCATTGACGTCATTTAAGAAAATCAAAAACAACATTGGTCCAAGGACAGATGCTTGGAGATCCCACCTTTGACCTTACACCAATCTGAAGAATATTCCTTAATCACAATCCTCTGATTTCTGTCCTGCAGCCACCCTGCAATCCACTTTAGAATCTTTCCAGTAATCTCAACATGTTCCAGCTTATACAGGAACCTCTCATGAGGAGCTAAGCCAAATGCAATGTTAAAATCTAATAAAAACTATGTTGAAATTGTTCCCTACATCTAGCTCATGAGTAACCATGTCAAAATAGCTTACTATGTTAGTTAAACATGATTTTCCCTTAACAAAACCATTTGTGTGTCCTTCAGAGTGCCATTTCTATCTAAATGTCTCTGAATTGCAGTCTTAATCATTGCCTCTAACATTTTCCCTACCACTGTATAACTTCAATAGTTGATTCCTAAAGTCATTCGGAACGAAAAATGTTATATCAACATGGGTACAATTCTTAACAATTACAGTCGTGCGTACTTGAAATGTAGCATATATGCAAATAAGCATTCGACAGATCTCAACCCCCTTATATTACTACATAGGGCATCATATGAAAGATGTTCATAAGCTAAGCTAATGCCAGACATTCTGAACATTACTGCAGGTTAAAACATGAAACTATAAATATATGATATAATCATCTTCCAGTTTGTTCAGTGTAATGTAATTTTTTTTAAATAATTTTATTTATTTATTTTTTTATACTAAACTCTCTTAAGTCAAGCTACATTTAAAATGACCATAGCTCAGCAACTGCTGAGAATCAAACCTATGCTGATATATTTTCACTCAGAATGATCTCAGGAATCACCTCCTGAAATTATGAAATAAATTTACAAGACACTATATAATATGATAGGGGCTTAGAGGGAACAGGTATTGTGTGTGTTATCAGACACTAAGTCTAAAGCACTGATGGATCCAATATCTTTCTATTTCAGAAGATTTAGGAGAAGTCCAGTTGGCCTGCCTCCCGAAAATCCACTCATGCACAACTTCTCAATATTAAGCCCTATTATGTCACTTAGGTGGCAACGAACTTGTAGAGTGGTTCTCTTCAAGACGCCTGGTCAGCGTGAAGAGGAAAAGACCAAACCCTCCAGCACAATGAAACAAATGGCCCTCAGTCCCCAGCAGCTTTCACTCCCCTCTTACAGCAGCAGCAGCAAGAGGATCAGAATGGAAGCAGAAGGTGCTAAGAATCTCTGGGTACGACCAGGCTCACATGCACAGAAACTTAACTTGGCCTGTTACAACGTAAGATCGCTCATCGGTGAAGATAGGATATTAGAGCTGGAAAAGGAATGAGAAAATGTGAATTGGAATATCATAATTTTCTGAAACAAGAAGAAGAGGAAATGAATCACTTATAAGTTTATCAAGTGGAAATCTGCTGTACGCCAATGGAAACAGTGAAAGGAGTTAAGCTGGAGTTGACTTTCTGGTCCATACAGATATAAAAAACAACATTTTGGAATTCAAAAGTACATCACCAAGGGTATCAAGACTACTACTCAGGATTTCTAAGAGATACAAGCTAAAGGTTATAATGATTTATGCACCAACATCAAGCCATGATGATGAAGAGGTTGAAGAAATGTACACCGAAATTGAGAGTCTTCTAGATGAGCAGAAAACCCACTACACTATCATTATGGGGGACTTCAATGCTAAGGGTGGAAAGAGAAAAAACAGTGCAGAAATGGGAACTATAGGAAACTTTGGAATTGGTGAAAGAAACGAAAGAGGTGAAAGACTGTGGAATTCGCAGAATCTCGAGGAATGTCGGTAATGAACACTTTTTTTCAAGAAAAGGGTGAACAGAAAGTGGACATGAAAGAGTCCAAATGGATTAACAACTAATAAAATCGACTTCATCCTCACTAAAGAAGATATATCGTAAATGATGTTACCATCCTGAACAAGGTAAAGGTTGGAAGTGATCACAGAATGGTAAGATGCACACATGATATAGATGTAAGAAAAGAAAGGAAAAAACTGACTCAAGTAAATAATACGAAGGTCTTGGAGATAACAGAAGAGGAGAAAAAGAAGTATGTACTGGAACTTAAGAACAAGTTTGAGCTTCTGCAGACTGTTCAGGACCAAAATATCAACGAGGAATATTACAACTTTCTGAAAGTGATAAAGCCCAAGAAATCCAAAGAATAAAAAATTAGTCAAGAAACATTTGTCATGATGAACCGAAGACAACAAATGAAGAGCAAGCTAAACAGTGACAAAGACAAAATTTAGTATACTGAGTTATGCAAAGCCATTAGAAAGAAACTCAGAGAGGACATAAGATCAAACAAAAGAAAAGTAGAACAAGCATTAAGGGAAAACAAATGACTTAAATCAGCAGGCATGAGCCGTAATACAGAAAGACAAATGATAGTGAAACTGGAGAATAGCAATGGTGTACTTATAAATATCAGAGAAGGCATAATTCAAATAGCAGAAGACTACTATAGAGAATTATACAAGGAGGGAGGGAATGATGCAAGCAGTTGGGAAGATGGGTCACAAATCAGTAACACATACGATATACCCAATATCCTTCATAAAGAGGCAGAACACGCATTGAAGAAAATGAAGAATCAGAAAGCTCCAGCGAAGGTGAACTTACTGTAGAATTGCTAAAATTGAGGGGAAGGGACACGATACAGAAAATGGCAAGACTTAACAAAATGCTTAGAAAAGGTGTGACACCTAAGGAGTGGAATTAGGCAATCATAGTTTTGCTGCATAAGAAGATAAATCAGAAATTGGAAATTATAGATTTCTTCTTATTTGCTTCTTATCCTGCATCTACGAGTTGTTCATAAGGGTCATTAATAACAGATTAGAAAGACTACTTCATGAGAATCAACCGAAAGAGCAAGCTGACTTTAGGACAGGATTCTCAACTAGGGATCACCTTCACGTAATATCACAGCTAATGGAGAAAGCAAATGAATATAAAACACCATATGCCTGCCATTTGTGGATTATGAAAAGGCATTTGACTCCATACAGCATAAGGCAATGTTTCGAGCACTGGAAAGACAAGGCATAGATACCTCATATATTATGATTTTGAAGAAAATAAATGAGAATGCTATCTACTTTATTAGACTAGCCAAAGACAGTAGAAAATTTAAAATTGAGAAAGAAGTTCGACAAGGAGACACAATATCTCCAAAGTTGTTTAATGCTGCCCTTGAGGAAGCTTTCAAAAGATTAGACTGCTCGCAGAAAGGAATCAATGTGAATATGGAGAGTACCTAAACTATTTACGATTTGCAGATGATATTGTGATCATAATCCATGATCCTAAAGAATTAGATGAAAATCTTAATCAGTTATACAGAGTTAGTAAGGATTTCAGACTAAAGATGAATATTAGCATTAGCATTAGCAAAGGCACATGATGCAAGAAAGCAAGCTTATATAGCATCAGCCAAAAAAAAAAAAAAAAAACCTTATTTCACCCATCCACTTGCTCCAAATGTTTGTCAAGTTCTGCCAAACTATTGAATCTATTTAAGTTATCGACATCTACAATGACAGATGGAAGTTTGTTCCAGCAATCAACTACCCGCTGGCTAAAAGCAAACTTCCGCATATCTATCCTACAACCGTCTTTCTTCAATTTTAATTTATGCCGTCTCAGGCAATTATTCTGAGCAAGAGGAAGAATCCCATCTGCATTGAGCATACTCAAACCATTCAAGGCTTTATACACCTCAATCAGATCACCTCACAGGTTGCCTAGTCTCCAGACACTGTAATTTGCAAAACTTAAGCCTTTCTTTGTAAGAGAAACCCTTTGTTCCATTCACTAATCTTGTTGTCCTTCTCTGTACTCGTTCCAACAGCTCTACATCCTTCTAAAAATGAGGCCTCCAGACCTGTACACAGTACTCAAGGTGTGGCCTGACCATTGCCTTATACAAGGAGATAATCATCTCCTTATCCCTGCTAGAAACATTCCTGTATATCATTGACAAGACACCATGAGCTACTCTTGTAGATGTCTGCACTGCTCAGAAAACTTCGTATCTGCCTGCACAATTACACCCAGGTCCTTTTCATTCTCTACCACTGTCAGTGTGGTACCACAGAGTTGATACGTTACTCTGGGATTAGTACTTTACATTTGTCAATGTTAAACTTCATTTGCCACCTCTCAGCCCAACTTTTGCCATCTTTCTGCTCAACTTTTCTAGATCCTGTTGTAGCAGTGTACTGTCATTAGTGTCATTAACAACCCTGCCAACCTTCATATCGTCTGCAAACCTGGACATTAAGCCTGATATACCATCATCAATATCATTTATAAATAGAGATAAAAACAATGGACACAACACTGAACCCTGAGGGACTCCACTAATAACATTAGTCCAAGATGAGCAGTGTCCATTGATTACCACTCTCTGTCTTCTCCCACTCAACCATCCCTTTATCCATAGCAGCAATTCGCCTCCAATGCCACACTGCTCCAATTTGTGCAGCAGTCTTCCATGTGCAACAGTATCAAAGGCTTTTCTCAGATCCAAATATATGATATCAAAGTTATTCTTTGCATCCAGTTCCTTTGTGACTACATCATAGTATCCAATCAAATTAGACAGACAAGACTTCCCCTTAACAAACCCGCGCTGTGTCCGAGCTTTAACTGAAGTCTTGTCAAGATGATCCTGCAATGTTTCTTTAACCAGTGCCTCCATTAATTTCCCTGGAACAGAAGTTAAACTAACAGGTCTGTAATTACCTGTGTCTCCCTTTGATCCTCCTTTGTTGTTGTTGTTGTTATTTGGTTTTTAGGAGCATTAGCAACTAAGGCCATATTGCTCCGAGGATATGCGGTGGTCATTTTCTGACCTTTCCGCATCCTCCGTATTTGGTGGTCAAGGGCTCGAACCCCGGTCTGATCAAGAAGCGTGTGCTACACACTGCTGCTCCTGCCCATCTGGCTACGGAGGCGCCGCCCTCCTTTGTGGATTGGGATTACATTTGCACATCTCCAGTCCATGGGTACCTCCCCTGAGTCCAGGGAAGCTCTCATAATTATAGCTAAGGGTTTGCTTACTTCCTTTGCTGCCTCCTTTAATATAACTGGATAGATTCCATCCACCCCAGGTGCCTTTCTTGTGTTTATCTTCAACAATTACTCCTCCATTTTATTCTCAGTTATTACAAGATTATCTAGCTTACTGTCAAAGTTGAATACACCTCTGACATTCCCCTCCCTAAATAACTCCTCATGTGTGAATGTCGATGCAAAATATTCATTTAGTTTGTTAGCTACCTGAGCAGGATCATCAACAGTTGAACCATCGATATCAAGTGGACCAATCTTATTCAACCCCTTACTTCTAGAGTTTACATAAGTAAAGAACTCTTTGCTGTTTTTCCTTTGCCAAAGATTTCTCTTAATCTGCCTTCACCTGCCTAACCTCCTTTGTTACTTGGTTACAGACTAGCTTATATCTATCATAGGCTTCTGTGTCACATGTTAATTTATATGTATCCCATGCATTTTTCTTTTCTGTCACATGTCTAATTTGTCACATGTCATTAGTTCATCTGACACCCATTTAGGCCTAAATCTTGAAAAATATTTCATTGTTGGTATGAAAAGCCTAGTAGCTTCCAAGATCAATTCTTTGAATGCTTCCCATTTTGAATTTGCTGTTGGTAACATCATCAGTTGATCCCACTGTATAGAATTTAAATACTGTCTGAGCCCACCACAGTCACCTTTATGAAAGCAAAAACCCTTCCCTTTACCCTTGATGGTAGTTACCTCTTTGAGTAAATCCCACTTCAGCACACTGTGATTATGCCACCTGGTGGTTCCTTTATCTGCAGATTCTTGATGCATGAAGAATCACTACTAATAATCAGGTCAAGAGTATTACTCCCTCTAGCTGCCTCCCGAACATACTGTTCTAGAAAACAATCATCCAATAAATCCACAAAAGCCTTGCTAGTGTGTGAGTGACCAACCCATAAATTCCAGTCAATATCCGGGAAATTAAAATCTCCCATTATAAGACACTCTAATTTACTGGCCCACTCTATTTCTCTGCACAATTGCTCATTACACTCATCAGATTCATTAGGCCTATTACACACACCTACTCTCATTTTTCCTTTCCCAGTGCTTATGTTACACCAAACAGACTCAACGTTGCATTGTCCACCCACATCAACTGGATGTACTTCCTTAGATTTTATGTGTTTCTTAACTAACAGCATAACCCCTCCTCCCTTCCTGTCTACTCTATCCTTTCTGTACACATTGTACTCCCCAAATTCCAGTTCTGCACTGCTTATGTCTGTGCGATATATGGCTAAAATAAAAGTAATGATGAACAAGTATGCCACAGAAAGGGATATAATCATTGAAGGAGCAGTAATTGAAAAGGTGGAATCATATACTTATCTGGGACAAGTCATCAGCCGTATTAATAATAAATGGCTGGAAGTCAAGAGAAGAATAAATTTTGGATGGATAGCATTCAGGAAATATAGTCACATACTGAAGAGCAATATCCCAATTTGCCTGAAATGTAAAATAATGAATCAATGTATACTCCCCACCCTTATGGAAGTGAAACTTGGGCACTCACCAAAAGAATGGAAGAGAAACTGAGAACTACACAGCGAAGAATGGAATGAATTATATTAGGAATCAGACTGTTAGATAAGAAGAGAAACATATGGTTTAGGCAGCAAATTCAAGTAAAGGACATTCTTATCAAAACTAAAGAACTAAAATGGTCTTGGGCAGAAAGGTACCCACAAGAGGAGCTAGAACAAAACCTGGAAGACAACAACGGAGATGGGCATATGAAATTCACAAGTTTGTGGGTAGTAAATGGATGGCCATTGCACAAAACAGAAGGAACTGGAAAGTTGCTGGAGAGGCCTTCATCCTGCAGCGGATTAAAAATGGCTGATGATGATGATGATGATATAATATGAATGGCTTAGTCTATTGACTCCAAGGAAAATATACTAAGAACTATTGGATAATATCCAATCAAAAATTGATTGGATATTATCCATAAACTAGTCATAAAGAACTGTAACAAGCTCAAGAACATAAATAACATTAATTCTGTATTTTTAGAATTTATACCTTTTTAAAAAAAGAACTGACCGTTTTTATTTGGTTCCATCCTTCCACTTGTAATAACCAATTATTTATTATTCAATACACAAACTTGTCTGTTGAACTATTCTCTCTTAAAATTGTTTCTAATTGTCTTCAGATGCCTTTACCTAATAAAACTACAAAGTTCATTCAATTAGAATACAACTTTATATTAAACTAAACATTTCAAAAAAGAAGCATACAAGAAATTATCAAATCCAAATGGATGGAAGTTATTACACCAACCTTGTTCACATAAACAACATTGATAAAATAGTTTTTATAACAATCAAGGGCTTGCCGACTGAGAATAATTATGTAATAAGTGTACTACCACTGTATATATTGCCTTAATATTAATCAAATTGTTACAGGACCTCTGATAAGGAAATTTATTTGTGTTTATTGCCGGAAGGCAATATTAGCGTTTAGAATATATAAGTCAATGTGCCAGGTTCACTGTTGGGTGTGCGGTGTCCTGGGATTTCGGCCTCTAATAAGGTGCATAAATTGTAAATCTTAAATTGTATAAATTGTAAGATATATATATCGGACCTCATTGTAACCGAACTGAAGGTTCTAACTATCTGTATAGTTGTATAAGTTGTGAAGATTAATGTAGAAATTGGTGCCTTCAACAAATTGTAATAACTGAGTTGCAAATGTTATGGATATATAGTATGGTCAAATGTGCGGCTATACTACATTGGTCTCAGGCAAGAGACTTATTGTTTGTAATAATTCCTGTGAAGTTGGTGGATCAAGATGTTTTGTAAAACCACAAATTGTAAATATTCTACAGTTACTCTTCAGCGGCGGATAGGGGAAACCCTGGAGTCCACAGAAAATAATAAAATACTTTGAATTCCATACATTGTAAAACTACTATGGCTAAATGTGGCCATTCCAGAGTATAAACAAAACATAAAATGTGTTATTATTTTTATTTTTTTGCATGTTGCCATGTACATGCCTTCAGTAGCACAGTTGGCATAATCACCATCTTCCCCACACCACGTGGAAAAGACCAGAGTTCGAATCCCATTGATGACGTGAGAAATTTTACAGGCTTTTTTCAGTGTAGCCGAGTTAGTTAGTCTTGAGTGAAGGTGGCATTTTTTCCAGGATTAATGTGCAAACAGGCAAATGGACCACGGAACACATGCAATTTATAGACATAATATACTGCCTGACCACCAGGAGAAGAACCCTGTCAATTATTCCACCTCCATGGAAATGGAGTTCAATTCTGTTTGGGAAGATGGGAGCACTCTCAGTGCAGGGTTGTCGTAAATGCATACTGGTGACAGAACAATAACTGCACAGAAGTAGTATTAGCTGCTTGCATTTACAAATGTATGCTTTTTCAATTTTTATTTTAGATTTATTTTGCATTCTAAAGTTTGAAAAGCATTATTTTTTATTTTTGTAATGACAAATTTTAAGAAGGGTAAAACCATCCATTCCCAAGTAAGGGAAATTATTAACAATGTGTTGGCATTTTGTGGAAAGAAGCTATCAATAATGCTCTTCAACTACTAATCTGCTAAGCTAGAACATGTGCTTTGGCAACAACAGGAATTTCTCTTTCCATTCTGAAAAGAATAAAATGTCATGTAGATGAACTTCAATGTAGTGCTAGTAGTGTGTTATCAACACCCAGAAAACACTGCAAAAAAGCTGAACATTTGAAAGGAATACAGACGACTTCAATAGATGCATTATTTGTGATGTGATAAACAAATTTTATATAAAATAAAAGAAAGTGCCAACAATTTGCATATTGTTGCCTGTTTTGAAAGATAAAATAGATTTTACATGGAAATGTGAAGTTTAGAGTAAAAATATTTCATTCCAATGCTGACCTTGTGTACAAAGTCATTCGTGTATTAAGAATTTGCAGATAAAGGAACCACTAGGTGGCAGTGATCACAGTGTGCTGAAGTGGGATTTACTCAAAGAGGTAACTACCGTCAGGGGTAAAGGAAAGGGTTTTTGCTACCGTAAAGGGGAGTACAGTGGTCTCAGACAGTTTTTAAATTCTGTACAGTGGGATCAACTGACGATGTTACAAACAGTAAATTCTAAGTGGGAAGCATTCAAAGAATTAATCGTGGAAGCTACTAGACTTTATATACCGATTAAGAAATATCGTTCAAGGTTTAGGCCTAAATGGTTATCAAATGAACTAATGAGACTCGTGACAGAGAAGAAAAATGCATGGGATGCATATAAATTATCAGGTGACGCAGAAGCCTGTGGCAGATATAAGCTAGTCTGTAATCAGGTCACAAAGGAGGTTCGGCAGGCGAAGGCGGATTACGAGAAATCTTTGGCAAAAGATGCTAAGAAAAACAGCAAGGATTTCTTTACTTATATAAACTCTAAAAGGAAGGGGATGAATATGATTGGACCACTTGACATCGATGGTTCGACTGTTGATGATCCTGCTCAGATAGCAAACAAACTGAATGAGTATTTTGCATCTACATTCACACGTGAGGAATTATTACAATTTGAAAATGGAAGAAGGTTATCAAATTGTAGCAGTGTGCTTAATGATTTTGTAATAACTGAGAGCAAAGTGGAGGAGAAATTGTTGAAGTTTAACATAAGAAAGGCACCTGGGGTGGATGGGATCTATCCAGTTATTTTAAAGGAGGCGGCAAAGCAACTAAGCAAACCCTTAGCCATAATTATGAGAGCATCCTTGGACTCAGGGGAGGTTCCCACGGACTGGAGATGTGCAAATGTGTCCCCAATTCACAAAGGTGGATCGAAGGGTGACACGAGTAATTACAGACCAGTTAGTTTAACTTCTGTTCCGGGTAAAATAATGGAGTCGCTGGTTAAAGATGCATTGCAGGATCATCTAGACAAGACTGCAGCGATAACTCAAACACAGCATGGGTTTGTTAAGGGAAAGTCTTGTCTGACAAATTTGATTGGTTATTATGATGTGGTCACAAAGGAACTGGATGCAAAAAATAATTTTGATATCATATACTTGGATTTCAGGAAAGCTTTTGACACTGTTGCGCATGGAAGACTACTGTACAAATTGGAGCAGAATGGTATTAAGGGTAAGTTGCTACAATGGATAAAAGGATGGTTAAGTGTGAGAAGACAGAGGGTGGTAATCAATGGGTGCTGCTCTTCTTGGACTAATGTTATTAGTGGAGTCCCACAGGGTTCGGTGTTGGGTACACTGTTGTTTTGTGTATTTATCAATGATATTGATGAAGGTATATCAGGCTTAATGTCGAAGTTTGCAGATGACACAAAGGTTGGCAGGGTTGTTAATGACAGTAATGGCAGTGTGCTACTGCAACAGGATCTAGATAATTTGGGCAGATGGGCTAAGAAGTGGCAACTGAAGTTCAACCTTGACAAATGCAAAGTACTGCATATGGGAAGAAATAACCCCAGAGAAACGTACCAACTGTGTGGTACTACACTTAAGGTGGTAGAAAATGAAAAAGACCTGGGAGTAATTGTGCAGGCAGATATGAAGTTTTCTGAGCAGTGCAGACAGGCTGCTAGGGCGGGTCATGGGGTTTTGTCAATGATATATAGGAATTTTGCTAGCAGGGAAAAGGAGGCAATGGTCAGGCCACGCCTTGAGTACTGCGTACAGGTCTGGAGGCCTCATTTTAGGAAGGATGTAGATTTGCTTGAGCGTGTACAGAGAAGAGCAACACGATTGGTGAGGGGAATGAAGGGATTCTCTTACCAAGAGAGGCTTAAGTTCTGCAAATTGCAGTGGCTGGAGACTAGGCACCTGCGCGGTGATCTGATTGAGGTCTATAAGGCCTTGAATGGGTTGAGCACGCTGAATTCTGATGGGATCCTTCCACTTGTTCAGATTACGAACCTACGGGGACATAAGTTCAAATTAAGAAAGGACAGATGTAGAATAGATGTGGGGAAATTTGCCTTTAGCCAGCGGGTGGTTAATTGCTGGAACAAACTTCCATCTGTCGTTGTAGAAGTTGATAGGTTAAATAAATTTAAGGAGGAACTGGACAGGCATTTGGAGGGAATGGTGTGATTTTTTTTTTTTTTTTTTTTTGGCTGATGCTGCATAAGCTCCTACACTTGCTTTCTTGCATCATGTGCCACTACTACTACTACTACTACTACTACTACTACAAAGCTGATTACTATGGGCAAATGAACTATCAAAATTTCAAAAAAATGGGTATTAGAAAAAAGTGCTTCCCAATATTCCTCCTCATTCCAGCATATGTATGGACAATGTACTTCACCACACCAAAAAGGCTGACTCAGATTCCATAAAATATTCAACTAAAAAGGATACGACAGTTTGGCACGAGAAAAAAATACAGATCATGATCCCCCAAAAAGATTATTTGCATTCTACCATACCATTGTGATTTGAATGCTATTGAATCTTTTCAATAGCATTAAAATCACATGGGTAGCACAGTTGGTAGAATTACCATCCTGCCCACTCCATGTGGAAAATACCTAAGTTCAAGCCCCGTTGACATCAGAAGTTTCAAAACTCTGATGTCAACGTTTGCTCAGATTGTATCAGTAAAATTATTCTTGTAGGAATGGAATCCTTTATTCCACACTCCACTTTAAAATTTTGTCCTTTATCTACACCTTGATTTTCCAATAAATGTGCTAAGGCTATTCAAGAGAAGAACGCTGCATATCGTAATTGGCTTGTTTCCAATTCTTCAGTTTCATTTTCTGCCTACACCAAAGCTCACAACAATTGTAAAGCAGTTATTAATCAGTCCCAATTAGATTTTGAACAGACTAAGAGCAAAAAACTTGCTTCTTGCCCGAATGGTAGCCGAGCATTCTGGTCTCTTGCCAAAGCTATTGGCCGTAACTTTTGCCCATCTCTGCTCCCACCACTGTCAAAACCAAATGGTTCAGTTTTCACTTCAGCCAAGGATAAAGCTGACCTGCTAACATCCCATTTTTCTTCCAACTCATGTATTAATGATCTTGGTAAAACACACTCCCACTATTCCCAACATGTTCCATTCAATGCCTCCTGTTGTCTTCCGTCAAAAGGACATCAGAAGGATTGTGACGAATCTTGATGCAAAGAAAGCTCCAGTTCCTGATGGTATTTCTCCACTTGTTTTCAAAACCTGTGCTCCTGAACTTACTCCTGTTTTTTGCCAACTTTTTTCACTTTCTTATTCCAAAGGTGTTTTTCCTACTGCTTGGAAATTTGCTAATATCCAGCCAGTTCCTAAAAAGGGTGAAAAATCCCTCCCATCCAATTATCGTCCTATTGCAATTGCTTCTACTCTTTCTAAAGTAATGGAGAAATCAATTAACTGCCAACTCTTAAACTACCTAAAAACCTTCTGTCTGATCAATGATCACCAGTATGGATTCTGTCAGTGTCAATCCACTGGTGATATTCTCGCTTATGTTACTCATTTACGGACAAATTCAATGGAAAGGTTTGGTTAAACGTTAGCAGTTGCTCTTAACATCTCAAAGGCTTTTGATTGTGTTTGGCATAAAGGTCTTCTAAACAAGCTTCCATCTTATGGTTTTCATACTGTTTTTTGTAATTGGTTTTACCGTTTTCTCTCTGATCGCTCACTGAGGGTGATGGCAAATGGCTTTTTTTTTTTTTTTTTTTTTAGGAGCATTAGCAACTAAGGCCATATTGCTCCGGGATATGCAGTGGTCATTCCCTGACCTTTCTGCATCCTCCGTATTTGGTGGTGACGGGCTCGAACCCCAGTCTAATTCAAGAAGCGTGTACTACCACTGCTGCTCCTTCCCACCTGGCTACGGAGGCGCCAAGGTAAATGGCTCTTTGTCTTCTAACTTCTCCACTAATGCTGGTATCCCCCCCAAGGTTCAGTTCTCTCCCCCACTGTTTTTCTCTTGTATATTAATGACCTTTTCCAGTGACTGGAAATCCTATCTATAGTTCTGCCGATGATAGCACATCGCATTCCACTTTCCATTTTCAGAACCCTTGCCCTGCTCAACCAACTTCAACTTCTTGAATATCCACTACCAATTCTTTAAATGCCGATTTCCGGGTAATTCTCCAGTGAGGCAAAGACAACTTAGTTGATTTCAATCCTTCTAAAACTCAGTCTTGTCTTATATCTCGCAAAAAGGATTCTTCTGCTCCTATGCTTATATTTGGTGACACTCCGATTTCCAGGCAAAATGATATATCTCTTTTGGGGATTACCCTGACTTCTAATCTCTCTTGGCACAAGCACATTACAAATATTGCTTCCTCTGCATCTAAAAAACTTGGTTTTCTCTTTCGTTTTCGGTGTTACTTTCCTTCCAAACAGCTGTTCACTCTGTACAAATTGCAAATCCGCCCTACCATGGAATATTGTTCCCAAATCTGGGGCAGTGCCACCAAAACCTCTCTCAGGCTTCTAGATTCCATTCAGAAGAGGGCAGTTAGGTTAATTAATGACTACTCTCTAACAGAGTCTCTCCACTCACTGTCTCATAGACGTACTGTTTCTGCTGCATGCCTTTTCTACAGATACTTCCATGGGCACTATTCTTCTAAATTGGCTTCTATAATTCCCGCTCTCTGTTTCAAAACAATCCGAACACATGCCGTCACCAGCCAACATCCATTTATTCTTTTATGTTTAGCTGTCCAACTTCAAACTCACAGAACCAACTTTTCATCTTCCTCATTTATTCATTCAACTTCCATTTTCTGGAACAACCTTCCTTCATACATATTTCCTAAAAATTACAGTCTACAGAAGTTCAAGTCTAATGTCAACAAATATCTTCTTTCATCTTCTCAATCTCCAATCCAAGAACAGTACTAAGTACTATAGGTTCTAATACCTCTTGTGTTTGGGGTCTTCATAAAAAAAAAAAAAAAAAAAAATGAAAGTGAAGAATGAAAAAGATCCCCAGGTCTTTTTCATTCTTCACGTCTCTGAGTGTAGTACCACAAAGTTGGTAGGTTTCTCTTGGGTTACTGCTACACATATGCAGTACTTTGCATGTCAATATTAATCTTCACTCTACACTTCTCAGTCCATCTACCTAACTTTTCTAGATCCTGTTGCAGTAGCATACTGTCTTAACTATCATTAACAACCCTGCCAACCTTCGTATCATCTGGAAACTTGCATTAACCCCAATATACCTTCATCGATTTCATTAATAAATACACAAAACAACAATGGGCCCACAGCCGAATCCTGGGGGGACTTCACCAATAACATTAGTCCACATAGATCAGTGTCCCTTTATTACAACTCTTTGCCATCTCCCACTCAACCATCCCTTTATCCATTGCAGCAACTTGCCCTTAATGCCATACCACTCTAATTTGTATAGCAGTCTTCCATGTGCAACAGTATCAAAAGCTTTCCTGAAATCCAAGTATATGATATCAAAATAATTTTTTGTATCCAGTTCCTGTGTGATCACATCGTAATATCCAATCTAATTGGTCAGACAAGACTTTCCCTTAACAAAGCCATGCTGTGTCTGAACTATTACTGCAGTCTTGTCTAGGTTATCCTGCATCACTTCTTTAACCAGTGACTCCATTCTTTTTCCCAGAACAGAAGTTAAACTAACATTAAACTAACAGGTCTATAATTATTTGCATCACCCTTTGTGAATTGGGGATACATTTGCACATCTCCAGTCCATGGGGACCTCCCCTGAATCGAAGGATGCTCTCAAAATTATGGCAAAGGGTTTGCTTGCTTCCTTCGCTGCCTCCTTCAATATAAGGTGTCTTTTTTATGTTTAACTTCAACAATTTCTCCTCCACTTTGCTCTCCATTATTAAAAAATCATTTATCTCCCTGTTAGAGTTTAATAAACTTCTGTCCTCCCCTTCCTTACAGAATTCCCCGTGTGTGGATATAGATGCAAAATACTCATTCAGTTTTTCAACAATCTGAGCAGGATCATCAACAGTCGAGCCACCAACATCAAGTGGACCAATCTGATTCATCCCCTTCCTTCTAGAGTTTACATAAGTAAAGAAGTCTTTGTTGTTTTTCTTTGCATCCTTTGCCGAGGATTTATCGTAATCAGCCTTCACTTGCATAACCTCCTTTGTGACTTGATTACAGACTAGCTTATATCTGCCATAGGCTTCTGTGTCACCTGCTAATTTATATGCATCTGCCACGAGCCTCATTAGTTCATCCAAGCTGATGATATTCCAATGCACATTTTCTAATTCCTTTCCAGTTCTAATATCCTATCTTCACCAATGAGCGATCTTAAGTTGTAACAGGCCAAATTCAGTTTCCATGCATAGCAGCCTGGTCGTACCCAGAGATTCTTAGCACCCTCTGGTCCTCTCGCTGCCATAATAGGGAGAGTGAAAGCCACTGGGGACTAGGGGCCATTTCTTTTGTTGTGTTCTCAGGTGCTGGAGGGTTTGGTCTTTTCCTCTTCAAGCTGACCAGGCAACATGGTTCATTAGAAAATGTAAAAAATTACATAAGCCCTTTATGGAGTAATTTTGACTGATCCTTAGAAGTCTGTTGATCTAAAGGGAACAGTATTTCCACTTCACATAAATATTTTTGATAGAAAATACTTTTTTTGTTATTTGTTAGTAAAATTCATGTGTTTAGTTTCTGTTATCATGCTTTTAATTATAAATTTTGACCTATAAATTCAAAACTGAATAAAACCCCCTTTTATAACCTTCATTGTTCAATTTGCCTATTAGATGTATTATTTCATTTACTAATTTTAAAATAGCCTTAAATTAACACCATGATAATGTAAATAGCAGTGATTGAAAGCACAATAATTCAGTGTTCATGGTATCCCTGCTGAAGACTTCTCTTGCCACTTACCTAAAATTAAATGAACTATTCCGTTTCCACGACTGCAGAATGATTGATTAGAGTCTATCATGGTCAGACAACATACAGCACAATGCGGCTTAAGTTGCTGATGCGCCTAAAATACACGTCAACATGCATCATACCATCCCAGTGGTCCATACCTAGAGAATAAAATTTTAAGAATCTATAAAATTAAATAATCATAAGCAACCAAATTAGAGAAATTCAAAATAATCAGTGAGCATACATGTGTTCCTTTCTTTCTTTTTTTTTTTTTTTTTTTGATAGCTGACATCCTTGCGGGTCTTTCTAAACTGCTGCTAGAGTAGGGTTATCGGACATCCTCATTCCAAAGACATGTCCTAGTTTTTAGGACATCCTCGAATGTCCTCGCTGATTTTACACTTGCGTATTTTAGTTTTTTGTAACTTAAAAAAGAATAATTGCATCATAAAATGAATATTCATTAAATATTCTGTGCATTGCACCTTTGGTCAATATAACAGAATAAATAAAAACGGTGCACTGAATGCATTAAGTGGACTGTATTATCCAAAAATTACAGTCCACTTAATCATTTGTCTAAGTGAATATCGATGATAGTAGATTATTTGACCAATTTATGAATGTTAAGGAATTTGTTTCTGAGAAAAAGAAAGATGAAAATTGGAAAAACTTATTGGCGGCTTGTCTGCACTGACGGAGGGCTTCGTGTCTGGCAGCACAATTGCTCTCCGATCTTTTTTATTCTTTGTGGGAAAGTGGGTTGAATATTTTAATCAATGCAAGAGTTCGGAGGTATGTTCCAAGCTTTAAAAATTGCTCAATTTACATTTTCTATTTTTGCCCACAATTGAATGTAGTGGGTGTATTTTCATTAATTAGCAATCAATGGAGCAACATCAGAAATAAAATGAAAACAAATACTGTGAATAGTATTTTCTTGGTTACTTATTATTTGAAAATGGATTGTAAAACACTTTATAATTAATTACTTTGTAATCTAAACTTATTGAAAATGATTGGCAGTAATGATAAATATGTATTGTAAGTTTTTAGTTATAAATATAATTTTTAAAATGACCTAGTTTTTTTTCTACTTTGTTCTAGCCTTTGAATTCTAGATCTGGTAACCCTATGCTAGGGTCTTGACTGGCGCACATTTTTCCAAGCCTTGTCTTCATCAAGCTTTTGGATTAAACCTATGACCTCAGAAAATAATTTCCAAAAATCTGATAACATAAAAATATATTTTTTAGAAATATAAAAAAAATGGTTATGTCTCCCTAACTACACACATATCACAATAGTTGACGTCTTTAATTAAAAACAAACAGCTCACCTGTTCAATACAAAAGTATACCTCTCAGAGAATGCTATACAATCTACTCTGAATTTCCCACAATAACACAGCTAGAGCTGTCATGTACAGTTTCGGTTTCAAATAAATGAATTTAGTACCGAAAAGGGAGAATTTAGTTTTGGTTCTTAAAATCAGGAAGTTACACTCATCATACTTTCGCAAAAGTAAGCATTTGCTTTCTTCCACAAGGGACAACGAAAAATGGAGGGAAACTAATCCATACAACGAAGCAAACATAAAATTGGACATAAGACAACAACGTGCACGAACATGCAAGCCACAGAGAAGTTACATGACATCCCAGACTCTCGGCATCACGTGGTCGTGTGTTTTCTTTTTTTTTTTTTTTTTTTTTACTATTACTTGATAGGTGACGCCCCACTACAACAAATAAACACAAAACATCGAGGAAACATCGTAAATAAAAATTATACGTAAATTTATACCTAAAGAAAAAGCGAAATTGAAGCACATTACTAAGGAATTTTGAGTAATTATTATTAGCCGTAGGGTGAAATGAAGCATTAGCATTTTAGCATTAGCATTAGTAGAGGCATATGATGCAAGAAAGCAAGCTTATGTAGCATCAGTCAAAAAAAAAACTTCCACTTCACCCCTCCGTTCGTTCGAAATACCTGTCCAGCTGAGCCTTAAATTTATTTAGGCTATCAACTTCCACAACAAGGGATGGAAGCCTGTTCCACCAACCAACTACCCCCTGGCTAAAGGCAAATTTCCGCACATCTATCCTACATCTGTCTTTCCTCAATTTGAATTTATGCCCTCTCAGGTGATTATTCTGAGCAAGAGACAGAATCCCATCAGCTCAAACCGTTCAAGGCTTTATACACCGCTATCAGACACCTCGCCGGTGCCTAGTCTCCAAACACTGACAAATTGACAAACATTGACAAACATTGTCCTAACATTGACAAATGTAAAGTACTACATATGGGAAACAGCAACCCCAGAGCAACGTATCAACTCTGTGGTACTACACTGACAGTGGTAGAGAATGAAAGGGACCTGGGGGTGGTGGTGCAGGCAGATATGAAGTTCTCTGAGCAGTGCAGACGAGCTGCAAGAGTAGCTCATGGTGTATTGTCAATGATATATAGGAATTTTTCTAGCAGGGATAAGGAGGTGATTATTCCCTTGTATAAGGCAATGGTCAGGCCACACCTAGAGTACTGTATACAGGCCTGGAGGCCTCATTTCAGGAAGGATGTAGAGCTGCTGGAACGAGTACAGAGAAGGGCAACTAGATTGGTGAATGGGACAAAGGGGTTCTCTTACGAAGAAAGGCTTAAGTTTTGCAAATTACAGTGTCTGGAAACTAGGCACCAGCGGGGTGATCTGATAGAGGTGTACAAAGCCTTGAATGGTTTGAACATGCTCAATGCTGATGGGATTCTTCCTCTAGCTCAGAAAAATCACCTGAGAGGGCATAAATTCAAATTGAGGAAAGACAGATGTAGGATAGATGTGCGGAAATTTGCCTTTAGCCAGCGGGTGGTTGGTGGGTGGAACAGACTTCCATCCCTTGTCGTGGAAGTTGATAGCCTAAATAAGTTTAAGGCTCAGCTGGACAGGTATTTCGAACGAACAGAGGGGTGAAGTGGAAGTGGTTATTTTTATTTATTTATGTTACTTTTTTTTTTTTTTTTTTTTTTTTTTTTGGCTGATGCTGCATAAGCTTGCTTTCTTGCATCAAATGCCTCTACTAATGCTAATGCTAATGCTTCCACCAGACGTTTGCTTCCACCACTCCCATTTCACCCCTCCATCATTAATATCATTCATGAACACCGAAAACAACAAGGGACCCAACACTGAAACGTGAGGAACTCCACTAATAACATTAGTCCACGTTGAGCAGTATCCATTGATTACCACTCTCTGTCTCTGCCACTCAACCATCCCCTTATCCATAGCAGCAATTTGCCTCCAATGCCACACTGCTCCAATTTGTGCAGCAGTCTTCCATGTGCAACAGAATCAAAAGCTTTTCTAAGATCCAAATATATAATATCAAAGTTATTCCCTGCATCCAGTTCTTTTGTGACTACATCATAGTATCCAATGCTAACACTGTAATTTGCAAAACTTAAGCCTTTCTTCGTAACAGCAACCCTTTGTTCCATTCACTAACACTTGTTGCCCTTCTCTGTACTCGTTCCAGCATCTCTATATCCTTCTTGAAATGAGGCCTCCAGACCTGTATACAGTACTCAAGGTGTGGCGTGACCATTGCCTCATACAAGGGGATAATGCAGAATAAGCCTGAGGTTTATGCTGCAAAGGCCAAAAAAAAAAAAATTCTGACTTACTCTGAGAGAGAGAAAGAGAGGGGGGAAATCACCAAGAGAGGGGGGAAATCACCAAGAGAGGGGAAGAATCACCAAGAAAGAGAACAGAGAAGAATATTGATATCTAGTTCAGGGTGTGGCAAGGCCATACTCACCAGACGTTAGGACCTCAGGTTAGTTATTAATCTTTACTAGAGAAATAAAAATTTAAAATAATAATTCTTTTGTATTCAGGTACACATAGACCAACAAACAAATAAACGACTTCAAAACAAACGCAATTTACAAAGAGTCATTGTGGAACAAGTAAATACATGGGCTGTGTAAGGGTTGTTCAGAATAGGAAAATGTGCATAGTTACAGGTGCATATTGTGTGTACAGCAATGCTAGGAGTTTGGTAAATAAATTTTATGAATTTGAGGTGTTGGTCAAAACATTAAAGGGAGATATTATTGGAACATCAGACACGTGATATCACACTGATATCAGGATTGCAGAAATGGAATTTGTGGAGTACAATGTGTACAGAAATGATAGGAAGGGTTATGATATTAGTTAAAAAACACATAAAATCCAAGGAAGTACAGCCAGTCGACATCCCTGGATAGTGCATTGTCGAGTCAATTTGGGGTGACATAAGCACTGGGAGATCAAAATTGGAGTAGGAGTGTATTATAGGCCTAATGACTCTGATGAGTATAATAAACAACTGCACAGAGAAATACAGTGGGCTAGTAAATCATATTGTCTTATAATAGGGGATTTTAATTTTAGCATTAGCATTAGTAGAGGCATATGATGCAAGAAAGCAAGCTTATTCAGCATCAGCCAAAAAAAAAAAAAAAAACACACACACACCACTCCCATTTCACCCCTCCATTCGTTCGAAATACCTGTCCAGCTGAGCCTTAAATTTGTTTAGGATATCAACTTCAACAACAAGTGACGGACGTCGGTTCCACCAACCAACCACCCGCTGGCCAAAGGAAAATTTCCGCACATCTATCCGACATCCGTCCTTCCTCAATTTGAATTTATGCCCTCTGAGGTGATTATTTTGAGCAAGAGGAAGAATCCCATTGGCATTGAGCATGCTCCAACCATTCAAAGCCTTATACACCTCTATCAGATCACCTCGCCGGTGCTTAGTCTCCAGACTCTGTAATTTGCAAAACTTAAGCCTTTCTTCGTAAGAGCAACCCTTTGTTCCATTCACTAATCTTGTTGCCCTTCTCTGTACCCGTTCCAGCAGCTCTACATCCTTCTTGAAATGAGGCCTCCAGACCTGTATACAGTACTCAAGATGTGGCCTAACCATTGCCTTATACAAGGGAATAATCACCTCCTTATCCCTGCTAGAAAAATTCCTGTATATCATTCACAAGACACGATGAGCTACTCTTGCAGCTCGTCTGCACAGCTCAGAGAACTTCATATCTGCCTGCACAATTATCCCCAGGTCCTTTTCATTCTCCACCACTGTCAGTGTAGTACCACAGACTTGATAGGTTGCTCTGGGGTTACTGTTTCCAATATGTAGTACTTTACATTTGTCAATGTTAAACTTCATTTGCCACCTCTCGGCCCATCTGTTCAACCTTCTGAGATCCTGTTGCAGCAGCATAGCGTCAGTATTGTCCTTAACAACCCTGCCAACCTTTGTATCATCTGCAAACTTGGACATTAAACTTGATATCCCATCATTAATATCATTCATGAACACCGAAAACAACAAGGGACCCAACACTGAAACGTGAGGAACTCCACTAATAACATTAGTCCACGTTGAGCAGTATCCATTGATTACCACTCTCTGTCTCTGCCACTCAACCATCCCCTTATCCATAGCAGCAATTTGCCTCCAATGCCACACTGCTCCAATTTGTGCAGCAGTCTTCCATGTGCAACAGAATCAAAAGCTTTTCTAAGATCCAAATATATAATATCAAAGTTATTCCCTGCATCCAGTTCTTTTGTGACTACATCATAGTATCCAATCAAATTGGTCAGGCAAGACCTGCCCTTAACAAAACCATGCTGCGTCTGAGCTATAACTGAATTCTTGTCTAGATGATCCTGCAGTGCTTCTTTAACCAGTGCCTCCATTAATTTACCTGGAACAGAAGTTAAACGAACAGGTCTATAATTACTTGTGTCAGACTTTGATCCTCCTTTGTGAATTGAGGTCACATTTGCACATCTCCAGTCTATGGGTACCTCCCCTCAGTCCAAAGAAGCTCTCATAATTATGGCTATGGGTTTGCTTACTTCCTTTGCTGCCTCCTTTAATATAACTGGACAGATCCCATCCACCCCAGGTGCCTTTTTTATGTTTATCCTCAACAATCTCTCCTCCACATTCTTCTCAGTTATTACAAAATCATCCAGCTCACTGCCAATGTTTAGTTTACCTACATCATTCTCCTTCCTGAATAACTCCTCATGCGTGAATGTAGATGCAAAATACTCGTTTAGATTGTTAGCCACCTGAGCAGGATCCTCAACTTTTGAACCATCAATATCCAGTGGACCAATCTGATTCATCCCTTTCCTTCTTCAGTTTAAATAGGTAAAGAACTCTTTTCTGTTTTTCTTTGCATCCTTTGCCAAGGATTTTTCGTATTCTGCCTTTGCCTGCCTGATCTCCTTTGTGACTTGGTTACAGACCAACTTATATCTATCATAGTCTTCCATGTCACCCATTAATTTGTATGTATCCCATGCATTTTTCTTCTCTGCCACATGTCTCATTAGTTCATCTGACAACCATTTAGGCCTAAACCTTGAACAATATTTCTTAGTTGGTATGTAAAGCCTGGTAGCCTCCAAGATTAGTTCCTTGAATGCTTCCCATTTTGAGTTTGCTGTTGGTAACATCATCAGTTGGTCCCACTGTATAGAATTTAAATACTGTCTCAGGCCATCATAGTCGCCTTTACGAAAACAAAAACCCTTCCCTTTATCCCTGATGGTAGTTACCTCCTTGAGTAAATCTCACTTCAACACACTGTGATCACTGCCACCTAGTGGTTCATTTATCTGCAGATTCTTAATGCATGAAGAATCACTAATTTCCCAGATATTGACTGGAATTTGTGGGTTGGTCACTCACACATTAGCAAGGCTTTTGTGAATTTATTGGATGATTGTTTTCTACAGCAGTAGCATGTTCGGGAGGCAAACAGAGCGAGTAATACTCTTGATCTGATTATCAGTAGGGATTCATCATTCATTAAGAATCTGTATATTAAGGAACCACTAGGTGGCAGTGATCAAAGTGTGCTGAAGTGATATTTACTCAAAGAGGAAACTACATCTTTGAGGAAGAGTTTTTGCGTTCGTACAGGTGACTATAGGCGGAGGAGAAAACAGAGAGTGATAATCAATGGACACTGCTCATCGTGGACTGATGTTATTAGGGGAGTCCCTCAGGGTTCAGTGTTCTGTCCGTTATTGTTTTCTATATTTAAAAATGATGTCGATGATGGTATATCAAGCTTAATGTCCAAGTTTGAAAACGATACAAAGGTTGGCAGGGTTGTTAAGGACACTACTGGCGCTATGCTGCTGCAACAGGATCTGGAAAGGTTGAACAGATGGGCTGAGAGGTGGCAAATGAAGTTTAACATTGACAAATGTAAAGTACTACATATGGGAAACAGTAACCCCAGAGCAACGTATCAACTGCGTGACACTACACTGACACAGTTGTAGAGAATGAAAAGGCCCTGGGAGTAATTGTGCAAGCAGATATATTTTCTAAGCAGTGCAGAGGGGCTGCAAAAGTAGCTCATGGTGTCTTGTCAAGGATATACAGGAATTTTTCTAGTAGGGATAAGGAAGTGATTATTTTCTTGTATAAGGCAATGGTCAGGCCACACCTTGAGTACTGTATACAGGTCTGGAGGCCTCATTTCAAGAACGATGTAGAGCTGCCGGAACAAGTACAGAGAAGGACAACATGATTAGTGAATGGAACAAAGGATTGCTCTTACGAAGAAAGGCTTAAATTTTGCAAATTAGAGTGTCTATTAATCTTTGTCTCCCCCCAAGCTAGCAGTTTTCCAACCCACCTAACAATGCCTCAATATCATCAGCAAATATTCTTGCACCCTTTCTATTTAAGTATATCCCATCCCTGTAGAAGCAGTCTCTCCTGTTAACAAGTACAGTCCAGGCTGAAAAAAATTCTATCCCTTGAGCCTTGCACAATCTTTCTAGGGCGGAATTGATCTACAAGGCTCTCATCATTTACTAACTCCTATCGTGTTTGGGCAGAATTGCAGACACTTTCAAATTCAACCCTAATTCACGGCTTTTTTTCAACAGTGACCTGTATTAAGTAACTCTGCCGGTTTCCTACTCTTGATATCATTAGTGCCAGTACAACAATATCTCCTTTTGTGCCCTGAAAAGATGATATCCGCTCTACAACATCATCAACCTTTGTCCCTGACAGACAAACCCTGGTCCTGTTCCACCTATCTTCTTTACATACCATGTTCCCCGTTTTCTTGACAATAGAGTCACCAACAACTATGGTTATCGATCGGTCCCGCAATTACCGACGCTGGGTCTTGTTGGACTGACAAACATTGGAAAGGTTCGCATACGTTCACCACAGGAAAAATTTAAGGACCAGTCAGGTTTTCACCAATGGCTTCTCATAGGAGTGGCCTGGATTTGGGAAAAGCATACCAAAGGAACCTCGTGAGGTACAGAAATGATGAAGGAAACAACACCGACACAACAATGGAAACAAAATGACAACAAAGCATTGGCTGCTACGATACAGATGCATCACTGCCAAAGATGGACCAAAGGGAAGAGGTGTTCTTCAGTAGGACATATGGCCACCCATAAATGACCATGCAGACTTTGCACCTCCTCTCCATATTTAGAACAATGTTGTTGATAAGGTCTTGCAGTAATATTTTCCCTTCCTCTCTCAGCGCCAGCTTCAGCTAGTGAACATTTTCTGGTAGGTGTGTACATGCCGCTAGAGTTAACCCCAGAGAGTCCAATATGTGTTTGATGGGATTTAGATCGTCTTAGCGGGCAGACAAATCCATACGAGCAATGTCCTCACTCTCCAAAAGCATATCCACAGCTGCAGTGTGATGGGTATTGGCGTTATCATCCATAAACACGAACTTAGGGCCAATGGCAACTCAGTACAGTAACATGCACCGGTTAGAGTACCGCCTTCCAGTATCTGGAGTTGTGTACGTCCCTCCAAGACAACGCCTCCCCAGAGGAGAACACCTCGACCGCCATATCGATCCCTTTCAGTGATGGTTGCGGGTTGATACCGTGTGCCAACCTCTCGCCCGATTAGCAGATGTCCAGAATCGCTGCTGAGACTGAATCTGCTCTCATCAGTAAAGAGTACCTTAAATTAAGATTTTGTGATCTTAACCTTTAGAAATAATATTGGTCCTTAAGTTTTGCACACCAGTGTATTACATCACGCAGTTTACATCACGCATGACTAGCAGTACGGGCCCTTCTGTTCTATTTTTCTAAACTGTCAATTTGATTGATGAAGGTTTCCATAATAACTGAAAGCTCTGTGTACTGTATGTATTTAACATATTGTGTTTTAGAATTTAACATTAAACGTCATTTATTTTATTTTGTCTTCCGTTTCGCTCTGTGCTACATAATAACTTACCATAATGAATCCAGAGCGCACAACACTCTTTACCTATGAGCTACAGACAGTATTAAAAAATCCTTTAAAATTTCCGACACTCTCAATCTAGATTAGAATCCGGACTCTCTAGCTGAGGTGGAGGCGAAAAAATAACTATATTCTTACAGACGGCTACTGTATGAAATCTTTGTCGCTTATTATGTTGGACGAAAAATCCAAGTTACGGATTCGAGGGGAAGGAAACAGTGAAACCAGCTTTCAGTACCAAGTAATTCATACTGAGATATCGCGGATATTAACTAAGCCGATTGAGATCCCTCCTGTCTTGACAGAATTCGAACTTCAGGCTTTTCCAGACAGTGTGTATCCAGATGGATGGTGACGTATGTGCTGTTCGTAGGTTTCTCCACCGTTCGCCCAAAATAACAGAACAAGTTGAAAACGTGTAGTTTGCAATTAAGCGGGTCAGAATTTAACACGGCGGTGTACCATAGAATAAAGATGAAATGAGCCGACAGCAAGTAACTTCGTACATTTATATTATATGTAAGGGACGTTTATATAAGTTGTATAAGAATTAACAAAAAGGTCACATTACAGAAGTCCATACAAGATGCTCGAAAATTTGGTCACATAATATCAGCAGGGCGTATGACCTCGTCCAATGCCTAAACAGGCCTAACAGCGGTGAACCATGCTCGATACAAGGATGTCTACAATATTCTGTAGACATCCTTGTACCTTGTACCAACAGCGCAGACCTTAGCTCTTCAAGTGACTGTGGAGTTGGTTTTCGGCATGCAATGTGACGCCCAAGATCGCCCACACATGTTGGATCGGATTTAAATCTGAGGATCGTTTTGGCCACGACAGTTTTTGGTATCATCAGTTTCAAGATATTCCTCCTCCACCACTTGAGCTCTATATACAGGCGTTGTCATGCATGAAAATAAAATCTGGGCCAACAGCACCCCTACGAAGTCCTGCACGCACGCACGCACACACACACACACACACACACACACACACACACACACACACACACACACACACACACACACACACACACACACACACACACACACACACACAAAATTATTCTGTTAGGGCCACCCGTAATTCATTACATAAACCCATATTTGTGTCTTTATATGGCATGTGTTCTCTGGTCGATTTGACTGTTTTGCTGGACGAAATAACCCAGTTTCTTGGGGAAAAATCTTGTTATCCACGCCTGAGACCCACTAACTCAGCCACGGATTGAACAAGCCCGTTCATTACAGTTTCTCGCGTCATCGACGGGATTCGAACCTGGTCTTTCTCAACCCGGTGTGCGGAAGGATAGTGACGGTACCACAGTGCTACCAGCACACACCAAAAAGCCACACCTAGGGTTACATGATCATTCTCAGCACCTCTACGCAATTACGGTATCCCTTTCAAAAACATGAAGAGGGGTGAGACCGTTGATTCCACCGCACACGAGAACACCATCTCGTGTGCGGTGGAATCAATCACAGCACACGAGGTGCGGTGGTTGATTCCACCTCGAAAGTATCGCTTCATCTGATGTTGGAGGGATTTTACCACATTGTTCGTTGTCTCAAGATGAAATAACGAATAGAATCTATTTGTAGCCTAAAACTGGACACATCAAAGGACAGAACTGTACCCCATTTGTCAGAGCTCCAAGTCACTTGTTTGGGGAACCAGTTTCGATGAGCTCTGCGTTCGTTTGGGGTTAGTGGGATACAAATCACTGGCTTCCTTGAGTACGATCCACAGGAATTGAGCCTTCTTGACACAGTCTAGTTGGAAATGTTTTCAACTGTGGCAGCAACCCCAAAGGACAGTTGACAACAGCAGGACCGGCAGAACACGGTAAGCCTGATAATCAGGGCATTACGACGCCAACGTCTGGGGAAGCCGAAATTCAAAAATTTTATTATAATAATATTTAACAAAGGTATCGCAAAGGCACCAAATACATTTCTGCATAAGGGCGCCAAAAACCCTAGGACCGCTTCTGGATGACATCAGTGTTGTCGTAAAATTAGTAGAAGGTATACTCTATGAATATTATAATGATAAATATTTTAATAATATTGTTTTTTAAAGGTTTTCGAAAACCAGAAAGTAAAAAAAATTCACGTAAAAAAAATCAAAGTGCAAATGGTGTATACGGTGCACTACAGCCTGATTGACAAGATATTGGGTTCCGTCTTTCTGTTAGAGACAAATAGTGGTCTATTCTGGTTGACGTAAAATATTATATTCAGAATTCCACATCAAAATATGAAATGGCCATCTTTATAGACTTCGAAGGTGCTTTTGACTCGCTCTCTTGGGAGAGCGCCCTCGAATGTTTTTGGAACGTCTCATACTCCTTTCAGTTGTACCAAGCTATCTGAGCCTTCTTTGATCACAGATCTATATATATTATTCAAAAACCTTCAACATAACAGGAGCTGTCAACAGAGGATATCCTCAGGGTTCTGTTCTAGGGCCGCTCCTCTGGAACATTACATTGAATACAAGACTAACCACACATTTTGAATTTGCTACTCCATTTGAATATGCCGATGACCTTGTCATTTTCGTCTCAGGCAACTCAAGGCAACAAATTCAAGAAAGAGCATCTCCGGTCTTAAAGGATCTCATCGAATGGGCAACTGCCAACAAACTTAAAATATCTCCATCCTAAATCAGGCTCGTGATCTTCAAAGGTCAACTAAATATTCATCGTCCTCCTATCTTGAAAATAGCTAACAAGCAAATACCATATGTCAAGCACTTAAAACATCTTGGTGTGATCATTGATGATAGACTAAATTTTACTCTCCACATAAACTACCTAATAGATAAAAATCAAGAAATTTACTATGGCTATTTATCGGATTGTGAGAACTGATTGGAGGCTTGGACGCAGAGTTCTTTTCTTATATTACAAGGCAATATCCATACCTATTGCAACCTATGCTGTTCCGGTTTGGTATAACAGAATTAAGAACATCAAACTGAAATCAAAACTACCCTACTTGCAAAGATCCGTGATTCTTACAATGCTCCGTGCCTGCAGGACTGTCTCAACTGATGCCCTGTAGGGTGTAGCGGGAGTATTACCTCGGACTTGCACATTTTACATCGTGCCATCTGCTACTTTAAAAAACTTCAAACCTCCATGGAATTTTGCGGAATACAGAATGGTGTCCTTGCAGACACCAAAGCTGAAAAAAACCGAATTTGTTCTGATTTAACTCATACCAGATGTATCCTTTACTGACAACAAGAAACATTCCAATGGTTCTCTCCAAAACTCTACACACCATTTATCACAACGACACATGGCTCTTTTAACTACAAGCTCTTTCCCACTCGGCTACGGCTGAATTACGAAATCACGATGCTGGTGACTAATAAAATACATAATAAGCAATACCAATTCTAGCCTTTTTTTCAAACTGAAAGACTGGAGCCACCTGCTCTATCACTGCCCTTTTTACGCTGACCTAGGGATATCCGTACAAGATCATATAAACACCTTCTCACCTAGCAATAAAAAACATCATAAGCAGTGCAGAATGCGAACGAGAGAGAACAAGGTGTACAAAAGGACAGACAGGGTAAGGAGGCAGGAGGGATTATGCTGTTAGTTATTAGCATTAACATTAGCATTAGTAGAGGCACCTGATGCAGGAAAGCAAGCTTATGTAGCATCACCCAAAAAAAATAAAAAAAATAAAACTATAAAGTAAAATAAATAAATAAAAAATAACCACTACCACTTCACCGCTCTGTTCGTTCGAAATACCTGTCCAGCTGAGCCTTAAACTTATTTAGGCTATCAACTTCCACGACAAGGGATGGAAGTCTGTTCCACCTACCAACCACCCGCTGGCTAAAGGCAAATTTCCGCACGTCTATCCTACATCTGTCTTTCCTCAATTTGAATTTATGCCCTTTCAGGTGATTATTCTGAGCAAGAGGAAGAATCCCATCAGCATTGAGCATGATCAAACCATTCAAGGCTTTGTACACCTCTATCAGATCACCTCGCTGGTGCCTAGTCTCCAGACACTGTAATTCGCAAAATTTAAGCCTTTCTTCGTAAGAGCACCCCTTTGTTCCATTCACTAATCTTGTTGCCCTTCTCTGTACTTGTTCCAGCAGCTCTACATCCTTCTTGAAATGAGGCCTCCAGGCCTGTATACAATACTCTAGGTGTGGGCTGACCATTGCCTTATACAAGGGAATAATCACCTCCTTATCCCTGCTAGAAATATTCCTATATATCATTGACAATACACCATGAGCTACTCTTGCAGCCCGTCTGCACTGCTCAGAAAACTTTATATCTGCCTGCACAACCACCCCCAGGTCCCTTTCATTCTCTACCACTATCAGTGTAGTACCACAGAGTTGATACGTTGCTCTGGGGTTGCTGTTTCCTATATGTAGTACTTTACATTTGTCAATGTTAAACTTCATTTGCCACCTCTCAGCCCATCTGCTCAACCTTTCAAGATCCTGTTGCAGCAGCAATGTCAGTAGTGTCCTTGACAACCCTGCCAACCTTCGTATCGTCTGCAAACTTGGACATTAAGCTTGATATACCATCATCAATATCATATATAAATACAGAAAACAATAATCGACACAATAGTGAACCCTGAGGGACTTCACTAATAACATTAGTCCACGATGAGCAGTGTCCATTGATTACCACTCTCTGTCTTCTTCCCCTCAACCACCCCTTTATCCATAGCAGCAATTTGCCTCCAATGCCACACTGCTCCAATTTCTGCAGCAGTCTCCCATGTGCAACAGTATCAAAAGCCTTTCTAAGATCCAAGTATATAATATCAAAGTTATTCCCTGCATACAGTTCTTTTGTGACTGCATCATAGTATCCAATCAAATTGGTCAGGCAAGACCTGCCCTTAACAAAACCATGCTGTGTCCGAGCTATAATTTAAGTCTTGTCTAGATGATCCTGCAGTGCTTCTTTAACCAGTGCCTCCATTAATTTTCCGGGAACCGAAGTTAAACTCACAGGTCTATAATTACTTGTGTCAGCCTTTGATCCTCCTTTGTGAATTGGGGTCACATTTGCACATCTCCAGTCCATGGGTACTCCCCCTGAGTCCAAAGAAGCTCTCATTATTATGGCTAAGGGTTTGCTTACTTCCTTTGCTGCCTCCTTTAATATAACTGGATAGATCCCATCCACCCCAGGTGCCTTTCATGTGTTTATTTTCAACAATATCTCCTCCACTTTACTCTCAGTTATTACAAGATTCTCTAGCTTACTGCTAGAGGTGAATACACCTCTGGCATTCCCCTCTCTGAATAACTCCTCATGTGTGAATGTCGATGCAAAATATTCATTTAATTTGTTAGCTACCTGAGCAGGGTCATCAACAGTTGACCCATCGATATCAAGTGGACCAATCTGATTCATCCCCTTCCTTCTAGAGTTTACATAAGTAAAGAACTCTTTGCTGTTTTTTTTCGCATCCCTTGCCAAGGATTTATCGTAATCTGCCTTCGCCTGCCTAACCTCCTTTGTAACTTGGTTACAGATCAACTTGTATCTATCATAGGCTTCAGTGTCACTTGTTAATTTGTATGTATCCCATGCATTTTTCTTCTCTGCCATATGCCTCATTAGTTCATCTGACATCGATTTAGGCCTAAACCTTGAACAATATTTCTTAGTTGGTATGTAAAGCCTAGTAGCTTCCTAGATAAGTTCTTTGAATGCTTCCAATTTTGAATTTGATGTTGGTAATATCATCAGTTGATCCCACTGTATAGAATTTAAATATTGTCTCAGTCCATCGTAGTCGCCTTTAGGAAAGCAATACCCCTTCCCTTTACCCCTAATGGTAGTTACCTCTTTGAGTAACTCCCACTTCAGAACACTGTGATCACTGCCACCTAGTGGTTCATTTATCTGCAGATTCTTAATGCATGAAGAATCACTACTGATAATCAAATCAAGAGTATTACTCCCTCTAGTTGCCTCCCGAACATGCTGATATCGTAAACAATCATTCAATAAATCCACAAAAGCCTTGCTAGTGTGTGAGGGACCAGCTCCCAAATTTCAGTCAATATTTGGGAAATTAAAATCCCCCATTATAAGACTCTCTGATTTACTGGCCCACTCTATTTCTCGGTACAGTTTCTTATTATACTCATCAGAGTCATTAGGCCTATAGCACACTCCTACTCTCAATTTTGATCTCCCAATGCATGTGTCACACCAAACTGACTCGACACTGCACTGTCCAGCGATGTCGACTGGCTTCACTTCCTTGGATGTTATGTTTCTTAACTAATAGCATAACCCCTCCTCCCTTCCTACCCTGTCTATTCTTTCAGTAGACATTGTACTGCCCAAATTCCAGTTCTGCATTCCTTATATCTGTATGACACCACGTCGCTGAAATCCCCACAATATCTGCCTTTGATGTTTTGAGCAATACCTAAAATTCATCATTCATCAAATTTATTTACTAAACTCCTAGCATTGGTGTACACGCAAGTATACATGCACCTGCTCTTCCTCTTAGCCACCCTAACACAACCCATGTGCTCACTTGTACCCCCATGATTCCCAGCAGTCTCTGAAATATCCTGCATCTTATTTTCCAGGCTGCTAGTCATTCCAATAGAAGCAGTGAAAGAATCATTTTCTCCAGTGCCAGTGGCTACTGTTAATCTATTTGTCCTTGTATCCCCCAATCTAGCAGTTTTCCGACCCACCTAACACTGCCTCGATAGCATCAGCAAACATTCTTGCACCCTTTCTATTTAAGAGTATCCCATCCCTGTAGAAGCAGTCTCTCCTGTTAACAAGTACAGACCAGGCTGAAAAAAATTCTCACCCTTGAGCCCTGCACAATCTTTCCAGGGCCGAATTGATCAACAGGGCTCTCATCATATACTCCCTCCTATCGCGTCTGGGCAGAATTGCAGACACTTTCAAATTCAACCCTAATTCACGGCTTTTTTTCATCAGTGACCTGTACTTGTTAAGTAATTCCGCTGGTCTCGTACTCTTAATATCATTAGTGTCAACGTGTACAATTATATCATCTTTTGTGCCCTTAAAAGATGATATCCGCTCTACAACGTCAACAACCTTTGCCCGTGGCAGACACACCCTGGTCCTGTTCCACCTATCCTTTTTACAAAGTATGTTTCCCGTTTCCCTGACAATAGAGACACCAAAACTACTAGTTCCTTTGGGACCAGCGCATTCTGCCTTGGGGGTTGCCGCTGTGTTGCGCGATGACCAAGTGCAAGCTCTGGCATTGGTGTGGGCAGCTGAGAGCTTGATGGGCCCCTCACTTGTAATCCTTCGAGGGTATCCACCCTATCCTTCAAGCCCTCATATAGGCCAATAACCACGCTGAGTTGTCGCCTGATTTCCTTACACTCCTTGCATCGCGCACATACAAAGACATCCCCCCATGGCAGTATCATGCCCCATAACTGACTGCTCAGCAAACATCAAGCAAATAGTGCATCTTAAAAGGCTGTGATTCATAGGACAACTGGCCCCCTCAGTTCTCCCCTCAGCCACAGCATTCCCATTAGCTTGAGCCTTTTGCTTTGCTGCTCTGGTTTGAGTCATGATTTCGATTTACTTTCAATATAATTTGAATTTCTGTACAAAATTTAATCCTAAACTTGTATCCCAACACAGTTATAACGCTATATTTATGTTTCAGTAACGAGTGTTATCTACGAAATATTTACGTTTCAGTAACGAGTGTTATCTAGGAAATATTTACGTTTCAGTAACGAGTGTTATCTAGGAAATCCCTTTATATAACTTCCGTATCAAGTTATGTATTAATTATTTATTTTTACTAATTATTTATGTTACGTAACCTAAGTGGTTATATGTATAGTTAAAAGTACAATTGAATTGCCAATGAAGTTGGACAAGATTAACAGATTTTACTGACTAATTTTCCCGTAACAATGGCGGCTGTTTACGAACGGTAAACACGTGGATTTGATACCCTTTTCGATACTAAGTAATACCTGCAAAATCTCTATCTAAGTTACTTTAAACTTAAGTACCGTAAATAGGAATATAAAGCTACTCTAGAAAATAAGTTAATATGTCAGTTTAAACTAATAAATCAGAAAAAACTTCTCTGTTCCAAGAGCGGCAGAAAGGCACGTCCGCTCCGGCAACCCTCGTCCTCAGTATTTCAATATGAAACACATAAAATCGAAGGAAGTGCATCCAGTTGATATGAGTGGAAGTGCAATGTTGAGTCTGTTTGGTGTGACATAAACACTGGGAAAGGGAAAATGAGAGTAGGAGAATGTTATAGGCCTAATGACGCTGATGAGTACAAAGAATAGCTCTGCAGAGAAATACAACGGGCCAGTAAATCAGAATGTTTTGTAATTAGGGATTTTAACTTTCCAGATATTGACTGGAACTTGTGGGTTGGTCACTCGCACGCTAGCAAGAGTTTTGTGGATTTATTGGAGGATTGTTTTCCAGAAGGAGTTATACCATTGATAGAATTATCAGCATGAATTAGGAATGCATGCATTAGGAATTTGCAGACAAAACAACCAATAGATAGGGTGATCACAGTGTACTGATGTGGGATTTACTTAAAGATGTAACTACGATCAAGGGTAAAGAGGATGGTTTTTGTTTTCGTAAAGGTGACTACAGAGGTCCCAGACAATTTTTAAATTCTATACAGTGGGATCAACTGATGATGTTATCAACGGTGAATTCTAAATGGAAGCCTTCAGTGACTTAATCTTGGAGGCTACTTGGCTTTTCATACCAAGTAAGAAATTCTGTTCAAGGTTCAGGCCTAAATGGATGTGGGATGAAATAATGAGGCCCCTGGCAGACATACCCTGGTCCTGTTCCATCTATTCTTTTTACACAATATATTCCCCTTCTCCCTGACAATAGAGTCACCAACAATAACTAGTTCCTTTGGGATCAGCGCATTATGCCTTGGAGATTGTCGCTCTGTTGCCTGATGCTCAGGATTGAGCTCTGGCGTTGAGTTGGGCAGCTGAGTGTTTGACGGGCCCTTCATATTAATTTCTTCGAGGACATCTGTACTACACCTCAAGCTCTCATAGACGCCCAGCAGAACGCTGAGTTGATGCCTAATTTCTAGACACTCTCTGCACCTGGCACACACAAAGATATCCTCCTTGGCTAGGTCATGTTCTGTTCCAGAGAATTCGGCAAATATTTCACAAGTTTCCCATTTTTTTTAGGCTGTGATGCGTTGGAGAATCGCCCCCCTCAGTTCTCCCTCGAATTACAGCACTTCTGCCACTTTGTGCCCATTGCTTTGCTGCTCTAGTCTTGGGCATGATATTTTAAATTAATAAGGTCAATAAATTTAATTAATTAATTGTCAATACTACGCTATCTAATAGAATTCTAAATGCAGTGATGCGTATTACGCCTACACGTTAGAGCTACCTAGTTACCACATTTAAAAATTTGAATTCCCTACCAATCTATACAAAAACAATGGCTGCAGGATTTGAACGAAATAACGATTTTTTATGTATATTAAGTAGTAATCTACAAAAACTCTTTATCTAAATTAAAAATAAAAATAACCAGCATAAGTATAACTATAATACTACGTATAAAGTACAATATAAAATAACAATTAGGTAAATAAAAAGGCAAACACTTATAAAATAACAATTAGGTAAATAAAAATGCAAACACTTATCCCTTTTTCGGGCCTGTGATTCACAGCTGTAATTTTTAATGAGAGTCAGCGCCCTCTCTGACCCTGAAGGGTGCGGGACTTCGTCCCCTTCAGGGCAGACAAAGATTGTAATGGTATATCTTCACTTGGCTAAGGACATATCTAGTTGTGGCCCACCTCCTCATGGTGCAGACGGGCACCGGGCACGCTTTCCAGGAGATCGCTTGCCTGGTGGCAAAGGGCCAGAAACAACTAAAGAACACAACAACACATAATATACACAAACATAACACTACACTTTTCTGGCCGCTCTACAGAGTTTTGTATCATAACAGAGTAACAGGGTGGTGATGAACTTATGTTCCTGGAGTCGCTATACAGAAGATACTATACATGTCTACATGTTTACATTGGCCAGCACTGCTTGTAATGGTTAGTCTCCTGAAACTGCTTTCGTAAACTATTTATTAGGGTCACCCGGAAAGTTATTTGATCTACCCATGTGTATTGTATCTTGTGTTTAACAAAACAGGCAAATCTGGTCGATTTGCCTTTTTTGTTAAAAGTAAAACCCCGGTTTCTGGGGAAACCGCTTGACACCTTAAGCCAACATACCACCACCGCCTTGCGACTCGGGGGCTTCAAGTCGTACAACGGGCCGCCATCTCAAAGAATTATCTCTCGATGATGGCTTGCCATCTGAGTACCGGAAATGTGGCTATCCCACTGAGCAAGCCAAAAAAAAAAAAAAAAAAAAAACAGTAATGAAGGGATGTAGTCGCAATCAGTGTTTTTATAGGCATGTATAATTTGCATAATGTGCGGCCCTGTAAGGTGGTAGTCCATTTTTATTGGATACTCCCAGTTTCCATGCCAGCATAGCTATTATATCAAATATTCACCTTCAGTAACACTATTGGTAATAAAATTCATGAAAAACATTTCGTTTGTTAATTTTTTAGCAGTGTTAAAAATACAAGAAACTGTTAATTTTTTAAAACATTGGACGATTTTTTTTCAACTTCAACTTTGTTATTTATGGAATAGCGCCATCCATCAGCGGGTCTGGGCAATGAACATACCGCAAGAGCTGGTTTTTTTACAGAGTGTTATTTGGAAACGTGGATCGATTAGAACTTGATCGCAATTCATATGATAATATAAAATTGAAAATTACTCTTCTAGGAATTTCAAGGTAGATATACATTAAGAAAAAGACAGTTGTATTGTGGATGAAATAAAAAAAATTAATTGTACATATTAAGAATATTCGCAGGTGTGGGTATCTTTTAACTTTTTTAGTTGATTCAATTATATCTCGATATCTGTGAGCGTTTATTAAAATTTGGTAAATAGTAAGTTTGGTTTAATTATTGTTTATAGGTGACGTATATTAATCGCGCTTTTTTTTTTTTTTTTTTGCTAATTGAAGGGAAGTCTGGAGGTTGAGTTGGTAGTAGTGGCAAATGATGCAAGAAAGCAAGCCGGGGGAAACACACGTCATCGTATAGAGGAGTGGGGAAGATATGAAAAGGAAAAGGTGGGATCATTGAGGATGTTTACAAGAGGAGTATGCTGGTTGTCGATGCATTCGCCAGAGTACTTTCGTGGATTTATTGGATGATTGTTTTCTGCAGCAGCACGTTGGAGAGGCAACCAGAGATGGTAATTACTCTTGATCAGGTTATAAGCAGTGATTATTCGTGTATTAAGAATTTGCAGATAAAGGAACCACTAGGTGGCAGTGATCACAGTGAACTGACGTGGGATTTACTTAAGATATAAATACCATCAGGGGTATAGGAAAGGGTTTTTGCTTCTGTAAAGGTGACTACAGTGGTCTCAGACAGTTTTTAAATTCTGTATAATGGGACCAACTGATGATGTTACCAACAGGAAATTCTAAGTGGGTAGCATTCATGGAACTAATCGGGGAAGCTACTAGGCTTTTCATACCGATATTGTTCAAAGTTTAAGTCACAAAGGAGGTTAGGCAAGTGAAGGCAGATTACGAGAAATCTTTGGAAAAGGATGCTAAGAAAAACAGCAAAGACTTCTTTACTTATATGAACTCTAGAAGGAAGGGGCTGAATCAGATTGGTCCACTTGATATCGATGGTTCGACTGTTGATGATCCTGCTCAGATAGCTGATAATCTGAACGAGTGTTCTGCCTCTATATTCACACATCAGGAATTATTAAGGAAGGAAAATGCCAGAAGTTTATCATACTGTAACAGGGTGCTTAATGATTTTGTAATAACTGAGAGCAAAGTGGAGGAGAAATTGTTGAAGTTAAACATAAGAATGGCACCTGAGGCAGATGGGGTCTATCCAGTTATATTAAAGGTGGCGGCAAAGGAAGTAAGCAAACCCTTACCCATAATTATGAGAGCATCCTTGGACTCAGGGGGAGTCCCCACAGACTAGAGATGTGCAAATGTATCCCCAATTCACAAAGGGGAATCTAAGGGTAACACAAGTAATTACAGACCAGTTTGTTTAACCTCTGGTGTGGGGAAAATAATGGGGACTGGTTAAAGATGCATTGCAGGATCATCTTGACAAGACTGCAGTAATAATTCAAACACAGTGTGGGTTTGTTAAGGGAAAGTCTTGTCTGGCAAATTTAATTGGATACTATGATGTGGTTACAAAGGAACTGGATGAAAAAAAAATTTTTTGATATCATATACCTGGATTTCGGGAAAGCTATTGACACTGTTGTGCATGGAAGACTACTGTACAAATTGGAGCAATATGGTATTAAAGGTAAGTTGCTACAATGGATAAAATGGTGGTTGAGTGGGAGAAGACAGAGAGTGATAATTAATGGACACTACTCTTCATGGACTAATGTTATTAGTGGAGTCCCCCAGGGTTTGGTGTTGAGTCCACTGTTGATTTGTATATTTATCAAATTCAAATTATTTATTAGGGTCACCTGTAATTGATTACATCTACCCATGTGTTTTGTGTCTGCAAATTGCGTGTGTTCTCTGGTCAATTTGCCTGTTCTGCTGGACGAAAAACCCTATTTTCTGGAAAAAAAAACCTTACTATCTATGCTTGAGATTGACTAACTCAGCCACGGAGTGAAAAGAACCCATTAAAGTTCCTCCCATCATCGACGGGATTCGAACCCTGGCCTTTTCCACCCAGTGTGGGGGAGGACTGTGATGATACCATTGTGCTACCCACGCAGACAGTCATATAGTCTGGATGGTCATGGAGTATTGTCAATGATATACAGGAATTTTGCTAGAAGGGAAAAGGAGGTGATTATCCCTTTGTATAAGGCAGTGGTCAAGCCTCCCTGAAATGTTACCACCTTGTCACGGTGAGGAGGCTTGAGTATCCCGATGACCCAGAGAGCTGTACTGGGGGTAGCTAGATTACTGGTAGGGCCCCCCCCTAGCCAGACAAGTCAAAGGGTAGGGATCAGACGAAAAGTAACATACTGGTCCTCCAGATTGGTGATTGTGCGGGAGGCTGGTTTCCTCTCCCCATGTAAAAAAAATAAAAACTCGTAAAACTCAGAGGAAAACCAGACGGACAAAGGAATGCGACCCGGACTGGAAAAAGGGAACAAAAAGGAATAACGGACATTTTAAATGTAGCATGGAACATAAGATGAGGATTAGGATATAAAGAAGTCAAACTACTTAAACATTTAAAACAGAAGAAAGTAAATATAGCAGTAATAACAGAAACAAAGAAAAAATTATAAGGTATGAAAGATTGATCCGTATACAATGATATACAGTGGAGTAGATCAAAAGGAAAGAGCTAGTGGAGGGGTAGCAATATTAATAGATCGGAAATGGAAAACCAAAATACAGAGCTACACATTTATAAATAATAGAATAATAACAGTAAGATTTAAATTTATGTTAATTTATGTATAATTATTTATGTATAATTGGAATTTATGCTCCAGAAGATGGAAAAGAGGAAGAAACGGATAAATTTTATTTAGAGTTACAAAATGAACTAGATAAGAATATAAAAAAGGACCATGTAGTTATTTTGGGAGATTATAATGCTCGGGTAGGGAATAAGCCAATAAAAAATATTATGGGATGTTATGGAGAAAATAAAGTAAATGGAAATGGATATAAATTAAGAGATTTTGCAACGTTTAATAATTTAACGATAACAAATAAATTTTTTAGGAAATGTGATATACATAAATATGCATGGTCGGCAAGAGGTACACAATCAATAATAGACAATGTAATAGTAAATCAAAAATTAGCAAAACAATGTCGAGATACTAGGGTGTTTAGAGGATATAATATTAATTCAGATCATTTTTTAGTGGCTTCAAAAATAGAGTTATAGGCTAAATGGAAGAAGAGAAAAGCTATTAAACAGGGGAAGGAGGAGTTGGGTTATAAAGTATATCTACTTCAAGAAGAAAGTATACAAAATTTATATGAAAAAAAGGATTAAAGACGAAATAAGTAAAAAATCGGAGAGAGAACAAATAGAAGAATGGAATAATATACGAAATATAATTCAAAAGATAGCAAAAGAGACACTAGGACAATTCAGGAAAAACTAGATCAGAAATGGAACTGTGCTCCCCCTCTTCTTATAGAAGAGGGGGGGTAAAGATATGGAATGAAGAAATAGCTAAAGCAGTACAAGGTAAACAAGATAAATATCTTAAATATATACAAAACGGGACAAGTGAGAATGAAGAAATATATAAATAAGAATGCAATAGAACTAAAGATATAATAAGGAAGGCTAAAGCAGAGTCATGGGATAGATTTATAAGCACAGTAGAACATGATGTTCATGGAAGACAAAATTTGGCGTATAAAATGATGAAACACTTAAATAGCACAGAGAAAGACACTTCAAGAATAAATATAATAATGGAAGAACAATGGAAAAAAACATTATGAAGAATTGTGGAAAGACCCAACATATCAAACAGAAGAGATACAGTTAGACCCAGTTAGCGACATAGATCCAATAACGAAGGAAGAATTGGAAAAGGCATTGAAAGCTACAAAAAATAGGAAAGCAGTAGGAATGGATGGTATAAATGCAGAACTAATCAAGTATGGAGGAAGTTTTTTAAAAGACAGGATACTAAATTTATTTAATAAATGTTGGGAACAATATAAAATACCAGAAGAATGGAAGATAGCAAAAATTATTTCAATATTTTAAAAAGGAAATAGAAATGATACAAAGAATTATAGAGGGATTAGCATACTAAATACAGTATATAAAATGTATAGCTAAATAATAGAATTAAAATTATCCCTGATGAAATATTAATAGAAGAACAGGCAGGATTTAGAAAAGGAAGATCATGTACAGATAGTATATTTATATTAAAACAAATAATAGAAAAACAAAAAGAGTTTATTATTAGCCATAAGGTGCCAGGGAGCATGAGGCTTATGATGCACCAGCCAAAAAAAATCCCATCTGAGAGAGAGAGAAGTAGAAGGGAATCACCAAGAAAGCAAGAAAGAAGAATGATGATAGTTTAATTTAGAAACGCATTTAGCATTTGTAGATTATTAAAAAGCATTTGATCGAGTAAACAGATGAAAACTATAGGACATACTGAGTAATAAAGGATAACAAAAGTATCTTACAAAAATAGTTTATATCAAGGAACAAAAATAGTAATAGATACACTTAATAAATTAACAGAAGAAAGTATAATAAATCAAGGAGTTAGACAGGAATGTATCTTGTCACCAACGCTGTTTAACATATATATCGAGGATATGATATGTAAATGGAAAGAAGAAATTAATACAGGTATATATTTAAATACAAAGAGTAGGATTAATACACTGTTATTTGCAGATGATCAAGTAATTATTCAAGATAGTGTAGATAATTTACAAAGAGCAGTATTTAAATTAAACCAAATAACAGAAGAATATAAAAGTTAAAATATCAACGATGAAAACTAGAACAATGGCTTTTAAGGGTTTCAAAAATAATAAAATATTACAACAAGTAAAACATTTTAAATATCTAGGATGTGATATAACATATGATGTTGAAGAAGATATGAACCAGAAATTGGCGAAATTTAAAAATATATGTGGAACAATAAAAATAACTCTGGCTAAGAAAACAAGAAAAGAAACACAATTGAAATTTTACAAAGTAATGGCAATACCAACACTTCTTTATGGTTCTGAAACATGGATACCAAAACAAAGAGACATTAATAGAATACAAGCTCCAGAAATGAAATTTTTAAGATATGTTAAAGGATGTACAAATTTAGATAAAATACCAAATGTAAATATTATAAATTAAAGGAATTAAAGATTTACTCAATTAATGGAAAAATTATAGAATATAGACAAAGATGGAAAGAACATGTAGAAAGAATGGAAGATAATAGATTCCCTAAATTAGCTTATACATATAGAGCAAAAGGAAAAAGAGACAGAGGAAGACCAAAGAAAAGATGGGCAGACCTCTTCGAGATCGGAACAGGCAGATTGCCTAATCCATGAAGGAAGATAAGATAAGGCAGTAGTCAAGCCACACCTTGAGTACTACGTACAGGTCTGGAGGCCTCATTTTAGGAAGGATGTTGAGTTTCTTGGGTGTGTACAGAGAAGGGCAACAAGATTGGTGAGAGGAACGAAGGGGGTCCTCTTCCCAAGAAAGGCTTAAGTTCTGCAAATTGCAGTGACTGGAGACTAGGCACCTACGAGGTGATCTCATTGTGGTGTATAAGGCCTTGAATGGGTTGAGTATGCTGAATTCTGATGGGGTTCTTCCACTTTCTTGGATTACGAACCTGAGGGGGCATAAATTCAAATTGAGGAAAGACAGTTCTAGAATTGATGTCCTGAAATATGCCTTTAGCCAGCTGGTGGTTAATTGCTGGACAAACTTCCATCGTGTGTGGAGGTTGATAGCTTAAATAAGTTCAAGAAGGAACTGGGAACTTTTAGAAGGAATGGATGTGTGAAATTGTTTTTTTTTTTTTTTTGTGGCTAATTCTACATAAGCTCATACGCTTGCTTTCTTGCATCACATGCCTCCATTACTACTACTTGTCTAGAAGCTAGAAGTAGTCGGATGTAGAGTACAAAGGACAGGTGAATATAGCACTGACTGAGCCTGGAATAACACACAGGAGCCCTACCAATGCCGAATTTAGGTAGTCAGGGACCCTGGTGCACATAGTTTTACAGGTCCTTTTCTAATGTTCGCCAAATGCACAGGCTTGTAGAATATTTTAATATGAATGAGTTACGAAAATAGATTTGAACAAAAAACAGTGATTACAATAAATACAATTCACTTAAAAGTAAAAATAAGAAATGTAACAAAGTTGCATTTGTCATCCCTACTGAGGCTGTAAAGCATACTTCCTTACACACTAAATCTTGCCTTGCCTAGCACCTGTGTCGCAAGGTGCAGCCTGTATACTGCCACAAAATTCCATAGCTCATTTTCAGCTGTTGTGGTAGATATTAATATTGCATGTTCTTTCACAGTTAGCACAGTGATTACAATCACTGTGCTGTATGGGAAAGGCCTAAATTGAAATTCCTTCTTGATGGGAGGAACTTTTATTAGCTCTGTTTGCACGGAGTAGTAGTTAGTTGGTCTCAAGCAAAGGTTGCATGGTTTTATCTCCTACAAACTTTGGATTGCCGGCTGGGCTAGCCGGGTGGGTAAAGTGCCTGCCTGGCAACCCAAAGGTCACGGTTCGATTCCCGCCTAGGGCTTGGATCAAAGTACTGCAAAAACCTTGGGAGGTGCATTATGGCCACAGAAGCCTATGTGCCAACAACTATAAAAAAAAAAAAAAAAAATTTGGTGAGGTTCATCCAACAGACAAGCAAACTGTCCAAAGAATACATGCTGTTATAGACATACACTGAGTGGTCACTGAATTATGACCACCTATTTAATACTTCGTAGGTCCTCCTTTTGCCCTCAGTACAGCAGCTATTTGATGTGGCATTGATTCAACAAGATGTCGGAAGTGTTTGGGAGGCGTCGCAAACCAAGCTGTGTGTAATACAGTCAGCAATACAGGTATGGAGGTGATTGTTGTGTCCAGATGCCTGATGTGCCTTTCCATAGTGTCCCACAAGTGCTCAATGGGATTGATATTGGGGGAATTCGGAGGCCAATCGATATGTTGGAAGTCAGGACTGGGTTCCTCAAACCATTCCTGCATGACAAATGCCTGATGGCTTGCGCATTGTCATCTTGGAAGACACCATCACCATTCGGGAAAAAGTGTAACATAGCGGGGTGTACACAGTCACGATAGCGGAGACCACTGATACATTGTTCCACATGCACCAGGGGTCCAAATTCCTGCCAGTGAAACATGCCCCACACCATACAACCACCTCCACCAGCCTGCACTTTTGTTACCATGCATGATGGATCAAGAGCCTCATGTTGTTGATGCCAAATCCGTACACGACCATCCACGGCATGGAGTAAATAATGTGACTCATCTGACCAGCACACCTTCCAGTCTTCTAATGTCCAACTTGCATCCTCTGCACCAGGTGAGTCTTTTACACCGATGAGCCTTGGTTAGGAGAGGATGCCGTAGGGGTCGTCTGCTGGTATAGCTTATGCGAGCGTGCAATGCATAGTCATGGCAGTTATTGTTCCGGGTTGGCTCATGTTGTTATTGGGTAGTCAACTCTTCAACAGTGCTGCACCTGTATGAGTCGTCGGACCCGGCGCTTATCTCTAACATCAACCTTTTGCTGACCTTTGTAGTTTTGCCGTCAAGTCATTGTTTGACCATTTTGATGCCAGTCCTGGTACACTTTAACTATGGTAGCTCTCAAACATCCCACCAGTTCAGCCATTTGGGAAATTGAGGCACCAGCTCTTCGACCGCCCACAATCTGGCCTTTATCAAAGTCCGATAAATCCTTCCTTTTACCCATCATGCTCGGAATTTTACTACCTACTGAACCACTGACACCTTGACTATGCTAAGGTGTTAACGGGTTGCATTCAGTTTTCATAGGGGTGGTCATAATTCAGTGATCACTCAGTGTAATATACTAAGCAACTAATGTAGTAGTAGTAGTAGTGGCACATGATGCAAGAAAGCAAGTGTAGGAGCTTATGCAGCATCAGCCAAAAAAAAAAAAAAAAAAAATCACACCATTCCCTCCAAATGCCTGTCCAGTTCCTCCTTAAATTTATTTAACCTATCAACTTCCACAACGACAGATGGAAGTTTGTTCCAGCAATTAACCACAAATTTCCGCACATCTATCCTTTCTTAATTTGAACTTATGTCCCTGTAGGTTCGTAATCTGAACAAGTGGAAGGATCCCATCAGAATTCAGCGTGCTCAACCCATTCAAGGCCTTATAGACCTCAATCAGATCACAGCGCAGGTGCCTAGTCTCCAGCCACTGCAATTTGCAGAACTTAAGCCTCTCTTCGTAAGAGAATCCCTTCATTCCCCTCACCAATCGTGTTGCTCTTCTCTGTACACGCTCAAGCAAATCTACATCCTTCCTAAAATGAGGCCTCCAGACCTGTACGCAGTACTCAAGGCGTGGCCTGACCATTGCCTTATACAGAGGGACAATCACCTCCTTTTCCCTGCTAGCAAAATTCCTATATATCATTGACAAAACCCCATGACCTGCCCTAGCAGCCTGTCTGCATTGCTCAGAAAACTTCATATCTGACTGCACAATTACTCCCAGGTCTTTTTCATTTTCTACCACCTTAAGTGTGGTACCACACAGTTGGTACGTTTCTCTGGGGTTACTTCTACCCATATGCAGTACTTTGCATTTGTCAAGGTTGAACTTCAGTTGCCACTTCTTAGCCCATCTGCCCAAATTATCTAGATCCTGTTGCAGTAGCACACTGCCATTACTGTCATTAACAACCCTGCCAACCTTTGTGTCATCTGCAAACTTCGACTTTAAGCCTGATATACCTTCATCAATATCATTGATAAATACACAAAACAACAGTGGACCCAACACCGAACCCTTTGGGACTCCACTAATAACATTAGTCCACGAAGAGCAGCACCCATTGATTACCACCCTCTGTCTTCTCCCACTTAACCATCCTTTTATCCATTGTAGCAACTTACCCTTAATACCATACTGCTCCAATTTGTACAGTAGTCTTCCATGCGCAACAGTGTCAAAAGCTTTCCTGAAATCCAAGTATATGATATCAAAATTATTTTTTGCATCCAGTTCCTTTGTGACCACATCATAATAACCAATCAAATTTGTCAGACAAGACTTTCCCTTAACAAACCCATGCTGTGTTTGAATTATTGCTGCAGTCTTGTCTAGATGATCCTGCAATGCATCTTTAACCAGTGACTCCATTATTTTACCCAGAACAGAAGTTAAACTAACTGGTCTGTAATTACCCGTGTTACCCTTTGATCCACCTTTGTGAATTGGGGACACATTTGCACATCTCCAGTCCGTGGGAACCTCCCCTGAGTCCAAGGATGCTCTCATAATTATGGCTAAGGGTTTGCTTAGTTGCTTTGCCGCCTCCTTTAAAATAACTGGATAGATCCCATCCACCCCAGGTGCCTTTCTTATGTTTAACTTCAACAATTTCTCCTCCACTTTGCTCTCAGTTATTACAAAATCATTAAGCACACTGCTACAATTTGATAACCTTCTTCCATTTTCAAATTGTAATAATTCCTCACGTGTGAATGTAGATGCAAAATACTCATTCAGTTTGTTTGCTATCTGAGCAGGATCATCAACAGTTGAACCGTCGATGTCAAGTGGACCAATCATATTCATCCCCTTCCTTTTAGAGTTTATATAAGTAAAGAAATCCTTGCTGTTTTTCTTAGCATCTTTTGCCAAAGATTTCTCGTAATCCGCCTTCGCCTGCCGAACCTCCTTTGTGACCTGATTACAGACTAGCTTATATCTGCCACAGGCTTCTGCGTCACCTGATAATTTGCAAATACAATAATGTAATATGCAAACCAGCTAAGGCTATGAGGTATACACATAATAGCCTTAGTTACTTTGGTGCTTAACACACACTCCAACCAGTGAAAATTACCTGCTTAGGGCAGATCTGCCTCTATGGGTAAGCTGTCATACACCACTTGCCATCAAACTATTCCTGTACTGTTATCCTAAACCTTAGGTGTGTTCTCGGTTTCTGAGGCCTTCCTACCCAGATACTGAACTACTTCGAGCAGTTACAGACCTGTTAGCTTAACTTCTGTTCCAGGGAAAATAATGACTTCACTGGTTAGAAATTTAATGTAGGGCCATCTGGAGAGGAATGCAATAACACTGCAGTCACACCATGGATTTTTTTAGAGACAATCTTGTCTAACCACTCTGATAGGTTAGTATTATGTGGTCACAAAGGAATTAGATGCAAAAAATAATTTTGATATCATATACTTGAATTTCAGGAATGCTCTTGATGTTATTGCACATAAAACTATTGTAGTGGAGTCCCTCGGGGTTCACTATTGGGTCCATTAATGTTTTCTGTATTTATAAATGATATTGATGATGGTATACCAAGCTTAATGTCCAAGTTTGCAGACGATACGAAGGTTGGCAGGGTTGTCAAGGACACTACTGACAATATGCTGCTGCAACAGGATCTGGAAAGGTTGAGCAGATGGGCTGAGAGGTGGCAAATGAAGTTTAACATTGACAAATGTAAAGGACTACATATGGGAAACAGCAACCCCAGAGCAACGTATCAACTCTGTGATACTACATGACAGTGGTAGAGAATGAAAGGGACCTGGGGGTGGTGGTGGTGGTGCAGGCAAATATGAAGTTCTCTGAGCAGTGCAGACGGGCTGCAAGAGTAGCTCATGGTGTATCGTCAATGATATATAGGAATTTTTCTAGCAGGGTTAAGGAGGTGATTATTCCCTTGTATAAGGCAATGGTCAGGCCATACCTAGAGTACTGTATACAGGCCTGGAGGCCTCATTTCAAGAAGGATGTAGAGCTGCTGGAACGAGTACAGAGAAGGGCAACAAGATTAGTGAATGGAACAAAGGGGTGCTCTTACAAAGAAAGGCTTAAGTTTTGCAAATTACAGTGTCTGGAGACTAGGCACCAGCAAGGTGATCTGATAGAGGTGTATAAAGCCTTGAATGGTTTGAGCATGCTCAATGCCGATGGGATTCTTCCTCTTGCTCAGAATAATCACCTGAGAGGGCATAAATTCAAATTGAGGAAAGACAGATGTAGGCTAGACGTGCGGAAATTTGCCTTTAGCCAGCGGGTGGTTGGTTGGTGGAACAGACTTTCATCCCTTGTCGTGGAAGTTGATAGCTTAAATAGATTCAAGGCAGAACTAGACAGACATTTGGAGTGAGTGGATGGATGAAATGAGAAGGTTGCTTTTTTTTCTTTTTTTTTTTTTTTTTTTGGCTGATGCTATATAAGCTTGCTTTCTTGCATCATGTGTCTTTACTAATGCTGATGTGGGGACATAAATTTAAGTTGAGGATGAATGGATGCAGAATAGAGCAGAAGTTTGCCTTCAGTCAGTGGATGGTTAATTGTTGGAACAAGCTTCCATCTGTTGTTGTGGAAGTGGATGGTTTGAATAAATTCAAGGAAGAACTAGACTAATTCTTGGAGTTTATGGACGGGAACAATGTATAAATTTTTTTTTTTTTTTTTTTTTGTGGCTAATGTTATATAAGCTTGCTTTCTTTTATCATTTGCTACAACCTCTCCAGTACATAGGGACTTATTCTGAATTTAGAGATGCTCTCATAATTATGGCTAAGGGTTTTCTTACCTCCTTACCTAAAATTATTGAAATTTGCAGCCTCCCTTATAATTGGATAGATCCCATCCTCTCAGGTGCCTTTCTTATGTTTAGCTTCAACAATTTTTCTTTCACTGTCTTCTCATTTATCCCCAAATCATTTAGCTCCATGTTAGAATTTGATAAATTTCTGGTTTTGATAAATTTGATAAATTTCAGTTTCTCAGCAATCTAGCTGGATCATCAACATTTGAACCACAGACCTTAAGCAGACCAATGCGATTCAACACCTTCCTTCTACTGTTAATATAAGTAAAGAAGGTGCTGCTGCTTTTCTTTACATTCTTGGCCAGCAACTTCTTGTAGTTTGTCTTAGCTTACCTAACCTCCTTTGTGGCTTGATTACCAATTGGGTTACATCTTCCATAATCTTCTGTATCACCTGATAAATTATACACATCGCATGCATTTTTCTCTCCTTAGATGCTCATGTGCCATAAAAACCAAATCAAACCAAACCAAACATTTTTACTCTCTCACATTAGTTCATTTGACATCCATTTAGGAGCAAGTTTTTTTTTTTATTGCTAAGAAACAGTTTATTAAAGAAATATCCTACATGCAGAATATGTATTAGTTAACATCTAATTATTAAAATCATGAATAGTAAGTTATTAGTTTGCCTGTTTATTTTGCCAATGTTTTCCTATCTGAAGTTTTTAGTCCCAATTTTTAATTTTGATTTTAAATAATTTATAACTAATAATTTTAGTTTTTTGTTTTTCATCCCCCAGAGTATATTTCATTTATCTATTATAAATATTAGAGATCAGACAAATATTCTTTTTATTCCTGAGGCTTACAATAACACTTTTTAATGAACTGAAACTTTGTAATTGCAATTGCTTTATTACACCTTTAAGAGTTGTGGTGTATATGAAAACATAAATAACTCTATTTTAGAAAAGGGAATAATTTTTGCATTCATTTGTCAAAATGATGAACATTAAAAAAAAAAAATTAAAGGCTAGATACCAAGTGTGTGAAAGATCCTTAGTGAATCTAGACGTTAGTAATGAAGTGTAGAATATTTGAAGGAGGGGGAGGACTTCATAAAAATTCTTTATTCAAGGGATTTTTATGAAGTCAATATGTTTTCAGACCACTTATAAGAAGCCTTCACTGGACAGGTTTTTCACTTGCTGTTACTATAAGTAGTATCAAAATGATGCAGTGCAGCAAAATGTATACAGCATTACTATGAAGAAATTACCACTTTGTGTGCCCATCCATTCTAATTTTACCAGTCTTTATAAATTTATTCAAAGTACCCACTTCCACAACACCAGGTGGAAATTTATTTGCAACAGTTAGTTGTTTTGACTAAAGCCAAATTTATATATATCTGTTCTGCAACTTCTCTTTTCCAATTTAATTTCTTTGCTTACATGTGTCATTTAAAAAGGACTAAAGCAGTGCCATCAGTTTATTCAACCCATTTATAAGCCCCAAACACTTCAACCAGGCTGACCTTGCTGAAATTTACAGAACTCAAGTCTTTCTTGGCAACAACAACACCCTTTTGTGGGCTGTGATTAATCTTGCTTTTCTTGCACCCCTACAACAGACCTATATCTGTCCTAAAATGAGGCTTTGAAACCTATACAGTATTCAAGATGTGGCTTAACTGTTGTCTGCTAGAAAAATAACAACCTATAATTGTCTGACTCCCATAAGTTATTTTAGCAGCTGGACTGCACTGCTCAGAGAACTTCATAAGAGACTGTCATTTTCATTAATATTATCCATATATTGCAAGAAAGTCTGAGGCTTTTGCCGCAGCAGCCAAAAAAATATATATATAATAAAAAAATGAAAATAATAAAAATAAATAAAATAATAATAATTAATAAAATAAACCACTTATCTCTCTCTCTCCCCCCCCCCACCCACACACACATAGGTATATATCTGGTTGAGCTTTGAATTTCCCCAAGCTGTTGGCCTTCCATTTATGGAGGCAACTTATTCCAGTAATTCAGTAATTAACAGCTCAATGGCTGAAACTTCCTGCAACTCCCCTTAATTTGAATTTGTAGCCCCTATTTCTGGACTCTTATAAGTTTATCAAGTGGAAATCTGCTGTACACCAATGGAAACAGTGAAAGGAGTGAAGGTGGAATTGGGTTTCTGGTCCATAAAGATTTTAAAAACAACATTTTGGAATTCAAAAGTACATCACCAAGAGTGTCAAGACTAATACTCAAGATTTCTAAGAGATACAAGCTAAAGATTATAATGATTTATGCACCAACATCGAGCCATGATGATGAAGAGGTTGAAGAAATGTACACTGAAATTGAGAGTCTTCTAGATGAGCAGAAAACCCACTACACTATTATTATGGGAGACTTCAATGCTAAGGTTGGAAAAAGACAAAACAGCACAGAAAGGGGAACTATAGGAAATTTTGGAATTGGTGAAAGAAATGAAAGAGGTGAAAGACTTGTGGAATTTGCAGAATCTCAAGGACTGTCAGTAATGAACACTTTTTTCAAGAAAAGGGTGAACAGAAAGTGGACATGGAAGAGTCCAAATGGATTAACTACTAATGAAATCGACTTCATCCTCACTAACAGAAGATATATTGTGAATGATATTACCGTCCTGAATAAGGTAAATGTTGGAAGTGATCACAGAATGGTAAGATGTACACTTGATATAGATGTAGGAAAGGAAAGGAAAAAACTGACTCGAGTAAATAATACAAAGGTCTTTGAAATAACAGAGGAGGAGAAAAAGCAGTATGTACTGGAACTTAAGAACAAGTTTGAGCTTCTGAAGACTGCTCAGAACCAAGATATCGACGAGGAATATTACAACTTTCTGAAAGTGATAAAGCCCAAGAAACCTATAGGGAAACAGAAATCCAAAGAAGAAAAAATTAGTCAAGAAACACTTGTCATGATGAACCAAAGACGACAAATGAAGAGCAAGAAAAACACTGACAGGGAGAAAATTGAGTATACTGAGTTATGCAAAGCCATTAGAAAGAAACTCAGAGAGGACATAAGAAGATTTAACACAAGAAAAGTAGAACAAGCATTAAGGGAAAACAAAGGATTTAAATCAGCAGCCATGAGCAGTAATACAGAAAGACAAATGATACTGAAACTGAAGAATAGTGATGGTGTACTTATAAACAGCAGAGAAGGCATAATTCAAATAGCAGAAGACTACTATAGAGAATTATACAAGGAGCAGGGGAATGATGCCAGCAGTGGGGAAGATGGATTGCAAAGTAGCAACACATACGACATACCCAATATTCTTCCTGATGAGGTAGAGCATGCATTGAAGAAAATGAAGAATCAGAAAGCCCCGGGGGAAGATGAAGTTACTGTAGAGTTGTTAAAATTGGGAGGAAGAGACATAACACAAAAACTGGCAAGGCTCTTCACAAAGTGCATTAGAAAAGGTGTGACGCCTAAGCAGTGGAATAATGCAATCATAGTTTTGCTGTATAAGAAAGGAGATAAATCAGAAATTGGAAATTATAGACCAATTAGCTTGTTATCCCACATCTACAAGTTGTTCACAAGGGTCATTACTAACAGATTAGAAAGAATACTGGATGAGAATCAACCGAAAGAGCAAGCTGGCTTTAGGACAGGATTCTCAACTATGGATCACCTTCATGTAATATCACAGCTAATGGAGAAAGCAAATGAATATAAAACACCATTATGCCTGGCATTTGTGGATTATGAAAAGGCATTTGACTCCATACAGCATAAGGCAATGTTTCGGGCACTGGAAAGACAAGGCATTGATACCCCATATATTATGATTTTGAAGAAAATATACGAGAGTGCTACCTCCTTTATTAGACTAGACAAAGACAGTAGGAAATTTAAAATTGAGAAAGGAGTTCGACAAGGAGACACAATATCTCCGAAGCTGTTTACTGCTGCCCTTGAGGAAGCTTTCAGAAGATTAGACTGGTCGCAGAAAGGAGTCAATGTGAATGGAGAGTACCTAAACCATTTACGATTTGCAGATGACATTGTGGTCATAAGCCATGATCCCAAAGAATTAGAGGAAAATCTTAATCAGTTATGCACAGCTAGTAAGGATTTTGGACTAAAGATGAATATGGCTAAAACAAAAGTAATGATGAACAAGTATGCCACAGAAAGGGAAATAATGATTGAAGGAGCAGTAATTGAAAAGGTGGAGTCATATACTTATCTGGGACAAGTTATTAGCTGTAATAATGATAAATGGCTGGAAGTCAAGAGGAGAATAAATTTTGGATGGATAGCATTCAGGAAATATAGTCACATACTGAAGAGCAATATCCCAGTTTGTCTGAAACGTAAAATAATGGACCAATGTATACTCCCCATCATGACTTATGGAAGTGAAACTTGGGCACTCACCAAAAGAATGGAAGAGAAGCTGAGAACTACACAGCGAAGAATGGAACGAATCATATTGGGAATAAGACTGTTAGATAAGAAGAGAAACACATGGATTAGGCAACAAACTCAAGTAAAGGACATTCTTATCAAAACTAAAGAACTAAAATGGTCTTGGGCAGGACACATAGCTCGAAGACATGATGACAGATGGACTAAGAAAATAACAGAATGGTATCCAAGAGGAGCTAGAAGAAAACCTGGAAGACAAAGGCGGAGATGGATAGATGAAATTCATGAGTTTGTGGGTAGTAAATGGATGTCCAGTGCTCAAAACAGAAGGAACTGGAAAGTTGCTGGAGAGGCCTTCATCCTGCAGTGGATTGAAAATGGCTGATGATGATGATGATGATTTCTGGACTCATTTATAACAGTGAAATATCATCCTTGTTCATTTTATTTTCACGTCTCACAGCTCCTCTAAGGTGTCAAGTTTTCAAGCTCTGCAGCCCACATATTCAGTCTCTCTTCTCATACGGATACCCTTTAGCCAGTCCCACCAGACACATTTCCTGGCTTTGGACCTTTCAAAAAACTCAGTCTATTTTTAGGTCTTAAACCTGGACACTTAGAGGGGGAATTGGCATTCTCTGTGTTATCAGACACTCAGTCGAAAACACTAATGGATCCAATATCTTTCTATTTTAGAAGATTTAGGAGAAGTCCTGTTGGCCTGCCTCCCTAAAATGCACTCATGCACACCTTCTCTTTGGTAAACCCTGTTATATCACTTTTGTGGCAACGAATATGTAGAGCGGTTCTCTTCAAGATCAAATCCTCCAGAACTTTGACAACACGACGAAACAAATGGCCTTCAGTCCCCCAGTGGCTTTCACTCTCCCTCTTATGGCAGCGAGAGGATCATCAGAGTGCGAGCAGAAGATATATGTCAAGAATCTCTGGATATGACCAGGCTCCCATGAACAAAAACTGAACTTGGCTTGTTACAACGTAAGATCGCTCATTGGTGAAGATAGATATTAGAGCTGGAAAAGGAATTAGAAAATCTGAATTGGAATATCATTGGCATGGCTGAAACAAGAAGAAGAAATGAATCACTTATCGAGTGGAAATCTGCTGTACAACAATGGAAGCAGTGAAGGTAAGAGTTGGCTTTTTTTGGTCCATAAAGATATAAAAAACACAACATTTTGGAATTCAAAAGTACATCACCAAGGGTGTCAAGACTACTACTCAGGATTTCTAAGAGGTACAAACTGAAGATCAAAACTCACTACACCATCATTATAGGGGACTTCAGTGCTAAGGTTTGAAAGAGACAAAACAGCACAGAAAGGGAAACTATAGGAAATTATGGAATTGTTGAAAGAAATGAGAGGTGAAAGACTTGTGGAATTTGCAGAATCTCGAGGAATGTCGGTAATGAAAATTTTTTCAAGAAAAGGATGAACAGAAAGTAGATGTGAAAAGACCCAAATGGATTAACAACTAATGAAATTGACTTCATCCTCACTAACAGAAGATATATTGTGAACGATGTTACCATCTTGAACAAGGTGAATGTTGGAAGTGATCGCAGAATGGTAAGATTGCATTCTTGATATAGATGTAAGAAAAGAAAGGGAAAAACTGACTCGAGTAAATAATACAAAGGTCTTTGAGATAACAGAAGAGGGAGAAAAAGCAGTATATACTGGAACTTAAGAACAAGTTTGAGCTTCTGCAAACCTTTCAGGACCAAGATGTCAATGAGGAACACAACAAATTTCTGAAAGTGATAAAGTCCAGGAAACCTATAGGTAAAAAGAAATCCAAAGAAGAAAAAATTAGTAAAGAAACACTTGTCATGATGAACTGAAGACGACAAATGAAGAGAAAGATAAAGACTGACAAGGACAAAATTGAGTGTACTGAGTCATGCAAAGCCATTAGAAAGAGGCTCAGAGAGGACATAAGTAGGTTTAACACAAGAAAAGTAGAACAAGCATTAAGGGAAAACAAAGGATCAGGAGGCATGAGCAGTAATACAGAAAGACAAATGATACTGAATCCGAAGGATAGTGATGGTGTATTTATAAATAGCAGACAAGGCATAATTCAAATAGCAGAAGACTACTATAAAGTATTATGTAAAGAGCAAGGGAATGATGCTGGCAGTAGGGAAGATGGATCACAAATTTGCAACACATGACATACCCGATATCCTTCATGATGAGAAAGAACATGCATTGAAGAAAATGAAGAATCAGAAAGCCTCAGGTGAAGATGAAGTTACTGTAGAGTTGATAATATTGGGAGGAAGAGACATGACACAGAAACTGGCAAGACTTGACAAAATACATTAGGAAAGGCGTGATGCTAAGGAGTGGAATAATGCAATCATAATTTTGCTGTATAAGAAAGGAGACAAATCAGAAATTATAGACCTGTTGTTAACTTGTTGCCCCACATCTACAAGTTGTTCACAAGGGCCAGTCATCACTAATAGATTAGCATTAGTAGAGGCATATGATGCAAGAAAGCAAGCTTATGCAGCATCAGCCAAAAAAAAGGCACCTCCGTAGCCAGGTGGGTAGGAGCAGCAGTGCGTAGCACGCGCTTCTTGCGGGGTTCGAGCCCATGACCACCAAATATAGAGGATGCGGAAAGATCAGGTATGACCACTGCATATCTCCGGAGCAATATGGCTTTAGTTGCTAATGCTCCTAAAAACCAAATAACAACATCAGCCAAAAAAAAAAAAAAAAAAACCCACTCCCATTTCACCCCTCTGTTCATTTGAAATACCTGTCCAGCTGAGCCTTAAATATATTTAGGCTATCAACTTCCACAACAGGAGATGGAAGTCTGTTCCACCAACCAACTACCCATTGGCTAAAAGCAAATTTCCGCATATTTATCCTACATCTGTCTTTCCTCAATTTGAATTTATGCCCTCCTAGGTGATTATTCTGAGCAAGAGGAAGAATCCCATCTGCATTGAGCATGCTCAAACCATTCAAGGCTTTATACACCTCTATCTGATCACCTTGCCGGTGCCTAGTCTCCAGACACTGTAATTTGCAAAACTTAAGCCTTTCTTCATAAGAGCACCCCTTTGTTCCATTCACTAATCTTGTTGCCCTTCTCTGTACTCGTCCCAGCATCTCTACATCCTTCTTGAAATGAGGCCTTCAGACCTGTATACAGTACTGAAGGTGTGGCCTGACCATTGCCTTATACAAGGGAATAATCACCTCCTTATCCCTGCTAGAAAAATTCCTGTATATCATTGACAAGACACCATGAGCTACTTTGCAGACTATCTGCACTGCTCAGAAAACTTCATATCTGCCTTACCCCAGGTCTTTTTCATTCTCTACCACTGTCAGTGTAGTACCACAGAGTTGATACGTTGCTCTGGGATTACTGTTTCCGATATGTCAATGTTTCCAATATTTTTAACATTTGTCAATGTTAAACTTCATTTGCCACCTCTCAGCCCATCTGATCAACTTTTCCAGATCCTGTTGCAGCAGCATAGCATCAGTAGTGTTCTTAACAACCCTGCCAACCTTCGTATCATCTGCAAACTTGGACATTATGCCTGATATACCATCATCAATATCATTTATAAATACAGAAAACAACAATGGACCCAACACTGAACCCTGAGGGACTCCACTAATAACATTAGTCCACCATGAGCAGTGTCCATTGATTACCACTTTCTGTCTTCTCCCCCTCAACCATCCCTTTATCCATAGCAGTAATTTGCCTCCAGTGCCACACTGCTCCAATTTGTGCAGCAGTCTTCCATGTGCAACAGTATCAAAAGCCTTTCCAAGATCCAAATATATGATATCAAAGTTATTCCCTGCATCCAGTTCCTTTGTGACCACATCATAGTATCCAATCAAATTGGTCAGGCAAGACTTTCCCTTAACAAAACCATGCTGTGTCCGAGCTATAACTGAAGTCTTGTCTAGATGATCCTGCAGTGCTTCTTTAACCAGTGCCTCCATTAATTTTCCTGGAACAGAAGTTAAACTCACAGGTCTATAATTACTTGTGTCAGCCTTTTATCATCCTTTGTGAATTGGGGTCACATTTGCACATCTCCAGTCTATGGGTACCTCCCCTAAGTCCAAAGAAGCTCTCATAATTATGGCTAAGGGTTTGCTTACTTCCTTTGCTGCCTCCTTTAATATAACTGAATAGATCCCATCCACCCTGGGTGCCTTTTTTATGTTTATCCTCAACAATTTGTCCTCCACTTTCCTCTCAGTTATTATAAAATCATCTAGCTCACTAGCTCTTTTGGTTGATTCTCATCAACCGAAAGAGCAAGCTGGCTTTAGGGCAGGATTCTCAACTATGAATCACCTTCACGTAATATCACAGCTAATGGAGATGAATTAAGAAAATAACAGAATGTTACCCTAGGAGCTAAAAAAAACCTGGATGACAACGGAGATGGATAGATGAAATTCAAGAGTACGTGGGTAATAAATGGATGGCCATTGCACAAAACAGAAGGAACTGGAAAGTTGCTGGAGAGGCCTTCATCTTGCAGTGGATTGAAAATACCTGATGATGATACCTGGGCACGGTATTCCAAGTGTTGTCTCAAAATTGCCTTATACAGTGGTATTATGATCTCCCACAAGGAAATATTTGATAAACCATTTATACGGCACTGGAACCCTTCTTGCCACCTGTTTAAACTGCTCAGAGAATGTGATGCCCAACCATATAACTCCTAAATGACTTCCTTCCTCCACTGTTTTTTTTTTTCAGCCCTACCAAGTGGGAAAGTTATTTTGGGGTCACTATTCCCCAGTTGTAGACCTTCCATTTTGCATTAAAAGTTAACTACCACTTTACTGACCATTTGCAAAGTTTATCTATCATCCTGAACAGGCTGTCCTTTGCACTGTTCATTAACTAATCTACTAACCTTGATATCATCTGCAAATTTTGACATCATGCCCTCTGTTCTTTTGTTGATATCATTTAAGAAAATAAAAAAAAAGTGTGGTCCCAGTAGTGATCCTTGGAGAATCTTCACTTCTTGTATTAGCCCAATCTGAAGAATAGCCATTAATTACAAACCTCTGTCTCCTGCCCTGCAGCCATCCTGCAATCCATCAAGGATTTTCCATGTGATTCCAACACATCCCAGCTTATACAGTAATCTCTTGTATGGACTGAATTAAATGCTTTGCTGAAAGCTAAGTAAAATGTTGATATAATTTCCTACATCCAGCTCATGAGTTACAGTCAAAATAGCTACCAGGAAAATTATGTTAAATGTGATTTTATCCTTTACAACACTATGCTGAATTTTCTTCATAATTCCATTTCTATTGAAATGGGCCTGTAATGCATTCTTTATTATTGCCTCCCTGATTTTCACTACTGCCCCAATTCACTTTTAAAGCTACCTTTATATATTGGTGATACATTTGCACTTCGGACAAAGGGAATAACTCCTGAGTCTAGTGACAACTCCATAATAAATCTCAATGGTTCAATGCACTCTCTCTTGCTTTCTTTCTCAAAATTACTTATATCCCATTAACTCCAGGGCTTTACTTACCTTTACGCTCAAAAGTTTTTCTAACAAATAGTTAAAATCAAATAAAATCATTAATTTTATGCTTTCCAGCTTCACCTGCACAGTTTATCCTCACCTAGAAGGGACTTTGTGCTGTAAATATCAGTGCAAAGTTCAATTTATCTACAACTTTCCTGCATCCATCATCATCATTTAAGGGTCCAATCAGATTTGCTCTTTCCCTCTTAGTATTCATGTACAAGAAAACTCCTTGTCCTCATTCTTTGCTTTCTTAGCAAGGGATTTCTCATCAGCTTTTGTCAGTGGAACTTTTTCTGTGATATTGATAAATTTGTAGCTGTTATAGGCTTCAGTAATTTTATCGCTTTATAACTTTTCTACACCTTTTTTTTTTCTGATAAACTAGCTGATTCATTATTCATCCATTTCTTGTGTTACATTTTCTTAATGGTATGCATGCTTTCAAGGCTTCTGTGTCCATCACTTTCAAGTTATACTATAATTCTAATATATTTGCACTCTGTGAGCTATCTCCCCAGTGGATAGAGGCTATGTCAGAATTGTTTTCGACCTTTTTTTTTTAATAACGGCACCCCTAAGTAATTTATTGTATTTTGCGGCACCCCTACTCAATTTTCTGTTTGTTAGATCCGATTCTCTCTCAGTATATATATATAATATTAAAAAAATGTGTTATATTAGCATTAGCAAAGGCACATGATGCAAGAAAGCAAGCTTATATAGCATCAGCCAAAAAAAAAAAAAAAAAAAAAAAAATTATTATTTTACCCATCCACTTGCTCCGAATGTTTGTCAAGTTCTGCCTTGAATCTATTTAAGCTATCAACTTTTACAATGACAGATGGAAGTTTGTTCTAGCAATCAACCACCCACTGGCTAAAGGCAAACTTCCGCACATCTCCTTAGCTGCCAATGCACCATAAAAAATCAAATCTGCACATCTATCCTACAACCGTCTTTCCTCAATTTGAATTTATGTCCTCTCAGGCGATTATTCTAAGCAAGAGGAAGGATCCCATCCACATTGAGCATGCTCAAACCATTCAAGGCTTTATACACCTCAACCAGATCACAGGTGCCTAGTCTCCAGACACTGTAATTTGCAAAACTTAATTATGGCTAAGAGTTTGCTTACTTCCTTTGCCATCTCCTTTAATATAACTGGATAGATACCATCCACCCCATAAAGTGGAGGAGAAATTGTTTATCTTCAACAATTTCTTCTCCACTTTACTCTCAGTTATTACAAGATTATTATCAGAGTTGAATACACCTCTGGCATTCCCCTCAAATATGATTGTTATTACAATAATATAACTATAAACAAAATTACAATTCATAATACAAATTATATATATATATATAATTTTATTCTTTATACAGAAGTACTAAATACACATCAATTATAGATCACCACAAAATTAAAAAGATGGCTTACACCTTTTTATAATGAAATCAACATATAAATTTAAAAAAAAAATAAAAAATTTAAGTAACTTTATCCCAAATTATGTAGCACCCCTGGAATGTTGTTGTGGCACTATGGTTGAAAACCACTGCCCTTTGTAATGACTGTTATAATCTTCCTTCCCAAAATTGTAACCCATTTCTTCTCTCTCCTTATCATCCAAATTAGAACTCTGTGATCACTCACAGCTAATGGCTCCTATACTCTCAGCCCTTTGATATCACTGGTTCATGGGTTCTAGAATATTTTTTTCCCAAGCATTTTTCCTAACATGTTGATAATATAAATAACAATCTAGTGGATTTAAAAATTTTATTCTTAATGTTAAGTTTCCTTTCCACTTGCTCCAATCAATTAGGGACAATTGAAATTATCTGTAATGAGACATTTACTTGCCCATTCCATTTGTATGTAGATGCTCCCATCATAATCTTTGTAACCTTCTGATCTGTAGATTATTTCTACTAATTTATATCTTTGCTTCCAGCTATCTCACACCACACGTTCTGTAGTAACTGCATGACTTCTGAATCTGGGATAGCTTTTAGCGTTAGTTAGTAGTGGCATATAATGCAAGAAAGCAAGCTTATACAGCATCAGCAAAAAAAAAAAAAAAAACACTTCCCATTCACCTATTCATTCACTACATAAGTTTGTCTAGTTCTTGAATTTTTTTATGCCATCATCTTCCACAATAACAGATGGAAGTTTCTTTCAACGATCAACCACTTTCTGGCTAAAGACAAATTCCCACACATCTATTCTGCAACAATCTTTCCTCAGTTGGAATTCAGTTATACTCCCTCAGGCATATAATCTGAGCAAGAGAAAGAATTCCATTAGCATTGAGCTTGCTCAAGCCATTCAAGCAGTAGTGTAGCTACCCTTTTTCGGGCCTGCAGGCAAAGAACATGTTCCGGCCCCTACTTAATTAATGAAAATTGCAAAAAGAGGAGGCAGCCAAAGACGCTGGGTCCCTAAAGGGCCCGGAGGCAATTGCCTTGCCTGCCTACATGGTAACTATGCCACTGCATTCAAAGCCTTAAACACATCAATCACATCACCTCACAGGTGCATAGTCTCCAGACGCTGCCAATTTGCAGAACTTAAGCCTTTCTTGGAAAGAGCAACTCTTTTGTATAATCCGTGATATCACCCCAAGGACTCACATCTGGTGAGTATGGGCTTGGCAAACCCAGGGTCCTGAGCTGGATATCATCATTCTTTTCCTTCTTGCCTTCTTGGGATTCCCTTCTACTTCTGACTCTCTCTCTCTCTCAGGGTAATGCAGCAATTTTTTTTTTTTTTTTTGGCTGGTGCAGTATAAGCCTCAGGCTTCCTTGCACTATATGGCTAATAATAATTCTTTATGCATGCAAGCATTATTTTGAACAGTGTCTTTTAATACAGCATATCTTTTAATGGCAGCTGTCTTTCAATGCAACAAAATGCAAGGTTGAGAATAGCAACACCCAAAATAACTTACTCACACAGAATTTAACTTATACTTAGTGGAGTTGAATTAACCTTAGACAGGACCGTTTTAAGAACTCTTGGGGTCCCTGGCGAATTTCCAGATATGGCTCCTGTTCAGTTTAAATTTTGTTTTAATTTTTTTCTGGGTCTGTCTTAGTTACATTCTTAACTCCAGTGCTTTTTTTGTAAAAAAAATAGGTCCCGGTACTCATTCTTTTGCTATCAGGAAAAATGAAAATTAAAATACTCTAAAAAATTTCCTGATATTGTTACTTTAGTAGTAATGTGTTTTTGAACAACAAATTAAGTATATTAACACAGTTTATTAAGCATAAATTTGTTATTTAAGTATATAAAAAAAATAAGTAAAATGTGAGTAAAATAAATAATAAGTAAAAATAATTTCATAATAAAGTTTTTGTGAATATTCCAAATTTTTATTAAGTTCATCCAACACACTATGCTGACTTCTTTTCTTCTGTTTGTGTCTGTTGCTGAATGCCATTTCCGAAGCAGCCATGAATTGACATATTTGCTGGATTGAAGTGTGTCACCGGTGGGCCTACAATAGAGAAGAAATTGTTTTTGTCATCGACAAAGCTCTGGTTGGGTTAGTGATCAGATTCATTTGTGAAAATCCTCGTTCACATTCATCGATGAAATTGGTATGGCCCCTGTTCAGGGGCCATACCAATCTGATGAACACTCTTGAGTGTTCATCAGATGCTTCAATTCTTCCGAAACCATCTTATCAATTAGGTACCCCCGAAATCCCTGAATTGTATCTCTGTAACCTAATTGACAATTTTCTAACTTCATTTTCACCAAATGCCAACATTTCACGTTTAGAAGGTTTAATACCTTTGTTGTCCTCATTTTCATTCTCTCATCATTGATATTGTCACTAGTTCTTTGAACTAGTTGTTAAATTTGAATTTTTTTTTTTTTTTTTTTTGAAATTGGCCAACATTCCGGTGTCATTCGGATATTCAGGATATTCAGGACCAAGTAAACAGAGATAAGGAAAATTTACGGAAAAATGTGGATAATGCACTTCCCTCAAAACAACAGATGATTATTTGTCGTGGTAAAAGGAAACCACTCTCTCCTAATTCTCAAACGGGACGCTTATAGTTGATTCACAGCAGTGTCCAACCTACAGCCTGTGAGGAAAGTGAACTAAAACAGAAATTTAAATTTTGTTAATTATCAAAAAATGTTCTCATTAAATGTTTTGTTCAGTAAATGTAATTGTGTATGTACAGGCATACCTCGGTTAACGTTACCTCTGATAACGAAGCCTCGATATAACGAAGTCCGCAATTTCAAGCCCCATTTAACATAAAAAAATATTCCATTTTTGTTTAATCACCTGAAATCTAAACAAACTGAAGAAATTACGGAAACATTTGGGGCTTCTCGTGGTTGGTTCGAGAAATTTAAAAAACGGGCCAGGATTCATAGTGTAAAATTAACAGGAGAAACTACAAGTGCAGATGTTGAAGTTGCAAATAAGTTTCCAGAAAAACTAAAGGAAACAATTAAACGTGAAAATTTTCCACCAAATTTGGTGTTATGTTGACGAAAGCGGTTTGTTCTGGAAACGGCTACCAACAAAAAGCTTCATTTCTATTGAAGAAAAATCAGCTGCTGGGTTCAAAGCAGCCAAAGACCGTTTAACGTTACTCTTTGGATCAAATGCCTCTGGCGATTATAAATTAAAATCGTTATTAGTTTACCATTCAGAAAATCCGAGGGCGTTAAAAGGTAACATAAAAATGAATTTACCTGTAATATGGAAAGCAAATAGAAAAGCGTGGGTTACCAAGGAGTTATTTACTGATTGGTTTGTTAACCACTTTTGTCCTGGAGTAAAACAGTACATATTGTCAAAAAAACAACTTTGAAGAAAAAGCTCTTTTGTTGTTAGACAATGCTCCGGGACATCCTACTGATCTTAACACGTTGGACACATGCATTCCTGTCAAAGTTGTGTTTCTTCCAGCAACCACAACTTCCCTGATTCAACCATTGGATCAGGGAGTAATAGCATCATTTAAAGCTTATTATCTGCGTCGAACTTTAAGCAATTTAACTGAACTAGAGGATAAAGAGGAAATGACAGTTAAAACTTTTTGGAAAAACTACACCATTAAAAACGCAAGAAAGCATTGATAGTTCTTGGAAAGAAGTCACTAAGAAATGCTTAAATGGAGTTTGGTGCAAAATATGGCCAGAAGTTGTACTAGAAGAAGAAAATAACATCCAAGAAATTAGAAATGAAGTTATCCAGATGGCTCAATCAATAGGTTTCGAAAATGTCGATGAAGAGGATGTTAGAAATTTATTGAATGTAGAAGATGATGGTTTTTCAGTGGAAGATTTAGAAAGCCTTGTTAGCAACGAAGACAAAGATAATGAATGCGAAGTTAAAGAAGTTCCTGCCGAAAAAGTGTTAACAACCAAAGATTTAAAAAGGTGCTTAAATGATATTGAAAACGTTTTAAATTTTTTTAGTGAAAATGATCCTGACTTAGGAAGACGTGTTATAGTTAAGCGATCAGTGTTAAATGCAATAACTCCGTATAGGCAATTATGAAAGAGAAAAAAAGCATAAACAATCGACTTTAACCTCATATTTTAAAATGTGATTTCACTTTGTATGTAAGTTGACTGTTTATTTAATAAAACTTTTCTTTGTTCGAAAAAAAGCTTTTCATTTTCTTTACGTAGGAACGTATCCCTATTCTGGCCATAGTATTTTTACCTCTGAAAACGAAGTTTCGCTTAACGAAGTAATTTCGTGGAACGCATCCTATTCGTTAATCGAAGTATGCCTGTACTTAATAAAATTTCCGAATATTTTCAATTTTTCTTTTACATGTAACAAGATATGGAGACATGTAACACTAATTTTTCTCGAATCACTCTGTGCGGCCCGTAAAAGAAATCTAATTTTGAATTTTTTTTTTGAATATGGCCCCTGTACGGGAAAATTGTATTTGTTTTTGTATGGGTGGCTCCTAGAACTGAAGTTAATCTCCGCCTTGTTGCTCTGTCAAGGTAAGGCCAGTGTGTGTGTCATTTTATTAAAAAAAAAAAAAAGCTTGTGTATGTGTTCTGTAGTGTAGTGTTGTGTATTGGCCTTTTGGCTACCTGGAAGCAGTGATCACCTGGACTTCCGCATCCAAGTACTCAACCCTAGCTGCAGGAAGGCAAGGCCTCTCCTACTATCTGCTCGCCCTCCTCCCTGGGGAACAAGATTCCCAGGGAAGAAAAGAAAACTAGAGTCAGGTGAAGAGGAGGGGGACTTCCCTGGCCCAGGGGAGCCCCGGTCCAGGATAAATTGCTAGGAAAAAAATTTAAAAAAAAACGAGAGTGGGTGAGAGGTTGCTAGCCTGGCCTGGGTGGTGAAAAGGTTGGATACCACTGCAGTAGAAGGTTGACGAAAGCCCGAAAGCACCAGTGTGACTTCTCTGTATGTGGGACAGATAGTCGGATAGGTATTATGAGTACCCCTAAGTTGTAGAATGTTAATCCCGTTAGCTCTCTTAATTCTTGCAGCAGCACTAATTGCCTAAATTGCCTGAAGGCCAGAAATGCGAACAGTGTGTACCGAGTTAAACCTGTCCTAATCCATTCTTTAAATGAAAATTTTCTTTGCTCAATGGAAGCTATTTTAAATGTAACTTCCAAGGGTGAAATTCAAAAAAAATTTGCTATAAAAGGAGTTCATTAAACAGAGGTCTGACTGAGTAATTTAGAATTCTAAAAATGGTTATAAAGTTTTATACAGAAAATATCTTAACAATAGACAGTGAAAAATGCAAATTTAGTTAAATAACTTTAAGCTTATTTCAATAGTAGGCACATGTGAAAAAAATTTACGGAATATTACAAATTTCGAGGTGTACTGCATCCAAATGTCACACGTCACTGTTAATAAAGGTGCCAGTATGGTGTACCTTGCATACTGTCCCAAAAAAAGAACTGCCAACCCCTATTTATTAAAAGAGCTACTGGAAACTATGCTCCATCACCACGTCAGGATTGAAACCCGTCGATGGAGTTTTTTTTATTTATTTATTTATTTATTTATTTATTATTCTCTTTCTTGTTTTTCTTTTTTAATTTTTTTTTCCTTTTTTAAATTTATTTTTATATTTTTTGAAATCTTTAATTCGTATGAAATTTGTTAGAAATATGGAGAAAATACCTATGAACAACTTTAAGAAAAGGTTTTTTACAAAAATTATAAAAGTGATTTTCGACATTTCAAAGTGGCAAACTTCTGGATGACATCATTAAAATCAATGTTTTGTAAAAGCTCATTCTTTATTACTCATTCTCTATTAAACTTAAATGATTTAAACACAAATGGTTCATATTATTTCTATATTCATTCTTTATAAACCCAGGGGCTCACATCTGGTGAGTATGGGCTTGGCGTACCCAGGGTCCTGAGCTGGATATCATCATTCTTCTCTTTCTTGATGATTCCCTTCTATTTCTGACTCTCTCTCTCTCTCTCTCTCTCTCTCTCTCTCTCTCTTTCAGGGTAACTTGGAAATTTTTTTTTTAGCTGGTGCAGCATAAACCTCAGGCTTCCTTGCACTACATGGCTAGTAATAATAATAATAATAAACTTTAACTTTGAAAATGAATATTCACTGCCTGCATTTGTCACAATCATGCTAAAAAAAAATTCTCATTGCAATTTCAATATTTGGAAATACTTGAAAATGTTTTCTCGTTGCATATGAGTTTAGAAAGCCAAAAATATTATTCGTATATCATTATGTTCCGTGTTTGTGGTGCTTTCGACTGCAACGTAACATATGGGACAGAGGGTCTTTTAAAAAATTATTTAAGATCAACAAGTGAGGTCCCCCAGTAGGCCGAGGCCCCTGGCATCCGCCTCGTGCACCCATGTGTTAAAATGGCTCAGACCTTACAGGAGATTTCATTGAGGTGTATAACGCTCCGAAAGGTGAAAGAAAACGAACAAGGGTAAAATTTTCACTGTTATGAATGATTCCAGAACTAGGAGCCATAAATTCAAATTACAGGGTGGCTGAAGTTTTATTTAAGCCAGCAAGTTAATTATTGGAGTAAGTTGCCTCTGTGAGTGTTTGAGTCTGACAGCCTGGAGAAATCCTTGATAGATAGCTACATGAGGAGGGGAGTTAAATACATGGATTATTTTTATATATATTTTTTTTTTTATTTTTTTGTCTGATACACCAAAAGACCAGATTCCTTGCACTATATACAACTAATATACATCTTGCCAATATTGGCTGTTGCAACAAAAAGAATTCTTTGGGTCGGTGGTTCCCATAACCTATTGCTGTTACTGATCGCCTAATTGGAGACATTTCTGGCACCTCCCTTGTTGAAGTCAGTGGTGATTTGTGCCATTGTTGCTCTCCAGTATGTGTGCAAGCATTACTTTGATCCATATCATCAGATAAACATGTATCTCCTTGCACCACCTTTGTTAAAATGTATCCATTCTCTGTAACATAGATTCCTTCTACTTACAAGTGTGGTCCATGCTGTTAAAAATTTCCCCAAAGAGCCTTGCAGAGCCCTTCAAGTTTTTTTGAGTTAATCTACTAGGTTTTCAGCATGTAGCCCCTCCTATCATGCCTGGAGGAATTGCAGACACAACACATTTTGATCTAACTCAGTGCTTCTCAAAGTGGGCTATATCGCCCCCTGGGGGCATTAGGCATGGAAGGGGGCGACAGGGGGGTGATAGGAATGAAAGGGGCGACAGGAGGCAGATGGAGCACCATCAATGATTGGTCGTTACAAGGGTTTTATGGCTTATTTAAAAAATGCTGTGCCAAATATTATTACTGTTCATTGTGTCATTCGCTGTCAGTATTTAGTTGCGAAAAAACTTGGTGATCAACTGCACAATTCTCTACAAACTGTTATTACTGCTATAAACAAAATTAAAGCACATTCTTTGAATGATCGTATATTTCGAAAGCTTTGTGATCAAAACAGTGAAGATTTTGAATGATTACTACTTCACTCCGAGGTTCGGTGGCTGTCAAAAGGCAACTGTGTCAACAGATTTTATGAACTCTTTGATACTGTTGTCCAGTTTTTTGAAGGTAGGAACAACGACCTTAGTAATGACCTCGAGAAAATGAAAACTGATATTACTTATCTTGCAGATTTATTTACTAGATTCAGCTCAATGAACTTACATTTACAAGGACAAGATGTAACTCTTATTAAGGCAAAAACTCAAATTTCAGCATTTATTTCAAAATTAAAGCTTTTTATGCGCAACGTAGGACGACGTGAATTGTATCAATTTCCAAATCTGTTGGAAATAGAGAAAAAAGAAAAAATAGCTGATGAAACTCTACTAAGTTTTTGTAATCATCTAGAAATGTTGCGCAAAGATATGCAGGAAAGGTTCGAAGATCTCCTTAATTTGAAAATTCTTTTTTAAATAATGACGATGATGAACGTTTTGTAGAAGAAGAATTGATTGAGTTACAAAATGAAGTTGAACTGAAGCCAAAATTTCAAAATTCATATCAGGAATTTTGGTTACAAAAAAAATCCTACTTTGTGGGGAATTGTAAAAAAATTACTTATTTCTTTTCCAACATCATATCTAGTCGAAACCGGTTTCAGTGCTGTGTGGATGTTGTTAAACGTGGCGATTTACGACTTCTACTTACAGATATTAAACCTAATATTGAAAGTTAATCAATCTCCACCAAGCTCATCCATTGCATTAAATATTAAAATATAATTAACTATTTCCATTAATGACTTATTTATGTAATTAACTTTAATTTTTATGACTTAATTTAAGTGACTATAACTGACTTTATTTATGTAGTTGTAATTTTTTACGAAGAAGGAATAAAGTGCAGTAAATAGTTTTCTTTATAATTCACACACATACATACGTTTTTGGAGGCAAACAGACAAATATTCATTTCAGTTATTTAGCTTCACTTTATATTGGTGGGCTAAAAAAAGCCCTGGCGAGGGCCTTTTTTTAGGGGGCCAGTGATCCAAAAAAGTTTGAGAAGCACTGATCTAACTCATGGCATTTTTTCAGCATAGTCCTCTAACTTCGTGGCATTTTTTCAGCATAGTCCTCTAACTTCGTGGCATTTTTTCAGCATAGTCCCATATGTTTCCAACAAATTGTCAGTTTGTGTGTGCTTAATATCATTAGTCCCCACGTGAATAATAAAGCTTCATTTAAAATCTGACAATTTGTTGGTAACATCATCAATTTCCTCATTAGTGACATTTTTCTCAGGGTGTTATTGAATGGTGAATTCTCTCTCTTCTGCAGAGAAAATTATTTTATATACAGCAAACTCTTACTTGTGCTGTCCCACTTTTAATGCTCTTTTCTTCTGAAATATCATATATTTCAATTGTGCCATGTATTTGTTAACAGCTGTAGTGCTAGCATTTAAATACTTTCCCTGCTTATATTGCTTTTTTTTTTTTTTATGATCCCGATAAAGAATAAGCTCTCTTGGTTTCTGACTTTGGGAAAGGAATGATAAAGACTGAATTCTAGGAACGATTAATCTTGCAATTCATTATTTCCTAGAAATTTTCCCCAGTACAGGTGATGTTTATTTCCTATTTCATTTAACTTATAAAAGCCACTTTTTAGTACTCAGCGTCTAGCTATTCATCATTGCATTCACACACTCTTTTGTGTGTGTGTGTTGAACATGCCATCAGTGATAGTATCATTGTTATTATGTTAATACTACCTTTATCACATTACTCATGATATGTTTACTTTAATTTAATAAAATATTTTTAAAAATTTTCATTATTTTTAAGCAAAAAAGTTGTTTCAAAAAAACAAGAGTAGTACATTAAATGTGTTAGGTTACTAAAAACCATAGCTTCATAAATGTTACAAAAAAAAAAGCTAAAAATAAAATCATTGTTATTGTTATCAAAATGTTATCTTCCCTAATTTGAAATATTGATAAAAAATTGCCTCCACAAAAAGGTTGGGGGGTCACACATAATGCTTTCCCACTTATAGTGCTTTTTAGGGCTAGCCCCTTCAGAAGTACAATAACAGGAGTTTACTGTATACATTTATTTTGCATTTTTTAAGTTCCATACACAAACCCATCTGAATCCATCTTTTCTCTCTATGTACCCATTTGAATCTTTGATAATTGTAAATTACAGCCCAAAAAAATGCCTTTTCTTCCAACTCGCTATTCTTTTAAGATCTAATAAATTCATAGGGAAAATTACTCTTTGCAGTTACCAATATAATATGGATTTTGCTTAGCAGTTTTATTGCTATGCAAAGCGACATGTACCACTTAGCTCTCTGATTGTCACTGCAAAATGTTGCGTTGGTGGACCATTGTAGGTTTCTAGTGGTTATGTGTAATTTACAGTTGCCAGAAAAACTACTTAGGCTGATTTTGTTATAATTTGGCTAGCATGGGAGTCTTATTTGAATGGTAATATGACCTTTAAAAGGCCTCTGTAGCCAAGTGGTCATGAGGAGTGCAGTAGCACACGCGCTTTGAGTAGACCGGGGTTCAAGCCCCTGACTGCTAAATACGGTTGATCTGTCAACCCGCACCGGATCAGTGTGGCAGATTATGGTCCATTTTCCTCAGCATGAATTGTTGAGGAGGAGTCCATCCTGCAGTGGGTTGATAATGGCTACAGTTTACTTTTTTTTTTTTTTTTTTTTTTATAACCTTTAAAGTTTGTCCAGGTGTTTGATTACAGGACCAAACAACAAATTACAAAATCCTTAATGGGATTCTGTAATTTGCTTTACTTCTGAGATGGTAATATTGATAGTAATTGCTAGCTAATTACTATAGCTAGTAATTACTGTAGCTAGTATAGATAGTAAAGGGTAATAAATTGGAATTAAACTTCAGTATGTAATTGAAGCAATTGATGAAGAAAAAAGTGATTTTTTATAATTTTTTTTTTTTTTTTTTACTTTTTAAATTTTATTATTTTGATAAAACTGATGAGAAAATTACACACTTTTCTTAAAGGATAGGTTACCATCCCCTTTGAGAAATATTTTAAATTGTTTCTCAAAATTTTTCTACAAATTTTTAAATTTTGATTATCATATATTTCAATTCTTTATATACATCAGACTACATGAATTAAGTGGTGGGCCTCAACGTACACAAACTTCTGCTGTTTAATTTATTATGTTCATTACAGGACTTGAGATATTTGCCAATTAATTAAAATAATTTGAATAACATTTGTTAATATTGTGATTATTGATATAATTTTGCATCAAAGCTTTTGAGCGTCTTGTCTTTTGTTTACAGCCTGTGAGCAACTTGCACAAGATGTCACAACGACCAACGGCAGCAATAGTGGTTATTGGCGATGAAATTTTAAAAGGTCAGGTTCGTGATACTAACTCTTATTTTCTTTGTCGCAACTTTTATGAAATAGGAATTCAGGTTGAAAGAACTGTAATCATTCCTGATGATGTTGAAGCAATTGCTGAAGAAGTTGCTTCCTGCAGCAAAAAGTTTTCTTTTGTGTTGACGACAGGCGGTATTGGTCCAACCCATGATGATGTTACATATGAAGGTGTAGCTAAAGCATTTGGAGAGGCTGTAGTAGTTAACAGCAAACTGTCAAATATCTTGCACCAGTGGTGTGCAGCTGTTGATTTAGATGAAAGTGCTGCTCATAAAATGGCAATGATTCCTCAGTCAGCCACTATTCATTGTTTAACAGATGGTAATCCTGTAGCCAATGATTTTCCCCCTATTGTTTCTCTTCATAATGTTTATATATTTCCAGGTATACCAAGCTATTTAGAATATGCTTTTGATTTATTGAAAGATTTATTTTCCTCTCAAGCAGTGGTCTTCTACAACAGCAATATTTATTTAAATGTTGATGAATTTGAAATCACTAGTTCACTTAATCAGGCAGTTAAACAGTTCAGTGGAAAAGTAAAATTTGGATCTTACCCAGATTTGTCTAATTTCAACTATAGGCTAAAACTGAATTTAGAAGCAAATAGTGAAGAAACACTTGCATGTGCTGAAACTTTTCTTAGAACACTTCTTCCAGACAACTATATTGTATGTCCATTGAAACCAGGCACCAAACAGAGTGTAGAGAAAGTTTATTTTTTAGCTGAACATTTGTTAAATAAAGACAACAAGCATCACATTAGTTCAGCTGTGAAGCAAAGTATATCTATTTTAGAAGAATGCATGCAGAGATATGCAAAAGAAAATGTGTGTATTGCCTTCAATGGTGGGAAGGACTGTACAGTCTTGTTACATTTGGCAAAGTGTGTTCTTAGCAATACTTTCAAGGATGATGCTTGTCCTTTAAAAACATTATATATCTGTACACCTGATCCATTTCCTGAGCTAGAAAACTTTGTCCAACAATCTGTATACAGGTATTGTAGAGGGCTTTTTTACTAAAGTAATTAATTGCAGTGACAGAAAATGTGGTTATCTTCATGACTGTTGTAGAAATGAACACCTATTATACTAGTACATGCTAGTTAAGATCCTACTTAGCAAGGTGTAAATTTTGCTGCCTGTTTGTGCAAGGTAACGTGTAGCAAAATTCATGCCTTGCCAAATGGGACCTTAAGCTGTATTAGCATGTAGTATAATGGTGTTAATTTCTTCAACTAGCTTGAATGCTTTATCCTGTTTACAGACTAAAATTTTTTTCTTTTGAATACATAAATAGCAGTTATTAATTCTGTTGTAGTTATGCCACTATTATTGTGAACATGAATAGTCGAATTTCTTAGTGTTGAAATAAATATGCATTTATAATCATTAATAAAATCTAAATAAAATCATTATTTAATTTTATTCCAAGGCCAAAGACTTGAGATATTTATTTAATTGATCAAAATGAAAACTAGAGTTTACCAACTTAATAAATTCTAGTTTATTGGCAGTTTTGATAGTGAAATAGGCTAGGGGTAATGGTCTTGAATCTTAAGACATTGGGACTTGCCTGACGTCTTAAGGCTCAAGGTTAAATTTTTTAAAAAATTCAGTGCAATCACCTGGGGTGGGTGTGGAAGCAGTGTATATATATATATATATTATAGATTTATTACAGCTATTAATATTTTTAAAAAACATAGATTTTTTTTTTTTTTTTTTTTTAAATCTTAATGTGAAATCTGGCAATGAATTTTATTGGTATATGGTGATATATAAAGTTATATATTTTGTCAAAGCTTCTTCATACTGCCAGTCAAATGTTTGCCTGTTATCATTGGCCTCCCTTGATTTAATTACTTAATATAGAGGTGGGCAACCTTTTTAAATGGCCGGCCAAATAAAATGTCTTGTAAGGTACATACGGGACAATTTTTTTTTTTTTTTTTTAGATTTTCACGATTTTTAGGATTATTAAAATGGTGTATAATAAAAAAAATTGTCATAAACAGTTTTATGTTAATTATTTTAATATTTATACATGCTTGTACATCTAATTAATTTTATTAATAAGAAAAACGAAATACAAATTCAAGATAAAATTACAAAAATACAATTCCAATAACACAAATTGCAATATTTTATTTTTATAATATTTAATGAGAGGTTTGATACTAGTTTATTTTTTTATCAGTGGATTGCTATTTGTCGTAGCAATGCGCAGAGTATTTTCTAAATTTACATCAGAAATTCAGGACCTGTACTTGGATTTTATAAATGTCATTTTTGAAAAAAATTGTTCACATCTGTATGTGCTTCCAAATAATGACAGAATTTTCTTTGCATTGTCTATCACCTGCAGAAATTCTTCAGTTCAAATTTGTATAAAATTTGTGTTGAGTTAATTCCAAAAATTTCATTTTCAGTTCTGATTTTTTCTTGCATTTCCAATATTTCCATTTGATATTTATCTGGAATTTTGTTAATATCAGGGATAGTGAATGGTGATGAATTTTAATTCAAACTCTTGATGCAAATTTTTCAAAATATCGATAAATTTTTGCTTTTCATATGTATTCTTGTATGAACTGCTAATCGTAGGGAAGTTGAAGAAATTATAATTATAAGATTGGTTTTGCCACAGTAGCAATTTGTTTTTGAATGCTCACACAGCTCCATTTAGTTCAGTTATTATTTAGTTTTCTTTTTTCAATTTTGCATTTAATTCATTCAAATGAGTAGCGATATACACTAAGAATCCCAAATCACAGATCCACTCTTCATCACTTAGTCAGGAATGGGGTTTCCTTTGAAATCCATGAACAGTTTGACTTTGTCTTTCAAGTCGGGGAATCTTTTTAACATTGCTCCCTTCAACAGCCACTAAACTGCGCAATAATAAGTCTAACCAGAGATTGAAGGAATGCAGATATTCTGGGGTTTTTTTTGGGGGTGAGAAATTTGAGTTGCCATATGCTATTATTAACAATCTTATTGTAGGCTGTTAGGGTAAGAATTATGATCAGTCTTGGTTGTTGTAGACAGTCCTTTAAGTTACTTTACAATGATGTGGGTAGCTCAAATCAAACCTTAAAATTTGCCATATCTGTGGACTGTAGTTCTGAATTGGTGTTGTCTTCCATTTTGATATAGGTGATGACCTCACGTTTAACCTTGAATATGAGGAGATTCCAAATGAACATTTGCATTTACTGGAATTTTCCTTGGTAAATGCAAATGCCAGTTGGAGTGCTACAATCGATGTGTGTGGTATTGTGCTGACATCTTTTGACAACATTGTATACTAACTTCCTACCATTTTTAAAGTAGTTGCAATGGTACACTTTTATTTTTTTTTTTTAAATTCAATTTAGAGACCTTATAACTTGAATGCACCTTGTAGAACTGGATACGTTGCCAGGTTATTTGCAATATCTTTCACAGGATCTGGATTGTAACACAAGTAGAAGCTTCTTCCAATATAGCATGTAATGTAAAGGGTAATTAAGTAGTTATTTTATTTCCCTCTTTATATTCCAAGAATAAACTAATTTTTCATTCCCAAATGTTATTGATGTGTCAACTTTGCCAGCATGCAGAAATATTACACCAAGAAACAAATATGGTGATGATGAGATGCCAAAGTACAGTGACTGATCCATTTACCCAGGAAGACCATCAGGTAGTCGCATAGCTAATGTTAGAGTGCTACATACCACAAATCACCCATAGTACTTCTGGTGGTGAACTTGGGGGTGGGGGAGTTACAGGCATCTCCACAGTGTGTTCTTGTATGTTGTTGCATTGAAAGACCCATCAAAATGATCAGAAATTCAGGAATGAGAGATTCAGCATATGGTACATCTATTGGAAAAAACTTTTTGGAACATGGCAGTCATTATCAGCAAGTTCCTTGATAAACCTAGACTGGTGAAACTTTGCTGTCAGGTTTTTATTCATGTGGTCTTGCAGTGTTACATTGAACAGAACTGTTTTAACTTTTTTAGAAATAATTTATTCACATGGATTATTTACTTTTATATGTAATACTTTTTTCTCCCTTTCTAAGTTATAATTTGCAGCTGATTACGTATAATGCCCCAATTAAAGATTCCCTGTGGAAACTCCATGAAGAATATCCTGAAATAAAAGCTATTCTAATGGGAACAAGGTATACAGATCCAAACTCTTCTTGTCTTCAACCTTTTCAACTTACAGATCCTGGTTGGCCACCAATGATGAGAGTTAGTCCATTATTGCAATGGAGTTATCATGATATTTGGACATTTCTTCGAATTTTAGAAGTTCCATACTGTTCACTCTATAGCAAAGGGTAATTAAGTACTTCTTTTATTTCCTTCTTTATATTTCAAGAATAAACTAATTTTTCTTTCCTAAACTTAAATACAAGATGTCTCAAAATTCAGTGTCAAGTTCATCAAGTTTTTATCATAAAACAAGCTGTAGAGACATTTTTTAGAGCATTATCCACTGAGATAAAGGTATCCCAACTTTTATTGTCATTTCAAGTACAGAACCAACTGATGAAAACGAGCTTTGCTCTGTCACTGTAAACAGTGTTCGGTAAGGATGTAAGACTGCATATGGCAGCATTCTATTCAATAGGAAATAGACTGTCCATTAACCATGAAATAACTAGAGCATGATTGCACATCCATTTTTCAGAATTGGATGAATTTTTTTTTAATACAGAGATGCCTATTGGTGTCTTCCCCTTTATAACTGTCTACCCTTCACCATCCCTACTATATCCCTTCTTCCTTTCCTTTATTGGATTCTACCATTGCAACCCTACAATTGTGATGTAAGTCCCAAAAACCCGAGTTTTAATTTTTTTTACAGAAGATTACCCACCATCTTGTGGCAAGGATGGGAGCCAGGAACTAGGCAACAAATTTCCAGCATTTTTGCTGGCTAGTTGCTAAGAGGCCAGTCATACAACACAAACATATATGACGGCTCTGCTCTGCAGAGATGTTCAACACAGAGACAAGGCAAGTTTTGAGGGGATCCTTAGGTACTGCTCTTACAAAATTACACATGTCCAGATTAATAAGAGTCACTTCAAGTTCCTACTTTGGTGGGTACATTCTTAATGTTTCAGTTTTGTACCAGATAAGTTTGATATTATTATATTTCAAGTTAACACAGCACCTTAAAACTCATTTTGATATTATTGCACATCTTTTTTTAATGTATTTGCTTTGTTACATAAGTTGTTCTGTAACATAATACGTGTAACAACACATGTTACAGGACATGACTCACTCATGATGTTAAGGACAGTGAATTAGTCCCACTGGGATTTGATGTTATTCATAGGAATAGACTGGATAAGAAAGGTGGTGGGTTCATGATCATTTGCAAAAAAGAGATTCCTATCTCAAAACTTATAAAGTTTTGGTTAATATTGAAGGTATTTTCCTACAGCTGCTCTTATTCCTGCTATGGTACGTGCTTATTTATTCTGCCATCTGTAGATAATTCTCTTATGATAGAATTTGAGAACATGATCGACCAAATTTTTGATCTACGTGTGGGATTGAAACATTTAATTGTTTTAAGGGACTTTAATATGCCACATGCCCTAATGGATGTACTGCCAATTAAACTAATGTGTGGACACCTAAAGGTAGATTTCAAAACTTCTTTTCTTTAAATTTGAATAAAAACTGTAAATTTTCAACTAGAAACAAGAACTACTTGAATTTAATTTTCACCAATTTTCTTTTGGTGAAGTTATCTATGAGCTAACAAAACTTTTCAAAGCAGACCACAATCCCATGGCTTTTTCCATTAAGAACATCTCAGTTAAAGATATGGATTTAGTACAAAAACAGAAGTTCAATTTCAATAAGGTGAAATGGCCTGATATGAATTATGCATTCGAAAACTGTAACTGGGAATTCCTATTAAAAATCAGTGATCCTCAAGAAGCACTGGACTGCTTTTATCAAATCATTAATGAGGTTACAAACAACCTTGTTCCATGCTATAGTGTTTCTGATTCAAATTACCTACACTGGTTCTCTAAGTAACTAAAATCCTTACAGGCAAAAACACTAAAAATTATTTATCTTAATTATTTATCTTATTTATCTTAAACATAATATGTTTAAGATAAATAAGGAACTATGGTTTTATAATAAATATTCTTCCTTAAGAAGAATATTTATTATAAAATGAAGACATTTAAGAAGGTCAAGACGACATTAAAAAGACTACGACAAATATTTGGGCTTTGTTGAAAGAAGTCTTTGAGGCAAAAGATATGAAGCCTATATTCAGTTATTTCAAGGCAAAAAATCAAAATGCTGTTGTAAACAAGCTGGATATTCTCACAGAACTGTCCTTTATGTTGGAGGCAGACTTCCTAGCTAGCAGCTTTGAAGAAATTTACAAAACAGATACAGAAGATGAAGTAACTGAAGTTAACGGAATTTTTCCTCTCAATTACATAGATACACTAAGAGTTTTTGAAATCAACCAAGCCGAATTGTTGAGCACAATCCACAGTGTGTAAAAGGACCTTACACGAGGTTCAGATGGTATTCCTGCTGTTTTATGGAAAAATGTGGAATGACACTGGTAAAGCCATTACTTCACTTAATAAAATTGTTCTTTGTGAGCAGAATCTATCCCGCTCAACTCAAAATGGCTATTGTTACCTACTCCAATTTATAAAAAAAGAAGACCCATCCTCGCCCAACAACTACAGACTAGTTTGTCAATTAAATACACTCTCACAGATAATTGAATCCGTTTTAATGAAGCAGCTATATAAATTTATGAAACTTAATCTGTTGGATTATTCTCACAGATTTATCAAAGGATGTTCCACCTGCACAGATATGATTTCTTTTGTTTCCGATGTATCCCAGGCACTTGACAAAGGAGAACAAGTTGGAACCATTTTCCTTGACTTAAGCAAAGCCTTCAACAAGGTAGTTCATTAGAGATTAATTAATAAGCTGGATCCTTAATGTCTCAGAGGACAGACACTTGCCTGGTTAGAAAACTACTTGGAAGGTAGAGAAATGTCGGTGAGTTTTAAAGGTGAGATCTCATATTATTTTAAACACAAAATTGGTGTTCCACAGGGCTCATCCTTGGGCCCACTGCTATTTTTTATCTATGTAAACGACCTGCCAAGTACCCTTGTAGACTACCAAATCAAAATCAACATATTTGCAGATGACATAAAAATTTACAAAGCAGTTCGCAATACTGATGATGTATCATTCTAAACAAAGCTCTGCAACTAGTAATCCAGTGGCTGAAGGAGAATAAAATGGTAGTCAACGATAATAAGTGTGAGCTGATGAGATTTGCAAATGCGCACAATAAAACAAACTTAAATTTTTCTTACTGCATCAACAATAAGGTGATCAAAAAAGTTAGTACAGCCAAAAATTTGGAAATTTTTATTAAAGAATCACTTTCCTTTGATGTCCATGTCTCAAACGTTTTGAAGGCAGCTAGCAAAAAGCTAGGTTTTCTTAAAAGAATTAACAGAGATTTCAATCAGTTGGCACTCTTCATCTTTCTGTACAAAATTTTTGTTAGGCCAATCCTAGAATTTGCCTCACAGGTCTGGTCTCCCCATGCAGCTTACCCAAAATTAGAAATTGAAAACATCCCAAAAAGAGCAATACAATATGTTTGTTTTAAAAGTAGATTAGAATACAATGAGAAGTCTTACCAAGAGTAGTGTATATTCTTTGGACTTGAAATGCTGGAAGAAAGAAGAGACAAAGCTGATTTGCTCCTTTTTAACCAGCTGTTAAATGGTACCATAAATTGCCCTCACTTCATCTCAAAAATGAACTTCAATGCACCGACAAGAGCTTTAAGAAACCATCCACTGCTAAAACCATCCTATGCAAGAACAAATTATGGATACTACAACTACGATAATAGGACTGCAAGATCAATCTACAAAGCAAACTTGGAGATATTCGATATCCCTCAATACTTTAGGAGGCAACTGAAATTGCTAACTGCATCCATTGCCTGAACCTTAAAATTGACTTCTCCCTCAAATTATATGACTCTAATTCTGCGATGTGTGTGAAGAAATACCAGTGATCAATTTTTCTCATACCTTTTCATTTCAGTCTGACTGATCTCTCTTTTTTTTCTTTATTTTACTTGTTGATTTCTATTAACTGTTTTGTCTTCACTTTATGTTCATTTACTTTTTATTTTCCTTGGAAATTAATATTCCAATTCTCTATTTTGAAGCTGTGTAATGATGCTTTGTAGCTGCACCCTCAGGCATGACACTTGTTATTATTTATTTACTTGCTTTATTTACTTTATTACTTATTTCTTGCACTAGAAATAACACAATAAAAGTTGGGATGTGTGTGTGTGCTTATTTCAATATGAAATTAAGTAATCAAAAACGAGCGAGGGGAATGCCAGAGGTGTATTCAACTCTGGCAGTAAGTTAGATAATCTTGTAATAACTGAGAGTAAAATGGAGGAGAAATTGTTGAAGATAAACACAAGAAAGGCACCTGGGGTGGATGGGATCTATCCAGTTATATTAAACGAGGCAGCAAAGGAAGTAAGCAAACCCTTAGCCATAATTACGAGAGCTTCCTTGAACTCTGGGGGAGGTACCCATAACTGGAGATGTGCAAATGTGACCCCAATTCACAAAGGAGGATCAAAGGCTGTCACAAGTAATTATAGACCTGTGAGTTTAACTTCTGTTCCAGGAAAATTAATGGAGGCACTGGTTAAAGAAGCACTGCAGGATCATCTAGACAAGACTTCAGTTATAGCTCGGACACAGCATGGTTTTGTTAAGGGGAAGTCTTGCCTGACCAATTTGATTGGATACTATGATGCAGTCACAAAAGAGCTGGATGCAGGGAATAACTTTGATATTATATACTTGGATCTTAGAAAGGCTTTTGATACTGTTGCACATGGAAGACTGCTGCACAAATTGGAGCAGTGTGGCATTGGAGGCAAATTGCTGCTATGGATAAAGGGGTGGTTGAGGGGGAGAAGACAGAGAGTGGTAATCAATGGACACTGCTCATCGTGGACTAATGTTATTAGTAGAGTCCCTTAGGGTTCAGTGTTGTGTCCATTATTGTTTTCTGTATTTATAAATAATATTGATGATGGTATATCAAGCTTAATGTCCAAGTTTGCAGACGATACAAAGGTTGGCAGGGTTGTTAAGGACACTACTGACACTAGGCTGCTGCAACAGGATCTGGAAAGGTTGAGCAGATGGGCTGAGAGGTGGCAAATGAAGTTTAACATTGACAAATGTAAAGTACTACATATGGGAAACAGCAACCCCAGAGCAACGTATCAACTCTGTGGTACTACATTGAGTGGTAGAGAATGAAAAGGACCTGGGGGTAATTGTGCAGGCAGATATGAAGTTCTCTGAGCAGTGCAGACGGGCTGCAAGAGTAGCTCATGGTGTCTTGTTAATGATATACAGGAATTTTTCTAGCAGGGATAAGGAAGTGATTATTCCCTTGTATAAGGCAATGGTTAGGCCACACCTTGAGTACTGTATACAGGTCAGGAGGCCTCATTTCAAGAAGGATGTAGAGCTGCTGGAACGAGTACAGAGAAGGGCAACAAGATTAGTGAATGAAACAAAGGGTTGCTCTTACGCAGAAAGGCTTTAGTTTTGCAAATTACAGTGTCTGGAGACTAGGCACCTGTGAGGTGATCTGATAGAGGTGTATAAAACCTTGAATGGTTTGAGCATGCTCAGTGCTGATGGGGTTCTTCCTCTTGCTCAGAATAATCACCTGAGAGGGCATAAATTCAAATTGAGGAAAGACAGATGTAGGATAGATGTGCGGAAATTTGCCTTTAGCCAGCGGGTAGTTGGTTGGTGGAACAGACTTCCATACCTTGTTGTGGAAGTTGATAGCCTAAATAAATTTAAGGCTGAGCTGGACAGGTATTTCGTACGAACGGAGGGGTGAAGTGGAAGTTTTTTTTTTTTTTTTTTTTTTGCTGATGCTGCATAAGCTGGCTTTCTTGCATAATATGCCTCTAATAATGCTAATGCTAACTATCTTGAACTATCTTGGGACTTATTTTATAAAATATACTGTACTTAATTTTATCAAAGATAGTAAACATTATACCCCTTGATGAATTTTGAAACATGCTGTATGAAGCACTGAGATTTTTTCATTATTACTTTGAATGTGTTATAATTTTAATCCCCATTGTAATTTGTAGATTGCATTTACAAGAATCGTGTATATAATAGAATGTAACTGAATATTTTACAGCTTCAAGTTATTAAAATAGAAATAGTTTGGTTCCATATAATATGCAGTATGTGTGTTGATTAATTTGAAATATAATGATCATAAGACTAATGTACAAATTAGTGCATTTTCATCATTTCTGTACATAGCCAACTACATAAGTAGTTATAAATTTGCATCATTAAGTATATCTCATATTGTGAATACCTTCACAATGAGTTGCCACGATATTGCACTACCTCGAATAAGTAACGCTTCACCATAGGAGAAGATTATTGTTACTTATTCTCAGCAGATACCATCACCCATACTGCACCGTTTTGAAATATGGTATGGGATAAAGATATCAGCTATCCTCAATATCCCTATAAGACTGAGCAAAGAAAAAAAGAGGTAGGAGAGTGATAGTAAGAGAGGGAGAGGAAAAGATGCTGTAGAAGAATGAAAGGGATAATTAGTTATAATTCGTATGAACTCAGAGCTCCATGCCCTGGCTGGGCAATGCGTCCCCCTAACGGGGACTGTTGTTACCCAGTCAGAGTCCTGCAAAGATGATTAAGATCTTCCTCTGGTGCCGTTTCTGGCTCTTTAGCCTTCATCAGTGGGTAGAGAGGCGTACCGGTTAGACCAGATGTGCTTTCCAGTTTCCGGATATTTCTATGGAATTAACCCTTCAGGGACCCTTTATTGGTCCTGCTTTGGGACTATCTAGTGGCCTGTATGGGTTAAAAAAAAAAAAAAAAAACTCATCTCTATATGACTCAGCCCAATTGGGCTGCTCACTCGTCCACTGACACACTCCGAGGAAGGCCGAGTCCATGTGACCACCAAGTTGGCGGCCGCCTGGAGTTGGCTTGCCCTACATGGGTTCTAGGGTCATTCCCCTCTTACACACTCCTTTTACCACCTGCAGCTTTCAAAGCTTAGCTGCCATACATACAGGAGAGAGACCAAATGCATCTGACTTGGTCCCTATCCACTAATAACTAAGCTAATCTGGTTGGTATGTAACACCCCTAGCCTAGACTGATCAGTACCATCTAAGCTGCACATATATGTTATTATCTATTAGTCGGCATAGAGGTGTGGGGAAGCACCATAACTGTAAAAATCTTTGCTTTCCCAGTTGCAGTAACTCTAGTACCAAGAATCTTCTTATTGCAGCATGCATCGTTCGAAGGGCGCATTTTGACACCTCCGCTGTAGAGCCTTCTTTTCTTTTCCTGATTTTCCAAGCTTGATATTTACCTTCATTTAGGAGGTATATCAGGATGCTCGTTGCTCTGGAAATTGGGGCTGGAAACTGTAGAAATAGTACTTGTTCCCTAGTCAAGCGCGGTATTCTCATTGTTTTATGCACACTAATCCAGATGCACTGAGTAACCGGACAAGAGAAAAAAGTTCCACTGTTTTACACGCCTTACAATATAGACGCTCAACATTCATATGCCCCCGGAAGTTGGCTTTATTTTTCTCCAGTAATAATATTTTTCTCCATATAATATGCAGTATGTGTTGATTAATTTGAAATATAATGATCATAAGACTAATGTACAAGTTAGTGCATTTTCATCATTTCTGTACATAGCCAACTACATAAGTAGTTATAAATTGGCATCATTAAGTATATCTCATATTGTGAATACCTTCACAACGAGTTGCCATGATATTGCACTACCTCGAATAAGTAACGCTTCACCATAGGATTTATTCAATTATAAATCATTACTTATTTATTACTACTTATGTAGTTGGCTATGTACAGAAATGATGCAAATGCACTACCTTGTACATTAATAAACTATTTACGTAACCTGAGGCTTCAGCCTTAAACTATACTGTAATGATTATAAGATTATTTATACTAGTTTAAAACTGTTTCCCTTGCAATGAAAAAAAATAAAATTATCTTTTCTGGTTTTAGTCTTTCTGCTGCTTTACTTGCAGGAATAATAGTGATGAGATTTCTAATTCTTGTGGTAATGATTAAAAATATGATTAATTAATGACATTTGGACCCTAAGCTGAATTGTGCATACCTGGTGTAGATATATTTGGTCATCCAGTTCTTAAGTAATCTGAGCTTATAGTTCATTATTATTAGTAGTGATAAATTTCCTTTGCAGTGAAAAAATAAACTTTCTTATTCTGGTTTTAGTTTTCCTGCTGCTTTACTTGCAGAAATAATACTGATGAGATTTCTAGCAGAACTCTTTGACTTCCTCTCTTTGCAACTTGACTTTCTCCGGTCCAACTTTCCTAACAGTGACGTAATTTTCCTCGGTGATTTTGATGTTCCCAACTCCACTAGCTTCCGTTTTCTAGTCACACTGACACAGCTGGTCAGGGTGCTGAGACTTTTGCAATTACTAATGCAATTACAAATTAAACTTGCACAGATTGTTCATTTACCTACAAGAATACCAGACAATCCTAACCATACAGCCAAATGCTTGATCTTTTTCTCACAAACAACCCTTCTAAGTTCACGGTTGAAGTGAGTGGTCCTTTAGGCACCTCAGATCACAACTTGGTAATTGTCTCTTCTCCAATGGAGCCTTTATCTCATGGCTATTCCCAACATCGTGTTGATTGGCATTACAAGAATGCAAAATGGGATGACCGCGAGATTTCTTTTCTTCTTTTCCTTGGTCGGACTACTGTTTCAAAATTGATGTCAACGTTTGCTCAATTCATGTCAGTGAAATTATTCTTGTAGGAATAGAATCCTTTATCCCACACTCCACTTTAAAATCTCATCGTTTGTCTAAACCTTGGTTTTCCAATAAATGTCCTTTTCAAAATTGATGTCAGCGTTTGCTCAGATCGTGTCAGTGAAATTATTCTTGTAGGAATGGAATCCTTTATCCCACACTCCACTTTAAAATCTCATCCTTTATCTAAACCTTGATTTTCCAATAAATGTGCTAAGGCCGTTCAGGAGAAGAATGTTGCATATCGTAATTGGCTTGTTTCCAATTCTTCAGTTTCATTTTCTGACTACACCAAAGCTCGCAACAATTGTAAAGCAGTTATTAATCAGTCCAAACTAGATTTTGAACAGGCTAAGGGTAGAAAACTTGCATCTTACCATAATGGTAGCCGAGCATTCTGGTCTCTTGCCAAAGATATTGGCCGCAACTTTTGCCCATTTCTGCTCCCACCTCTGTCAAACCCAGATGGTTCTGTTATCACTTCATCCAAGGATAAAGCTGACGTGCTAGCATCCCATTTTTGTTCCAACTCATGTATTAATGATCTTGGTAAACACCTCCCACCATTCCAAACACGCTCCATTCAATGCCTCCTGTGGTCTTCCATCAAAAGGATGTCAGAAGGATTTTGACGAATCTCGATGCTAAGAAAGCTCCAGGTCCTGATGGTATTTCTCTACTTGTTCTCAAAACCTGTCCTCCTAAACTTACTCCTGTTCTTTGCCGCCTTTTTTCACTTTCTTATTCTAAAGGTGTTTTTCCTTCTGATTGGAAATTTGCTCATATCCAACCAGTTCCTAAAAAGTGTGACAAATCCCTCCCATCCAACTATAGTCCCATTGCAATTACTTCTACTCTTTCTAAAGTAATGGAGAAATCAATTAACCGCCAACTCTTAAAACTACCTAGAAACCTTCCGTCTGACCAACGATCACCAGTATGGATTCCGTCAGTGTCAATCCACTGGTGATATTCTGGCTTATGTTACCCATTTATGGAGTAACTCAATGGAAAAGTTTGGTGAAACACAAGCAGTTGCTCTTGACATCTCAAAGGCTTTCAATTGTGTTTGGCAGACATCTCAAAGGTTTTTGATTGTGTTTGGCATAAAGGTCTTCTAAACAAGCTTCCATCTTATGGTTTGCCATAAGATGGAAGCTTGTTTAGAAGGCGTAATTAGTTATCCAGTTTTCTCTCTGATCGCTCACTGAAGGTAATGGTAGATGGCTCTTTGTCTTCTAACTTCTCCACTAATGCCGGTGTCCCCCCCAAGGTTCAGTTCTTTCCCCCACTCTTTTCCTCTTGTATATTAATGACCTTCTTCCATTGATTAGAAATCCTATCCATAGTTTTGCCGATGATAGCACATTGCATTCCACTTTCCATTTTGAGAAACCTTGCCCTGCTCAATCAGCTTCAACTTCTCGAATATATGTTACCAATTCCTAAAATGCCGATCACCGGGTAATTCTCCAGTGGGACAAAGACAACTTAGTTGATTTCAATCCTTCTAAAACTCAGTCTTGTCTTATATCTTGCAAAAAGGATTCTTCTGCTCCTATGCTTATCTTTGGTGACACTACAATTTCTAGGCAAAATATATTTCTTTTGGGGATTACCCTAACTTCTAATCTCTCTCTCTTGGCATAAGCACATTACAAATATTGTTTCCTCTGCATCTATTGGTTTTCTCTTTCGCTCTCCTCGTTACTTTTTTTCCAAACATTCTGTTCACTCTATACAAATCACAAATCTAATCTACCATGGAATATTGTTCCCACATCTGGGGCTGTGGTCCCCAAACCTCTCTCATCTCAGGCTTCTAGATGCAATTCAGAAGAGGACAATTAGGTTAACTAATGACTCATCTCTAACAGTCTCTCCACTCGCTGTCTCATAGACATACTGTTTCTGCTGCATGCCTTTTCTACAGATACTTCCATGGGCACTGTTCTTCTGAATTGGCTTCTATAATTCCAACTTTCTCTTTCAAAACAGTCCAAACACATGCCACCACCAGCCAACATCCATTTACTGTCCAACTTCAAACTCACTGAACCAACTTTTCATCTTCCTCGTTTATTCATTGAACTGCCGTTTTCTGGGACAACCATCCTTCATAGGCATTTCCTGAAAATTACAGTCTATAGAAGTTCAAATCTAATGTCAACAAATATCGTCTTTCATCTTCTCAGCCAATGCACGGTACTAAGTACTATAGGTTCTAATACCTCTCGTGTTTTTGGTTTTCATAAAAAAAAAAATTAACCCCTTCCATATGACGATTATTAAGGTGATGAATTTGCATACCTACTTGGGGGGGGGGGAGGAATTCACAGATTAAAAGTAGCAGCAGCCTGGAGCAAGGGGTGCTGTGGGTTTCAGAGACTGATGTGAGTCATTGTGGTACAATAAACACATGGGCTGTGTTAGAGTAAATAAGAATAAGAATAGGTGCTTGTATAAGTTAAGTGCGATAGCATCATTAATACACAGTCAAATCTGAATTAACAGAATATTAGCAAAGTGGCATCATTTTAAGTTATATCTCATATTGTGAATACCTTCACAACGAGTTGCCATGATATTGCACTACTTTGAATAAGTAATGCTTCACTTGAGGAGAAGACTAATGTTACTTATTCTCAGATGGATACCACTACCCAGACGGCACTGTTTCAGGGTTATTTGGCCCTTCTTCGGTGGGTGGGTAGGTAGGTACCCAAGTGAAGCAATGATGGCAAAACAGTTATGAAGTATAACTCCACAATATGAGAGATGCCTGATGGTATATGATGTATTTAGACTATAAAACTTTTGGGGCTAAAGCATCAAGCTATGAAAAACTCTAGACTACGAAAGAAATGAAATAGTCTAGACTTTTTCATAGCTTGAGGCTTTAGCCCTAAACGCTTTATAGCCTGAATAGGTGCATATAAATAAATGCATGTAAATAAATTTGAATTGGTCAAGACATCAAAGGCAGATATTGTTGGGATATCAGAGACATGGTGTCACACAGATATTAGGAATGCAGAATTGGAATTTAGGGAGTACAATGTGTACAGAAAGAATAGGAAGGGAGGAGGGGGTTATGCTGTTAATTAAGAAAAACATAAAATCTAAGGAAGTGCATCTAGCTGACATAGATGGACAGTGCAATGTTGAGTCAGTTTGGTGTTACATAAACACTGGGAAAGCAAAAATAAGAGTAGGAGTGTGTTATAGGCCTAATTACTCTAATGAGTACAACAAACAATTGTACAGACAAATACAGTGGTCTAGTAAATCAGAATGTCTTATAATGGGCGATTTTAACTTCCCAGATATTGACTGGAATTTGTGGGTTGGTTGTTCACACACTAGCAAGACTTGTGGATTTATTGGATGATTGTTTTCTGCAGCAGCATGTTCAAGAGACAACCAGAGATGGTAATACTCTTGATCTGGTTATCAGCAGTGATTATTCGTGTATTAAAAATTTGCAGATAAAGGAACCACTAGGTGGCAGTGATCACAGTGTACTGATGTGGGATTTACTTAAAGATATAATTACTATCAGGGATAAAGGAAAGGGTTTTTGCTTCCGTAAAGGTGAGTACAGTTGTCTCAGACAGTTTTTAAATTCTGTACATTGGGATCAACTAACGATGTTACCAACAGCAAATTCTAAGTGGGAAGCATTCAAGGAATTAATGATGGAAGCTACTACTAGGCTTTTCATACCGATTAAGAAATATCGTTCAAGGTTTAGGACTAAATGGTTGCCAAATGAACTAATGAGACTTGTGACAGAGAAGAAAAATCATGGGATGCATATAAATTGTCGCCTGTGGCAGATATATAGCTTATATCTGCCACATGTGACAGAAGCCTGTGGCAGATATAAGCTAGTCTCTAATGAAGTCACAAAGGAGATTAGGGAAGTGAAGGCAGATTACGAGAAATCTTTGGCAAAGGATGCTAAGAAAAACAGCAAGGACTTCTTTACTTATATAAACTCTAAAAGGAAGGGGATGAATCAGATTGGTCCATTTGATATCAATGGTTTGACTGTTGATGATTCTGCTCAGATAGCCAAAAAACTGAATGAGTATTTTGCATTTACATTCACACATGAGGATTTAATAAGGAAGGAAAATGCCAGAAGTTGATCAAACTGTAACAGGTTGCTTAATGATTTTGTAATAACTGAGAACAAAGTGGAGGACAAATTGTTGAAGTTAAACATAAGAAAGGCTCCTGGGGTGGATGGAATATATCCAGTTATATTAAAGGCAACGGCAAAGGAACTAAGCAAACCCTTAGCCGTAATTACGAGAGCATCCTTAGACTCTGGGGAAGTCCAGATGGACTGGAGATGTGCAAATGTATCCCCAATTCACAAAGGGTGACAAATAATTATAGACCTGTTAGTTTAACTTCTGTTGCGGGTAAAATAATGGAGTCACTGGTTAAAGATGCATTGCAGGATCATCTAGACAAGACTGCAGCAATAATTCAGACAGCATGGGTTTGTTAAGGGAAAGTCTTGTCTGACAAATCTAATTGGATACTATGATGTGGTTACAAACGAACTGGATGCAAAAAATAATTCTGATATCATATACTTGGATTTCAGGAAAGCTTTTGACACTGTTGCGCATGGAAGACTATGTACAAATTGGAGCAGAATGGTATTAAGGGTAAGTTGCTACAATGGATAAAAGGGTGGTTGAGTGGAAGAAGACAGAGGGTGGTAATCAATGGACGCTGCTCTTCATGTTATTAGTGGAGTCCCTCGGGGATCAGTGTTGGGTACATTGTTGTTTTCTGTATTTATTAATGATATTGATGATGGTATAACAGGCTTAATTTCCAAGTTTGCAGATGATATGCAGGTTGGCAGGGTTGTTATTGACCCTAATGACAGTACACTGCTGCAACAGGATCTAGAAAATTTGGGCAGATGGGCCGAGAAGTGGCAACTGAAATTTAGCATTGACAAATGCAAAGTACTGCATATGGTTAGAAGTAACTCCAGAGGAGCATACCAACTGTGTGATACTACACTTAGAGTGGTAGAAAATGAAAAAGATCTGTGAGTAATTGTGCAGTCAGATATGAAGTTTTCTCAGCAATACAGACAGGCTGCCAGAGCAGATCATGGGGTTTTGTCAATGATGTACAGGAATTTTGCTAACAGGGAAAATGAGGTAATTATCCCTTGCTATAAGGCAATGGTCAAGCCACACCTTGAGTACTGTGTACAGGTCTGGAAGCCTCATTTTATGAAGGATGTAGATTTGCTTGAGTGTGTACAGAGAAGAGCAACAAGATTGGTGAGGGGAATAGAGGGTCCTCTTGCCAAGAGAGACTTAAGTTCTGCAAATTGCAGCGGCTGGACAATAGGAACCTGCGGGGTGATCTGATTGAGGTGTATAAGGCCTTGAATATGTTGAGCACACTGAATTCTAATGGGATTCTTCCGCTTGCTCAGATTATGAACCTAAGGGGACATAAATTCAAATTGAGGAAATACAGCTGTAGAATAATGTGTGGTAATTTGCATTTAGCCAGCGGGTGGTTAATTGCTGGAACAAACTTCCATCTGTCGTTGTGGAAGTTGATAGCTTAAATAAATTCAAGGAGGAATGTGACAAACTTTTAGAAGGAGAATGATTGTGTGAAATTTTTTTTTTTTTGGCTGATGCTACATAAACTCATAAGCTTGCTTTCTTGCATCACATGCCAATATTACTGTAACTATTACTTTTACTAATTATGTTTGTTTTCCAATAATAAAGAAAACTCTCAAATCATTGAAATTGGTTCACACTTTTGTCTTCGTGCAACCCAAATTCCACATTTTTACTATGTTAAAGTTCAATCATATTAATGCGCCAAAAAGTTCAATATTAAAAATAAAAATCAACATATTAATGCAAGAAAAGTAACAATAAATGTACTATATGATATTTCTAATAATGTACATTATTAAAATGATATATGATAAGATACAATATTTCTAACATATACAATGTTTTTAAAATAGTGATCTCTGAACAACTATTTGTAATTTTTGTAGTATGTATTTCAGATATTTATATATTTATTGTTGATTTTAAAATCATTATTTAAGCAAAAGTGAAAATTGCTTCTTCAGAATAGTTCAGCAGAATTTATTTTAATTAATAATGATTAATTTGAAACGATTCGTGTTCCCCCCCACCACCACCACCACCACCAGATATTCACTATAATGAGATTTTGCGGTATATGGCTGTTATCATTAGCATTAGTAAAGGCACATGATGCAAGAAAGCAAGCTTATATAGCATCAGCCAATAAAAAAAAAAAAAAAATCTTCTAATTTCACCCATCCACCCGCTCCAAATGTTTGTCTAGTTCTGCCTTGAATCTATTTAAGCTGTCAACTTCTACAACGACAGATGGAAGTTTGTTCCAGCAATCAACCACACGTTGCCTAAAGGCAAATCTCCACACAACTAGCCTATAACTGTGTTTCTCAGTTTGAATTTATGCCCTCTCAGGTGATTATTCTGAGCAAGAGGAAGCATTCCATCGGCATTCACCATGATAAAACCATTCAAGGCTTTATACACCTCAGTTAGATCACCTCGCAGGTGCCTAGTCTCCGGACACTGTAATTTGCAAAACTTAAGCCTTTCTTCATAAGAGCAACCCTTTGTTCCATTCACTAATCTTGTTGCCCTTCTCTGCACTCACTCCAGCAGCTCTACATCCTTCCTCAAATGAGGCTTCCAGATCTGTATATAGTGTGACCTGACCATTGCCTTATACAAGGGGATAATCACCTCCTTATCCCTGCCAGAAAAATTCTTGTATATCATTGACAAGACACGATGAGCTACTCTTGCAGACCTTCTGCACTGCTCAGAAAACTTCATATCTGCCTGCACAATTACCCCCAGGTCCTTTTCATTCTCTACAACTGTCAGTGTAATGCCACACAGTTGATACATTACTCTGCGGTTACTGCTTCCCATATGCACAATTACCCTCAGGTCCTTTTCATTCTTTACCACTGTCAGTGTAATGCCACACAGTTGATACGTTACTCTGAGGTTACTGCTTCCCATATGCAGAACTTTACATTTGTCAATGTTAAACTTCAGTTGCTACCTCTCAGCCCATCTCTTCAAGTTTTCTAGGTCCTGTTGCAGCAGTGTACTGTCATTAGTGTCATTAACAACCCTGCCAACCTTCGTCTGCAAACGTGGACATTAATGTACCATCCTGATATACCATCATCATTAACTTTAATAAATACAGAAAACAAGAATGGACTCAACACTGAACCCTGAGGGACTTCACTAATAACATTAGTCCACAAAAGAAGTGTCCATTGATTACCACTTTCTGTCTTCTCCCACTTAACCAGAAATTTTATTGAAATTGAATCAGAATCGTGACTCAGACCAGAGCAGCAAAGGAAAAGGCTCAAGCTAAATGGAGTGCTGTGGCTCAGGGGAGAACTGAGGGGGGCCAGTTTCCCCTCTGATTTAAAGCCTTTTAAAATGCACTGCTTGCTTGATGTTTGTGGAGCAATAGGTACGGGACATGATATTGTCAAGGGTATGTCTTTGTGTGCGCGCAATGTAAGGAGTGTGAGGAAATGAGGCGATAACTCAGCGTTGTTATGGGCATATATGAGAGCTTGAAGGACGGGGTGGATGCCCTCGAAGGATCTAAATTGAGGGGCCCATCAAGCTCTCAGCTGCCTAAATCAATGCCAGAGCTTGCACTTGATCATCACGCAACACAGTGGCAACCCCCAAGGCAGAATGCGCTGGTCGCACAGGAACTAATAGTTGTTGGTGACTCTATTGTCAGGGAAACGGGGAACATGCTATTTAAAAAGTATAGGTGGAACAGGACCAGGGTATGTCTGCCAGGGGCAAAGGTTGATGACGTTGTAGAGCAGATATCATCTTTTAAGGGCACAAAGGGTGATATTGTTGTACAAGTTAGCACTAATGATATTAAGAGTAGGAGACCGGCAGAATTACTTAACAAGTACAGGTCACTGTTGAAAAAAAGCCGTGAATTAGGGTTGAATTTGAAAGTGTCTGCAATTCTGCCCAGACACGATAGGAGGGAGTATATGATGAGAGCCTTGTCGATCAATTCGGCCATGGAAAGATTGTGCAAGGCTCAAGAGGTAGAATTTTTTTCAGCCTGGTCTGTACTTCTTAACAGGAGGGACTGCTTCTACAGGGATGGGATACACTTAAATAGAAAGGGTGCAAGAATATTTGCTGATGCTTTCGAAGCAGTGTTAGGTGGGTAGGAAAACTGCTAGCTTGGAGGAGGGATACAAGGACTAATAGATTAACAGTAACCACTGGCAGAGGTGAAAGTGATTCTTGCACTGCTTTTATTGGACTGAGCAGCAGCCTGGAAAACAAGATGCAGGGTATTTCGGAGGCTGCTGGGAGTCATGCGGTACAAGTGAACACATGGGTTGCGTTAGGGTAGCTTAGAATAGGAACAGGTGCATGTATACTTGCATGTACACCAATGCTAGGAGTTTGGTAAATAAATTTGATCAATTTGAGGTATTGCTGATGGGATTCTTCCTCTTGCTCAGAATAATTATTCCATTGTATAAGGCAATGGTCAGGCCACACCTAGAGTACTGTATACAGGTCTGGAGGCCTCATTTCAAGAAGGATGTAGAGCTGCTGGAACAAGTACAGAGAAGGGCAACAAGATTAGTGAATGGAACAAAGGGGTGCTCTTACGAAGAAAGGCTTAAGTTTTGCAAATTACAGTGTCTGGAGACTAGGCACCAGCGAGGTGATCTGATAGAGGTGTATAAAGCCTTGAATGGTTTAAGCATTCTCAATGCTGATGGGATTCTTCCTCTAGCTCAGAAAAATCACCTGAGAGGGCATAAATTCAAATTGAGGAAAGACAGATGTAGGATAGACATGAGGAAATTTGCCTTTAGCCAGCGGGTGGTTGGTTGGTGGAACAGACTTCCATCCCTTGTGGTGGAGGTTGATAGCCTAAATAAGTTTAAGGCTCAGCTGGACAGGTATTTGGAATGAACAGAGGGGTGAAGTGGAAGTGGGTTTTTTTTATTTATTTTTTTTTACTTTATTTTTTTTTTTTGGCTGATGCTGCATAAGCTTGCTTTCTTGCATCAAATGCCTCTACTAATGCTAATGCTAATAATCACCTGAGAGGGCATAAATTCAAATTGAGGAAAGACAGATGTAGGATGGATGTGCGGAAATTTGCCTTTAGCCAGCGGGTGGTTGGTAGGTGGAACAGACTTCCATCCCTTGTCGTGGAAGTTGATAGCCTAAATAAGTTTAAGGCTCAGCTGGACAGGTATTTCGAACGAACCGAGGGGTGAAGTGGAAGTGATTATTTTTTATTTATTTTTTTTTACTTTTTTTTTTTGGCTGATGCTGCATAAGCTTGCTTTCTTGCATCAAATGCCTCTACTAATGCTAATGCTCAGAACATCAAAGGCAGATATTGTTGGGATATCAGAGATGTGGTGTCACACAGATATAAGGAATGCAGGAAGGATAGACAAGATAGGGAGGGAGGAGGGGTTATACTATTAGTTAAGAAACATATAAAATCCAAGGAAGTGAAGCCAGTCAACATCGCTGGACAGTGCAGTGTCGAGTCAGTTTGGTTTGACATAAGCATTGGGAGATCAAAATTGAGAGTAGGAGTGTGCCTACTCTCAATATATAGGCCTAATGACTGATGAGTATAATAAGGAACTGTATAGGGAAATAGAGTGGCCCAGTAAATCAAAGTCTTATAATGGGGGATTTTAATTTCCCAGATATTGACAGGAATTTGTGGGTTGGTCGCTCACACTAGCAAGGCTTTTGTTGGTTTATTGGATGATTTTTTTCCTATACCTCTCCTGCTCTACGCACTCCTGCTCCTTCCCACCTGGCTACGGAGGCGCCTCAGGGGAGGTACCCATGGACTGGAGATGTGCAAATGTGACCCCAATTCACAAAGGAGGAGCAAAGGGCAACACAAGTAATTATAGACCTGTTAGTTTAACATTTGTACCAGGAAAATTAATGGAGGCACTGGTTAAAGAAGCACTGCAGGATCATCTAGACAAGACTTCAGTTATATCTCGGACACAGCATGGTTTTGTTAAGGGAAAGTCTTGCCTGACCAATTTGATTGGATACTAAGATGTGGTCACAAAGGAACATACAGTACTCAAGTACTGTACCGTACTGGATGCAGGGAATAACTTCGATATCATGTATTTGGTTCTTAGAAAGACTTTTGATACTGTTGCACATAGATGACTGCTGCACAAATTGGAGCAGTGTAGCATTGGAGGTAAATTGCTCTTATGGATAAAGGGATGGTTGAGTTGGAGAAGACAGATAGTGGTAATCAATGGACACTGCTCATCGTGGACCAACGTTATTAGTGGAGTCCCTCAGGGTTCAGTATTGGGTCCATTTTCATTTTCTGTATTTATAAATGATATTGATGATGGTATATCAAGCTTAATGTCCAAGTTTGCAGACGATACGAAGGTTGGCAGGGTTGTTAAGGACACTGATGACAGTACGCTGCTGCAACAGGATCTAGAAAAGTTGTGCAGATGGGCTGAGAGGTAGCAAATGAAGTTTAACATTGACAAATGTAAAGTACTACATATGGGAAGCAGCAACCTCAGAGTGACATATCAACTCTGTGGTACTACACTGACAAAGTACAAAGTAGAAAGTATGTTGAGGGTCAAACGGCACCAGGAATTTCTCCCATCTCCGCGAGTGTTCGCTGTATCGAGGGACAGTACTCTGTCAAGACCAGAGATTTAAAAGTGTGTGGATCATGTGTTGTGTAGTATGTTGTGCCCATTGTTCTTCTGGCCTATTGGCTGTTGAGCCCCTGATGAGACCCGACGTTGCCCGTACTATGCCAACGAGGAGGCTGGCCAGGTGTACCTTGAAATTTATTATACTCTGGCAGGTCCCGCCGCCTAATTTCCTGGGATTTCAGTGGCTTCCTATAGAAAAAAAAAAAAAAAAAAAAAAAGATAGATAATCGCGGTGGTATAATTGCAAAATCGCTATTAAGTTAGTATGTGGGGTTTGTTCCCCGAAATTACCATGGGATTGTACGCTAAAATGACAAGTTCTAGAGGCCTAATGGGGCGGGCAATAATTTTGGTGCTAATTTAAATTTGGATGTGTGGGGCTTTCGCGGTGTATAGTCAAAGAGAAGGGTAGGGAGACTGAAGGCTGGGGGGAAGAAAGAGAAGTAAGGGGTCGATAGGGTAGATGGCCCCTGCAGTCAGTGGGGCATGCCCATGCCCCACCAGAGGGAAAGGGGGATGGCAGGAGGAGGAGAAGACAGCGAGCCATCTCCCCCCCCCTGCCAAGGAATAGGAGTGAAAGCAGGCTGGTCAAGGTTGCCAGCCCAGATCGCCATATGGCTAGGTGGCAGCAATGTGCTGCAATCATTTATCTGGAAATAGTATCTGGGAAGGTTTCCGTGGTTGTGTAGACATTCTGCTGGCCTGCACGGCATGGTTGTTTACTGCAGTGGTTGAGGCTGTGGGAGCGTCCTTCTCCTTGTGAAGAGGTCCTGGGCCAGCTGCGCGAATGCCTTGTATGTGTCAACTTCAGTTATGGCGAGGTCTTCTTGATTACGGAGGTTGAGCTGTGTTCTAGTAATGAACCTGCAATAGAGGTCCTTATATAGTGGGCAACTGTACATTAGGTGCTCCCACGTTTCACGTTCACCACAGAGGCAGAACGGTGTATCACTCAGTCCAAATCCTTGTAGTTTGTCTCTAATGGCCCCGTGTCCCGTCAGCAGGTAGGTGGTGTAGAGTCCTGGTGAGAGCCACGGTGGATAATTCGGGTATACCAGCCGTATGTTGGGTAGAAATTTTCTAGTTATTGCACCTTTGCTGGAGGTCTCCCAGCGGGCCTGCCAAGTTTGTTGGAGGTAAGCGGAGAGACGGCTCCTTTCTACTTTGGGATCATTTGACAGATCTATGGTGTAGTCGAGGCATGTTGCTGTTCTGCCTTTGGTCAGTTGATAGAGTAGCCCATGCTTAACAATCTCCAGGTCCAGAGGGAGGGATCCCGTTAGAGCCTGGAGTGCGTGGGTACTTACAGTGTTACATGCTCTCGAGATGGTTAAGAGTATGTGTCGCTGTGTAGTCTCCAATTTTTTCCGGTTCACTGCAGTGGTAGCCTTGCGATACCATATTCCAGAAGCATATGTAATCGCTGGCAGGAAAATAGCTTTATAGTAGAGGCTGAGGGTTTTCCGCCTCAAACCCCATTCCTTGCGTGTGATTCGCGCAAAAAGTGCGGAGTATCCTCTAATTTTCTTCCGTAAGTGCACTATATGTGGTGTAAAGCTCAGGTTTTTGTCTAGTACGACTCCAAGGTGCTTTAATTCGGTGGTAAGCTTGATTGTGTTACCTTGTATCTTGATTTCAGGGGGTCGTCTGGTGTCTAGGGCTCCTTTTAATAATATAGATCTTGTCTTCGAGGATGAGATCTTCAAATTATTGTTGTTAGCCCAGTCCTCTAGAGTTTCTATTGCTCTGTTGGCGGTGTTCTCCAGTTGCACCCTAGATCCCCCAGGCAGCATCAGAACCACATCATCCGCATAGGCTAGGGGAACGACATCGCCGAGTTCCAGGTTCAAAAAGCCATCTAGAACCAAGTTCCATAGGAGTGGGCCCAGGATTGAGCCCTGTGGGCATCCTCTGAATACTTCTCTTGTTACTGAACAATATGGTGCTCTGACTGTCACGAACCTATTCGACAGATAGGATTTGATGACTTGATACAGATTTGATGGTAGGTTGGCTTTCCGGAGTCGGGCCAGGACGCTTGGCCACCATAAAGTGTCAAACGCCCCAGCACTGACAGTGGTAGAGAACGAAAAGGACCTGGGGGTAATTATGCAGGCAGATATGAAGTTTTCTGAGCAGTGGAGACGGTCTGCAAGAGTAGCTCATAGTGTCTTGTCAATGATATACAGGAATTTTTCTAGCAGGGATAAGGAGGTGATTATCCCCTTATATAATGCAATGGTCAGGCCACACCTTGAGTACTGTATACAAGGATGTAGAGCTGTTGGAACGAGTACAGAGAAGAGCAACAAGATTAGTGAATGGAACGAAGGGTTGCTCTTACGAAGAAAGGCTTAAGTTTTGCAGGTTAAAGTGTCTGGAGACTAGGCACCTGCAAGGTGATCTGATTGAGGTGTATAAAGCTTTGAATGGTTTGAGCATGCTCAATGCTGATGGGATTCTTCCTCTTGCTCAGAATAATCACCCGAGAGGGCATAAATTCAAATTGAGGAAAGACAGTTGTAGGATAAATGTGTGGAAGTTTGCCTTTAGCCAGCGGGTAGTTGAATGGTGGAACAGACTTCCTTCTTATGTTGTGGAAGTTGATAGCCTAAATAAATTTAAGGCTGAGCTGGACAGGTATTTGGAACGAATGGAGGGGTGAAATTGGGAGTGGTTTTTTTTTTTTTTGGCTGATGCTGTGCATAAGCTTGCTTTCTTGCATCATATGCCTCTACTAATGCTAATGATCTTGCATTACTTCTTTAACTAGTGGCTCCATTATTTTCCCTGGAACGGAAGTCAATATAACAGGTATGTAATTACTCTTCTCTCTCTTTGATCTCGCTTTAAGTATTGGAGATACATTTGCACATATCCATTTCATAGGGACCTCCTGAAACCAGGGATGCTCTCATAATCATAGCTAAAGGTTTGCAGCCCCCTCTTTTATATAACTGGATAGATCCTATTATCCCAGGTGTTTTTTTTTTTTACACTTAGCTTCAACAATTTCTCCTCCAGTTTCCTCACAGTTATCACAAAATTATTCAGCTCCCTACCAGAATTTTACTCACTTCTGGTACCTATTCCCTGAAAAAATTCCTCATTTGTGAATATAGATGCAGAATACCCATTCTGCATCTATATTCATCACAAAATTATTCAGCTCCCTACCAGAATTTTACTCACTTCTGGTACCTATTCCCTGAAAAAATTCCTCATTTGTGAATATAGATGCAGAATACCCATTCAGTTTGTCAGAAACCTGAGAAGGATCATCAACAGTTGATCCATTCATATGTAGTGGACTAATGTGATTCAACCCCTTCCTCTACTGTTTACACAAGTAAAGAAGTCTTTGCTGCTTTTCTTTGCGTTTTTTTCCAGAGACTTCGTGTAATCTGCCTTAGCTTGCCCAACCTCCTTTGTGACTTGGTTGCAGACTAGTTTTTATCTATTGTAGGCATCTCTATCACCTGATAATTTATATGCATCTAATGCATTTTTCTTCGCTGCCCCACAAGTCTCATGAGTTCAGCCAACATCCATTTAGATCTATGCCTTGAACTGTATTTCCCAATCAGTATAAAAAGCTAAGTAGCTTCTATGATAATATCCCTGAATGCTTCCCATTTAGAACTTGATGTTGGTAAATTCATCATTTGATCCCACTGTATAGAATTTAAAAACTGTCTGAGACTGCTGTAGTCACATTTATAAAAGCTGAATTCCTATCCCTTGCCTTTGGTTAGTAGTTACCTCTTTAAATAAATCCCACATCAATACATTGAGATCAGTGCTACCTAATAGGTCTTTTATCTATAGATTCTTAATATATAGAAATAAAGAGGAATTTATTGAATTCATTTCATGAATTCAATCGAATGTAAAACTATTTTTTAATGGCTTCCTTCCCTCAAAGACCTATGAATGGTCCCACATATCTGTGATTGATAGCTAAGGTCCCCAACCCGACCACCAACACACAACTCTGAGTGCCAGAAGACATTATATCTGATAATAAAATCATTAAAATAATTGAGGTGTATAAAAGTTAAAATAATTGAAAAAATTTGAACAAATTCCTTCCTAAAGTAGATGGGGGCTTTACAATAGTCTGTCTTGGTCACAGGATAGAAGTAACACGAAGTAAGTTAGTGGAAATTTCGAACAAATTTAAAGATTGTGTAATATCTTGGCACATGCGTGCAAATGACCACGAATCTGAGATGAGATATGTGCAACTTATATTAATGGAATTCTTGTGTAATTTGTATTTCCAGTGTTTCAGCAATTAATAATTTAGTGTAGTTCTGCTGTATACTAAGTATTTTGGACTTAACAAATAAAAAAGTGTGATTTTCATTGATGGCATGGAAAGCTAAATCCAATGCACTTGCCATAGACGCACATACTGAAGCTAAATGTTGTTTCACCTTCACATCCATCATAACCTTGTTGAGCTTTGATAGGATGAACCACATTTCCTACATAAAATGTTGTATACTATGTTGTTTATCTGTGTCGAAAATGCCATCATTAACCAGATTATAATACAGGCTAAAAATAAGTTACAAATGAACTTTAGTCAATAGCAATAATAACAAGAAATACTTCATTTCCATTCCATATGTCGAACAATGGCACAAACACCCGATAATTTATAAGGATATGGAATTTAAAGTTCCATATCCTTATAAATTATCGGGTGACTTTTCAAGGATATGGAATTTAAAATTGTGTATAGACCCATTCGAAAATTACATACTGAACTAAGGAATCGATCAATACTTTCATCATTTTCAACACAGATAAGTGACATAGTATACAACATTTCATGTAGGGAATGTGATTCATCTTATCAAGGCTCGACATGGTGTACGATGGACGTTGAGGGTGAAACAACATTTAGCTTCAGTACATTCATATAGGGCAGGTGCATCAGAATTAGCTTTCCATGTCATCAATGAAAATCACACCTTTATATTTGATGAGTCCAAAATACTTAGTATACAGTGGAACTACACTAAAATGTTAATTGATGAAACTCTGAAAATCAAATTACACAAGAATTCCATTAATATATTTTGCCCATATCTCATCTCGGATTTGTGGTCATTTGTGCACATGTGCCAAGATATTAAATAATCTCTAAATTTTTTAGAAATTCCCACCAACTTCGTGTTACTTTTATCCTGTGACCAAAACAGACCTTCGAAAAGCCCTGGTCCACTTTAGGAAGGAAGTTAGCATTAGCATTAGCATTAGTAGAGGCATTTGATGCAAGAAAGCAAGCTTATGCAGCATCAGCCAAAAAAAAAAAAAAAAAAAAGTAACATAAATAAATAAAAATAACCACTTCCACTTCACCCCTCTGTTCGTTCGAAATACCTGTCCAGCTGAGCCTTAAACTTATTTAGGCTATCAACTTCCACGACAAGGGATGGAAGTCTGTTCCACCCACCAACCACCCGCTGGCTAAAGGCAAATTTCCGCACATCTATCCTACATCTGTCTTTCCTCAATTTGAATTTATGCCCTCTCAGGTAATTTTTCTGAGCTAGAGGAAGAATCCCATCAGCATTGAGCATGCTCAAACCATTCAAGGCTTTGTACACCTCTATCAGATCACCCCGCTGGTGCCTAGTTTCCAGACACTGTAATTTGCAAAACTTAAGCCTTTCTTCGTAAGAGAACCCCTTTGTCCCATTCACCAATCTAGTTGCCCTTCTCTGTACTCGTTCCAGCAGCTCTACATCCTTCCTGAAATGAGGCCTCCAGGCCTGTATACAGTACTCTAGGTGTGGCCTGACCATTGCCTTATACAAGGGAATAATCACCTCCTTATCCCTGCTAGAAAAATTCCTATATATCATTGACAATACACCATGAGCTACTCTTGCAGCTCGTCTGCACTGCTCAGAGAACTTCATATCTGCCTGCACCACCACCCCCAGGTCCCTTTCATTCTCTACCACTGTCAGTGTAGTACCACAGAGTTGATACGTTGCTCTGGGGTTGCTGTTTCCCATATGTAGTACTTTACATTTGTCAATGTTAAACTTCATTTGCCACCTCGAAGCCCATCTGCTCAACCTTTCCAAATCCTGTTGCAGCAGCATAGTGTCAGTAGTGTCCTTGACAACCCTGCCAACCTTCGTATCGTCTGCAAACTTGGACATTAAGCCTGATATACCATCATCAATATCATTTATAAATACAGAAAACAATAAAGGCCCCAATACTGAACCCTGAGGGACTCCACTAATAACATTAGTCCACGATGAGCAGTGTCCATTGATTACCACTCTCTGTCTTCTCCCCCTCAACCACCCCTTTATCCATAGCAGCAACTTGCCTCCAATGCCACACTGCTCCAATTTGTGCAGCAGTCTTCCATGTGCAACAGTATCAAAAGCCTTTCTAAGATCCAAGTATATAATATCAAAGTTATTCCCTGCATCCAGTTCTTTTGTGACTGCATCATAGTATCCAATCAAATTGGTCAGGCAAGACCTGCCCTTAACAAAACCATGCTGTGTCCTAGCTATAACTGAAGTCTTGTCTAGATGATCCTGCAGTGCTTCTTTCACCAGTGCCTCCATTAATTTTCCGGGAACAGAAGTTAAACTCACAGGTCTATAATTACTTGTGTCAGCCTTTGATCCCCCTTTGTGAATTGGGGTCACATTTGCACATCTCCAGTCAATGGGTACCTCCCCTGAGTCCAAGGAAGCTCTCATAATTATGGCTAAGGGTTTGCTTACCTCCTTTGCTGCCTCCTTTAATATAACTGGATAGATCCCATCCACCCCAGGTGCCTTTCTTGTGTTTATCTTCAACAATTTCTCCTCCACTTTGCTCTCAGTTATTACAAGATTCTCTAGCTTACTGCTAGAGTTGAATACACCTCTGGCATTCCCCTCGCTGAATAACTCCTCATGTGTGAATGTCGATGCAAAATATTCATTTAGTTTGTTAGCTACCCGAGCAGGGTCATCAACAGTTGACCCATCGATCTCAAGTGGACCAATCTGATTCATCCCCTTCCTTCTAGAGTTTACATAAGTAAAGAACTCTTTGCTGTTTTTCTTCGCATCCCTTGCCAAGGATCTCTCGTAATCTGCCTTCGCCTGCCTAACCTCCTTTGTAACTTGGTTACAGATCAACTTGTATCTATCATAGGCGTCCGTGTCACGTGTTAATTTGTATGTATCCCATGCATTTTTCTTCTCTGCCATATGCCTCATTAGTTCATCTGACAACCATTTAGGCCTAAACCTTGAACAATATTTCTTAGTTGGTATGTAAAGCCTAGTAGCTTCCACGATAAGTTCTTTGAATGCTTCCCATTTTGAATTTGCTGTTGGCAATATCATCAGTTGATCCCACTGTATAGAATTTAAATACTGTCTCAGTCCATTGTAGTCGCCTTTACGAAAGCAATACCCCTTCCCTTTACCCCTAATGGTAGTTACCTCTTTGAGTAACTCCCACTTCAGCACACTGTGATCACTGCCACCAAGTGGTTCATTTATCTGCAGATTCTTAATGCATGAAGAATCACTACTGATAATCAAATCAAGAGTATTACTCCCTCTAGTTGCCTCCCGAACATGCTGATGTAGAAAACAATCATCCAATAAATCCACAAAAGCCTTGCTACTGTGTGAGTGACCAGCCCCCAAATTCCAGTCAATATCTGGGAAATTAAAATCCCCCATTATAAGACTCTCTGATTTACTGGCCCACTCTATTTCTCCGAACAGTTTCTTATTATACTCATCAGAGTCATTAGGCCTATAGCACACTCCTACTCTCAATTTTGATCTCCCAATGCTTATGTCACACCAAACTGACTCGACACTGCACTGTCCAGCGATGTCGACTGGCTTCACTTCCTTGGATTTTATGTGTTTTTTAACTAATAGCATAACCCCTCCTCCCTTCCTATCCTGTCTATCCTTTCTGTAGACATTGTACTCCCCAAATTCCAGTTCTGCATTTCTTATATCTGTGTGACACCACGTCTCTGAAATCCCCACAATATCTGCCTTTGATGTTTTGAGCAATACCTCAAATTCATCAAATTTATTTACTAAACTCCTAGCATTGGTGTACACACAAGTATACATGCACCTGTTCTTTTTCTTAGCTACCCTAACACAACCCATGTGTTTACTTGTACCCCAATGATTCCCAGCAGTCTCTGAAATATCCTGCATCTTATTTTCCAGGCTGCGGCTCATTCCAGTAGAAGCAGTGCAAGAATCACTTTCACCTCTGCCAGTGGCTACTGTTAATCTATTAGTCCTTGTATCCCCCCAATCTAGCAGTTTTCCGACCCACCTAACATTGCCTCGATAGCATCAGCAAACATTCTTGCACCCTTTCTATTTAAGTGTATCCCATCCCTGTAGAAGCAGTCTCTCCTGTTAACAAGTACAGACCAGGCTGAAAAAAATTCTACCCCTTGAGCCCTGCACAATCTTTCCAGGGCCGAATTGATTGACAGGGCTCTCATCATATACTCCCTCCTATCGTGTCTGGGCAGAATTGCAGACACTTTCAATGTCAACCCTAATTCACGGCTTTTTTTCATCAGTGACCTGTACTTGTCAAGTAATTCCGCCGGTCTCCTACTCTTAATGTCATTAGTGCCAACGTGTACAACTATATCACCTTTTGTGCCCTTAAAAGATGATATCCGCTCTACAACGTCATCAACTTTTGCCCCTGGCAGACATACCCTGGTCCTATTCCACCTATCCTTTTTACAAAGCATGTTTCCCAAGTTGTTCAAAATCTATTTTAAATTTATACACCACAATCATTTTAATGATTTTATTATCAGACATAATGTCTTCTGGCACTCAGAGTTGTGTGTTGGTGGTCAGGTTGGAGGACCTTAGCTCTCAATCACAGATATGTCGGACCATTCATATGTCTTTAAGGGAAGGAAGCCATAGAAAATAGTTTTGCGTTCAATTGAATCAGGAGTGAATCATGTTGAAGTATTCTACAAAAAAAGCATTGAGGTAAATTCCTGTTTATTTCTATATGTTATACAAATATAGAACTCGTTGAGTGTCATAGCTCTGTTTTTTATTTATCTTAAGGCTCTTAATGCAAGAAGGGTCACTGCTGATAATCAGATCAAGAGTATTGCTTTCTCCTGTCAGAAACAAGATATGTTAACATTCAGAATGTCTTATAATGGGAGATTAAAATAACAACACCTAGAGTAGAAATTTGCTTTTTATAGTGTTCATTTTAAATTTTGTGCATCTTTCTCATGTAATATAAAAAGCCAAAATTTCCACATTTACTGATAAATATTGCTATTTTGAGTAATACACTACATGGTTAAATTCTAATCATGTAGTGTATTTAAGAAATTGAGAAATAAAATTTGTTTTGATTTGTAGGTATACATCAGTGGGAAGCAGAAAAAATACCCAGCCAAATCCTTTGTTGAAGTATACTACTGAAGACGGCACTGTTTTCTATAAACCAGCATATTTATTAAAAAATCCTAATGAAGAAAGAAATGGCCGGTTTTAAACATCAGACACGTTACTTTTGAAATAATAATTAAAAAATCAGGTAGGTTAATGAATAATTAATAAAAACAGTTCGGATCACTGAGATCAAAATTTTTGAATATATAAATGAAAGAGCATATTAACAAAAGTAATAGTCACATTAAGATACACTTCATTGCATGTTAACTAGTTATTCATTTACTAGTTAATTAAAGATGATTTCAATATAAGCTTGTAGCGTTCTTTTTTTTTTTTTATTTATGTAAACCCTAAACAAGAGAGGTATTGGAACCTATAGTACTTAGTACCGTCCTTGGGTTGGAGGTTGAGAAGACGAAAGGAAATATTTGTTGACATTAGACTTGAACTTCTGAAGACTGTAATTTTCAGGAAATACGTACGAAGGAAGGTTGTTCCAGAAAACAGCAGTTGAATGAATAAACGAGGAAGATGAAAATTTGGTTCTGTGAGTTTGAAGTTGGACAGTAAATGGCTGTTGGCGGCAAGTGTTCGGACTGTTTTGAAAGAGAGATCGGGAATTATAGAAGCCAATTCAGAAGAACAGTGCCCATGGAAGTATCTGTAGAAGAGGCATGCAGCAGAAACAGTATGTCTATGAGACAGCAAGTGGAGAGACTCTATTAGAGATGAATCATTAATTAACCTAACTGCCCTCTTCTGAACGGAATCAAGAAGCCTGAGAGAGGTTTTGGGGGCACCACCCCAGATGTGGGAACAATATTCCATGGCTGGGTAGATTTGCGGTTTGTACAGAGTGAACAGCTGTTTGGAAGAAAAGTAATGCTGAGAGCAGAAGAGGAGAAAACCAAGTTTTTTAGATGCAGAGGAAGCAATATTTGTAATGTGCTTGTGACAAGAGAGAGATTAGTAGTCAGGGTAATCCCCAAAAGAGAGATATCATTTTGCCTAGAAATCGGATTGTCACCAAAGATAAGCATAGGAACAGAAGAATCCTTTTTGCAAGATATAAAACAAGACTGAGTTCTAGAAGGATTGAAATCAACTAAGTTGTCTTTGCCCGACTGGAGAATTACCTGGAGATCAGCATTTAAGGAATTGGTAGCAGATTTTCAAGAAGTTGAAGCTGATTGAGCAGAACAAGGTTTCTTAAAATGGAAAGTGGAATGCAATGTGCTATCATCGGCAAAACTATGGATAGGATTTCCAGTCAATGGAAGAAGGTCATTAATATACAAGAGGAAAAGAGTGGGGGAAAGAACTGAACCTTGGGGGACATTGGCATTAGTGGAGAAGTTAGAAGACAGAGAGCCATCTACCATCACTCTCTGTGAGTGATCAGAAAGAAAACAGTTGGCAAACCATAAGATGGAAGCTTGTTTAGAAGACCTTTATGCCAAACACAATCGAAAGCCTTTGAGATGTCAAGAGCAACTGCTTGTGTTTCACCGAACTTTTCCATCGAATTAGTCCATAAATGGGTAACATAAGCCAGAATATCACCAGTGGATCGACACTGACTGAATCCATACTGGTGATTATTGATCAGACGGAAGGTTTCTAGGTAGTTTTAAGAGTTGGTGGTTAATTGATTTCTCCAGTACTGTAGAAAGAGTAGAAGTAATTGCAGTGGGATGATAATTGGATGGGAGGGATTTGTCACCCTTTTTAGGAACTGGCTGGATATGAGCAAATTTCCAAGCAGAAGAAAAAACACCTTTGGAATAAGAAAGTGAAAAAAGGCGGCAAAGAACAGGAGTAAGTTCAGGAGCACAGGTTTTGAGAACATTTGGAGAAATACCATCAGGACCTGGAGCTTTCTTTGTTCAAATGAAATATCACTACAAGCTCAAATGAAATCCCATCAGAATTATTGAGCTTCCCAATACTGATGATATTCTTGCTCAGATTCTGCACCTGAGGGGGCGAAATTCAAATTAAGGAAAGACAGTTGTAGAATAGATCTGCGGAAATTTGCTTTTAGCCAAGATTTGCTTTTAGCCACCTAGTATGTCTTGGCTAAAAGCAAATTATGGTTGATTGCTGGTCTGTCTCTGCTAAAAGCAAAAAAATGGTTTATTGCTGGAACAAACTTCCATCTGCCGTTGTGGAAGTTGACAGCTCAAATAAATTCAAGGCCGATCTAGACAAACTTTTGGAGTGAATGGATTGGTGAAACAGGGTTTTTTTGGCTGATGCTATATAAGCTTGCTTTCTTGCATCATATGCCTCTACTAATGCTAAATATATAACTGTCACTTAGCCCATTACATAATGGTTAATATTCTGATTGGCGGCCCAAGTGCCAAGTGTTCCATAGCCAAGCAATTCCAGGGCATTTCTGAAAGCATTTTCTCTAAAGAATATATCAGTAAACAGATTCTATTTTTGTTTCAACAACCATTTTCTTGATTTGTATATCAGAGTAGCTCTTTCATGCCACAGGAAGTAGGCAGAGGCCCAGAAAGGGAAGCCACCTTTCTGTTTCTTTTTCTAGAAGTAGTAGTAGTAGTAGTAGTGGTGGTGGCATGTGATGCAAGAAAGCAAGTGTATGAGCTTATGGAGCATCAGCCAAAAAAAAAAAAATCACACCATTCCCTCCAAATGCCTGTCCAGTTCCTCCTTAAATTTATTCAACCTATCAACTTCCACAATGACAGATGGAAGTTTGTTCCAGGAATTAACCACCCGCTGGCTAAAGGCAAATTTCCGCACATCTATTCTACATCTGTTTTTTCTTAATTTGAATTTATGCCCCCTTAGGTTCGTAATCTGAACACGTGGAAGGATCCCATCAGAATTCAGCATGCTCAACCCATTCAAGGCCTTATACACCTCAATCAGATCACTGTGCAGGTGCCTAGTCTCCAGCCACTGCAGTTTGCAGAACTTAAGCCTCTCTTGATAAGAGGATCCCTTCATTCCCCTCACCAATCTTGTTGCCCTTCTCTGTACACGCTCAAGTAAATCTACATCCTTCCTAAAATGAGGCCTCCAGACCTGTACGCAGTACTCAAGGTGTGGCCTGACCATTGCCTTATACAGAGGGATAATCACCTCCTTTTCCCTGCTAGCAAAATTCCTATATATCATTGACAAAATCCCATGACCTGCCCTGGCAGCCTGTCTGCATTGCTCAGAAAACTTCATATCTGCCTGCACAATTACTCCCAGGTCTTTTTCATTTTCTACCACCTTAAGTGTAGTACCACACAGTTGGTACGTTTCTCTGGGGTTACTTCTACCCATATGCAGTACTTTGCATTTGTCAAGGTTAAACTTCAGTTGCCACTTCTTAGCCCATCTGCACAAATTATCCAGATCCTGTTGCAGTAGCACACTGCCATTACTGTCATTAACAACCCTACCAACCTTTGTATCATCTGCAAACTTCGACATTAAGCCTGATATACCTTCATCAATATCATTGATAAATATACAAAACAACAGTGGACTTAACACCGAACCCTGTGGGACCCCACTAATAACATTAGTCCAAGAAGAGCAGCACCCATTGATTACCACCCTCTGTCTTCTCCCACTTAACCATCCTTTTATCCATTGTAGCAACTTACCCTTAATACCATTCTGCTCCAATTTGTACAATAGTCTTCCATGCGCAACAGTGTCAAAAGCTTTCCTGAAATCCAAATATATGATATCAAAATTACTTTTTGCATCCAGTTCCTTTGTAACCACATCATAATATCCTATCAAATTTGTCAGACAAGACTTTCCCTTAACAAACCCATGCTGTGTCCGAATTATTGCTGCAGTCTTGTCTAGATGATCCTGCAATGCATCTTTAACCAGTGACTCCAGAAGTTAAATTAACTGGTCTGTAATTACTCGTGTCACTCTTCAATCCCCCTTTGTGAATTGGGGATACATTTGCACATCTCCAGTCCGTGGGAACCTCCCCTGAGTCCAAGGATGCTCTCATAATTATGACTAAGGGTTTGCTTAGATGTTTTGCCGCCTCCTTTAATATAACTGGATAGATCCCATCCACCCCAGGTGCTTTTCTTATGTTTAACTTCAACAATTTCTCCTCCACTCTGCTTTCAGCTATTACAAAATCATTAAGTATCCTGCTACAATTTGATAAACTTCTGTCATTTTCAAACCTTAATAATTCCTCACCTGTGAATGTAGATGCAAAATACTCATTCAGTTTGTTTGCTATCTGAGCAGGATCATCAACAGTCAAACCATCGATGTCAAGTGGACCAATCAGATTCATCCCCTTCCTTTTAGAGTTTATATAAGTAAAGAAATCCTTGCTGTTTTTCTTAGCATCTTTTGCCAAGGATTTCGCGTAATCTGCCTTCGCCTGCCGAACCTCCTTTGTGACCTGATTACAGATTAACTTATATCTGCCATAAGCTTCCGAGTCGCTTGATAATTTATATGCATCCCATGCATTTTTCTTCTCTGTTACGAGTCTCATTAGTTCATTTGACAACCATTTAGGCCTAAACCTTGAACAATATTTCTTAATAGGTATGAACCTTTTAGTAGCTTCCACGATTAATTCCTTGAATGCTTCCCACTTAGAATTTACTGTTGGTAACGTCGTCAGTTGATCCCACTGTACAGAATTTAAAAACTGTCGGAGACCACTGTACTCGCCTTTACGGAAGCAAAAACCCTTTTCTTTACCCCTGATGGTAATTAAATTTTTAAGTAAATCCCACGTCAGTACACTGTGATCACTGCCACCTAGTGGTTTGCAGATAAAAGAACCACTAGGTGGTTCTTTTATCTGCAAACTTTAATTTACAGATAAAAGAACCACCTAGTGGTTCTTTTATCTGCAAATTCCTAATACATGAATGATCACTGCTGATAACCAGATCAAGAGTATTACTTTCTCTGGTTGCCTCTCGAACATGCTGCTGCAGAAAACAATCATCCAATAAATCCACCAAAGTCTGACTAGTGTGTGAGTGACCAACCCACAAGTTCCAGTCAATATCTGGGAAGTTAAAATCCCCCATAATAAGACATTCCGATTTACTAGCCCACTCTATTTCTCTGTACAATTGTTCATTGTACTCATTCAAGTCATTAGGCCTATAACACACTCCTACTCTTATTTTTGGTTTTGCAGTGCTTATGTCAAACAATTTAACAAGTAGTAAAAAATTAACTCAGCTGCTTTGTCACCTTGTAGCACTGTACCTGCCTCTCCTTGGTGGGGCTGGAAACCTGGCTGGTAAAGCAAAACCCCATGACCAAAAGGAGCAAAACATGGATTGTGACTACTTTCCCCCTGATTCAGACAGCAAATCCAGATTTAGTTGATTTGCACCAACCCAATGATAACGCAACCAATCAAAAGAGACTGAAGGCGGATACTTCCTGAGTAGAACGTCCAAGTTTCCTGATTCTGCATTTCTTAATGAACCAGGCCATAGGCAATCTATCACCATTTCTCATATAGAAATGTCTGGAAAATGTAGCAGGATCCCCAAGAATGGTGTGATGCCTTAAATCTGGCAAATTACTGGTTGAGACCACCAGTTCCAAACACTCTGAGTCCCTTCTCACACTCATCACATTCAGTGGAATTCCAATTAAGGCGTCACTACATGCTACACCCAAATACCTCCAAAGGTGTCATCTCAGAATAGGACATAATGAATGTCTCCGAGGAAGAAATTTCAACAAATTTCAGGATCAAAAGGTCACATGAGCGAAGAGAATTATGCTGAAGAAAGAGGGCGAACTTATTCCAACTCGCAGCAATATTGATGTCCTCGAGATAATTATGCATCATGATCCAATTGGAATCTGCTTACAGGAGACATATTTAACACTTCAGTGCCTCCCTCAATAAAAATTTATACTCTCTTTTGGCAGGACACACCTGTTACAAATAATGCTCATAGAGGGATAGCCATACTTGTAGATTCACAAGTTCCTTGTAAATGCATTCCTTTATAAACTGCTATTGAAGTTATTGCCATGCGAATAGCAATTGGCATTAGTCTGACACTTGTTTCAATTTATCTGCCACCTAGTCATCCTTGTACCCTTTATGAACTTTATCTTATTCTGCAGTTTCCAACCCCTTTCTGTGTGGTCTTGGCACATTATAGCCTTAGATGCTAATGCGCCAATAAAGTCTAAATCAATCAATCAACCCTTTCTGTGTATTAGTAGTAGTAGTAGTGGAATGTGATGCAAGAAAGCAAGTGTATGAACTTATGCAGCATCAGCCAAAAAAAAAAAAAAATCACACCATTCCCTCCAAATGCCTATCCAGTTCCTCCTTAAATTTATTCAACCTATCAACTTCCACGACAGATGGAAGTTTGTTTCAGCAATTAACCACCCGCTGGCTAAAGCCAAATTTCTGCATATCTATTCTACATCTGTCTTTTCTTAATTTGAATTTATGCCCCCTTATGTTCATAATCTGAACAAGTGGAAGGATCCCATCAGAATTCAGCGTGCTCAACCCATTCAAGGCCTTATACCCTTCAATCAGATCATCGCGCAGGTGCCTAGTCTCCAGGCACTGCAATTTGCAGAACTTAAGCCTCTCTTAGTAAGAGGATCCCTTCATTCCCCTCACCAATCTTGTTGCCCTTCTCTGTACACGCTCAAGCAAATCGACATCCTTCCTAAAATGAGGCCTCCAGACCTGTACACAGTACTCAAGGTGTGGCCTGATCATTGCCTTATACAGAGGCACAATCACCTCCTTTTCCCTGTAGAAAAATTCCTATATATCATTGACAAAACCCCCATGACCTGCCCTGGCAGCCTGTCTGCATTGCTTCATATCTGACTTCAGTTGGGTGACTTCAATGGACAGTATCCATTGTGCAGTTCTCCCAATGCAGATGGACAAGGAAAACTCATTGAAATGCTTATCAAAAGACAAAATTTAGTTCTCCAAACTACGTTTAGTTCACCAAACCTACCTTCATTGGTGACAGCCAGGTATTTGAACCGCCACATTCACCCATATATTCCAAACCCAGTAAGATGTTTTAAGTGTCAGAAATTCAGTTACTCTTAAATGGTCTGTCGAGGTGTTGCAATATACCCAAACTGATTGTAAATCACAGTCTTCACTTTGCCCAAACTGTAAAGGCAACCAGCCTTCTCTAAAACATGTGATCAGTGGAAATATGAGGCAAGGAAACAATTACAACAAACATGCCAAGACATACATATGCCAACACTGCTCAAAGATTTCATTCAGTATCAGTTCAAACTAATACATTAATTCTGCCAAGCATCTCTATTTCTGAATGGGCTCGATCTTTACTCTCTTCTGTATCTCAATCCTCAAAGTAACATACTTCAAATAGAGCTAGTAACACATCAGTCACAATACCACCTGTTGCCACACAACTCCCATACGACCTGTTCAAACAGAGAACTCAGATCCCATTAGCAAACAGCACACTGACTCTTTCCTTATGGATACAAATGAAACTTCCAGTCAAGAAGAAACCAAAACCATTCTGGAGATCCATTCAGAAAATGAAATAGATGCAAGACCTATTTTTCCAAAGAGAGAGAAAATGAAAATTGACCGCCTGAAACAGACTTCCAAGGAGCAGATAGATGCAGATTCTTTATTTAAATCCAAACAATGAAAACATCATCCAATGGAATTTCAGAAGCTTTTGCAGCAATATCGATGTCCATGAGATAATTATGCATTATGATCCAATTGGAATCTGCTTACAGGAGACATATTTAACACTTCAGGTGCCTCCCTCAATAAAAATTTATACTCTCTTTTGGCAGGACATACCTGTTACAAATAATGCTCATAGAGGGGTAGCCATACTTGTAGATTCACAAGTCCCTTGTTAATGCATTCCTTTACAAACTGCTATTGAAGCTGTTGCCGTGCGAATAGCAATTGGCATTAGTCTGACACTTGTTTCAATTTATATGCCACCCAGTCATCCTTGTACCCTTCATGAACTTTATCTTATTCTGCAATTTCCAACCCCTTTTTCTGTGTATTGGGTGACTTCAATGGACAGCATCCATTGTGCAGTTCTCCCAAATGTAGATGGACAAGGAACACTCTGAAATGCTCATCAACAGACAAAATTTAACCATATTAAATACTGGCTCACCAACTTACATCCACCTTCCAACAGAAACAACCTGTGTAATAGATCTCTAACTGCTCTCCAATTCTTTTTCCTTGTATCGAGTGGACAGCTCTGGACAATACGCTCAACAGTGATCAGACAAAATGGGACTGACATCTGGTGAGTATGAGCTTGGTACACCCAGGATCCTGAGCTGGATATCATCATTCTTCTCTTTCTTGGTAATTCCCTTTACTTCTCTCTCTGTCTCGCAGGGTAGTTCAGTTTTTTTTTTTTTTTTTTTTTTTGCATGGTGCAGCATAAACCTCAGGCTTCCTTGCACTATAAAGCTAATAATAATAATAAAATCTAATCATATTAAATACTGGCTCAACAACTTATATCCCCTTCCAACCGGAACAACCTGTGTAATAGATCTCTATCCGCTCTCCAATCCTCTTTCCAAGTATCAGGTGGACTGCTCTGAACAATACACTCAACAGTGACCACTATCCGTTAATCCTAAAATTGAAACATCACACTCCATAACTTCAGAAAACTGCATAATATGGAAATTTTCTAAGAGAGATTGAGGATAGTACATAGCTCATGTATCTTTTGACAATCAGATCATCGAATCTCATCCAATTGACACAGTTGCCAACTATAATACAAAACAGATTCTAGCAGCTGCATTTACTGCCATCCCACAATCATAGTCAAGCATCCATAGAACCAGGGCCATGCCATGCTATGATACAGCGAGGTGGCCGCATCAGGCAGTACCGTAAGGGGGCAGCATAAGCAGCGAAATCAAAATAGGGGCGGCATTTCGAAGACATGCATCATACTGAGAAAATCTACCACACGGCCCTGCATAGAACCATAAATTATTGGTAGAATGAGGGTTTTAAGAATGTCAAAAAAGGAAAAAAAACTGTGTGGAATCAATTCCACAAACATCCTACCACCACCAATCTTATAAACTGCAAGAAACTTAGAGCCAAGGCTTGCAACATTAGGAAGAAAGCGAAATGAGACTCTTGGGTTCGATTCACAACTGCAGTTAATAAAAATACTGGCACGAGTATAATGTGGAGAAATATAAAGCAATTAAATGGCTTTATATTATCCTTATCCTCTTCAATTTTCAGCTGGAATGGGCAGGAGCTGTCTACTCCTGCAGAGATTGCCAATGCCCTAGGGACTGTATTTTCACAGTTTTCTGACTCAACCGCATATGATCCATCATTTCAAAAGATTAAAGCTTTAGCCGAAAAATCCCAACTGAATTTCAGAACTACATCCTCTTACTGTACAATCAACTACTTACTATATTTGAACCTTTTTTAAACAAAATGAACATTTCATGATATGCCTTAACATGGGAAGGCCTTTAACACCATTTGGCATTTTGGTATCCTGAAAGATCTTCATTCCCTTAACCTTGGCCACTTACTGTATTTCATACAGAATTTCCTTCAGCAAGTTCACTATATACAAGGAGGAGGAGTCCCTTGGGGCTCTGTACTCAGTGCAACCTTATTTGCAATAAAAAATAAATCAGATGATCAAAAATATTTCCAATACTGTAAATAACAGAACAGATGTTAAACTTGATATATAACCAATACTCTATAAGATCAATTGCATATGTACCTTATCTGCTCTTCCAGAAACTTTCAATTGTTTTGTTATCAGATTTTGGATATAAAGTATGTGGTGATAGTGTTCCCAGCATGAAAATATATGTGAACTGCAACAAAACACAAAAGGTTAAATGATTTGTTGAGAGATTTCACCCTTCCAAAATTCTTTTTCAGGGATCATAGAATCCAGGCTAGACACCTACGTTTTCCAGGTTCATCATTTTCTCAATAGAGACATTTTTTCTCAGGAAGATTCACTTGTTATTGCAGCAATATATATTTCTAGATTAATGACTGGCTTAAGAGCTTCAGTATGAGCCAAGTGAATGAAGGCTTAATTAATTGCTTCATTGGCTAATGCTTTACTGACAGTCATAAGTAGAGGTGAAAGTGATTCTTGCATTGTTTTTGTTGTGACATGTAGTATTTTGATGGGAGTCCACATAGAATTAGCAGGTGCACATTTACATGGTTATACACTAATGCAGTATACTAAATAAATTTAGGTGCCTCCGTAGCCAGGTGGGAAGGAGCAGCAGTGCGTAGCACACGCTTCTTGATTAGACTGGGGTTTGAGCCCGTCACCACCAAATACGGAGGATGTGGAAAGGTCAGGGAATGACCACCGCATATCCCGGAGCAATATGGCCTTAGTTGCTAATGCTCCTAAAAACCAAATAACAAACAAACAAACAACTAAATAAATTTAATAAACTAAATAAATTTGTTCGCAGCTTGAGGCTCTAGCCCTAAATGCGCCTTAAACTAAATAAATAAGAGCATACTAAATAAATTTAATAAACTAAATAAATAAGGGTATACTAAATAAATTTGAGTTTGATACATTGATCAAATGCCAGTTGTAGGTATAACAGAAATATGGTATCACTCTGATATTGAGAATGTAGAATTTGGGGGGGGGGGGGAGGAATTATACTTTTGTGTAGAATTTCTGTGCCTGTGAAGAACCAAACAGATTCCTCGCTGAAGAAGGAATCTTGTTGCATAGAAATTTTATCTTTTTTGGAATGCACCTTTTGAGTCAGACAATCTAGGAAACGGAGGAATGACATCAATCTTGGAAAGGGGGAATGACATTCTGACATATGGTAAAAAGGGTGCATGGGGCAAAAAAGGTTGAGAACCACTGTACTACAGAAATTAGTTACTTTCTGTTTTATATTTAATTTTGGTTGTACAAAATGTGTTTTGTTTTGGTTTTTTTTTTGTCTTGATTATTATTTATTTATGTAAAATGGTTTCTTCTTTCAATTATTATTTATTTCTTTATTTATTTGACAAAATACATTAATATGTAAACATATGTAAGTTGGAATTTTTATGCACTTAATGGCTTTTTGAACTAGAAAATAAAAATGGCTATTAGTTTTATGATTCAACAAAATAAAATTAATAAAAGTTTTGTTTTGAAAATAACATTTTAAAAAACACTTTTTCATTTAAAAGATGAAAAATTACATGTAATTATTACAGTAAATTAGTAAAAGATCAAGCATTGCTGTACTTCAAGAAGAATTCAAAAATAAATAATAAATGAAAATAAGGTCAGACACCTGTCAAATGCCAAAACTGATGTGTTTCAATCAGGGGTGCAAGTATTGCCTGGTTAAGAAGCACATATATTCTAAAACACTATGAAGAGTGGATGCAGGTTATTAATGTAATATTGGGTCAGTCTGGTATGACATAAACATTGGGAAAAAAAGATGAGAATAGAGTGTCATAGGCCAAATGACTATGGAGAGTATAACAAACAGTTATACAGGCAAATAGTGGGCCAGCAAATAAGAATGTCTTGTTATCAGGAATTTTAACTTTCTGTATATCAATTGAAACTCATGAGTTAGCAGTTTTCAGTAGCAGATCATTTCTCGATTTGCTGGATGTCTGTTTTCTACAACATGTTAGATTGGCAACAAGAGAAAGCAATATTCTTGATGTGGTTATCAGCAGTGATTCATCATGCTTTAAGATTCTTCCAGTAGAGGAACCTCTAAGTGACTCTGCTCATAGTGTATTGATGTGAGATTTATTCAAAGAAATAGCTAGTCAAGGGTAAAGAAAAGGTATTTGTTTTCAAGAAAAGGTGATAATGTTCAGACATTTTTTGAACTCTTTAGTGGTTTCACTGAAGAGTTTAACCAGCTGAAACCAGTGGATACACTGAAAATCTAATAATGTTAAAAAACGTAAATCAAGTGGAAAGTATTCAGAGAGGTAATCACAGAGACCTCTAAGCATTTGATGCCAACTAAGAGATATTATTGAAGGTTTTGACCAAAATTTGTCAGATGCACTGATTGTCATTGGCAGAGAAGAAAAATGCTTGGTATGATTATAAATTTCAGGGAGTGTCCTACAGTAAGTACAAACTAGCGTATAATCAAGTTACTTGGAAAGTTAGGCAGATCATGAGAAGAAAAGTGGTAAGGAATTCTTGGTGTATGTTAAAAGAAGGGTAAATCACATTGGTCTACTGATATAACTGGCACAACTATTGATGACTGTACAGATTCCTGATTAATTGAATAAATATTTTGCATCTGTTTCATTCATGAAGAATTTTTTAGAGGTAGGGGTTAGCAGAAATCAGTGAATGCCAATGGGGGGGGGAGTTAAATGATTTTATATAACAGAAAGGAAGGTGGAAGAAACTGCTGCAATTAAAAATCATAGGCTGATGGAAACTATCCAATTATATTAAAAGAAGCTGCAAAATAGGTAGCTAAAACTTTATCCATAAATGTGAGAACCTCCTTGGATTCAAGAAAACTTACAGATTGGAGATAAGCAAATGTATCTCCTATTCACAAGGGTTGTTCAAAGGATAACATGAATAACTAACAGAGACCCTGAAAGTTTGACTGCTGTGCCAGGGAAAAATAATGGAGTTAAAAGTAATGGCAGATCATCTTGATAAGAGTGGAGCCATAAGGCAGTCACAGCATGGATTTCTTAAAAGTGGGGTCATGCCTGAAACAGTTAGTATTAAACAGAAAACCATTTAAAAGAGTTAAGTAAATTAAATGCCGATGGTATCTTGTCTCATTTTCAGATGAGACACACAAGAGGACATATTTTTAAATTAAAAAAGGATGGCTGCAAGATAGATGTGTAGAAATTTAAGATTGTCACAAAGCAGCTAAATATAAAAAAATTAATTTTGAGCCTTTGATACCACACCACATATACACTTGTTGCATAGGAGCAGTGTGGCATTATGGGAAAGTTGTTATTATAGATAAAGGGATGATTTAGTAGAAGGTAAAGAGTGGTTATAAATGGTCACTATTTTTCGTGGGCTAACGTGATGATGGGCTGGTATTGTGTTCCTTACTGTTTTTAATATTTATTAATATTGATGTAGATAAACCAAGCAGATGGGTTAAAAAATGGCAGTTGAAGTTTAGCATTGATAAATGTAAAGGACTGCATTTGGGTAACAGTAATCCCAGAATAACATACCATTTGGTCAGTACTGAATTCAAAGCAGTGGAGTATGAAAAAAGATCTATAGGCGTATAGTCCGACATGAAATTCTTCGAGCAGTGCAAACAAGCTGCTAGCTTGATTATATACTAGCTAGATTACAATGCTAGCTTGATTATATACTAGCTGATCCAGTGGACTGTCAAGCGATTAATCTGTGAAATCCTTTGAAAGCTGTACTGTTAAAATTTTGGATCTCACCATGCTGTCCATCATAAACTAAAAAGACAACTTATACTGTAAACGATAGAAGAGATGGGTAGATGCAATGCTCGGGAATTTTCTCATCTCTCTAAACAAAAAAAGTTATTTTTGACCAAGTGATTAGTCTCCCACCTAGTTTTGGAGGCTTGTCCATTACTTTGTGTAGTGCAGATGCCACACCTCTTTGATCCCTGCTTGCATTGGTTCACACCTGGTGGTTACCTACAGTATGATAGGGATTCGTGATTTTTTTTATACCTTGCATATTGGAGATATTCCCAGGGTTACCAGCTCCAGTGGAAGGAGGAGTATTCCTGGAATTTTCTAAAATTCAATGCAGTTGACACAGATGTGACCTATCAGCTTGATCAGTATTTTAGACTCCAAGAATGGCAGTTTAGTTAATTCTTCCTCCCCATACTTAACAATTTGGCAAATTTTGTTCACAATATCAATTTTCAGCTTTTAATTGATGTTCAGTTTAATAATTTAACTGAAGTGTTTATTTTACTGCCTCTGATAAAAGAAACAAAGTAACTTCTACATTATAAGGCTTAGCTCCCATTCCAGATTCTGAGGTTCCAGTAAATTATTAGCCAAGAACACAGTTTAGTATCATACAGACATAGAAAAATATTTGTTATATGTCATAATATAGGAACTAAATCATACAGGTAAAGCAGGCATGAAGTATTACATGAAATGATATTTTAATCTTCAATGATGATAGAGGAAATATAATTTGCTTATGAGACAGTAGTTATAAAGAGCTAGCCAGAAGCCAGTAATTAGCAATTAACAGTGAGTGGTTTTGGACTTCTTAGGAATTAAAAAGAACTAGTGCTGGACAAAAATGAAGTAAATAGTTAAGAACTGGTGTGCTGCTGAATAAAAGTCAGGCTTTTTGGGTGTTAAGATTATGCCTGTTTAAAAAAATAAAAATTGCCAATAAATACTGTCTTTCTTCATTTTCATTTAGAATAGGATTTTTTTCTCCTTATCAAGTCCAAGCATTCATTGCCAGCTGCTGAACTGCATAAATACTAAATGTACATATGCAATTTACATTCAGTACACAATTATGTTTTTTCTATTACTGCTGCAGGTTAACCTCTTTTTTTTTTTTTTTTTTTTTTTCATCTCCATAATTTTATCTACATTAATACTAGTTTTTTTTATTTTTTTGTAGTTAGTATTATTCATTTTTCTGAAATTTTATCATATACAATATAGATATTTGTATTTCTTTCAGCTCAGACGAAGTTAACTGAAAAACGCTGAAGCTGAAAGTGTATGTTCTTTGGTCCTAATGTCTCTCAGTGAAACCTTAGACTCCTCCATACATATCTGCACTTACTTAGTTTCACTGATTAAGCAGCTTTTTGGCCCTAATGGTCAGAATGCTCTTCTGCTGACTTCACTAGGACATGCTACAGTAACTAGCAGCACAACTTCTATTATTGATGCAGCTCACTGCAGTCATCCAATATCCAAATTAATTTTACAAGCTGTAATTTTTCATAATGATTGGGTTGGTGATGGAAGCAAGACATTTCTGTTTTTCTGCCAACAATTACTGAAAGGGATAAAAGAAACATCTGATCGACAGCATATAAAGATTTCGAATCAAGATATTTGTTACCTAATATCCTCTGTTTTGCCTGAGTGTTTTCATACTTTGAAGATTAAGCCTCCTTCTTGCCATTATAAAATTAATGTAGAAAACAAGAAAACTCTAGGAGAAATTTGTTATACTCTACTTCAGACATTCTTTTCTAGCAAGTTTAGTTGCCATGTATCAACACAACTTACATACCTTATTCACAAATTTGTTAAGGATATTGTAAATTGTTGGGATAATTTTGCAACAGTAATACAACATGTGATATTAAATTTCAGCATTCTTTTCACTGAGATGAATGCAGTTTCTTTGCGAGAATCACAAATATTGCCTGGAGTTTTATTCAGCAGAGATTTTACTGTTGGCCCTAAACAAATAGGAAACATAAAACATAAATATGTGATTATAACAGGTGATAATGGCCAGTGTTCTGAAAATAACCCTGTCATCTCTCTAAGCAGCAATTCAGATGTTCAAAATTTGCTTCACTGGAGTTGTCATCATAGTCAAAAGTTTATAAACAGTTTAAAGAAGTATGAAATAACATTTGTTCTCTCTACTTGTAAAGTGCCAGATATAATAAAGGCACATTGTATTCAAGAACAGATAGCTCTAGTTACCATGATACCAAAGGAAGAAGTTGATTATTTGCTATCCCTTACAAAAATACAACCATTAAATAATTTTAGTGAATTGCCAGCTTCTGAGAATATTGGAAAAGTACAGTTCCTTTCAGCATTAGTAGTAAGTAAACATTCCTATGTACATATTGGGATAGAGACTCATATTTCTTGGCTGAATCCTCATCATATAGTACTTTGTGGTCCTACCTCTGACTTGTGCAAACAATACAGCAAGGAATGCCAGAATGCTCTTAAGATTCTCTTTCATTGGTTAACCACAGACAGCTATACAAAGCCTAAGACTTGTTTAAATTTTGAAAATATTCATAAAGACATTGTAAATAACAGTTTACACAAATTGTGTGATTCTTCTGACTATCCTCATAGTAATGAAGCCTGTTCCTCTAAATTCCAAGGATCAAATTTAAAGAATGTATCACTAAAGGATGGAACCAAAATGCATACTCATTTAGTGTCCAAGGAAATAGTTTATCTTTCATTTAAAGGGAATCATGATAATTTATTACCTACTAGCGAACAAGAAGCAATATGCTATCCTGCTGGTGGGTGTTGGGAATCATGTTTATATAATCAGTTAATGGTAAAATCCAAAAGCACAACACCATCTCTTTCCTGGACATGCAGAATACTTGCGGAAGCTTTAAAAATTGTTCCTTTGACATTGCATCAAAACTCACCTTCTGCAAGCAGACGCAATTTTATTCACTTATGGTTACAGTTACAAAAAGGCTTACAATCAGATTGTATACAAACCCTTGATAGCCAAGGGGTTCTTTGTCCTGCAGCTGGCTACTCTGCACTTGAGCCAGTAACAGTAAAAGAATTTGTGATATATCATACATTACAGCTTGTTATTCAGATACTTCGCCTTGATGGAATTGTTGGTGTACAGAGAATTAATGTCAAGTGATTAAATTAAAGAGATATGAAATGATGCAATATAGTTTAATAATAAACACTTTCAAATTTTATGTCGCAAAAAAAAAAAAAAATCTGGTATTTATGTAAGTTATGGGTTATAAAGAGAAATAAATTTGTTTGTCTTAATTTTTTTGCATACTGGCCTTTTAAATATTCATAATTTCAATGTGGCACTGCTCTTAAAAATGAAGTTTCAAAAATAAAACAATACTGCAAATACTGTATAATTTTTCTTCCCATAATAAAGTGCCATGATACATAATAAAACAATTAACTATATGATATCAGTGTAGATACACTGATATCATATAGTTATCCATATATAATATGGGCAAACTATGGTGTATCTAAATATTATATAATATATATCTACACCGATATTATATAGTTAATTGCCTAAACCCATAAGAAATTATGCCTCATGCATTTTGTCTTCTAATAATAAAACATATTTCAATTTGAAAAAGACTGAAAGTAAACAAAAAAAACTGGAAGTTTAACATTCCATTATAACACCCTAATACAGCATTTCCCAAACTTTTTTATTCACGAAACACAAGTTTAGCAAGAGCCAAAGTAAGTGTTGCTAATATTTTATTTCCAACACATGTAAAGCCAAAATTCAAATAACTATCATTATACTTTAGTTTTGGTCTTTTATTAGTTGGTTCCTGTTTTTTCACTTCAGATTTCTGGGGAACAAAAGGCTGCGATTGTTCATTCTCACTTTGAAGTGTAACAAATTGTTCATTTTCATCGACCACAGTTGCACTACTAGAAGTACTTTGCTTCTCGATTTAAAGTTCCTTTTTTCAACCACCAATCCATGATCACATATTTTAATAATATTTTGAAATACTAATAATTATCAAAAAAAAAAAAAAAAAATGTATATAAGGAAGTGAGTTTAGTTATGATATCAGTTCGCTTCCTCCTCTCATGGGTTGAAACCCATGTACTCCAGGCTAAATTGCATACGAATGGCAAACTAGATCACCACATTGCTACTTTTTTGTAGGTGTCATTACCTCTATGTATACTTCTCTATGCAAAGCCCACCAAAATAAAGTGTTCGGTGGTCTATTTGATTATTAGTCTATACCAGTATATTAATAACCAGAAAAAAAAAATGTTAAATATTATAACGATACAAAAGTGGTGTATGCTACAAATATGTAAAATTTATTTTTTTAATTATTAATTACAATTTTTCATGGAAAACTTGTTCACATCTCACAGAACACAGTTTGAGAAACGCTGCCCTAATATATACTGTAATGTAAATTTCTTTTTTTTAAACCAACTTATTTGGATTAAATTCCTAATGTGGTGTACAAAATCAGTAGATGTACAAGTTGAGCCAGCTTTAAATGACACTAAGTTTTAAATTCTTTTAGTGAATAAGAATTATTTTATGAAAAATAAAATAGAAAACAATTTAAAGTGTAGTAAAGAAAAACAGTATATGTAAACCTTGTTTTGAAAGGATTTTAGAAAGTACCAACAAAATGTCACTAAATGCCTGCTAAGAATATATTATCCCTTCTTTCAACTTATGAACAGTTGAACAAATATCCAACAAACCCTTTTATCTTATTTAGCAAATAGCATTTCACTGCCAAAATTAGACTATTATTCTGTTCAGAGGATATCCCCCCCCCCTCATTGGCAGGAATTTGCTGCCAGTGGGTAGGGACTCCTTCATTGGGGCATTAAATAGAGATGAAATGTGCTTTGGCTCTAAGTCTGTTTATTACATCAAAGAATGTATTTTATTTATTTACTATTAGAATTTCATTATTTTTATTTTTTTTTGAAAAAAGAAAGAGCTAAAACATATTTCTCATCAAGGAGTTGGATAAACCAGATTAAGTGAAAATTACCTTTTAAAGAAAAAAGTAGCAGAAATGTAGCGATCCCTATATGTATTCATTTTGACAATGAATACAAAGTCTAACTTATTTAGCAGTCGTGCCAGCCCTAATCATGTTCCACTGAAACAAGTGTACTGTTGCACTCTCACACTAGACTACATTAGGCCTAGGAGATAAAAGCTATGAATCCATGTTAATGGACTAATTAACAACTGACTTAAATTTGTAGTACTATTAAATTTTTGTTTTCATATTTCAAATTTTCACCCTTCTGATAAAAAAAAGAATTTATCCTAAATCTTATATTGGTCAGGTTTTCTCTCAGAAACTTGAGTTTTTCATTAAAACAGGCAGACTAACCAAAAAGTGCCTCAAGTTTACAAACATAATATACTAGTCTCATGTTGTGATGCTAAAGTAAGAGCCTCAGATGAGTTAAAAGGTTTCCCCAACTCCCTCTACGGCAAATACCTGAACTCATCTCAGAACTTCCTATATTCGAATGCAGTTCATAAGCATAATGTCATAAATTATATGATGATATTAAAGAAATTGTGATAGACTGTACAGCATAGGAAATAATAAAATGTCAGATGCGAAGCTATTGCATTTTTAACAATAGAGTTTAAGTCAAAAAGATGTTACTATTTACTGGCTAGCATTGGCACGCCAATAGCTTGGATGAAGCAACAAAATTTTGCTTGGATGATGAACATAACAGTAGATAAATCATTGATGTTACCAGTACAGTAAAACTGATTAAGATGTTTTTTAAACAATTTCTTAAGATGGTTGAAATACTTTATTCCCAAATTGAATTTTCCAAGTACATCCTATAGCCTTAGAAGATGATTCTCATTACAGAAATTTTCATGTAATGAGAATCATCTTCTATTTAATGTACACGCATTTCTTTCAGTTGTTGATATTGTGTGTTGACACACAATACCAACAACTGAAAGAAATGCGTGTAATCATCTCTGTACAGGCAGAAATGGTTAAGATAGGATCTACTTGAAATTAAAAATCTTTGATGAAGCGATTTTTAATTTTAAGTATATCCTTTTCATAGTTGATATCCTTTCCTAATAAATATACTCATGTATTAGAAAAGAAAAAAAAAACTTTTTTCTGTAAAATGTATAGATCCTTCAATGTAGTGCACACTCTACCTCCTGAATTACCTAAGTCTTGTACTCCTTTAAGCGGGAATTCCCAGTCTCAAAAGAGAAAACACTTTGTAGTAAGAAAAAAAAAAAAAGCCCTACTCACCTCATCTGTATATCCTCTCTAGTAATTTTTCTAATCCTTCCTTATTTTGAGGTTTATAAAATTGAGGCAAAAATAAAATTAACAAGGGTGAAATTTTAACTGTTATGATTTCAGAGCTACGGGCCAGATGACTGAACAAAAAATTATGGTTGGGGAGAGAAGTTTAGACTGGAGAAGTTTTCTTTTAGCCAGTGAGTTGTTAATTATTGAAATAAGTTGCCTTGATGGGTAGTAGAGGCTGACAGCTTGGGGAAATTCAAAGCTTAGCTGAGTAGTAGTGGCAATGATGCAAGAAAGCAAGCTAGCATCAGCCAAAAAAAAACTACACACTTCACCTATTCAAGAATTTGTTTAGTTCTTCTTTGAATTTATTCAAACTGTCCATTTACACAACAACAGATGAAAGTCTGTTCCAACAATCAACCACCTGCTGGCTGAAGGCAAACTTCTGCACATCTATCCTGCAACCATCCTTCCTCAACTTGAATTTATGCTCCCTCATGTGCGTAGTCTCAACAAGAGGAAGCGTGCCATTTAACATTTAGCTTACTCAATCCATTCATGGCCTTAAACATATCAATCAGATCTCCCAGGAGTTGCTTAGTCTCCAAGTGCTGCAATTTGCAGAACTGAAGCCTTTCTAGGTAAGAGCACCCTTTTGTTCCCTTCACCAATCTGGTTGCATTTCTCTGCATCCTAACCACAGCCTTGTACAAGGGGATAATCACCTCCTTATCTCTGCTAGCAAAGTTTCTGTATATCATTGACAAAACCCCATGAGCTGCCTTGCAGCATTTCTGCACTGCTCAGAGAATTTCATATCTGACTGCACAATTACCTCCAGTTCTTTTTCATTTACCACTACTCTGAGTGTAGTACCACCCAGTTGACACATTACTCTGGGGTTACTGCTACCCATTTTCTTTCCTGTATTTTCTTTGTTTCCAATTTCTATCCTGCAACCATCATACAATTAGGCATATGGACTGAGAGGTAGTCCATCTGCCTAATTGTATGATGAGAGAAAAATTAGGCAGAGACTGAGAGCATTAGCATTAGTAGAGGCATTTGATGCAAGAAAGCAAGCTTATGCAGCATCAGCCAAAAAAAAAAACTCACTTCCACTTCACCCCTCTGTTCGTTCAAAATACCTGTCCAGCTGAGCCTTAAACTTATTTAGGCTATCAACCTCCACCACAAGGGATGGAAGTCTGTTCCACCAACCAACCACCCGCTGGCTAAAGGCAAATTTCCGCACGTCTATCCTACATCTGTCTTTCCTCAATTTGAATTTATGCCCTCTCAGGTGATTTTTCTGAGCTAGAGGAAGAATCCCATCAGCATTGAGCATGCTTAAACCATTCAAGGCTTTATACACCTCTATCAGATCACCTCGCTGGTGCCTAGTCTCCAGACACTGTAATTTGCAAAACTTAAGCCTTTCTTCGTAAGAGCACCCCTTTGTTCTATTCACTAATCTTGTTGCCCTTCTCTGTACTCGTTCCAGCAGCTCTACATCCTTCTTGAAATGAGGCCTCCAGACCTGTATACAGTACTCTAGGTGTGGCCTGACCATTGCCTTATACAATGGAATAATCACCTCCTTATCCCTGCTGGAAAAATTCCTGTATATCATTGACAATACTCCATGAGCTACTCTTGCAGCCCGTCTGCACTGCTCAGAGAACTTCATATCTGCCTGCACAATCACCCCCAAGTCCCTTTCATTCTCTACCACTGTCAGTGTAGTACCACAGAGTTGATACGTTGCTCTGGGGTTCCTGTTTCCCATGTATAGTACTTTACATTTGTCAATGTTAAACTTCATTTGCCACCTCTCAGCCCATCTGCTCAACCTTTCCAGATCCTGTTGCAGCAGCATAGTGTCAGTAGTGTCCTTGACAACCCTGCCAACCTTTGTATCGTCTGCAAACTTGGACATTAAGCCCGATATACCATCATCAATATCATTTATAAATACAGAAAACAATAATGGACCCAACACTGAGCCCTGAGGGACTCCACTAATAACATCAGTCCACGATGAGCAGTGTCCATTGATTACCACTCTCTGTCTTCTCCCCCTCAACCACCCCTTTATCCATAGCAGCAATTTGCCTCCAATGTCACACTGCTCCAATTTGTGTAGCAGTCTTTCATGTGCAACAGTATCAAAAGCCTTTCTAAGATCCAAGTATATAATATCAAAGTTATTCCCTGCATCCAGTTCTTTTGTGACTGCATCATAGTATCCAATCAAGTTGGTCAGGCAAGACTTCCCCTTAACAAAACCATGCTGTGTCTGAGCTATAACTGAAGTCTTGTCTAGAGGTAGCAACTGAAGTTTAACATTTGTCAATGTTAAACCTCGGTTGCTACCTCTCAGTCCATTTGCCTAATTTTTCTAGATCTTATTGTAGCAGCATACCTTCATTACTGCCATTAACCACCGTATCAACTGCAAACTTAGTCATTAAGCCTGATATATCCTCATCAATATTAATAAATACAGAAAACGATAGACCCTGGGGGGACTCCACTAATAACATTAGTCCATGAAGAGCACTGCCAATTGATAACCACTCTGTCTTCTTCCATTTAACCATCTCTTTATCCATAGCAGTAACTTGCCTTTATGCCAGTTTGTGCAGCAGTCTTATGTGGAACCGTATCAAAAGCCTTCCTGAAATTCAAGTATATGATATCGAAATTCTATTTTGCATCCAATTCCTTTGTGACCACATAATAGTAACCTATCAGATTGGTTACAAAAGATTGCCCCTTAACAAATCCAATGTGTGACTGCAGTGTAATTGCATTCCTGTCCAGATGGTCATGCATGAAAGTTGTTCCAACACCAGTTGGAACAATCTTCCATCTTGTGTTGGGAAGTGGATAGTTTTGAATAGCTTATTAGAGGGTGTATATTATTTTTTAATCTTGATTCCTTGTATCACTTGCCAATACTAACATGCAAATTGGCCTGTGTACACATTAGGGCTTGCATAAAACCGAGTTTAACCGAAGTTTACTCTTAAAACCGGTTTTAAAACCGATTTTCTCAGACTTAGGGAAAATAATTAAAAGCTTATAACACATGTATTTATTTTATCTTGGGTAGATTGTACAAATCGTAATCAAATCTTTTAAACAAAATCTATCACCTCTTATAGTAAAAAAAAATAAAAAAATTAAAATGCTCCAAAAAAGTAACCAGCTTGAGATTATACAAAATTACAAATTGTATTCAAATCCTTTGAATAAAAACTATCTTCTCGTATAATAAACAAAAAAATAATAAGCCCTATAATAATAATAATAAATAAATAAAAATAATGTGAAAAAAAAACAGCTTGGGGAAATTACTATTTATTGCTCAGCTTTTTCTGAAAATGATCCTTTAAAAAACACAGTATATTAAGCATTTTTCCTGATAGACTTGACCTTATTTTTGTGTTAAAGAGACCAGTGATCGAAAACACTCTCTCAGATTGGACACTTGTTGGTTTAATGGTCAGCAGTGCTCTATAAACTTTCTCCAGCTTTTCACTTCTACTGCTAGTTGCTTCCAAAATTTTAAATTTTTTGCTGATTTCCAATTCACTCGGATATTTTGAAGGCTCTTCAGTTAATCTCTTTATTACACTATCATACTCTCGCATGAGTGTATCTCCAATATCGGAACTAGACGAGTCTTTGTTTTCTTCTAAAAGAACAGTTCGTTTATTTTCAGTTTCTTCATTCAACGCTAAGACTCCTTCGGAATGTTTTGCAAATAATCTCTGATAAATCTCTTCAGCATGCTTTTTCAAAACTTGCTTACTTGGAAAAAGTTCTTGAACCTGAATCTTCTTTCCTAAACTTTTTGGGGTTGTGTAGATAGCTCAGCAAAGCCACAGTTGGGCAATTTCGTCTTGCATTGTAACACTGAAAAAGGCTTTGGTGAAACTTTATAGCAAATGGGTTTTCTGCTGTATCAAGGTTAGCAAGCAGAAATTCTATTGAAAACTCTGCTTTAAGTAAGTCTGTATCTTCTGAGGTTATAGCCTTCAGAATCATTTCAACTGGTCGCAAAGTTTCACATAGCAATTCAAGTGTTTTCCAGTCATCGTCATACACAGCTTCAGTTGACAGTACTGCACATAGAGCATTTGGAATGCAATTTTTCAATTTCAAAAATATCTCAATCATATAGAATGTGCCATCCCATCTAGTCTTGCAATCTAATATAAGTTTATATTCTTTCCCATTAAATTTTGCTTTAACAAAATTTTGTAATATGTCATTTTTGGCAGGCGATTTTTGAAAAAGCTTGCAAATTTTTCTGACTTTGTTAATAGTTTGTGCAATATTGGCCATTGGATTGAAGAAACAAATGAGCTCATCGGTAAAATCGGTTTGATAAAGCATGCCTTGCTGTCTTTCTTCACTCATCACTCAATCATCACTACTTTCTCCATTATTTTCATTTTCTTCATTGTCTTTGGGAGACTCAGAGACTGTAGCACCATAAGTGATTGCTTTTTCATAAAGTACATCTATAACTGACAGATGTATACAATGGGCTATACATTGTTGATGATTAGGTGTAATTTGCTTGCCAAACTTAATCATCATTGCTGCTCCACCGATGGAGCAGCAATGATGATTGCAACAATATCCTCATCCAAGTTCAAACCAAATTCCTTCAAGTGTCCATTCACAATTTGCTCAGTTCTTCTGCTATCAAGTGAACCATTAATCTCAATAAAACCTAACGACCAATGATTGTCTTTTGAATGCACATTTATATTCATATACCTTTTATTTTGTATAGACGTATATTCGTCTAGAGTCAATGAATACCGTGCACCCAAAACCAATGAATTTTTGAAATGCTGAATGAGTTCTTCTTTCTTACTTTTATAATAATTCAGAACCACATTTTTAATACCATTCACTGAGGCTGGTGGTAATTTATCGTATTTATTTCTCTGAAGGTGAAGGCTTGATTGTATAAACTCACTCTTAGCAATTGAATTAAAAGAAAATCCATCTAAAGCAGCTAATTTTGAAATCTCTTCTTCCATAGATTTTTTAACGATAAAGTTTTCTAATGTTCTTACCATTTTTACGGGAGGTTCACTGTTATCTTGTTTAATGCCAATCTGATGCATTTTTTTAAATGCAACATCAAAGATGATGAAGATCCTCCAGACGACTTCATTATCTTCTGACATTTCGAACATTGTGCTTCATCTTTGCTTTTTCGAGCAAAATAATTCCGTACATTTGATTTCATCTTAGACATATTAAGAGTAATAAATATTAATTAGTAGGAATTTATATCACCGACAATTTTAAATAAAAATATTGAAGATAACAAAGGCACAATACTATGCGTCACTCCCGCAAGCACTGAATGAAGAATCTAAACGAGGCAAGTTTCAAAATTTTCACAAAAGAAATTTTTTATTTATTTACTTGCAATTTTTTCCCCCAATTAAATCTATTGTATTTTCAAAATTACATAAAAGCTAAATTTGGTGAAGCTGCTTTTTGGAGAACATTTGATCGCAAATTTAATAGAAATAAAGAAGCAAAAAACTTTCTATGATTGAAATTTGATGCAATATTCAGCGAATCTGTTTCTAGTGGGTAACCATCAATAAGACGTGTTCCATAACTTGCCTGGCGAACAAGATAGATGGAACGGAGAAATTTTGAGCATTTTCTTTTACGCAATCGCTCCGACTCACTCAGTCGTAAATGAGTACACCTGCATCATGCCATGATACAGGTGGGAAGATAAAAGGTACCCCTCCTAGATTTGGGCCACTTGCCAATGAGATTCGTACCTAAACATAAAATAAAATAAAAAAAAAACATGTTTAAAACGTAAAGCAGTTGAACGATCCAGACAAACGAACAAACAAAAGAAAATGTGCCTAACAAAAAACTATATTCGAGGGCCAACTAAAAAAATATTAGAATCCGGTTTTAGAAGCTCGGTTTCGGTTTTAACAACTCAATATGAAAACCGGATTTAACCGGTTTATAAAACCGGTTTGCAAGCCCTAGTACACATGTACAGATAAAAATACACACTTCATCTGCTGGTACCATGGGTGGAATTAAGTTTTTTTTTTTTTTTTTTTTTTTTTGGCTGATGCTATATAAGCTTGCTTTCTTGCATCATGTGCCTTTACTAATGCTAATTTATGACCACTCCAGTTGATGCATTAAGCCCTCAACAAACCTGAGAGAACTTTTCTTTTTAATACAGCACTTAGTTGTAAGCCTAGAATAAGAAAAAACTATGTAGTGTTTTGTTAATGTTCCCAGGAAGTTAGGAATATATGGCAATAAATCAATGAGTAGATGGCCAGTTAAAAAAAAAAAACAGTGGTAAAATGTTAATTTTGCAAGAATGAAAATGAACTTATGGGTGAAATATTTTTAAACGGGGATATTTTATAGGAAAAGTTCTTAAAAGCAGAATCCTCTGTAATAGATGTTTTATTTTCCTTCTTTTCAGGTTGAAGAAAAAAAAGAGTGGCTAAGATTCATGTAATATCTATTAGAAATTGTACTTCGGGTTCCTGCCTTTACAGGCTGGGAACAACTATTGTAATGTTCTTCATCATGTAAATCTAGATATATTATCAGTTCAGTGTTCCCACTGAACATTTGTAATGATTCCAGAAGGGGCCAAATATCAAATTACAGTGGGGGATAGGGTTAGAGTAGATTGCAGAAAGTTTTCTTTTAGCCAGCAAGTTGTTAATTATTCAGCATTTTTAAATCCATAACTAGGGAAAGTTTTGTGGGTTCATGCTATTTATATTAGTTCAACTGCATTATTCTGCAGAATAATTATGGGTTAGCAATTCAAAATTTCATGATGATTGATTCATTAGTTATTGATTATCATAATTGCCAGTTATGATAGTCAATAACTAATTGATTTGATACATAATAAGTACTTTAATAGTTAGCAGGGTTTCATTTGGATGATTGAACAATAAACACCTCTAGAATATAATTCTGTATTTATCCCTTTCTTTTCACATAAGTGTGTAGAGCATCATTAGTTCAGTGCCACAAGTTACTTGATCACTTGAATGTGCTATATTGCAACAAGAATATTTTGCAAAACTTGGAATAACCAAGTTTTGCAAAATATAACCAAGAAAACCATTTCAATCAGACACCAGTGATCTAACATTGGCAACAATAGCTGTCACTCAACTTGACAGCTATCTCAATATTAGAGCATTATCCGTTAAAGTTGTATATTATCTACTTTAGAATCTTACCCTTGATCCCAACATTTTCAGCTTATATAGTAACTTCTCATGAAGGACTGAGTCAAATGCTTTGCTAAATTCCAGATAATGTCAAAATTATTTCCTACATCTGACTTATGGGGAACTGTGTTAAAATCACTAACCAGGTTAATTAAACATGATCTTCCCTTTAAGGGCACAAAAGGTGATATAGTTGTACACGTTGGCACTAATAATATTAAGAGTAGGAGACCGGCAGAATTACTTAACAAGTACAGGTCACTGTTGAACAAAAGCCGAGAATTAGGGTTGAATTTGAAAGTGTCTGCAATTCTGCCCAGACACGATAGGAGGGAGTATATGATGAGAGCCTTGTCGATCAATTCAGCCCTGGAAAGATTGTGCAAGGCTCAAGGGGTAGAATTTTTTTCAGCCTGGACTGTACTTGTTAACAGGAGAGATTGCTTCTACAGGGATGGGATACACTTAAATAGAAAGGGTGCAAGAATATTTGCTGATGCTATCGAGGCAGTGTTAGGTGGGTCGGAAAACTGCTAGCTTGGGGGGAGACAAAGACCAATAGATTGACAGTAGCCACTGGCAGACGTGAAAGAGATTCTTGCACTGCTTCTATTAGAATGAGCAGAAGCCTGAAAAACAAGATGCATGGTATTTCACAGACTGTTGGGAGCCATTGCGGTACAAATAAACACATGGGTTGTGTTAGGGTAGCTAAGAATAGAAACAGGTGCAGGTATACTTGCGTGTACACCAATGCTAGGAGTTTAGTAAATAAATTTGATGAATTTGAGGTATTGCTCAAAACATCAAAGGCAGATATTGTTGGGATATCAGAGACGTGGTGTCACACAGATATAAGGGATGCAGAACTGCAATTTGGGGAGTATAACGTCTACAGAAAGATAGACAGGATAGGAAGGGGAGAGGGGTTATGCTATTAGTTAAGAAACACATAAAAACCAAGGAAGTGAAGCCAGTCGACATCGCTGGACAGTGCAGTGTTGAGTCAGTTTGGTGTGACATAAGCATTGGGAGATCAAAATTGAGAGTAGGAGTGTGCTATAGGCCTAATGACTCTGATGAGTATAATAAGGAACTGTACAGGGAAATAGAGTGGGCCAGTAAATCAGAGAGTCTTATAATGGGAGATTTTAATTTCCCAGATATTGACTGGAATTTGGGGGCTGGTTACTCACACACTAGCAGGGCTTTTGTGGATTTATTGGATGATTGTTTTCTACATCAGCATGTTCAGGAGGCAACTAGAGGGAGTAATACTCTTGATTTGATTATCAGCAGTGATTCTTCATGCATTAAGAATCTGCAGATAAATGAACCACTAGGTGGCAGTGATCACAGTGTGCTGAAGTGGGATTTACTGAAAGAGGTAACTACCATTAGGGGTAAAGGGAAGGGTTATTGCTTCCGTAAAGGCGACTACGATGGACTGAGACAGTATTTAAATTCTATACAGTGGGACCAACTGATGATGTTACCAACAGCAAATTCAAAATGGGAAGCATTCAAAGAACATATCTTGGAAGCTACTAGGCTTTACATACCAACTAAGAAATATTGTTCAAGGTTTAGGCCAAAATGGATGTCAGATGAACTAATGAGGCATATGGCAGAGAAGAAAAATGCATGGGATACTTACAAATTAACACATGACACAGAAGCCTATGATAGATACAAGTTGATATGCAACCAAGTTACAAAGGAGGTTAGGAAGGCGAAGGCAGATTACGAGAAATCCTTGGCAAGGGATGCAAAGAAAAACAGCAAAGAGTTCTTTACTTATGTAAACTCTAGAAGGAAGGGGATGAATCAGATTGGTCCACTTGATATTGATGGGTCAACTGTTGATGATCCTGCTCAGGTAGCTAACAAACTAAATGAATATTTTGCATCGACATTCACACATGAGGAGTTATTCAGCAAGGGGAATGCCAGAGGTGTATTCAACTCTAGCAGTAAGCTACAGAATCTTGAAATAACTGGGAGTAAAGTGGAGGAGAAACTGTTGAAGATAAACACAAGAAAGGCACCCGGGGTGGATGGGATCTATCCAGTTATATTAAAGGAGGCAGCAAAGGAAGTAAGCAAACCCTTAGCCATAATTATGAGAGCTTCCTTGGACTCAGGGGAGGTACCCATAGACTGGAAATGTGCAAATGTGACCCCAATTCACAAAGGAGGATCAAAGGCTGACACAAGTAACTATAGACCTGTGAGCTTAACTTCTGTTCCAGGAAAATTAATGGAGGCACTGGTTAAAGAAGCACTGCAGGATCATTTAGACAAGACTTCAGTTATAGCTCAGACACAGCATGGTTTTGTTAAGGGGAAGTCTTGCCTGACCAACTTGATTGGATACTATGATGCAGTCACAAAAGAACTGGATGCAGGGAATAACTTTGATATTATATACTTGGATCTTAGAAAGGCTTTTGATACTGTTGCACATGGAAGACTGCTACACAAATTGGAGCAGTGTGACATTGGAGGCAAATTGCTGCTATGGATAAAGGGGTGGTTGAGTGGGAGAAGACAGAGAGTGGTAATCAATGGACACTGCTCATCGTGGACTAATGTTATTAGTGGAGTCCCTCAGGGCTCAGTGTTGGGTCCATTATTGTTTTCTGTATTTATAAATGATATTGATGATGGTATATCAAGCTTAATGTCCAAGTTTGCAGATGATACAAAGGTTGGCAGGGTTGTCAAGGACACTACTGACACTACACTGCTGCAACAGGATCTGGAAAGGTTGAGCAGATGGGCTGAGAGGTGGCAAATGAAGTTTAACATTGACAAATGTAAAGTACTACACATGGGAAACAGCAACCCCAGGGCAACGTATCAACTCTGTGGTACTACACTGACAGTGGTAGAGAATGAAAGGGACTTGGGGGTGATTGTGCAGGCAGATATGAAGTTCTCTGAGCAGTGCAGACGGGCTGCAAGAGTAGCTCATGGAGTATTGTCAATGATATACAGGAATTTTTCCAGCAGGGATAAGGAGGTGATTATTCCATTGTATAAGGCAATGGTCAGGCCACACCTAGAGTACTGTATACAGGTCTGGAGGCCTCATTTCAAGAAGGATGTAGAGCTGCTGGAACGAGTACAGAGAAGGGCAACAAGATTAGTGAATGGAACAAAGGGGTGCTCTTACGAGGAAAGGCTTAAGTTTTGCAAATTACAGTGTCTGGAGACTAGGCACCAGCGAGGTGATCTGATAGAGGTGTATAAAGCCTTGAATGGTTTAAGCATGCTCAATGCTGATGGGATTCTTCCTCTAGCTCAGAAAAATCACCTGAGAGGGCATAAATTCAAATTGAGGAAAGACAGATGTAGGATAGATGTGCGGAAATTTGCCTTTAGCCAGCGGGTGGTTGGTTGGTGGAACAGACTACCATCCCTTGTGGTGGAGGTTGATAGCCTAAATAAGTTTAAGGCTCAGCTGGACAGGTATTTTGAACGAACAGAGGGGTGAAGTGGAAGTGGGTTTTTTTTTTTTTTTTTTTGGCTGATGCTGCATAAGCTTGCTTTCTTGCATCAAATGCCTCTACTAATGCTAATGCTAATGCTAAAACGTGTATCGTTTAGAATTCTATTTCTATCTAAATGTCCCTATACTGAACTCCATAATTGCCTCTATGATTTTCCCTACCACAGAAGTCAGACTGACAGGTCTGTAGTTATCCACTTCAGCTTTAGAAATGCCTTTGTGTACTGTTGATACAGTGGCATTCATCCAGTCAAAAGGAATCTAGCCAGAGTCCAATGATGTCCTCATAATTAATCTTAATAAGCTCATACACTCTCTTGCCACCTACTACACTATTGCTGGGCATATGCTATCAACTCCAGGGGCAATCTGTGATTTCAGTATCACTAATTTCATATTGCTCAGTCTCATTTGCATAGCTTTCAGACAAAAGACCCATCCTCACTACGATGGGTCTTTTGTCTGAAAGTATAGTAACTGAACTGAAGAAATAACTGATTTGAAATGATGAAAATGGACAATGAATATGGAAAAACTAATTTTATCATATATATTTCAACTAAAAGGTGTATAAAAGTGCACAACTGGTGTGACAATCATGGGAAAGTTATATAAAGAAAATAATCAAAGCAAAGTTTTCTACTCTTTATTGAGAAACCATTCTATTATATAAATTAATTTTTCCAGAAATTAGTTTGCATTAAATAACTTGTAGAATTTATTCAAAAAGAGGAGGAAACTTCTTTTTTGTAAGACAATACTTATACAGAAATTTGCTTTCATAAGTCATAAAATATAGTGATCAAACAGTTAAATGATTTTAAGAATGAGTGAAACCCTTTTTATCACTGTTGAATATAGTTTTCTCAACTCCTCCAGCAACAGTTTCAAAAATTCCAATCAAACTTCAATTGCCAATTAAGAGAATTTATAAATGACACGGTTATTTGCTTATGTTTTTATTTCACTGTCATCCTTTGGACTGATGTTCAATGGATGACCTGAGTTACATGCAAACATTGCAGGTAACTCAGTAACTGAAGAGTTCCAAACAAATCATTTTAATTTTATTACGTGTTCAGATACCAGCTATTTACTGTACATAATTTTCATATCAAAAAATTTCACACTGATTGGAAACAATTTTTCTTCTTTGCATTCAACTGAACATTTTAGGGGCAGCCATATTAGTATAGAAACATTTCACATTTTTTTTCTAATATTAGCTGTAATTAGGTGTGCTATAGTACAATGAGGCTCTCTAATGGTTTGAAATTGAACATTCCTGTTCTAGATGACAAAAATTACCCTCACAGAATCTGCTGATATTAAAGGATTTAACATTTTAGAATTTCATAGTACATAAACTGTGATAAAATTCGTTCAACGTATAAAACAACCTTAATAAACTTTTAAATGACAACACTAATTATTATGGACATTTACAGTAACAGCACCATAATTACTTATGTTTTTTCTTTTTCTTCCTCCTCTTATTCTTTTTATGCCTGCTATGTTTTTTTGGTTTCTGTTTTCTATGATGTGAGCCACTTGAAGATGTATTAGATGATGATGAAGAAGATGTGCTTTCAGTATCTGAAGAGTCTGTTGTTGAAGAGTCATCTAGCAGAGCTTGCAGTTGCCGAATTCTGAAAAAAAAAATAATAATAATGTGTATTTATTTATTTGTATTTATCCCTAAATACTCATGTATAGAGCTGCCCCTCTTGGTGTTAAAGCAGCCACACAGTACTAAATTTGTCCTTATTCACAAGGCTATTCTGAGATCAGTTGCCCTAATCATTTCTTTGTTGGCATTCCTTTTGATGTGCAGTTGCACAACAAAAGGAATGCCAGCTTCTGCATTATAGGATCTAAGCAAATATCAATTTTGCATTTACATTTTTATTTTTCAATGTGGCATCAAGATTCCTTGCTAACGTCTGGATACACCATTTGTGAATGTTCAATTTTTCAGTGACAGCTTTGTGGCAATTATTGTTATGCTCAAATTGACCCTTATTTTCTTAAAACTAACACACACAGATTTCACAATTAAATCACACAAACAGGACATTAATTTTGTATTATATTGAACATATTTTGAATAAATTAATTAGCATTAGTAGAGGCATACGATGCAAGAAAGCAAGCTTATGCAGCATCGGCCAAAAAAAAAAAAAAACACCTCCCATTTCACCACTCTATTCGTTCCAAATGCCTGTCCAGCTCAGCCTTAAATTTATTTAGGCTATTAGCTTCCACAACAAAAGATGGAAGCCTCTTCCACCAATCAACTACCTGCTGGCTAAAGGCAAATTTCCGCACATCAATTCTACAATTATCTTTCAGAATTCAGGTTGCTCAACCCATTCAAGGCCGTATACACCTCAATCAGATCACCTCGCAGGCGCCTGCTCTCCAGGTGCTACAATTTGCAGAACTTAAGCCTTTCTTGGTAAGAGCACCCCTTTGTTCCCCTCACCAATCTTGTTGCCCTTCTTTGTACTCGTTCTACCAACTCTACATCCTCCCTAAAATGAGGCCTCCAGACCTGTACACAGTACTCTAGGTGTGGCCTGACCATTGCCTTGTATAATGGGATAATCACCTCCCTGTCATTGCTAGAAAAATTCCTATATATCATTGACAACACGACAACACTCCATGACCTGCCCTGGCAGCCCATCTGCACTGCTCAGAGAACTTCATATTTGACTGCACAAATACCCCCAGGTCTTTTTCACTTTCCACTTCCCTGAGTGTAGTACCACACAGTACGTTTCTCTTCGGTTATTGCTACCCATATGCAGTACTTTGCAATTATCTTTGCAATTATCAATGTTAAACTTCAGTTGCCACTTCTCAGCACATTTTCCGAACTTATTTAGATCCAGTTGAAGTAGGATACTGTCGTTAACAACCCTGCCAACCTTTGTATCATCTGCAGACTTGGACATTAAACCCGATATACCTTCATCAATATCATTGATAAATATACAAAACAACAATGGACCCAACACCGAACCCTGGCGAACTTCACTAATAACATTTGTCCATGAAGAGTGGTGTAGTAGTAGTGGCATGTGATGCAAGAAAGCAACTGTATGAGCTTATGCAGCATCAGCCAAAAAAAAAAAAAAAAAAAAAAAAAAAAAAAAAAAAAAATAATAATAAAAATAAAATAAAATAAAAAAAAAAAAAAATCACACCATTCCCTCCAAATGCCTGTCCAGTTCCTCCTTAAATTTATTTAACCTGTCAACTTCCACAACGACAGATGGAAGTTTGTTCCAGGAATTAACAACCCACTGGCTAAAGGCAAATTTCCGCACATCTATTCTACATCTGTCTTTTCTTAATTTGAATTTATGCCCCCTTAGGTTCGTAATCTGAACAAGTGGAAGGATCCCATCAGAATTCAGCGTGCTCAACCCATTCAAGGCCTTATATACCTCAATCAGATCACCGCGCAGGTGCCTGGTCTCCAGCCACTGCAATTTGCAGAACTTAAGCCTCTCTTGGTAAGAGGATCCCTTCATTCTCCTCACCAATCTTGTTGCCCTTCTCTGTGTCCATTGATTACCACTCTCTGTCGTCTCCCACTCAACCATCCCTTTATCCATTGTAGCAACTTACCCTTAATGCCATACTTATCCAATTTGTACAGCAGTCTTTCATGTGCAATAGTATCAAAACCTTCCTGAAATCCAAATATATGATATCAAAATTATTTTTGGAATTCAGTTCCTTTGTGACCACATCATAGTAACCAATCAAATTGGTCAGATAAGACCTCCCTTTAACAAACCCATGCTGTGTCTTAACTATTACTGCAATCATGTCTAGATGATCCTGCAATGCTTCTTTAACCAGTGATTTCCCCGAAACACAAGTTAAACCAACAGGTTTGTAGTTACTTGTGTCACCTTTTGAACCCCGTTTGTGAATTGGCGATACATTTGCACACCTCCAGTCCATGTGGACCTCGCCTTAGTCCAAGGAAGCTCTCATAATTATGGCTAAGGTTTGCTTACTTTCTCTGCTGCCTCCTTTAATATAACTGGATAGATCCCATCCACCCAGGTGCCTTCCTTATGTTTAACTTCAAAAATTTCTCCTCCACTTTGCTCTCAGTTATTACAAAATCACTTAGCTCCCTGTTAGTGTTTGATAAACTTCTGACACTCCCCTCATTGAATTTTGCATCTACATTCACACATGAGGAGTTATTCAACTACCTGAGTTTATCAACTACCTGAGCATGATCATCAATAGTCAACCCATCTATGTTAAGTGGTCCAATCTGATTCATCCCTTTCCTTCTAGAGTTTACATAAGTAAAGAACTCTTTGCTGTTTTTCTTTGCATCCTGTGCCAAAGATTTCTCATAATCTGCCTTCGCCTGCCTAACTTCCTTTGTGACTTGATCACTGACTAGTTTATACCTGCCATAGGGCTTCTGTGTCACCTGATACTTTATATGCATCCCATACATTTTTCTTCTCTGCCACGAGCCTCATTAATTCATCTGACATCCATTTAGGCATAAGCCTTGAACAGTATTTCTTAGTTGGAATGAAAAGTCTAGTAGCCTCCAAAATTAAGTCCCTGAAGGCTTCCCATTTAGAATTCAATGTTGGTAATATCATCAGTTGATTCCACTGTACAGAATTTAAAAACTGTCTGAGACCTCTGTAGTCACCTTTATGAAATCAAAAGCCCTTCCGTTTAGCCTTGATGGTTGTTACATCTTTAAGTAATTCCCACATCAGTACATTGTGATCACTGTCACTCAGTGGTTCTGTTATCTGCAAATTCTTAATGCATGAATAATCACTGCTGATAATCAGATCAAGAGTATTAAATACTCCCTCTGATTGCCTCTCGAACATGTTGCTGTAGAAAACAGTCATCCAATAAATCCACAAAAATCTTGCTAGTGTGTGAGTGACCAATCTACAAGTTCCAGTCAATATCTGGAAAGTTAAAATTCCCCATTATAAGCCATTCTGATTTACTGGCCCACTGGCGCCTCCGTAGCCAGGTGGGAAGGAGCAGCAGTGCGTAGCACACGCTTCTTGATTAGACCGGGGTTCGAGCCCGTCACCACCAAATACGGAGGATGCGGAAAGGTCATTCAGGGAATGACCACCGCATATCCCGGAGCAATATGGCCTTAGTTGCTAATGCTCCTAAAAACCAAAACAACAACAACTGGCCCACTCTATTTCTCTGTACAATTGCTCATTATATTCATCAGATTCATTAGGCCTATAGCACACACACCTACTCTCATTTTTCCTTTCCCAGTGCTTATTTCACACCAAACAGACTCAACACTGTATTGTCCACCAACATCAACTGGATGCACTTCCTTGGATTTTAAATGTTTCTTAACTAACAGCATAACCCCTCCTCCCTTCCTGTCCTGTCTATCCTTCCTGTACACATTGTACTTCCCCAAATTCCAATTCTGCACTGCTTATATCTGTGTAACACCACGTCTCTGATATCCCAACAATATCTGCCTTTGATGTTTTGACTAGCACTTCAAGCTCATCATATTTATTAACTATACTCCTAGCATTGGTGTACATGCAAGTATACATGCATCTATTCCTACTCTTGGTTACCCTAACACAGCCTATGTATTTACTTGTTCCACTATGACTCCGAACAGTCCTGGAAATCTCCATCACCTTGCTTTCCAGCTGCTGCTCATTCTAATCGAAGCAGTGCAAGAATCACTTTTGCCTCTGCCTGCGACCACTGTTAACCTTTTAGTCTGTGTATCCAACCAAGCTAGCTGTTTTCCAACCCACTTAACACTGCCTCGATAGCATCAGCAAATATTCTTGCACCCTTTCTATTTAAGTGTACCCCATCCCTGTAGAAGCAGTTTCTCCTGTCAATAAGTACAGACCAGGCTGAAAAAATTCTACCCCTTGAGCCTTGCACGATCTCTCCAGGGCTGAATTGATCAACAAGGCTCTCCCTCCTATCATTTCGGGGCAGAATTGCAGAAACTTTCACATTCAACCCTAACCCGCGACTTTTTTTCAACATCGATCTGTATTAGAAGTGATTGCCATTTAAGTATTAGAATGGTTGCATCAGAATTCAGTATAGCCAAGATGATGCCAAAAATTTTGAATGAAGATCAAAAAATGAGAAAACTCCAAGTCTGTGAAGATGTTTTGAAAAAAAAAAAAAAAAATGAAGATCCAAACTTGAAGATTACTGTAATTACTTGCAATGAAAGTTAGTTGTTCCAGTATGACCCACAAACTAAAATATAGTCAATACAATGGAAGACCAAAAAAAAGGAGAAATGTCAAAATCAAAAATGAAAAGGTTGCTTTTTGTTTTATTCAATATTAAAGGAATTATTATGGCTATCCGCCAAATCAGACTGTCAATCAAACATACTACACTGAAGTTCTGACAAGGCTGCAAGAAAAAATTTAAAGGGAGAGACTTGAATTGCAGAAGGATAATTGGATGCTCTATCAAGCAGTTCTCCAGCACATAATGTGCTCTCTGTTCACCGGTTTATGACAAAAAAAACATGCACCCTACCTCTTGTGACTTTTTTCCTCTTCCCTAAATTGTAAAGTGTACTTAAGGGGACCCATTTTCATTGAAGACATTCAAAAGAAAATGGCTGAGGTGTTAAAAGGGCTTACAGAAGATAACTTCCAGAAACGTTTTTGCAATTATTTTGAGGGGCGGGGGACTTATAAGGTACAACATATTTCATTATATTTATTTCATTGCAACAGTCTCATTTAATGGCCACGCCTTGTATTAGTATTAAAATGACAAAATCAAGCACGGCTCTAGTTTCATCTACTTCTAAATATCTCTCTTTATATCTATATAAGATAGAATACATGGTAACCTGCTCCAATGGTTGAAGGAAATTTTTTTTACATTCAGTCTATAATTATCTTTCATTAATTTGAATCTTTCCCCTTGTTTGCATCAACTTAAAAGGTTAAATTATTCCTCATCACATTTGCTCAACTCTTTTAAGGCCTTAAATACTCGCTGAGATCACAATATACAAATTATAGTTTCCATGCTTTATTGCAGAAATGGACTCCATACAAGCATATCTCTTCGATCCAAAACTAGTTTCCTCCTTTTGTACCCTTTCAAGTAAGTCAATATTTTTCCTGAAATGAGGCTTCTTGACCTGCAGAGATCAAATTTGGCCTGTACAGGTGAATAATGACAAAACACAACACCATGTTGCCTTGCAGCCTTATTACAGTGTTGTGAGACCTTCACATTGAATTGTGTTCATTCATTAGTTTTTTTTTTTTTTTTTTTATCTTCAGTTGTATTATCCCAGTTGACTAGTTTTAACTAGTCAACTGGGATAATATTTAACTAGTTTTTTAGGATAATATTTAACTAGTTTTTTAGGAAAACAAACAAATCTATCAAACTCAGTTCTCAGATTTGTCCAATCAGTGGAACATAATTGTGCAGGGTGGAAATTTCACCTCAGAGCCACAACTTTTCATCACACTTCAACCACATGTAGAAATTTGTTATAAAGTCAGCATTGTCTACCACTATTTGTGAAAAAGATAAGTGACTCACTGATAATTATTGATGGAAAACTCAAAAAGAAGTTTTTAGGATTTATGATTTGCACACAAAACATTAAGTTAGCCTAATGCATTCACTGAACACTAAACTTTTAGATTTCCATGTTTGTTTTTAAGGATATCAAAGATGTGGCATATGTGGCATTACTCCAACATAAAGGATGCAGAATTTGAATATGGGGAGTACAATATGTACAGAAAAGATATAGTGTATAATGTTACAAGTCTTGCGGCACTGGGGATTTAGGAAGGGAGAAGTTATGTTCTTAGTTAAGAAGCACTTAAAATCAAAGGCAGTGCACTCAGTTGACATGGATGGCTTGGGTGGCTGGTGAAATGTCGAGTCAGCTTTGTGTAACATAAGCACTGGGAAAACAAAAATGAGAGTAGAAGTGTGTGATGAACATATTGACCAACTATACATTCTGATTTACTACCCTAATCTAGTGGGCTAGTAAATCATAATGTCTTATAATGGGGATTTTAACTTTCCAGATATTGACTGGAACTTTTGGTTGGTCACTCGCACATTAGCAAGACTTTGCTGGATTTATTATGACTGTTTTCTACAGCAGCAGTATGTTAAAGAGGCAACAAGGGGGTGTAATACTCTTGATCTAATTATCAGCAGCGATTATTTGTGCATTAAGAATCTGCAGATAAAAGAACTACCACCAGGAGTAAAGGAAAAGGGGGTTTTGCTTTTGTAAAGGAGACTACGGTGGTCTCAGACAGTTTTTAAATTCTATACAGTGGGCCAACTGATGATGTTACCATCAGCATTGAAGAATTAATCAGAGCAGCTACTAGGCTTTTCATACCAACTAAGAAATACTCTTCAAGGTATAGACCTAAATGGATGTCAGATGAACTGATGAGACTTGTGGCAGAGAAGCAAAGTGCATGGGATGCATATAAATTATCAGGTGATACAAAAGCCTACAGTAGGTATAAACTAGTCTGCAATCAAGTCACAAAAGAGGTTAGATAAACTAAGAATAAGAGAAGTTCCACAAAGAAAAATAGCAAAGACACTAAAAGGAAGGGGATAATTCACAATGTTCCACTAAATGTGAATGGTTTAACTGTTGAAGCTCCTGCTCAGATTGCTGACAAACTGAATAGATCCATATGTGAATGTAATTTGCATATACATTCACATATGAGGAATTCTTTAGGAGGCCAAACCTAAAAAATACACCGATCTAATTATATTAGGAGAAGCAGCAAAGGAGGTGAATAAACCTTTACCCTTGGATTTGGAGAAGGTCCCTGTGGATTGGAAATGTAGGAATGTATCCCCAATTCACAAAGGAGGGATAAAGGGGTGACATGGGTAATTACAGACTATGGCGGGGAATGAGGTGAAAGAAGAACTATGGCGAGGAATGAGGCGAAAGAAGAACTATGGCGGGGAATGAGGTGAAAGAAAAACTATGGCGGGGAATGAGGTGAAAGAAAAACTATGGCGGGGAATGAGGTGAAAGAAAAACTATGGCGGGGAATGAGGTGAAAATATTCACCTCATTCCCCGCCATAGTTCTTCTTTTTTAATGTACCTTTCAACCTAAATTTAACCACCATCTACCAATAAATGTATTGCAGATTTATACAAGGTGAGTACCGTTGTTTTTTAAGCACTTGCTATTCATTTTTTAGCCAGATTTATCATGGTATTATAAGATTACTATAATTTCATTATCGTCAGACTGGTTAGATTAACTTCTGTGCCAGGAAAAATAATGAGTTGGTTAAAGAAGTAATGCAGGATTATCTAAAAAGGAGTGCAGTTATCACAGCATAGATTTGTTAGGGGGCAACCTTGTCTGACCAGTTTATTTGGATACTATGATGCAAAGGAAGTACAAAGGATGCAAAAAAAAAAAATAATTTTCATACCATATACTTAGATTTCAGAAAAAATTCTGATACTGTTGCACATAAAAGATTGCTATACAAATTGGAGTAGGGTGGTATTAAGGGAAAGTTACTGGATAAAGAGATGGTTGAGATAGTGTTATCAGTGGACACTGCTGTTCGTGGACTAGTGTTATCAATGGAGCCCTCCAGGTTTGTCTTGAGCCCATTGTTTTCTATATTTATTAATGATATTGATGAAGGCATAATGTCTAAGTTTGCAGATGATGCAAAGGTTGGCAGGGTAGTTAATGACAATAATCAAGGTATGCTAGTGAAGAAATGGTAATTGAAGTTTAACACTGACAAATGTTTGGGTTTTTTTTTTTTTTTTAGGAGCATTAGCAACTAAAGCCATATCGCTCCGGGGATATACAGTGGTCATTCCCTGACCTTTCCGCATCCTCTGAATTTGGTGGTCACAGGCTCGAACCCTGGCCTAATCAAGAAGCGTTTGCTACGCACTGCTGCTCCTGCCCACCTGGCTATGGAGGTGCTACTGACAAATGTAAGGTACTGCATATGGGTAGCAGTAATCCCAGATTAACGTACCGACTGTATGGTACTACACTCTCAGAGTAGTGGAAAGTGAAAAAGACCTGGGAATAATTGTGCAGTCAGATATGAAGTACTCTGAATAGTGCAGTCAGGATGCCAGGACAGCTCCTGGGGTTTGTTAATGGTATACAGCAATTGAGGAAGTATTATTCCTTATACAATGGAATAATCACTATTGTATAAGGATTGGTCTAACCATTGAATATACACTGGTGTTCAAAGAAAGTGCATCACCCCTTAAAATTGTAATTGTCGTCCGAACAACATAAGTATATGGTAATATTTTTTACAAATTGCACCAGATAAGATTGACACGCGTAGGCAATGAATAATATTGCATCAGCTGTTAATTTCAACTATATAAGCATGCTCTGCAAGAGTTGCAGTCATTCATTGACTGTGTGAGGATGGCGAGTTATGTGCAGTTAACGCCATGAAGAAAGAGTGCTATTGTTGCTTTATGTGAGGAAGGATGTTCTTCCCATCATATTGCTTATAGAATGTCTTGTAAGTCGACAGTAAGTAGATTTCTTTCCAAACTCAAGAATACTGGTTCTGCTGATAGGAAAAAAGGAACCGGACGCAAATGAGTCTCTATGCCAAAACAGGACTGCGTTTTGAAGAGTTCATGCCTTAAAAACCATAAAGGTTCTTTGTCTGAGCTGAAAAGAGAATGGGAAGAACATACAGGAGTGGTAGTAAGTGTAACAGTCAGAAGACACCTCTTCAAAAATGTACTTGTAGCCCATCATCCAAGAAGAAGCCCCTCCTCACACAAAAAATAAAAAAGGCCCAATTAATTTGGTGTAAGGAGCATGTCAAATGGACCCCCAAGCAGTGGAATTCAGTTATTTTCTCGGATGAGAAGAAATTCAACCTGCATGGCTCTGATGGAAGACAAATGATTCACTGTAGACATGGTGAAGAATACCATCCAGACTGTATGGTGTCTACAGTGAAATTCGCTACCAGCCAAATGATATGGGGATGCATTTCGTATTGCAGAGTAGGTCATCTTCAGTTTATAAAAGGTTCTGTAAATGCCAATGGATACCAGGCTATATTGGAAGGCAAATTGCTGCCAACCATTAGAGACCATTTCAACCTGCCAAGTAACTGCACCTTTCAGGATGACTCTGCTCCTTGTCGTCGGGCAAAAAGTGTAAGTAGGCACTTCTGTAGTTACTTTAGCTTCATTTCTGCTCAGAAATGAAGCTAAAGGTTTGACAGTAATGTGTTTACATTTGTGACAGGTGAAAAAATGGTTGGAAGAACGGTCCATTATAACTCTTAGCTGGTCAGGAAACAGCCCAGGCCTGAATCCTGTAGAGAACTGTTGGCATCATGTGGAATCTGTAGTTGCCAGAAAGAAACTAAACACCCTTCGTGAACTTCAGGAAGCCATAATTTGTGTTTGGAACCACGAACTATCAGTTGATTGTCTTCAGAAATTGATCTTGTCAATGCCTCGACGGTGTGCTGCTGTCATCAGGGCCAGAGGCGGTTCAATTAAAGAAACTAAACACCCTTCGTGAACTTCAGGAAGCCATAATTTGTGTTTGGAACCACGAACTATCAGTTGATTGTCTTCAGAAATTGATCTTGTCAATGCCTCGACGGTGTGCTGCTGTCATCAGGGCCAGAGGCGGTTCAATTAAATATTAGTTTGCACCTGGTGAACGTTTCATTTTGTTTTCCATTTACAATGATGAACTGAAAGAAATTGAGGGCTTCTGATAACATTAAAGCCATAATTGTTGTGTTTACCAAAACTGTTGTATAAAGGTTGCAGATGCTCATTTTGGAATATTTTGAGAGCACCTGTCAAATATTACTTAGCTTTTCCTTAACTATTAAAAAATATCTTTTGTTTATATTTCTATTTGTGATGCTAGTCATTAATGTAACATACCACTGTGAAAAAGAGTTAGAAATGTGAAATTCCTAGGTGATGCACTTTCTTTGAACACCAGTGTACAAATACTCAATGGTTAGGTCACATCTTCAGTACCTGCTTATGTCTGGAGGCTTCATTTTAGAAAGGATGTAGATCTGCTGAAATGGGTGCAGAGGAGGGCAAGAAGATTAGTGAAGCAAACGAAAGGGTGGTTTTACCATGAAAGAAGTAGTGGTGGAAAATGATGCATCAACCAAAAAAAAAAAAAAAAAAAAAACCATCCACATCCCACAACAATAGATGGACACCTGTTCCAACAATTAACTACCTGTTGGCTGAAGGCAAACTTCCACACATCTATCCTGCAACCACCCTTCCTCAACTTACATTTATGCCCCCTCATATGTGTAGTCTCAGCAAGAGGAAGAATGCCATTCACATTCAGCTTACTCAATCTATTCAAGACCATACAACTCAATCAAATCACTCCAAGCTGCAATTTTTAGAACCGAACCTTTCTAGTAAGAGCACCCTTTTGTTTTCTTCACCAACCTGGTTGCTCCTCTTGATCAAGGTGGTTCAAGTTTTGAATCGATTGAATAAGCTCAATGCTGATAGCATTCTATCTATTGCTCAGACTACATACAAGGGAGCACAAATTCAGATACTGAATTCGTGTCCCCTCATGTGTAGGGCAGATGTGCAGAAATATGCTTTCAGATAGCAGGTAGTCAACTGTTTGAACAAACTTCCATCTGTTGTGGAAGTGGATAGTTAATAAACTATTGGAAGAGATGAACATATGATGTGGGAATTTTTTTTTCTTTTGCTCATACTGTATTAGCTGTCTTTCTAGCATCATTTGCCACTACTAATGCTAACCTTCATTCATTTGTATTTGTAAAATAATATCTTAAAGGTTCAGTTGTTCACATGTGCAGACATGTCTTAGTTCACAAGTTCCTTTATATTTAGCCCTCCATTTGTTCTTAATGACTTAATTGCTGGAACAAACTTCCATCTGTCGTTGTGGAAGTTGACAGGTTAAATAAATTTAAGGAGGAACTGGACAGGCATTTGGAGGGAATGGTGTGATTTTTTTATTTTATTTTTTATTTATTTATTTATTTATTTATTTTTTTTTTTTTTGGCTGATGCTGCATAAGCTCATACAGTTGCTTTCTTGCATCACATGCCACTACTACTACTACTTGGTGCATTATGGCCTTAGTTGCCTATGTGCCATTAAACATCAAAAATAACCATTCAAACAACCATTTGCTCTTAACCAGGCAGCATGGAAGTGACATGTCAGGGATCTTGCAACAAAAAGTTTTTCATGTTAATTGGTGATTCCATATTAATTTCCTGAATTTTCTCTATCTTATTAAATATAGATCTAGTTTTACTCAACTTGTTTTTGAAGTAATTTTAATGTTTTTTATGGAGTAATAGCATGAATAAACCTGACTGGTGCCATGTGCCTATTTTTGTAACTTCTTTGTACTTAATAGGTGCCACTTGCATTTCATGTTTATATTTGATTGCATGGTGAATGATTGAAACTTATTAAAACCGGGAAATCGAAAGATTTCCCGGTTTTAATAAGGGTTTTCAAAAGGCTACATGACCATGAAGTCCTGCTTGTTTAAGACAAAGTTTTACAGTGGTTGTAGACACAGGAACTCCTGTGTTCCTATTGAACTCAGCTGGGATTTCAGGTATAGTAAGTTGTTGATTGCATTTAGAAATCAGTGTTATGGTTTTACCTTGTGCTTATGTGGTTACATGTGGTTGTCCTCATCGTGGTTTGACCTTTAAACTGCATCTCCTTGAATCGTTGAATGGTAGTCCGTACTTCTTCAAATGAAACACCTAGTTTTTTGTCAATATTTCTCATGGAATAACTTCTTTTTTCAGTACGCAGTTTCTTATTTGCTGTGTTTACTCCAGAATCACCAAACACAATGACAGGTGTTTGATTTTATAAGTTACAGCTCTTATTTCTCAATTTATATTATTGCAAAACACTCCAGAATCATCTACAACAGCATTTCCCAAACTGTGGTCTGCAAAATGTTCAAAAGGGGTATCACGTAATATGTGTTTTTATATACATATATATATTTGATAGTATATAACAGAGCTATGGTGCTCAATACATACTACGTTGATATCAATATTTGTAGAAGGATAAGAGAAATTTACCTTGATATGATATGCAGAACACCTCTGTATGATACTCTCCAGAAATTAAAATGAATAAAAGATTAATACAAAATGATTACAATAAAAAATCAATTGCTTTTTACATCTAATGGGCTCCAACAAAAATTAAAATTGCTAGGATAAAAGATTAATGCAAACTGATTACAGTAAAAAATCAATTGATTAATGCAAAATGATTACAGTAAAAAATCAATTGATTAATGCAAAATGATTACAGTAAAAAATCAATTGCTTTTTACATCTAATGGGCTCCAACAAAAATTAAAATTGCTAGGATAGCATATCAGAATAAAAGATTAATGCAAAATGATTACAGTAAAAAATCAATTGCTTTTTACATCTAATGGGCTCCAACAAAAATTAAAATTGCTAGGATAGCATATCAGAATAAAAGATTAATGCAAAATGATTACAGTAAAAAATCAATTGATTAATGCAAAATGATTACAGTAAAAAATCAATTGATTAATGCAAAATGATTACAGTAAAAAATCAATTGATTAATGCAAAATGATTACAGTAAAAAATCAATTGCTTTTTACATCTAATGGGCTCCAACAAAAATTAAAATTGCTAGGATAGCATATCAGAATAAAAGATTAATGCAAAATGATTACAGTAAAAAAATCAATTGATTTTTTTTACTGTAATCATTTTGCATTAATCTTTTATTCTGATATGCAATGTGTCTACAACCGCTGTAAGACTTCATCTTAAACAAGCAAGGCTTCATGGTCACGTAGCCTTCTGAAAATCCTTATTAAAACCGGGAAATCAAAAGAAATGGTTGACTTGGGCTAAGAGCCATCAACATTGGACAACTGTGAGACGATCAACTAAAGAAAAAATGGTGCCACACTGTTCACTGCCTACAGTCAAGCATGATAGTGGTTCCATGATCATCTTGGGTTGCTTCTGTTTTTCTGGAGTGGATTACATTGAAGGAATTTTAAGAAAAGAAGGCTATAAAAATATTCTTGAACATAATGAAATACCCTATGGATTTCAACTTTGTGGAATAAATTTTATATTACAAGACAATGACCAAAGCACAGCTCTAAGCTATGCAGGGACTTTCTAGCAACTAAACAACAGGAAGGGGTACTGGAAATTATGATGTGGCCACCCCGGGTGATACCTGACTTAAACCAATTGAACTTTTATGGCATCATCTAGACCAGTGGTTTTCAACCAGGGTGCCACAACAACGTTCCAGGGGTGCCACGTAATTTGTGTTTAAGTTGCTTAAACTTATTATTATTTTTTTTAAATTTATATGTTTATTTCATTATAAATGTGTACAGTATCTTTTTAATTTTGTGGTGATCTATAATTGATGTTTATCTAGTAGCTCTATATAAAGAATAAATAAAATTTATATACTGTATATATATAATTTATATGACGAAATGTAATTTTTATAATTATATTATTGTAATAACTATCATATATATATGTATGATAGTTATTATGTTTCAATAAAAAGAAATGAAACTGTAATATTATGTTTCAATAAAAAGAAATGAAAGTATACTAGTAGCGTGGAAAACCAGTAGAGCGAAGAATTTAACATGCAAAATTAAAGATGGAGTAATGTTGGAGAAACATTATTAAATAGTTTAGCAAATAGAGTCCAAATTAAAGGAAAATATGGCGGCCCCCAGATAAGCACCAGTTTCCGAAACAAGTGAAATATCACTATATGTAAATGTAACCAGCCAACAATACCGAAATTAATTTTAAATAGAGACAAAAGTATGCTCCATCTCGTGATGGGGCATAATGGTTAGTCTTTTCTATTCAATTCGATATTATGGTTTGTTCTACTTTTTTCTCTATTTTAAATTAATTTTGGTATTGTTGGTGGTTACATTTACATATAGTCATATTTCACATGTTTCGGAAACTGGTGCTTATCTGGGGGGGCACCGCCAAATTTTCCTTTAATTCGGATTCTATTTTCTAAATTATTTAATAATGTTTCTCCAACATTACTCTATCCTTAATTTTGCATGTTAAATTCTTTGATCTACTGGTTTGCCATGCTACTGGTATACTTTCATTTCTTTTTATTGAAACATAATATTACAGTGAAATACATGCAACATTTTGTGATTTTTGCTACCACTGATGTCTGCTCTACTATCCTTATTTTTTTTTTTTTTTTTTTCACTTAATTTTGCTCTTATTTCTGCAGTTAATTTTTGATTCATTTGGATTTAATTAGAATTATATATATATATATATATATATATATATATATATATACAGAGAGAGAATTGGATCTAACAGGCAGAAAATTGAGTAGGGGTGCCGCAAAATAAAATAAATGAGTTACGGGTGCCGTTATTAAAAGTTGAAAACCACTGATCTAGACCATCAATTCCATGAAGTCTGTCCATCTTCACTAAATTTATAATGTGAATTATCACTTGGAATAATGTTAGTGAAGACAGTATTATAAAATAATACTGGGCAGAATTAATAAAATTTTCTGCATATTTCTGTCTACACATAATATTTATATATTAAAATTTTATATTACAACAAGACAATGATACAAAGCACAGCTCTAAGCTATGCAGGGACTTTCTAGAAACTAAACAATAGGAGGGGGGGGGGTACTGCAAATTATGATGTGGCCACCCCAGGTGATACCTGACAAACCAATAGAACTTTTATGGGATCATCTAGGTTAAATAAACAGAAGCATCTAATACTTCATGCTTATATTTTATATTCATTAGGTTTTTTCTTATTTTGACAGAATTGATATGTTTTGTTTCATTTAAAATAAGGTGTAAAACACAAGATTGTTAGATTTAAAAAAATTTAACTGAAACAAAAGTTATAATAATTAATGCAATTCATTCACAAAAGGTTCAACATTGGTATACTGTAAGTAGAATTTTTAAAAAATCAAAAAGTTTTTCCAAAAATAAAAATCAAATTTGGTAACATGTCAGGTCCCACACACTTTTTTTGTCATTATTGGGAATGCACCTGCTGCTAGATTAAATATGTTCTCTAAAGAAAATTATGTAGTCCAGAGGATTGTGGTGGTTAAAGTGCAAACCTAGTTCATTATCTATTGTGGAAAAGGTTGGAGTAGGAAAATGCAGGATGCCGAAGATTGACTGGTACCACCTAAACACAATAAATGTAAATGTAACATAGAAAAAGTTGAACTAATAAAGATGCATAACAATATAATACTTCTCAGTATGCTGTATATTACTTTTTTCTTGATGTAGAATACTCTTGTAAATACTGTGGCTCCCTCCCTTTAGTGAATGCTATTATAATATGACCACCTGAAATCTGGAAAATCCCAAGATACAGCAAGGATAAGGTAACAAAATTGTCAAATTTGGGTAGGTTCATTTGTGCATAGATCTGCATATATTGTTTGTTGTTTGTTTGTTATTTGGTTTTTAGGAGCATTAGCAACTAAGGCCATATTGCTCCGGGGATATGCAGTGGTCAATTCCCTACCTTTCTGCATCCTCCGTATTTGGTGGTCACGGGCTCGAACCCCGGTCTAATCAAGAAGCGTGTGCTACGCACTGCCACTCCTGCCCACCTGGCTACGGAGGTGCCAGGTCTGCATATAAATCCTAAACAAAAATTAATTTACATGATATGTAATATAATATTTGAAATACACTTACCTGTCCTCTTTTTCTGCTCTCTTTGCTTCATTTATAAAGTTATGCATTGGATCCTCATGAATCTGTGATTTGGAGAAGATGCAGAAAAGCAATGCTACTTTTAATCATTATATCACTACAGACATTTACAACCTATTTTATTTATACACATATCAAAATTGGTTTAACATTGATATTAACAAATATCTGGAATATAGCTTGCTTTTTTATTTTTTTAAACCTTAACAGCAAAATTTCTCCCTGAAGTTAAAATATGGTTCCAAAGTGGTGCAGAGCTATAGATACTGTCATTTATGATTTTCTCTATCTAATGATAATAAACCAATACACATATATAAAAAAAATAATAATAGATATCCACTTATTTAATGTGAATCTTGATCTTCTGAGACTGAGAATACATTGAGATACTGAATCAATAAATGGTAGATAAGGAAAGAACCTATCAACAGAAAATGTTCAATTTGGGAGAGGAATTAATGAAAACTTCTACTTATTACTCCAGGGAATATGTCAACCTTATCCCAAATAGAAAGGGCCTACCAAGAATTTGAGAATTTGGACACTGCATGTAATGATTTTATCTAAAGTATTTTAAGTGGAACCTAATTTAAATCTTTTATCATTGTGATGTAAGAATTTGGTGGTGGCATTTTTATGGCTATTTTTTTAGGTTTGCCATGTTAATAGACAGTGTTCCACAGAGAGGAAGCTCATAATGTGAGAGGGTGCAGCAGCTGGCCAGATTTCAGCTAGATGAACTTGGTTTGACGTGTAAAGAAACTGTCTAAAGAAGATGTAAAGAAAGAAAAAGAAATTATTATTATATAGGACAGAACTGATTAAATAAGCTCAGAAAAACCTTTCTCTTTAATCTTACCTCTCTCATTTAACAAAATGAGTGGGATAAAATCAAAAGAAGAGGTTCCTTGGAGAAGGAAATATGGGCACAGTTATCAGGATTGGTAAGAAGGCAAAAAGATTTAAAATAATTAATAAACAGCAATAGCATCATTAATATGTGAATTTTTTTGCTATGCCTCCTCAGAAAAACAATAAAATCTATGCTATTTCCATCTCAACTTAGGTAGAAACAGCCCAGATTTTAATATTATTACCGTAAGCAATGTTGAGGGGGGATACTTGCATAATCAGAAGTGGTGGAATAAAGGCAAAAGAGACAGGAGCAGAAAGGGTGAAATGTTGCAGAATTCTGGTAGATACGTTTTTGTTTAAAAAAAAGAAAGTAATCACTTGACTGTAAAAGAAGGGTTCTATGGAGAAATCCTTCCTCAATAGAAATTAACAAATTAGCGTATTAGAATTAGTAGAGGCACATGATACAAGAAAGCAAGCTTATACAGCATCAGCCAAAAAAAAAACCCTTCCCATTTTACTGATCCATTCATTACAAATGTTTGTCTAGTTCTGCCTTATTTTAAGCTATCAACTTCCATAACAGATGGAAATTTGTTCCAGTAATCAACTACCTGCTGGCTAAAGGCAAACTTCTGCATATCTATTCTACAACTGTCTTTCCTCATTTTGAATTTATGTCCCCTCAGATTTGTAATCTGAACAAGAGGAAGAATCCCATCAGCATTAAGCCTGCTCAATCCATTCAAGGCCTTATACACCTCAATCAGATCGCATTGCAGGTGCCTAGTCTCCAGAAGCTGCAATTTGCAGAACTTAAGCCTTTCTTCATAAGAGCATCCCTTTGTTCCCTTCGCCAGTCTTGTTGCCCTTGTATTAATTATCTTGTATTTCATGAAATTTTTCAATAGGTAAAAAAGCACTGATGTGGATGAACAGCATCAAATGCAGAGGATAAATTAAGGTAAACTAGGTCAATCTAACCCTTACAGTTAATGCCTCATAAGCAAGAAAGGTAGTTTCTAGAATAATAAGTGAAGAAAAACATTTAGTGAATGGAGAAGATAGACTTTTTTAAATTAAAAGAGGCAGAATGGCTTGGCTCGTTGAAACAACTTTAGCAGCGAGAAGGATATGGCGATAGGCTGGCAATCTTTTAATAGCTTAGGGTTAAGGACTTTTGGAATCGAAAAGATAGAGTAATAATGCTAGGATGGAGAAACAATGCTTTTCAGTTAAACAGAAACTAATAATTCTAAAATGCAAGCACTATCAAGTTTTATAATAAAGTTGAGAATATTATATATTCTTTGAGAATATTTATGTATAATTTTATAATAAAGTTGAGAAAATTATGTGACATTACAATAAGTTGGCCAAGTGACATTACAGAAGTTGAAGGTTATTAATGCCCTATTGAGATCAGAAGCCTTAAAAGAGAATTCAGATATGACTTCCGCAGAAAGGAGATTAGAGGGAAAAAGAGGCAGATTAGGAAGAGAGGAGTCATAAAACCTGACTACATAATGAAGTCATGCAAAGGTAATGTTCCTAAATAATAGATCAATAGTCTTCTCCATTCTTTAAGAGTAACATATCAAACTAGTATAAACTGTAGGGTTATAAATACAATAAAAGATTAGACATAAAAAGTCAAGCAAAAAATAAAAGGGCACAATACAAGGCTACCAACATGGTAATTATTGGTGCCTCTATGAATGCTACCATCTACATATTCATTTTTTTTTTTTTTTTTAGTATTTTAAAATTTAAAGGGTCATTTTATAACCAAGAATATCCCTAGAAACTAGTTCAAGAACCCACATAACAAAGATTACAGCAACCAATAATGCTGAAAAGGTTTCATATAAACAAAATGAAAAATAAAAGTTAAAATTTAAAAAAAAATTAGAAATAAATAAGCAGAAGCCTACACATATCCAGGGAAGCACAGCAGCATGGTCTCCTAGTTAAAGTACAGCACAGTTGCAGGAAAGAAGCTAGGAAACGCCTACTCCACTTAACTCAACAGACAAAAGCAGACACCCACTAAAGAAGAAAAGGGGAAAAACCTAAGATTTGGGGTTTTTTTTAAACAAGAGATTGTGTTATTATGTTAATTTCTTTTTTTTTTTTTTTTTCTACTCATAAGGAGATGGAAGTTAACATCTCTTCAGAATTACTGGTTGCAATTTGCAACTGTCCTTTCAACACGGTATTATTGTGTTTCATTTTCACAAATCATTAGAAAAACAATGAAATGAGCATTATTTTCTCAAATCTGATTAACTTCACATTTAAAATCAAGAATTTGCTTAGTGACCTTGTAATTTTGAGAAGCCTTACATTCAGAACACTCAATACACTTAACTAAATGCTTATTTACAGATGATGTTTCTGTTATCAAGTCATAGAAAGAATAAAAATGATGATGGGAAACTTTCATCTCTGAAAACGATCATTAGACAGTCTGAAGACTTAATGAGGATTACCTAATAACTAACATTGCCTCTAATAACCAACATTGGTCTAAAACAGGGGTCCCCAAACTGTGGCCTGCGGGCCGGATCTGGCCCATGGATATTTCAATTAGATTGTAAAAATGAATGTTTATATTAGATCACAATAAAATTTATGAAAAACACATTTTACAGATTATTTTAACATTTGTCAGTTGATTAATAGTGTTGACACCTCAGACATCAGCTTAGTCTTGTTAGTTCTGTTATTTCCACTCAAAGCTATTCTTTGAAACATCATTAAAATAATCCATTAACCTTGACCCTGTCATTAAATAGCAATAGGTGTTAGAGACAGTAATTAGGGATTTCCTAATCCCTTGCCAGCCTGCACACCAGCCCTGATGTTCAGAGTATGGGGAGCAAAGATCACCTTAGGCTTCCACTACACAAGAATCCCGGATCCAGGATAAAACCTTGCACCAGCAGCATGGTCTGATGATTGGTATCAGTAAGATCCTGAACCAGCCTGCACATGAACCCTAATGTTCAGAGTATGGGGGCAAAGGTCAGCCCTGGCTTCTACTATACAAGAACCCAAGATCCAGGATAAAAACATGACACTATCCTAATCCCTCTGCTATAAATCTATAAATTAAATGCTGGCAGCCTGTATGCACATAAAGTTTCTAGTAGCATCACAGCAAGAGGAGGCTGTCAGCAGGTATAAATTTAATCTCTTTGTATTACCTTAGATTTCCTGTTTTCTATTATAACAGCAATTCAAAACTTAATACTTTAGAATTGTAATATTGGTAATAGCAATTGTATTATTGGTAATTCTAACTATAATATTAGCATTAGTTGAGGCATATGATGAAATTTATTTAAGTTATCAACTTCCACAACAACAACAGATGGAAATCTGTTCCAGCAAATCAACTATCTGCTGGCTAAAGGCAAACTTCTGCACATCTATTCTACAACTATCTTTCCTCAATTTTAATCTATGCCCCCTCAGGTTCTTAGTCTGAGCAAGCGGAAGTATCCCATCAGCATCGAGCGTGCCCAAACCATTCAAAGCCTTATATCAATCAGATATAAGGCTTTGAATGGTTTCACCTCGCAGGTGCCTAAGTCTCCAGATGCTGCAACTTGCAGAACTTAAGCCTCTCTTGTTAAGAGCCCCCCTTTGTTCATCTCACCAATCATGTTGCCCTTCTCTGTACTCTTTCCTAGCAACTCTATATCTTTCCTAAAATGAGGCCTCCAGACCTGTATGCAGTACTGAAGGTATGGCCTGAGCGTTGCCTTATACAAAAGGATAATCACCTCCTTGTCTCTGCTAGCAAAATTTCTATATATCACTGACAAAACTCGATGACCTGCTCTGGCAGCCCGTTTGCACTACTCAGAGAACTTTATATCTGATTACACAATTACCCCCAGGTCTTTTTCATTCTCCACCTCCCTGAGTGTAGACCACACAGTTGGTACGTTTCTCTTGGGTTACTGCTACCCATATGCAGTACTTTGCACTTGTCAATGTTAAACTTTAGTTGCCACTTCTCACAGCCCATCTGCCTAACTTTTATAGATCCTGTTGCAGTAGCATACTGTCTTTACTGTCATTAACAACCTTGCCAACCTTTGTATCATCTGCAAACTTGAGCATTAAGCCTAATATAGGTTGATATACCTTTATCGATATCACTGATAAATACACAAAACAATAATGGACCCAGAACCCTGGGAGACTCCACTAATAACATTAGTCCACATAGAGCAGTGTCCAGTTATTACCACTCTCTGCCATCTCCCACCCCTTTACCCATTGCAGCAACTTGCCCTTAATGCCATACTGCTCCAATATGTACAGCAGTTTTCCATGTGCAACAGTATCAAAAGCTTTCCTGATATCCAAGTATATGATATCGAAATAATTTTTTGCATCCAGTTCCTTTGTGACCACATCGTAGTATCCAATCAAATTGGTTAGATAAGACTTTCCCTTAACAAACCCATGCTGTGTCTGAACTATTACTGCAGTCTTGTCTAGGTGATCCAGTATCGCCTCTTTAACCAGTGACTCCATTATTTTTCCTGGAACAGAAGTTAAACTAACATGTCTATAATTATCTGTCACCCGTTGAACCCCCATTGTGAATTGGGGATACATTTGCACATCCCCAGTCCATGGAGGCCTCCCCCCTAATCTAAGAATGCTCTCATATGGCTAAAGGTACTAACTTCCCTCACTGCTTCCTTTAATATAACTGGATAGATTCCATCCATCCCAGGTGCCTTTTTATGTTTAACTTCAACAATTTCTCCTCCACTTTGCTCTCTGTTATTACAAAATCATTTAACTCCCTGTTAGAGTTTAGTAAACTTCTGCCCTCCTCTTCCTTACAAAATTTCTCATGTGTGAATGTAGATACAAAATACTCATTCAGTTTGTCAGCTAAATATCCTAAAATATTCAAATTTGTAGCCCTTTCTGTTCTCCCCACAGCATGGTCTAATGATGGGTTTCGGTAAGATACCCAAAACGTCACATTAAACTATAAAATTTTAAGATACGTCAGTGCTTGCTTACTTCAACATTCATGAGTATATTTTTTATTCCAGAAAGAAAGGTTGACACTGAGTGTTACGTTTTTAATGAGCGGTGGCCAATTAATTACTTTTTTGCACTGCTCGATGATACTTGCACATCTTATTTGCAACGAAGCCTTGTCGGTGTTCAAGGAATATAATGTGAAATGTCACTACACCACAAAACATGCCTCAAATTACGATAAATTTCAAGGAGCTTTGCAGCAGAAAAAACTCCAAGAATTAACCCAAACTTTTAAAAGTCAACAACAGAAGATTAGAACTTCTACTCATCAAAATTTATCTGCAGTTAGAGCTAGTTTTTGAGCCTCCCAAACCATTGCCAAAGAAGGAAGGGCCTTTATGGATGGAGAATTTTTAAAGCAAATTTGTTTGACAATTGCAGAAGTATGTCCTGAGAAAGTAAAGAATTTTGCATCTAAGTTTATCTTCATCAACTGTTAACGAGAAGAACTGAAGATTTAGGAGCCAATGTCAAACATCAACTCGTATAAACAGTTCGTGAATTCACACAAATTTTACAATAGCAATTGATGAGAGTGAAGATGCAAGCCATACAGTTGAATTACTAATTTATATCCGAGGTGTAAATCAAAATTTTAAGAGTAGTTGCATTAAGAGTAGTTGCATTAAAAAACTTGAAAAATACAATAGGTGAAAATATATTTTTGAGTGTGTCAGAAGCTGTTGTTGTTGTTGTTATTTGGTTTTTAGGAGCATTAGCAACTAAGGCCATATTACTCCAGGAATATGTGGTGGTCATTTCTGCATCCTCCGTATTTGGTGGTGACGGGCTCGAACCCCGGTCTAATCAAGAAGTGCGTGCTACACACTGCCGCTCCTTCCCACCTGGCTACGGAGGCGCCTTGTGTCAGAAGCAATCGACAGCTTCAAATTGAATTGGGATTTGCTATCAGCAGTTACGACAGATGGCACTAAAAATATGGTCAGTATTAAAATTGGGTTCGTGGGTCAGCTTTATAAATATCTTGAGAGTAAAAATATTAAAAAACCAATACAATTTCATTGTATAATTCACACCAGCAGTCTTTGTGCGGAAAATTTTTGGGCATAGATTCAGTCACGTCAACTGTAATATCAACAGTAAATTTTATTTGCAAGATCATCGGCAATTCAAAGATTTTCTGAAATTACTGAGGCTGAATATGGTGATTTATTGTACGACACTGAAGTATGATGGTTGAGTCGCGGTAACGTGTTGAAGCGATCTTTTGAACTTAGGACCAAAATAGATCTATTTATGAATGAAAAATTGAAACCTGTTCTGGAACTGTCAAATCTGAAATGGTTGTGGAATCTTGCCTTTTTAACAGATATGTGTGAACACCTGAATTTTCTTAGTATAAAACTACAAGGACAAAACAAACTTGTCAATGAATTGTATTATAATGTCAATGCATTTGAAACAAAACTGGAGTTATTTAAAAGTCAACTACTTTGGAATAATTTTTCACATTTTCCATGTTGCAATAATTGTCTAAAAATATGCCTAGTTGTAATTTTTCACTGAAAATTTTGTTCAAAACATTAGTGTTTGTTGCAGGAAAATTTTGCAGATAGATTTTCTCATTTTAAAAATAATTCAAAGGTGTTTGAACTTTTTCAAAATCCATACCCGTCAATGATGTTGATGAGAATTTACAATTAGTTTGTAGATCTTCAATCTAATGATACACTGAAGACAATATTTAAAAATGAAAATCTAATTCAATTTTATTCAATATTATCTGGGTCATTATCCAAAAATTAAAAATTTTGCAAGAAAGGTTACATCATTTTCGGATGTACATATATATGGGGCGCCTTCGTAGCCAGGTGGGCAGGAGCAGCAGTGCGTAGCACACGCTTCTTGATTAGACCGAGGTTCGAGCCCGTGACCACCAAATACGGAGGATGCGGAAAGGTCAGGGAATGACCACCGCATATCCCTGGAGCAATATGGCCTTAGTTGCTAATGCTCCTAAAAAAAAACAAAAAAACATGTATATGTGAACAGACCTTTTCAAAAATGAAATACAGCCACTCCCCGATTAACGTAAGGGTTGCATTCCGCAGAACCCTGTGTAAGTCGAATTTTACGTAAGTCAGAATTTCCCTAAACAAGCATTTAGGGAAATTCCACACTTGTAACTATGCACGATGAATTTGATAGAAGCAAAAAAGAAATGTTCAACGAGCATGTAAATAGATTTATTCAATTTTTTACCTCATGCGCAGGAAAAATTATAAAAGTGTACAAAATTGCAAAAATTACAAGATTATAAAATTACAAAAAGAGAGAGAGGAGACAGGCATAACGTCAGCAAGTTTTACCTTTCGAGCATCGTTGCCAGAATTAACTCTCCAGCTGATTAGCACGCCACTATGGAAGTTGAGGGCTGTGCAGATTTATAAGGGGTTTTTTCCTAACACATCACAAAATTTCTCTGTGGCTGCAGAATCGGCACTGGTGACTTCACTGGTGTGAAGTTTAATGTTTTGGAAACCAGTGTGATGCTTGAACCTATTAAACTATCCATTGCTTGCCACGAACTTGGCTTGGGGTTTGCTGTACTTATCGTTATCTTCATAAATACTTCTTGCTTGAATGGCCATTAGATTCTGAATCCGATTTTCCATCCATATTATTAATAGCTTTTCCATCTTCAATATAGCACTTGAATGCCATTTTGTGATCACTGTTGGGGCAGACTGGCCCCGGTGTGAAATACGTTGATCCTTTAACAGGTTCTTTTATATGCGCACTGTCCCTTAAAATATAATTCACTGTTGAAGCAGTGAGATCTAATTCTGTACAATAGATGACAAACTTTGTCCTGCTTCGTACTTCTTAATTAATCATCTTCATTTCTAAATCAATTTTGTTTCATTTCATTTCCTAGCACTGCCAGCATTTGCACTTTCCCTTCATCATTGTAATACATAAATAGGAATGAACAGAAGTTTCTGAAAATTTGTTTTTATATGATTGAAGATTTCAGTGAAAGGGAAACACATTTCACCATAATAATGTAAAAACCCACACAATTTCAGTTATCGGGATTATTGCAAATGCAATAAGATCGAGTTTACTACCCGTTTATAATTAGATGCACTAACAGAAAAGCCCAATAAACCGGAAAGTGCAAATTATTTTTATTGTTTTATAGTAGTGACCGCTAGAAATGTTTTATAAAAATATCACAAAAGCATTCAAAATTCATTCTTATAATGGAACATATGATAACGATGAAAGTGTAGTGCAATTTCCATTATAAAAATGACCTTTAAGAGAGATAAATAGCTTAGTTATATAGCAAAAATTTCAACTTCTGAGGTCTTGGAGCGAATTACCAAAAAAAAAAAAAAAACAATGTGTTATTGGGTTCACATTACGATATTTTAACGATACCTCCATTTATTCCTATGGGATGCAAAATACATTTCCACGATTTTTTTAAGTTTGTACCGGCCAGCAAAAACTTATGTAAAGTTGAATTTCCATAAGTCGAGTATTACATAAGTCGGGGAGTGGCTGTATGTAAAATTGAAAATACGATCACATCTAACTGACCTGCATTTACATGACTTTTTAAGAATTGGAACTAGCACTTTAAAACCCGATATTACAAAATTTAGTTGTACTCTACAACCACATTCATTGCATTAATTATAATTTTGTTGTGTTTACTAACTGTATTTTTGTGATTAGTACAATAAATAAGTAATAATTAATTTTGTTGTATTACTAACTGTATTTTTGTGATTAGTACAAAAAATAAGTAATAATTAAAATTTGATATAAACAAACTGGTATATTTTATATTACATATCCATCGATTTATTTTTGAATCTGTAGATATAGGTAGGTATAAAATTTGTTTCTCTGCATAACTTTGTTATGCAGAGAATGTAGTTTTCAGTAATTAGTAATTTTCTCCGGCCCACCAAATATTCCAAAAATTCATATGAGGCCCACTTCTCTAAAAGTTTGGGGACCCTTAGTCTAAAACATTAAACCTTGACAAAATAAATTTATTAAATGCATCTCCTTGTTTCTTAAATCTTAAAGAGGAAGTTCAGTTTTCTTCTGTTTCCATTTTAGTCCCTTATCACACCTTTTTATATTTTTTTCCCAACTACTATTAGAATGTAATGTTTTTTTCAAAGCTTATTCCATTAAAAATTAACATAACATTCTAATGAATTAAATAAAGCTGGCTGATTTCACCAGTCCACTTTTTTTTGTATCTCTACCTACAGAAATAACAACCATCTCCAAAAATTTTAATTGATTTTTATTATCTAACTTTTCTTCTTGTTAGATATTTCTGAAATGAAATATTAACCAGATAAAAACAGAGCAAAATTTATTTTATACTTACATATCTGAATTTCTCAATTGCTGCATTGCCAGAAACAAACAGGGGGCATTCTCGGTCTCCAGTTCGATGTCCATATGCTTTACACCTCCAGCCTATAAAACCCATTTCAAAATATGGTAAAATCACACTTCCTTGCTTAATAATTTCACAACAGCTTTCATAATTTGTATTAATTATACATGAAAGATTATTTACCAAAACACACTAATTCACATCACACATTAGATTTATCTATGGAATTCAAATGCAACAAGATTCTTAAACCAAAACTGCAAATATTATCAACATAATTTTATTGATGAAGGTATATCAGGTTTAATGTTTAAGTTTGCAGATGATACAAAATTTGGCAGAGTTGTTAATGACAGTAAAGACAGTATGCTACCCCAACTGGATCTAGATAAGTTGGAAAAATGGGCTGAGAAGTGGCAACTGAAGTTTAACATTGACAAATGCAAAGTACTACATATGGGTAGCAATAACTGAAGAGAAACGTACTGTGTGGTACTACACTCAGGAAGTGGAAAGTGAAAAAGATCTTGGGGGTAATTGTACAGTCAAATATGAAGTTCGCTGAGCAGTGCAGACCAGCTGCCAGGGCTTCATGGAGTCTTGTCAATGATATATAGGAATTTTGCTAGCAGGGACAGGGAGGTGATTATCCCGTTATACAAGGCAATGGTCAGGCCACACCTAGAGTACTGTGTACAGGTCTGGAGGCCTCATTTTAGGAAGGATGTAGAGTTGCTAGAACGAGTACAAAGAAGGGCAACAAGATTGGTGAGGGGAACAAAGGGGTGATCTTACCAAGAAAGGCTTAAGTTCTGCAAATTGCAGCACCTGGAGAGTAGACCTGTGAGGTGATCTGATTGAGGTGTATAAGGCCTTGAATGGGTTGAGCAAGCTGAATGCTGATGGGATTCTTCCTCTTGTTCAGACTAAGAACCTGAGGGGGCAAAGTTTCAAATTGAGGAAAGATAGTTGTAGAATAGATGCATGCTGGCTAAAGGCAAATGAAAATTTGCCTTTAGCCTGAGGGTAGGTGATTGATGGAACAGGCTTCCATCTTTTGTTGTGGAAGCTAATAGTCTAAATAAATTTAAGTCTGAGCTGGACAGGTTCCAAATGCCTGTCCAGCTCAGACTTAAATTTATTTAGGAGGAGGTTTTTTGGGAGGGGGTTTTTTGGCTGATGCTGCATAAGCTCACTTTCTTGCATTGTATGCCTCTACTAATGCTAATAATAATAATAATAAAAGTTAAAAACATCAAACTATATTGTAACACATATACAGGTTTAACACAATTTGAAGAAGAATATTGTATAGCACATTATGTTATAGTATATTTGTTTATATCAAAATGGCTTACTGTGTCATAAACTGGTGTTAATATGTAATCATCAGATAATGGGTCAGCTATATTTTTATTTAATCCATGTAAGCTTCACCCATTCATGTAATAAAATGTTATTACATGAATGGTAAATATAATTTACCATTCATCTAAATATTAATGAAGTAAATATTATTTACTTCATTATCTTTACTTTTGCTTCTCTTGTGTCCTAAACATGTACACAATATTGGTTTCCAACAGAGTGAGAAGTCACCTTCCACCCTTCAACATTTCATTCCCTTCTTGCTAAAAGACAACTTTGATTTTTGCTTTTAATCCCTATAGTGTGATTCTATTACAATAATCGGAATCAATATTCAGATAAATTATTTTGAAACCTTGAAGCTTACATTTCATCACTTTAACTTCTTTTCCAAGAGGCATCCAGAGTCCCTTAGTTGGCGCTTTAGCAAGAAATTCTCTTGCACTCTGATTCTCCGGAAGGTTTGGAATGCAATCTTCAGGCCTTTCTCTTTCTTCTTGCACTAGCCCAGGAGGAGCTTGACCATAACTAAATATAAATGAACTAATTAACTAAATCTACATATTTATATCAAAATTTGATTAACAAGTTTCTAAAAGCTGAGTTAATAATTAAACAATTTAACAACCTTTTTTTTTTTTTTTATCTCAATATTTTAGCTATAATTGACATTTTAAATTAAGAAATTTCACATATGTAACAAAAAATTAATCAAAAATTGTATTTATTATTTGATTAAATTAGGCAATAAAATTTTTAAAAATTCAATGCTAATCTGCTTACAATGGCAGCCTCCAAACTATTTTAGTATAATAACCTCTTTTACTACAGAATATTTTCTGCCTACTCTCTTTTATAAATATAAATAAAAGTAAATAAATATTTATATTTACTATTAGCTGGAGGTAAGGTTTTGAAGTGAAGGAAATTCTACAATCTTAATAAGGGTTCCACACATAATCCTATATCACTTCAATTTGGTTGGATCAAACCTGCAGAGGATCTACTTCAGAATTTACCTCTCCCTCCCTACACAAACACACATTCATTTGATAGAGATAGGGTTGTAAGTGATGACAGTAAGACAAATGGTAGAAATTAGCATTAGTGGTGGCAAATGACACAAGAAAGCAATATACAGCATCAATCAAAAAATAAATAAAATAAAAATGTTACTTCCCATTTCACCTATCCATTCTCTCCAATAGTTTGTCTAGTTCTTCTTTGAATTTTTTTAAGCTATCTACTTCCACAAAAACACATGCAAGTTTGTTCCAGCAATCAATCACTCGCTGGCTAAAAGCAAACTTCCACTTGCATAGTCTGAGCATGAGAAAGAATCCCATCAGCAATGAACTTGCTAAATCCATTCAAAGCTTTAAACACCTCAATCTAGGCACCCTCCTCAAGGGAGGCTGCAGAACTGAAATGTTCAGATAGTTAGCACTAGTAGAGGCATATGATGCAAGAAAGCAACCTTATACAGCATCAGCCAAAAAAAAAAAAAAAAAAAAAAAAAACCTTTCCCATTTCACCCATCCATTTGCTCCAAATGTTTGTCTAGTTCTGTCTTGAATTTATTTAATCTGTCAAGTTCCACAACGACAGGTGGAAGTTTATTCAAGTAATCAACCACCCACTGGGTTGATACCATTAGAGAACAATCTGTTAGATATGAAATAAATTAGAGCTGAAATGCAGTCCATCAAAAATAATGAAAACAGAGAATGAACAAAAAAGGAAGAAGAGGAAGGGAAATGATATCAGTTGGCAAAGTTACAGAGAAGAATTATTCAAAAGTGATAGGATCTAATTATGCTGATTAAAAACTGGTTATAATAAACTGTAATTTGGCTAACAACTTAAACAAAGTTTAATTCAGACGCACAAGAGTAGCATTGCCGTTATAGACTACTACAAAAGCTATACTAGAATGATCAAGAGTAGAAAAAAGCACATCCTTATTTGCTGTTACCTGAGGCATAGTAAAGAAATTTGATAAATTTGAATTAATGGCTGATTCAATAGGCACTGACATAAATAACGATTAGAGAAACTTCATATCACTCTGGTAAAGAGTAATAAGAATTTGAACAAAAAATGTAGCTTCCATTTTCAAGTATGGTCAGAGCATGATTGAATAGCATTACTATAATTCAGTGGTTTTCAAACTCTTTTTTAATAACGACACCCCTAACGTTACCTGAGGCATAGTAAAGAAATTTGATAAATTTGAATTAATGGCTGATTCAATAGGCACTGACATAAATAACGATTAGAGAAACTTCATATCACTCTGGTAAAGAGTAATAAGAATTTGAACAAAAAATGTAGCTTCCATTTTCAAGTATGGTCAGAGCATGATTGAATAGCATTACTATAATTCAGTGGTTTTCAAACTCTTTTTAATAACGACACCCCTACTCAATTTTCTGCCTGTTAGATCCGATTCTCTCTGTATATATATATATATATATATATATATACATTAAAAAAGTTTTCCTCCTAGTGATATTTATTTGAGCCAATGGGAGAACAGGGCAAGGCAATTATATCACTACAAATGCAATTAATTATTGACAACTGCCTCCATTACGTTCACCAACCTCGTGCACATGCTTCCCAGTCTAACATTTGATATTCCATTATAATGTGTTTTGTATATTAATTAATATCGTATACAGTATTTGTAAATAGTTTAGTATTTTATAAATATTTTAAATATTTGTATAATTTGTAAATATTTCAGTTAAATATTTTAGTTCTGCTCTTTTGGATGTAACAATATTCCTCATGCATTATGGAACCCGAAGCAAAAGGCCTTTTCTTAAGTGACCCATGTAAATGCAGGTAAATAACTGCATAGTGACATTTATTCGAACTTGAGAATGCCAAGCACTACAAATGCATAGGGTAAATATAAGTAATTTTCTGATTAGATATCAATCAGTGTGTATCGACAGGTGTGTATTTTATGTAGAAAAGATTTGACTTACTCCGTATAACTCTACATTTTACGTAGAAAAGCATGCGCAGGGGAGGCTGAAAGTCCCTAATATATATATAATATTAAATATATATATATGTTATATGACAGTTATTACAATAATATAATTATAAAAATTACATTTCATAATACAAATTATATATATATACAGTATATAATAATTTTATTCTTTATATAGAGGTACTAAGTAAACATCAATTATAGATCACCACAAAATTAAAACGATACTGTTCACCTTTTTATAATGAAATAAACATAAATTTTTAAAAAAATAATAAGTTTAAGTAACTTAAACCCAAATTACGTGGCACCCCTGGAATGTTACTGCAGCACCCTAAGGTGCCGTGGCATCCCGGTTGAAAACCACTGCTATAATTGCTGGATTGGCCATACATGGCTGCCACATTTGCCTGATCTAAATAAAACTGATATTTATCTCTTGGTAGATATGCAAAACATTTCATGTACAGCACAGTGTTATCAGTACAGGAGAGCATTTTAAACTCATGTTTTCTGCAGTTGCTTATCAGCCACCTGAATAACTTAGCTACATCTCTCCTTCTCTCTTGTAATCTGCTGACCACATCCTTCATTTAATTTTATGTTATAAAAATGTTTGTTTCATTTAACAGAAATAACATCATGAAGTCTAGTTGTATAACTCAATGTTTCTTCAAATTCAAAAGTATCTCCAAGACATTTTTTGTTTGCATTTTTGAGTGCAAACAAATGTCTTGTGGAAGAAGCAAAGCACTGGTGGAGGAGTTTCAAGGACTAAGCAGAGGATATCAACAAAAAACACTAGGGCTATCTTGCCTACTCCAGAGTTTGGAACCATCAGTACTTAACACCCTTTAACTGGTCTTATGTCTCACAGCAGAATGAAACTCACCTTTCTCATAAATTGATTGGTACAGATGTGATTTCAAACAAATGGAACTGCCAAATGTTTTTCTACCGTTTATTTAAAAGATAAAAAACGGCTATGAAAACCTATTTCAATACTTATTGGCCCTTCATCAGATAAGAGTTTGCTGCTGAGAGACTTTAGACCAATGCATTTACTAATTAGAAGTAAGTTCTGTTCATTTAAAAATGAACAGAAAGTTCTGTTGGCTGCAGAAAAGGCAGTCACAATGGGCAAAATAGCCCTTATATTTTTCATAAATTGTAAAGGCCAAATAGTGAAAGGTTTTTACTATTTCAAAGATAAAACTTCATATTAGTGCCTGCCAAATAGGATGTTCCATTTCCTTGTAAATCTATCACTAATCTCAGTTAATATTAAAATTTAATTCTTTTTTCAACACTTTTCAGTACTTTGTAAATGTAATTAATCTCGATATGAAGCACACAGGTGTTCTTGTGTGGTTCATATAGAGCTGAGAAACTGATGTCAATAAAACAGTAATCTGCAAAGGGTAAGTGGCAATTCACCCTAACTATAACACAAGAAACGCTGCCAGATAAATTAATTTTTTGAATCAACCAGTAAATGCACAAATAGCCTAAATTGTTTGTTTGTTTGATGATCTCTAAACCATCACCTACCTCCAATTCAATGAAAGTTGGTGGGGGGAGCCTTTTCTACCATTAATATATTCATAAGAAAACTATAGGTATATTCACTGTGCTTGGTACTCAAATACTGTTTGTACATTAATTGATCAATCAAAAATGACATGTAATAGTTCACTCTACCAAAGGGATCACTAGTATAACACCTGCCACCTTCATGAGTTGCTTTGGTATTGCATTACTTCATATAAACAGCATTCCTCTTGGTGCAGAGGATAGTGTTTATGTGAATACAGATTATGCTCTCCACCTCCATGAGTTTCATTCACACTGCTTCAAATAATCAATACTTCTTTACTGAATGAAGTTTTTACTTGAATACTGGTCTCTCTCTCTCACAAGGTGCCTTGGTCTTATATTACTTCAAGCAGTACCCCCTTAGTGACACAGGGAAATGCTGTTTGAAGTAGTGCAAGGCCAAGGCACTATTTTATTTTTTCTAAAAGAAATTTTATTTAATTAATCTGAAGTAATGTAATGCCAAGAAAACTAGTTGTGAATGTGAAGCTAAATTTACAGAGGTGTAGTGGCACAATTCTCAAGGCTTCAAAGGCCACGGGAATAGCTCAGATGAATTCTGGGCCCTACAACCATATTTTTAGGGTAATTTGTGCACCAGGGTTTCCTAAATCTGATAAATGAATGAGACATGTTCCATTAGAAGAAAAAGTAAAACCTTTTTCTGTATATGAGTGATCTCACATACAGATTCCTTATATATGAGATCAATAATATTTATAGAAAAAAGCTTATTTTTTAAAAAATAGAAATATTGGTTTCTATTAGGATTTCTTAAATCTACACACTAGGCCTATGAATATAAATACCATTTGTATGAAGGCCTATAAATAACCATTTATATTCAATGGTAATTGAATATAAATTACCATTTATATTCATAGGCCCTTACTTTATGAATAACGATGCTTTTTTTAACCTCTCCCACCTACCCATGTTGGGGTTAGATGTTCCCACCCTCAAGTGTTTTACTACTTAAGAAATCCATATTATTTAGTCTCTTCTATAGCATCTTAAGTGAGTTCACTACATATCAACATATTTCTCAGTATACTGAAATGTCCCATCACTGTGATACCATTCCTGCAGGCTGAATACCATGCAAGATGGATACATCAATGAGTAATTATAGCGTGGGTATCCTATGCCCAGAGCTTGGAATGGAATGCTGTTTTGCTTCATCATACACATAAGTAATGTCATATTATAGGCATTAACTGCCTTCAGCATGTAATATCCTGATGATCATTATGGTTTGTAAAATTTTCTATATCAAGCCCTGCTTATGCCTTCTAAAAGGTTTTATTATAAGTCAATGAATAGGAATTAAAAATTAGTAATTTTCATAATTTTTTTTCAATGGACTTATGTATGTGAAAATTTCTTATTTCATTTTTTTTTCCTTATAGGTTTCTGAATAATCAAAATTTTAACAGGATTTAGCTGTAGTTTTAGGTTATTGTATATTGCCAATTGTACATATATTGTACAACAGAATCCATATTCTGCCATGAAATATATACAGCCCATTGAAAATAAAGTGCTGGTATTGATTTGAAAGAGTTATAAAGAGGTTGTAAACCTCTTTAAACCATAAAAATAGTTATAAAGAGGTTGTAAACTCCACTTGCCACTGTATATTTTACACTGAGTGGACAGAAATCATGGGATACTTACCTAGTAATGAGTAGGCCCACCTTTTGCCTGGTGAGGCATTGAGTCCATTAGTTCATGAAAGTGTTCCACAAGTATTTCCATCCATGCTTGCTACACCACTGTCCACAATTCCGGCATATTTCTGGGTGGAGGATCCAAAGCTTGAATGGACCTTTCCACAGCATCCCAAAGATTTTAAAATCTGCAATTAGTAAAATTAGTAAAATCTGCAGAATGCTCTTCAAACCATGTTCTAGTCACCACGGCTCTGTGGGGATGTGCATTGTCCTGCTGGGAGTCAATTGCCCTGTGTGTGAATGATGACCATGAAGGGATGCAGATGGGCTGCAAGGATGGACACAACCTGGACCATTCAGAGATGCGTCTAGACGTACCAGAGATCTCAACGTGTGCCAATTGAACAAGCCCCAGACCATTACCGACCGTCCACCTGCCTGAACAGTTCCTTGTTGACATGACAGGTGCATAGCTTCATGCAATTTCCACCAGATATGCACCCTCCCATCCGCTCAAAATAACTGTAAACGGGACTCATCAGACCAGAAGACCCATCTCCAATCATCCAAAGTCCAGTGCCGATGTTCTTTCGCCCAGTTGAGGTGTAGAGTCCTGTGTCGTAGTGTTAGCAATGGGACTCTGGTGGGTCAGCGGCTCCCATAACCTATTGCAGCTAATGATCGCCTGATGGTCTTGGTGGAGATGTTTCTGGCACCTCCCTCACTGAAGTTGCAGTGAGTTGTGCCAATGTCGCTCTCGGGTTGGCTGAAACAATGCAAGAGAGATGTTGACAGCCACGTTCATCCACCACCTTTTATCCGCCCACAGCGCTGTCCACAATGAGATGTTATTCCAGAAATGGCATATTCCCGATACACTCTTGATACTATTGAACAGTCCTGTACCACCTCCACAATAGCGACTCATGCTTCGGGCACCGACTATCATCCCTCTTTCAAAGTCAGTTAACTCGCGATGTTTGTCCATACTGACATCGAATTACCATCTACATGAATGCAGTGAACCTATATACCTGCCAAGGGGTGGGTTTGTCCACTAGCGAGAGGGATGACAGCACTGCATTCAGGAACCAGGCATCCCATGAATTCTGTCTGTTCAGTGTAGTTATAGTCACTTAATAAATGCTAATTTTTATCTGCTATTTCTTTTTCTTTTTGTTGTTAATCTTTATTTTATTATTTCAGTGATGTAAATAATTTTAATTTTGATCCTGGTTTAACTGAAACCAGAAGTGATAAAAAAACTGAGAAATGACAAGCCCTACTTCATATACTGCATGTCAGCCCACATCAAACATATATATTTTTTCAGGGAACTGTTACCAGAGACCACCTCCACTACATAATTTCTCCTCCTGTGGTAAAATTATGTTCACTTAAAGAGTTTTCAATTTGCAGTGCATCTTATCATATAATTGCTATATTATTTTCCCTCAATATCAAACTGTAATTAACAAGCTTTAATCACAATACTAATAATGTTTCCAAACAGTTTATAAATATGTTTTCTAAATTATAAGGAGTCACTAAAAATGGCACTTCTAAGAACACTTGTGAGCCAAATTTACGCCTAACCAAATTAGACAATTATCTAGGGGCTCCCCTAACAATTTCCAACCGAGTTCTGTTGCATTTGCTAGAATTACCTTTTGAAAGGGGATGCTTTGGACTATACTGCATGCTACATTCAATATACCATTTTTTTTTTTTTTTTAAAGAAATAGCTTAAAATTACTGTTGAACATATTTGATATATTTTCAAAAATCAGCCAGTACATGGATATTTTATCTAGGGCCAGCAAATTTCTAAATGCGCTCCTGTATACTCTTATTTTATAATATCCATGTGTAGCTGAAAATAAAATCGCAACTTACAACGTATCATAGTGCTTCAACACTTTGACGGTTTCATCGTGCTTTTTTCGCTTCTTCTTTGAATGAGAGCATGAAGGCCCACTACTAGAGTTATGAGGACGTTTACTTGGACTTGCCATTCTAAATCGGGTTATATATAAATATTTCCCCTTTAAAGGGTAATGATGCCAGAACTTAAACATGCACAGAAGCAATGAATGATTTTCTCCCGATACAATCTATGAAGACTCTGCGAAGGCATTTCATATAAATTTCTAAAGATGTACTAATAAATGGTAATAAGAAAAATTATGGATCTACAGAAAACATCATTTTAATATTGGTGTCGCAAAAGCTTCAATGGTCAAACTCAGACATTTATTTCTTTCAGATACTTATTCGGCTTTTTTGCCAAATGTCTTTTTTTTTATGATCAGCTGTTTCTGAAAACTGGCATACAGTATTTCTAGTTACATTAGAAGCTTCAAAATATAACCAACGCCTCTCAAAGTTGATCTCATGGAGAAAAAATATCATAATGCAACTGATAATAAATATCTCGCCTTATATATTTAATTTAAGAACATGATTAATTACTAAACAGAACATATATGTTGCACTAAAACTATCACAGCACAACGGCACTGAACTCCATAATCGACAGTGTCGACACCTGAAAGATTATGAAGCACCTCCAAATTTTTATTATGTGAAGGTCTAAAACTTGTATGCTCTCAGCCAGAGGGGGCGGTTGATTGTTGGAGGATTTCAAATTTTACCGCAAATTTCCATTTTCCTCGTAAACAACAATGTGAATCGGCGTCATTTCTGACAGTTATAGAAAGCCTTCGCTTTGACGTACCCTGATTTAATAAAATAAAAAAATAAACAAAAACGGACAGCATCCACCGAACCAGAACTTTCGTATGTACGGGACTGTGACGTAACTGTCTTAAGTCGTATGGCATTTTTGACAGGAGTTAAAATATTTTCACGTTACAGCAGAAGGGGTTGGATTTTCCTCGCACTCACTTTCCATAGGTCTGCAGAACGTGTCAAGCATCAGTAAGGCAGTCATCTAAAACTCAAGCAAGGTTGCATGACGGGTTTTCAGACTTTAATAAGCTTTAGTCAGCTTCCACTGCCACTAGACAAAACATCCAAATTTAAAGCTCTATCCTACTCCATACAATAAGTGAAGTAAAATACAGTGTAAAAACAGTTAATGTTTTTTTTTTTTTTTTAATTTCGTACAGCACTTCTTTATACGCAACTTCGATTACTATATGTATTTCATTCCACTTTAATGGAAAATCGGATTTAAAGGCCACGCCTTACCCCCATATAGTCCGTTAAATCCAAGTTTTACTATTTACTATGTCACCTGAGACCGACAAATTCAGCCACGTTGTAAAAGGGCAAATAAAAATTATGGGCCCTTTCTAACAGCTCTACATCCTTCTTAAAATGAGGCCTCCAGACCTATATACAGTAAAGGCGTGGCCCGACTATTGCCTTATACAAGGGGATAATCACCTCCTTATCCCTGCTAGAAAAATTCCTGTATATCATTGACAAGACACCATGAGCTACCCTTGCAGACCGTCTGCACTGCTCAGTAAACTTCAGATCTGACTGCACAATTACCCTCAGGTCAGTTTCGTTCTCTACCACAGTCAGTGTAGTACCACACAGTTGATACGTTACTCTGGGGTTACCGCTTCCCATATGCAGCACTTTACATTTGTCAATGTTAAACTTCAGTCGCCACTTCTCAGCCGATCTGCTCAACTTTTCTAGATCCTATTACAGTAGCGTACTGTCATTAGTGTCCCTACCGACCTTCGTATCGTCTGCAAACTTAGACATTAAGCCTGATATACCATCATCAGTATCCTTAATAAATACAGCAAACAAGTTGGACCAAACACTAAACCCTGAGGGACTCCACTAATAACATTAGTCCACGATGAGCAGTGTCTATTGATTACCATTCTCTGTCTTCTCCCACTCAACCATCCCTTTATCCATAGCAGCAAATTGCCTCCAATGCCACACTGCTCCAATTTGTGCAGCAGTCTTCCATGTGCAACAGTATCAAAAGCCATTCTAAGATCAAAATATACGATATCAAAATTATTCTTTGCATCCAGTTCCTTTGTGACCATATTAATAATATTCCATTAAATTGGTCAGACAAGACATTAACTTTCTTCTCTGCACAGATAATCGTCATATCAAATATTGATACTACGGTTGCTTCAACAAATATGCTCAGGCATATAAGGAACAGGGAGGTTAAACTGGATTACACAAACAGTGATCACAGGACAATTATATTTTCAGTTTATAATAATATTCCTTATTTTCCTGATTGTCAATTCCTTTCTGGTCTTCCGCGATTTTCGATAAAATTTATCAAATGTGAAAAATTTAAGTCATCTTTAGACCACGACTTTAATCAGTCTTCTATCACTGGTCTTAATATATTAATGAAGAAGTTCACTACACAACAATGTTCACTACATTCACTACACTACAATGTTCACTACATTTACTACACTACAATGTTCACTACATTCACTACACTACAATGTTTACTACATTCATTCATCTATTTATAGGGCTTTGACATATTCTACACGTAGGAAAATAAGTAGACCAAAGATTGTTACTCGGTGGTCTTAGGATTTAAGTGGTTCTTATTACCAAACGTTACTTTCAAAGGCATAGAGACTGGCAAACTGAAGATGTCCATGTTTGGACGTTAGCATATGGAGAAACAGAAATGTTATCAAAGGTGATACTGAACCAAAAATTAATGTCTTGGAAAAATCTGGAGACTACTGTTGGTAACATGTTCCATGTTGGTAACATGGAACCTTGCGGTCTTGTTTACCGAGTGACTTGTGATACGTTAATTAGTCATGAGGTGAATCTATTAGTAAAGTGAATAGTATTTAGTATTACTAGTATTGAATCTATTACTAAAGATTTATTTCCTGCAGATAAATCAGAATTGAATAGTTTAGATCAATGTAATATTCATCAGGATAACAGCTCATTTGGTGGTGGGGCTTTTAATGTTGAACTTTTCTCCCTGATGTAATTATCTCAGAATTAAATGTTAATAAATGTCCAGGCATTGATCTTCTAGAAAATATTGCCATTATATAAAATTCTTTGAATTTTAGCCAAACATTTTGTTACATCTTTTTAACAAATGTTTTCTGGCTGGGATCTTCCCAACTGTGTGAAAGGTTGTGCTGTTAAATTATACAAAAACCTGAAAAGCCAAAATCCTATCCTAGGGCATATCGCCCTATTTATAACAAATTTATTTGATATAAATTTGTCTTTGCATGGCACAGTAGGTGGAATTCAAATGAAGCTGGTGTGGTTACCTATCTCTCTCTTCATTAGGAATGTTAATTTTAATGCTGATATGAATTATAGGTTTTTTCCTAGTATATTTCATCTTTTATACTTCCTGGTCATGGATAATTTAAAGAAAAACTGTGTCAATTCAATTTAGAATCAAATCCTTTTTGTATCTGTGGAAGCAGAAAACTGGTTACATATTCTTCTATTTTGTCCCATATATGAAGTGGATCAATTTTTGTTGTTCAATGTAGTACCTAATATAAGTGAAAATAATATGCATATCCTATGGATTCCAAGGATAATTATAATACTTTGCAAAATTTTTCTGCCAGTGTTGTCTTAAAAAGGGGAGCAATTATGAATTCATCCAGGTGGAAAACTTCGTAAAACTGGATAATCTTAAGACTATTTGGGATAAAGCAACTGAATAAACCACCTCACTCTATAGAAACTAGTAGTTAAAACATTGTATTATTTTTTTTAACCATAGGTATTGTTGATAAAAAAAAAATTTTCATTCCTGAGGAGGACATGGTCAGATGGTAATACTAAAGTTTTTTTTTTTGTTGTTGTTGCTGTAGTTACACAGGCTGGGCAACCCATGCAAAGGAGATTAGCGTCCACTGGCTAGCACTACCTCCAGTGGATGCTGTAAGAGACTGGGACACAGGTCCAGCTCCTCGCGCCGCTGGACGGCCACCGGGCAGCAGTTGTCCAGGTGATGCTTGTTCCCTGAGGCCTGTCACAAACAACACACACCACAGAACATTCCCTAACCTTCACAAACATACATTAATTCACATGTCAGGTCTGTTTTTTAGAGTTCTGTATTTCACCACAGTTACAAGAGGTGGAGATAGATTATTTCTGGGAGCATAGACCGGGTAGACATAAGGGGCAGAAATTCGAACTGAAAAAGGATGGTTGTAGTAATAGTAATAGCATTCGCCGTATAGTGTGCAGAAACTAAACGGCTTTGCTGCACTGGCAAAAAAAAAAAAAAAAAAAAAGTAGATAAGAAAATACAAATTACAGTATATGCTTTCCTCCTCACACAGGTAACTATTCGGCTGACCTTACCTTTGAATTTATTCGAACCGTCAGTCTCAACTACGTGCAAGGATAACTTGTAACAGCACTCAATGACTCGCTGGCTAAAAGAAAACTTCCTACAATCTAATCTAAACCTCAGTTCCTGTAGTTTTAATTTATTATCACTAATTCTCTACAACAATGAGAATTCCATGTTCATTCATTTTACTAATCCCACTCAGAACCTTGTAAACCTCAATCGGGTCACCTCTGAGATGCTTGGTTGCCAAGCTCTGTGTCCAACATAATAGGCCTCTTTCCTCATACTGTCGTCCTTCTGCCGATCTCACCATTCGAGTTGCCTGTCTTTGAATTTTAAGACATGGAAAAGAGAGACATTGAATTTACCTCTCGAGAAACTCAATGTCTTTTTTCAATGAGGTCTCCATACTTGAACAGAGTATTACAAATGTGGTCTTACAATTGCCTTATACAGTGAGATTATGGCCTTCCTATCTCTACAAGATAACGTTCGATAAATCATCGATAGGACAACATGGGCTTTCCTGGCTGCTTGTTTATACTGATCGGAAAACTTCATATACGTCCATATTGTAACATCCAGATCCTTTCCTCCTCCACTGTTTTTAATTCAACCCCACCAATTGTATAATTTATTTGTGGGTTGCTATTCCCCATGTGTAAGATCTTGCTTTTAGCAGCATTAAAACATAGCTGCCACTTCTCTGACCATCTTTGAAGTTTGTTAAAGTCATCCTTAAGGAGCATATCTTGACACTTGGTGATTAACAACTGCCAATATTTGCATCTGCAAAATTTTACATCACGCCTTCTATCACTTCGTCGATCTCATGTATGGAAATGAGAAACAACAGTGGTTCAAGAACCGATCCTTGAGGGACCCAACTCCTGACGTTACAACTATCTGATGAATATAGCAGGATACTTAATGATTTTGTAATAACTGAGAGCAAAGTGGAAGAGAAACTGTTGAAGTTAAACGTGAGAAAAGCACCTGGGGTGGATGGGATCTATCCAGTTATATTAAAGGAGGCGGCAAAGCAACTAAGCAAACCCTTAGCCAAAATTATGAGAGCATCCTTGGACTCAGGGGAGGTTCCCTCGGACTGGAGATGTGCAAATGTATCCCCGATTCACAAAGGGGGACCGAAGGGTGACACGAGTAATTACAGACCAGTTAGTTTAACTTTTGTTCCGGGTAAAATAATGGAGTCGCTGGTTAAAGATGCATTGCAGGATCATCTAGACAAGACTGCAGCAATAATTCTGACACAGCATGGGTTTGTTAAGGGAAAGTCTTGTCTGACAAATTTGATAGGATATTATGTGGTTACAAAGGAACTGGTTGCAAAAAATAATTTTGATATCATATATTTGGATTTCAGGAAAGCTTTTGACACTGTTGCGCATGGGAGACTATTGTACAAATTGGAGCAGAATGGTATTAAGGGTAAGTTGCTACAATGGATAAAAGGATGGTTAAGTGCTAGAAGACAGAGGGTGGTAATCAATGGGTGCTTCTCTTCTTGGACTAATGTTATTAGTGGACTCCCACAGGGTTCGGTGTTGGGTGCACTGTTGTTTTGTATATTATCAATGATATTGATGAAGGTATATCAGGCTTAGTGTCGAAGTTTGCAGATGATACAAAGGTTGGCAGGGTTGTTAATGACAGTAATGGCAGTGTGCTACTGCAACAGGATCTAGATAATTTGGGCAGATGGGCTAAGAAGTGGCAACTGAAGTTTAACCTTGACAAATGCAAAGTACTGCATATGGGTAGAAGTAACCCCAGAGAAACGTACCACCTGCGTGGTGCTACACTTAAGGTGGTAGAAAATGAAAAAGACCTGGGAGTAATTGTGCAGTCAGATATGAAGTTTTCTGAGCAATGCAGACAGGCGGCCAGGGCAGGTCATGGGGTTTTGTCAATGATATATAGGAATTTTGCTAGCAGGGAAAAGGAGGTGATTATCCCTCTGTATAAGGCAATGGTCAGGCCACGCCTTGAGTACTGCGTACAGGTCTGAAGGCCTCATTTTAGGAAGGATGTAGATTTACTTGAGCGTGTACAGAGAAGGGCAACAAGATTGGTGAGGGGAATGAAGGGATCCTCTTACCAAGAGAGGCTTAAGTTCTGCAAATTGCAGTGGCTGGAGACTAGGCACCTGCGCGGTGATCTGATTGAGGTGTATAAGGCCTTGAATGGGTTCAGCACGCTGAATTCTGATGGGCTCCTTCCACTTGTTCAGATTACGAACCTAAGGGGGGGCATAAATTCAAATTAAGAAAGGACAGATGTAGAATAGATGTGCGGAAATTTGCCTTTAGCCAGCGGATGGTTAATTGCTGGAACAAACTTCCATCTGTCGTTTTGGAAGTTGATAGGTTGAATAAATTTAAGGAGGAACTGGACAGGCATTTGGAGGGAATGGTGTGATTTTTTTTTTTTTTTTTTTTCGGCTGATGCTGCATAAGCTCATACATTTGGTTTATTGCATCACATGCCACTACTACTACTAATATCCGTTAATCACAAACCTATACCTTCTGCCACTCAGCGATCCATCTTAGAATCTTAGCAGTAATCCCAACCTGTTCAAGCTTATATAGTAATCCCAACCTGTTCAAGCTTATATAGTAATCCCAACCTGTTCAAGATTATAGCCTCTCATGAGGGACTGAGTCAAATGCTTTGGTAAAATCCAAATAAACTATTTTGAAATTGTTCCCTAAATTCAGCTCACGAGTAATTGTCAAAATAGCCTACTAATTTAGTTGATCATGATTTTCCCTTAACAAAGCCACGTTGGGTGCCCTTCAGAATACTATATCTATCTAAGTGTCCCTAAGGATTACACTCTTAATCATTGCCTCTAAGATTTTTCCGACCGCTGAAATCAGACGAACTAGTCTGTAATTACCAACTCCACTCTTAGAACCGCTTTCATGTATTTACAATACATTAGACTTTTGCAATCCAAAAGAATCTCCCCTGAATCCAAAGATGTCCTCAAAATTAATCTCAATGGTTGAATGCACTCGCTGCCAGTCTATCAAATATATATTTCAGCGGTTTAGACAAAGAGGAATTACTTCAAGGTACTGATCTTTACCAATATCACATTCGAATGATACTTTAAAATCTACCATTCAATTTTTAACCTGCAAATAGGAGATAAGAAGAAATCCCAACTGTTATTCCAGCCTTTGAAGTAGTGCCGTGTTTACTGGGGAGGTAAGCGATTTAAAACCAAATGCAGAATGGTGTTCCTTATTTTTAATTTTCCGTGTATACCTTCTATATCATTTATTGCACATTAGGGTTGTCTTTCAATACAGTTCATGTTTTGGGACTGCCATGAGATAGTAAGGTCATCAACATATAGTTGAAACATGAGATATGTTTCAACCACAGCAGGTATAACACAGCTAGTTGACTGGGTACTGCACTGCTTTGAGTGGGTAGTGCTTCGCCAGTGGAGAAGACTAATGTTACTTACGGTATCCTCCAAGAATAAGTAGCCTTAATGAGGCTTTTTTTGTTCGGAGCAGTGCAGTGCACTGCTTGGACAGCTTGTTGCGAGGTATTCACATTAGCAACGTTGAATTCTAAATGGGAAGCATTCAGGGACTTAATTTTGAAGGCTACTAGGCTCTTCATTCCAACAAAGAAATACTATTCAAGGTTTAGACCTAAATGGATGTCAGGTGAATTAATGATGCTCTTGGCAGAGAGGAAGAATGTATGGGATGCATATAAGGTATCAGGTGACAGAGAAGTCTATGGCACGTATAAACTAGTCTATAATCAAGTCACAAAGGAGGCTAGGCAGGCGAAGGCAGATTACAAGAAATCTTTGGCAAAAGATGCAAAGAGTTTTTTACTTATGTAAATTTTAGAAGGAAAGGGATGAATCAGATTGGACCACTTAACATAGATGGGTTGACTATTGATGATCATGCTCAGGTAGCTGATAAACTGAATGAGTATTTTGAATCTACATTCACACATGAGGAGTTATTCAATGAGAGGAGTGCCAGAAGTTTATCAAATGCTAACAGGGAGATAAGCAATTTTGTAATAACTGAAGCAAAGTGGTGGAGAAATTGTTGAAGTTAAACATAAGGAAGGCACCTGGGATGGACGGGATCTATACAATTATATTAAAGGAGGCAGCAATGAAAGTAAGCAAACCTTAGCCATAATTATGAGAGCTTCCTTGGACTAAGGTGAGGTCCACATGGACTGGAGGGATGCAAATGTATCACCAATTCACCAAGGGGGTTCAAAAGATGACTCAAGTAACTACAGACCTGTTAGTTTAACTTGTGTTCCGGGGAAAATAATGGAAACACTGTTTAAAGCATTACAGGATCATCTAGACAAGACTATAGTAATAGTTAAGACACAGCATGGGTTTGTTAAAGGGAGGTCTTGTCTGACCAATTTGATTGGATACTATGATGTGGTCACAAAGGAACTGAATGCCAAAAATAATTTTGATATCATATACTCGGATTTCAGGAAAACCTTTGATACTGTTGCACATGGAAGACTGCTGTACAAATTGGAGAGGTATGGCATTAAGGGTAAGTTGCTACAATGGGTAAAGGGATGGTTGAGTGGGAGACGACAGAGAGTGGCAATCAATGGACACTGCTCTTCATGGACAAATGTTATTACTGAAGTTCCCCAGGGTTCAGTGTTGGGCCCGTTGTTTTGTATATTTATCAATTATACTGATGAAGGTATATCAGGTTTAATGACAAAGTTTAAAGATGATACAAAAGTTGGCAGGGTTGTTAACGACATTAAAGACAGTATGCTATTCCAACTGGATCTAGATAAGTTGGGAAAATAGGCTGAGAAGTGGCAACTGAAGTTTAACATTGACAAATGCAAAGTACTGCATATGGGTAGCAATAACCGAAGAGAAATGTACCAAATAATGTGGTACTACGCTCTCAGGGAAGTGGAAAAGACCTGGGGGTAATTGTGCAGTCAAATGTGAAGTTCGTTGAGCAGTGCAGACGGGCTGCCAAGGCAGGTCATGGAGTCTTGCCAATGATATATAGGAATTTTGCTAGTAGGGACAGGGATGTGATTATCCCGTTATACAAGGCAATGGTCAGGCCACATCAAGAGTACTGTGTACAGGTCTGGAGGCCTCATTTTAGGAAGAATGTAGAGTTGCTAGAACGAGTACAAAGAAGGGCAACAAGATTGGTGAGGAAAACAAATTGGGTGCTCTTACCAAGAAAGGCTTAAGTTCTGCAAATTGCAGTGCCTGGAGAGTAGGCACCTGCAAGGTGATCTGATTGAGGTGCATAAGGCCTTGAATGGATTGAGCAAGCTGAATGCTGATGGGATTCTTCGTCTTGCTCAGACTAAGAACCTGAGTGAGCAGTTTGAAATTGAGGAAAGATAGTTATTGATGTACGTTAATTTGCCTTTAGCCAGCGGGTAGTTGATTGGTGGAACAGGCTTCCATCTTTTGTTGTGGAAGTTAATAGCATAAATAAATTTATGGCTGAGCTGGACAGGAATTTGGAACGAATGAAGGGGAGAAATGGGAGGGGGTTTTTTTTGGCTGATGCTGCAAAAGCTTGCTTTCTTTCATCGTGTGCCTCTACTAATGCTAACCTTTGTCATTTGATTTATTGTGATTTCGAAAAATTTGTAGCACTGAGAACAGAGCCTTGTGGGACTCCATCTTGGTTGAAAGATTGGGAGAGGGCATTCTGAAAACGAAAGGTATAGGACTATAGAAAGTTTCGTATTAAAAGTGGCAAATGTCCTCCTAGGCCAAGTATATGTAGATCTCGAAGAACACCAAAACCCCAAGTGGTGTCAAATTCCTTTTGGATTGAGACATACTATAACCAGCTGTTCATTTTTATTGAAGGCATTCCAGATGCTTGCCTCAGCTTTGACCATTAAAATACCAGACCTATTTTTTCTGAAAACCATACTGACTTTGCTCATCAGTGAATGCAGTTCCAGATACCTTTAAATCGATTGGGTATAATTTTTTCAAATGTTTTTTCTTACCCCAAACGGCTAGTTAGATATTTATCTAACTGGTCGGTAATTTTGCGGATGTTTGGTTTATACCTGGTTTGGGAAATGCCAGTACAACCGAGTTAGCTCCAAGCTTCTAGAGGTAGTAATTTTCAACTGAAGAAAAACGGCAAGGAATGAAGGGCGTTTTTGTTCAACTTTTGCAACATTAGATGATATATGAAATCAGGTTTCGATGCATTGTTAACTGAGCTATTTAAGGAATTTTTTTTACTATCATAAAATAAAAGGTTGGTTATATAGTGATTTGTGCTAAATGTTTTCTATTTCTCAGCTATTGCTTTGGTATTTTTAAAGGCTTTATCCCATGCACTCACTGCAGATACCTGGGAGGACATTTCTGCAAACGTATTTGGTTTATTCAGATGATAATAAATCATGTCCATTCCAACCGATGATCAAGAAAGAAACTAGCGGTGATTTGCCTGCCATTCAGTTTTTAAAACTAGTTTTCAAATCAATCGAGTATCTTTCGTAATTGAGGATGCAAACTTAATCCAAGAATTTTTTTTCTTTATCTTCTTATGTGACATGCTTTAGCCCTATGCCTCTTGCAGTCGATAAGGTTATTTGTCAGATATTTGCCGAACAAGGTCCACGCTTTATTTTTTTACTTTTTTTTTTTTTTTTTTGCATTGGTGCGCTCTGTATTCCACCACTGATCAGTAAATTTTTCTACATATGATTGTAGCATAGTAACTTTGGCTACTTCTAATATTTGTTGCATTGCGTCTTCAGTTACATCATCAATGTGCTGATAATTCAATGTTAATATTAAACACGAATGACATTAATTCTATTTGTTGGATAGATGAGCCAAAAAGTGATTGATTGTTAGAACAAACTTTTATCTGGGTTTGTAGACGTGAATATATTTACGTACGGATTAGACAATTAGGGGGCTAAACAGATGAGTGGGTATTCGGTTTTTAAGCTGATGCTATATAGGGTGGCTTCCTTGCATCATTTACCACTACTAATGCTAACATTACAGTGTGCTTAATGGCTCCAAGCTTTATTACATTTATTTTTCGATTAGACTGCCTTTTTTTTTTTATTGAATACGTTCAAATTTATGATTTCGATGCCAAAATTGGGCTAAACATTAGTGTTTAGATTAAAATTAATTTTTTCCTTTAGATCTAAATTAAAATTTTTCCCTTAACTTTTTCCTTCATCATTGACGTGATTCAGATTCGTGTTTTTTCCAGCCTGCATGGGGAGGATGGCAAATCTATTAACTGTGCTACATACAAGGGCATTTGTAGAGAGAAAAAAGAATTGAAAAACTTATGTGGCTTCTTGCTTAGTGGGAGTTGTTCCCCAACCTCACTTTGTGGGGATGGGAACAACTGTATACTCCCCACAACTTATGGAAGTTTCACTTATATAAGTCATGGTGGAGAGTATACATTGGTTCATTTTTTTACGTCTCAGACAAATTGGGATATTGCTCCGTACGTGACTATATTTCTTGAATGCTATCCATCCAAAATTTATTCTTTTGACTTCCACCCATTTATCATTATTACAGCTAATGACTTGTCCCAGATAAGTATACGACTCCTTCAATCATTATCCCTTTCTGTGACATACTTGTTCATCATTACTTTTGTTTTGGCCATAATCATCTTTAGTCTAAAATCCTTACTAACTGTGCATAACTGATTAAGATTTTCCTCTTAATTTTTAGGAACGTGGCTTATGACCACAATGTCATCTGCAAATTGTAAATGGTTTAGCTCTCTCCATTCACATTGACTCCTTTCTGCTAGCAGTCTAATCTTCTGAAAGCTTCCTCAGGGCAGCAGTAAACAACTTCGGAGATGTGTCTCCTTGTCGAACTCCTTTCTCAATTTTAAATTTATTACTGTCTTTGTCTAGTCTAATAAAGGAGACAGCATTCTCATATATTTTCTTCAAAATCATAATATATGGGATATCTATGCCTTGTCTTTCCAGCGCCTGAAACATTGCCTTATGCTGTATGGAGTCAAATGCCTTTTCATAATCCACAAATGCCAGGCATAATGGTGTTTTATATTCATTTGCCTTCTCCATTAGCTGTGACATTAAGTGAAGGTGATCCATAGTTGAGAATCCTGGCCTAAAGCCAGCTTGCTCTTTCGGTTGATTCTCATCAAGTATTCTTTCTAATCTGTTAGTAATGACCCTTGTGAACAACTTGTAGATTGTGATAACAAGCTAATTGGTCTATAATTTCCAATTTATCTCCTTTCTTATGCAGCAAAACTATGATTGCATTATTCCACTCCTTAGGCACCACACCTTTTCTAATGTATTTTGTGAAGAGTCTTGCCAGTTTTTGTGTCATGTATCTTCCTCCAAATTTTAACAACTCTACAGTAATTTCATCTTCCCCCAGAGCTTTCTGATTCTTCATTTTCTTCAATGCATTCTACCTCATCAGGAAAGATATCAGGTACGTTGTATGTGTAACTAATTTGCAATCCATCTTCCCCACTGCTGGCATCATTCCCTCACTCTTTGTATAACTATTTATAGTAACATAACAAATCTTTATGCCTTCTCTGCTATTCATAAGTACACCATTGATATTCTTCAGTTTCAGTATCATTTGTCTTTCTGTATTACTGTTCATGACTGCTGATTTAAATCCTTTGTTTTCCTTTAATGCTTGTTCTACTTTTGTTGTGTTAAATTTTCTAATGTCCTCTCTGAGTCTTTCTAATGGCTTGGCATAACTCAGTATACTCAATATCAGTCATATATTCTAAAGAAAAACTTCAGTTTTAATATGCTTTAGCACTTACTGTCAGTATTAATGTAGTCAAACAGACTTCAGAACTTGTTAATTCAATGAAACACCTTGTCAAACAAGGTGTTTCATTGAATCAGTGAACACTGACTTCATGAAAAATGAGAAACAATGTTCCTAAACCTTTTCTCAATAATTCTCTTTTGAAACTTTTACATTGGTGCCCCAATATTTACCACTTTTAAATTTGTTTTTGAATATTAAGAAAACTAAATTTTATTATATTAAATAAATTTTAGCTCCATTATGATTCATAATTTATTGTTATTCGTATAATTAAATTTTTTTCAAATAGCACTAAGAATTAACTACACTTGAACAAAAAAAGGAAATTATCAACAAAAATTATGTTTCATTAGACTTCAGAACTTGTTAATTTAATGGTATATTTGTTTTGATATTATGAGTAAATCGTAACTAGATTTGAGCTATTTCTACAGTGAGATCACTTCTGGAATAGCTCATTCCAATATGAGAAACTCATTTTGCACAACTAGAATAAAACAGTTTTATGCTGCTTAACTCAGGATGTTCAAATTTCAATCCTTGCTAAATAGTAACACTGCAAAGTCGCACCCATGACTTACATTTTTTTTTTTTTTTTTTTTTCAGTATTCACATTTCCTGAATTGCATTGTTGGCAAATGGATTTAAAATCAAAGCTTTTTCAGTTCATTATTTTCCCTCTTGGCAATGAAAGAAACTTTTCACAATAAAATATTTCATCATGCCCATTTGGAAGATCAGAAAAGCTATATGATGAGTTTCTCAATCATACACAACAAGAAAAACAACAGTTATTATCATAAGTAATCTGCTTAAAATAAACAAAAGAATTTGTGGTATTTCATCATGGATAAACCCACAATATTGTGTAATACACCATAATTCACAACATGCATATCCTTACTCCTTCAGACTGGAACCTATTTACACTAGGCAGCTATTTAGAAAACTAATTTCTGTACAACATAATGCAAACAAAAGTTTGATTTTGCATGTTTCTCTGAAAAGCAGCTGTGAACCAAACCTTTTATTTGAAGTTTTAGAAACTTTTGTAATCTCAATTATATTTTATACATCTTTCATATTACTATTAATGAAATTAGTTTTACACAGTAATTTCTATCAAAAAAAAAAAAAAAAAAAAATCTGATAAATGTACTACCAACCTTTTGAAAACTAATTTTTCTGCCATTAAGTTAACTCTTATTTTGACTTAAATTTTAACATTTCAAGAATATATTCACATCCTTAAAATCATCTTCAGAAAGATGAATATTTCTGTGACTATAAACATTTTATTTCAAATTTCTCAAATGTGACACTTTTATTATACAGAAGAAATAAATTCCAATACAAAGAAATTAAACCTGTGGAAACCATAAAATTACATAAGCATTAAAAGTCAGGTAATTTCAAATATCAAATCCAAATTATATGCATATGCTTGCTATGTCATCTTTTCTTCTTGATATTTGTAATGAAGATCTTTGCAGTCATCTTCACTAATCTTTTTCCATCCATCAGCTTTTACATGGTAAACTAGGTAAGAAAATAAAATGCTAAATAATGAAATTACAAACAAAAGATTTTGTCAAAAAATCTCATACGCAACATTAAGAATCACATGGTGACTAACACAATTGTATAGTATAGAAAATTTCTGGACTAGACCATCAATTAATTTTATATACTCATTTACCCGACATAACTATACTCATTTGAGAACTCCTAAACTAAATCTGTTTAAAGAATCGTTATGAAAACAAAGTGATTCACCAAACTAAGAATTCCTGTTTCCTGAACTTCACTAAGAGTAAAGCTAAGAGTTCATTAGCTATTATTTTCACTTTCCATGTTAACAAATACATTCACGTCTTTTCTATAGTATGAAAATGTAGTATGGTCCTTGAGGTTGTCACAGACATTCTCTCAGATATGCCGCAAGCTGTACTCGCTACCTGGGAGTCTAAAACGCTGATGGAACTGATATTTGGGTGACACTCAAGTCAAGTGGACCCAATTTCGGCGAAGTCCAGACGGTCTGTGACAGGCAAATCCTCTGCTTGCACTTTCACGATGATGGGACTGTTAGTAATCCTGGGTATAACCTCCATGCACAAGCACACTGTGGGTGACCACCCAGGTGTGAACCAACTTAAGCAAGGGGAGTCGAGGTGTGGCACCCACACCACATGGAGGAATGCCATCCCTCTGTGTTACCAGGCAATACTAGGTGGTATATGACTCTCATCAACTGGTGCGATACCACTACTTAGCTTATTGGAGGCTTGAAGTGGTGGTTTGTTATTTGGTTTTTAGGAGCATTAGCAACTAAGGCCATATTGCTCCGGGGATATGCGGTGGTCATTCCCTGACCTTTCCACATCCTCCGTATTTGGTGGGCACGGGCTTGAACCCCAGTCTAATCAAGAAGCATGTGCTACGCACTGCTGCTCCTGCCCACCTGGCTACGGAGGCACCTTGAAATGGTGGAACCCATGTTTAGTCTCCAGAGCTAAGTTCCAATCAACCCTTCCCAATCTCTTACATCATGCAGTATGATTGATAACTTTTGAGGTTGTGATGAACATCAAGGAGAGATCCAATCTTCCTTATATTTCGAGGGTACAGCTCTAAAACGGTGTTTACAGGCTGGCCGCTAGTTAGTACACTGTTGTGTACTAACAGTGGTAACTATTGGTAACTCTTTAGGAGGCTTCCGGATCAGCTAGTGTATAATCTTGCTACCTCTACTCTGCCAGATAGGACTAGAGGGAGTCTGAGTAGTGTGTATGCAGGGGGGCATTGTCGAGGCCTCGTTATGTCAAGGATCTGGGTATATTCTTACCGTGTGTATGCCATATCCAAAAATTTCATTACTTCATACAGGATGTCCGCCCCCACACTTTTTCTTACTATTGAATACAGCATGAATTGTCAAACTAATAGAGTAAGCTTATCTGCAAAAAGATCTAAACCTCCCAAACACTTCATAGTTCATTTCACAAATATACGTGGTCTCAATTCTAGTGGATGTCCATTTCCACTTGCAGTCTGCCAAACCCCATTTACTTTTTCTGACAGAATCTTAGTTATCGGTTGATTCAACTACTGCTCATCTCAGTTGCTCAAATTACTTGCTGTATGATTCCTTTCCCCTTAAAGGTGGTCTTTATGCATATGTCGTTCCGATATTCCCTGTCAGAGACTTTGTAATTTGGAATCTCCTCTGGCTTAAAATCTCTCTACCTCATTCTGTCAAATTCATCTGTTTTCTCTACCATTCTCCCAACTCCACTAATTACTTGGAGCTCTTTGACTTCCTCTCTTTGCAACTTTACTTTCTCCAATCCAACTTTACTAACAGTGAGGTAATTTTCCTTGGTGATTTTAATGTTCATAACTCCAGTTGGCTTCATTTTCTAGTCACACTGACTGAGCTGGTCGAGATGCTGAGGCTTTTGCAATTACTAATGACCTTGCACAGATTGTTCATTTGCCTGCAAGAATACCGGACAATTCTAACCATACAGCCAAAACGCTTGATCTTTTTCTCACAAACAACCCTTCTAAGTACACGGTCGAAGTGAGTGGTCCTTTAGCTCTTGGCATTACTTTTCTTCCAAACAGCTGTTCACTCTGTACAAATCGCAAATCCGCCCTACCGTGGAATATTGTTCTCACATCTGGGGCAGTGCCCCCAAAACCTCTCTCAGGCTTCTAGATTCCATTCAGAAGAGGGCAGTTAGGTTAATTAATGATTCATCTCTAACAGTCTCTCCACTCACTGTCTCATAGACGTACTGTTTCTGCTGCATGCCTTTTCTACAGATACTTCCATGGGCACTATTCTTCTGAATTGGCTCTCTCTCTCAAAACAGTACAAACACGTTCCACCAACATCCATTTACTGTCCAACTTCAAACTCACAAAACAAATTTTTCATCTTCCTTGTTTATTCATTCAGCTGCTGTTTTCTGGAACAACCTTCCTTCGTACATATTTCCTGTAAATGTCAACAAATATCTTCTTGACCTCCAACCCAAGCACGGTACCGGGCACTATAGGTTCTAATCTCTCGTGTTTGGGGTTTTCATTAAAAAAAACGAAAAAAAAAACACTATTGTAACAGTGCAGAGAGGAGCAAGATTAGTCAAGGGCACAAAAAGGCATTCTTACCAAAAGAAGAGTTTTATAAATGGCGGCCTTAAATACTTTTAAGGAAGAAAAGTTCTGTATATATATACCCTTAAATGCTTCAAGCAGATCTCAGATCTGGTTGAAGCATTTAAGGCTTTAAATCCATTTGGTATTGATTTAAAGCCTTACACTGATGGCATACTTATCCTTTTTTGAACACACACATAACAGGACATAAAATTTAAACTGGAAATGGAAGGCTGCAGTTAAACATGGAAATTTGCTTTTTAATTTTAGCCATAGAGTAATTGATTTATGAAACAAATCATCTGTTGCTATGGAAGTGTTCAGCAGTTTCAATAAATTTCAAGAAAGATATTGAACAAATTATTAGAAGGGATGAGAAAATGAAGTGGGTAGTGGTTTTTTTTTGCCCTTATGTCCTTGCTTCAATTTTACTACTACTGTTATTAATAATAATACTATTGAAAAAAAAAAAAAAAAACAGTATATCCACTTGCGAACATGCCAGAGTCAACATATCTGTTCCATATCTCTGAACATCTCAAAAGAAAAATTCAGTGTAGCTACTGTCGTTCCGTTATACTGTAATGCACATCTGTTATGGTAACCATAGCCACACATTGCCTTAAGAAAGGACTAGTGATATAGATAGAAGGTGAGGCAGTGGCTTAGAAAGGGAAGACATTAAATCATATTCAAAGTGGATATGTGAGTCCCACCAGCAGCAAAGCAGCTATATATTTACATTAATGCTACACAAAAATACACTCACCTCTAACAATACCACCACTGTAAGCATCCCTATGAGTTGCATGATAAATTGCTCGTCGTGCTATATCATAAGCTTGTTCATCTGACATATTGTAATCATATCCACTATCTAGTACCCCATACGCATAAGTGGAACCAGATCCAACAGAAAAAAGATTCCCAGCAAAGCGACTTCCTTCACTATCCACATAATAGAGTCCTGGTCCCTGAATAAAAAATAAAAATCATTTAATTTCAACGTATGAAATTAATAACACAATTGCACTAATATCATGGTTTCTGAAGAGAAATCATGCAGATGTCATTGAGAATGTGAGTTTAACGAGTTAAAACTGATTAACTGAGTCTCAAATAGCAGCCAGTCAGAAAATACTTCTATGAAGAAGCCAAAGAACGTTCCAACTTCTTCAACACACACACACACACACACACACACACACACACACACACACACACACACACACCATAATTAAGGCATCCCTATTCAGATGCTCTTTGTAGCTCTAAGTAATAAGCGGAATGTCACCAAAATTAGTAAATAAACTAGTCAAGGCTCTAGAGAAGGATCCTGTGAAAAAAAAAAAAAAAAAAAAGTTCCAATATCTGCCAATAGGGGATAATATGGCACTGTACAAGAGGAAAGACATGACTAAGTACCAACAAATAAATAACTAAGACAAACCTTAATGAAATTACAAATTTTTATTTGTGCTCTTTGCAAAAAAACAAAGAAACTGAACTAAACTGCCAGAGGAAATGTTTTCACGGCTCCAAACTCACTCACAGTTTACTCCCGATTGTCGATGATGTCATTGATGGTGGAGTTGGTTTTCGATGCGATTACCATTGTTCTGAACCAGAAATTGCATTCTATGCACAGCGTGCACGACTGCAGAATGCAATATCTCTGGAACAATGTTCCGCACATGCTGTGTTATGTAGTCAATTCAGCCAGGTTATCGACACTTCCTTGATAGACACTGGCCTTGAGGTGACCCCACAGCCAAAAATCACACAGTGTAAGGTCAGATGAACACGGTGGCCATGCAATGGGAAACAAATGACTTTCTGCAGCAAAGTGATGCCTGAGAAGCTGCTGTACTGGTCGTGCGATATGAGGAAGAGCCCCATCTTGCATAAAATTGTCTCATCCAAGCATCCTCCTTGCTGCAGTTTAGGAATAATGAAACTGCTCAACATTTGATATCTTTGTGTTGTTAATGGAACAGGTAGCTGCTCCTGTTGGGTGCAATTCCTCAGAAAAGTATGGCCCTAGGATGAAAATCTGAAGTCACACCACACCAGACAGTGAGTGCAATGGGATTTGCTGAATAGTATGCAATGCTTCTGAAGCCCATATTCGGCAGTTTTGAGTGTTGCCAGTCCCATCAAGATAAAAATCGGCCTCATCTCCCCAAAGAATGTTCCATGGCCAAGCATCGTCCACTTCCATTCTGGCCAAAAACAGAGCAAATGCCATTCGTTTTTCAGGATCATCTCTTTGCAGCAGCAGCTGCTGCAAAGAGATGGTCTTGTATGGAAAATAGTGGATTAGTTTCCGAAGAATTTTCCACACAGTGGAATATGGGACATCCAATTGCCTCGCTAATCCCCATGCGCTGTTACTAGTTCCTGTAACTGTATCCATGGATCGGCCGACGATAGCCGTTGCAACTTCCTCTGCTATCTGAGGTGGAACGGACTTCCTTCCTCTTCCAGGCTTAACAACAAAAAACCCAGTTTCCTCAAATTTGTTAATCATCCTATTAACTGCCGCAGCTGAGAAAGGACCTTGACATGCAAATTTCATTAAGGTTTGTCTTATTGTCTTATTTATTTGTTGGTATTTTGTCATGTCTTTCCTCTTGCACAGTGCTATATTATCCCCTATTGGCAGATTTTGTAACAATTTTTTTTTTCATGGGATCCTCCTCATGCCTTGAATAGTTTACTTACTAATTTTGGTGGCATTCCACTTATTACTTAGAGTTACAGAGAGCTCTGAATAGGGATACTTTAATTATGGCCACCCTGTATACAGGCAGTTCTCACTTTACAAGTTCCCGGGTTTACCAGTTTTTTTTTTTTTCTTTCAAGTACCAACAAAATCGAAAATATGAACATTAATTGCAAAAAATGAATGTTAAACATTCATAAATACCGCATTTCAAACCATGCGCGTAGCTATAAAATACAGCGTACCCCGCTTTACAATATTAATCCATTACCATTGTATTGTGAAAATATCGTAATGTGAACCCAACAACATATTGTTTTTGGTAATTCGTTCCGCGACCTTGGTAGCTGAAATTTTCACTATATAACTCTTTAAAGGGTCGTTTTTATAGAGTAAATTGTATTAGTTATCAATTCAAATCATTAAAATGCACTGCACTTTCATTGTTATCATATGTTCTGTTATAAGAACCAATTTTGAACGCCTTTGAGATATTTTTCTAAGGCACATTTCTGGAGGTAATGTCTTGAAGCATTTCTGAAGAACAACTCCTTGTGCAACAAACCAACGAGTGCCAAGCCAATAATGAGTGATAAAACGAGTGTGTATTTAATCGATGATGATGAAGAATAAACATTCTTTAACATTTGTCATAAATAATTTCTCTATTATTATTATGATTTGCTTGATTTTACAGGCTACGTTTTCATTTCTTTGGATAAATCAATCATTGTTTAAACAAACTAATTAGCTAACTAATTTCATTGTTGATAACGTACCCCCTATTTTTAACATTTTGTCTATGGGAAATAAATTCCTGCTTTACGAGCACGCACTAGGAATGAATTAACTCGTAAAGTCGGGAACTTCCTGTATATGGCAATGTTTTTTAAACTTTTTTTTAAAAGCTATTTTTTTTTTCATAGTTTGTTCTATGAACTTTTAAAACTACTCTATTATTTAATATAATCTTTAAATTTGAAGTTGTTTCGTTTGTGCATTTACAGAATGTTAGCAGAACTATCTAATGTTGTACTGATGACCGTTGGGTTCAAATTCATAAAATAGGGAACAAAATTTATTTAATCTTTTAATTTTGCACCTAGAGTTAACTGATATATAATTTTTAGCCCAATAAAATATATGTTTCTTTGTCATTAGCAAAATATAGCTTCATGATAAACAATATTTTTAGTTTCCCACTGGAGCAAAAATTTATAAATTCTTTCATTTTTCTGTTCTTGGCCATGCAAAGTTTATAACTCCAACACAATCTCATAAGCCAGGAGTTTAAAACTAATTATTATTTTTAAATAATACAAACATTAACTGTATTTGGCAGTTATGCAGGTGCAAATCACAGTAGACTCCAAATAAAGGTGTTCATTTGAACCAAGGATTTTTGCCGGTATCACAGGATATCTTAAGGGTTATGCAACAATTCTTCTATCAACTCTTTATAGCTCTCATTTTTATTCCCTAAAAACCCGGTAACAACATCTCTGAAGGATTTCCACACAGCTAATTCAGTGACGTTAAGTTTAATTTCAAAGATTTCATCCTGTAAAAGCCGTCTAATTTGTGGGCCTATGAATACAGGCACTCTCCGACTTACGTAATACTCGACTTCCATTTGACTTCATGTAAGTTTTTGCTGGCCGGGGCAAACAAAAAAAATCGTGGAAATGCATTTTGCATCCCGTAGGAATAAATGTAGGTATTGTGAAAATATTGTAATGTGAACCCAATAACACATTACTTTTTTTTTTGGTAATTTATTCCAAGACCTCGGAAGTTGAAATTTTTGCTATATAACTAAGCTTTTTATCTCTCTAAAAGGTCATTTTTATAATGGAAATTTCACTACACTTTCATAATTATCATATGTTCCGTTATAAGAATGAATTTTTAACGCCTTTGTGATATTTTTCTAAAAGATTTCTAGAGGTCACTACTATAAAACAATAAAAACAATTTTCTGTTAGTGCATTCTATTATAAACGGGTAGTAAACTCGATCGTATTGCATTTGCAATAATACCAATAACTGAAATTCTGCGGGTTTTTACGTTACAGCATTATGGTGAACTCTTCAATCATATAAAAAAAAAATTTTCAGAATCTTCTCTTCATTCCTATTTACTTATTACAATGGTGAAGGGAAAGGGACCAATAGAAAGTGCAAGTGTTCGCAGTGCTAGGAAACAGAACAAAATTGATTTAGAAATGAAGATGATTAATTAAGAAGTACAAAGTTTGTCATCAATTGCAAGGAATTAGGTTTCACTGCTTCAACAGTGAATACTATTTTAAGGGACGGTGTGAGTATAAAAGAACATGTTAAAGGATCGACACATTTAAGATCAACAGTGATCACAAAGCAGCGTTCACGTGCTATATCGAAGATGGAAAAGCTATTAATAATATGGATGGAAAATCAGATTCAGAAGCAAGTGCCCCTGAATCTAATGGCCATTCAAGCAAAGGCAAGAAGTACTTATGAAGATATTAATTAAGGATAAGTACGGCAAACCCCAAGCCAGGTTCGTGGCAAGCAACAATTGGTTTAAGATTAAAGTATGTGATGAAGTTGCCAGAGCCAATTCTGCAGCTGCAGAAAAATTTTGTGATGTGTTGGAAAAACCTCTTCTAAATCTCCAGAGCTGCAGTGACATGCTTATCATCTGGACAGTTAATTCTGGCAACTATGCTCGAAAGGTAAAACTTGCTGACATTATGCCTGTTTCCTATCTTTTTATTTTATAATTTTGAAATTTTGTAATTTTTCCTGCGCATGAGATAAAAAAAATTGAATAAATAATTCTATTTACATGTTTGTTGAACATTTCTTTTTTGCTTCAATCAAATTCAGCGTGCATAGTTGCGAGTGCTGCATAATCCTAGGGAAATTCTCACTCAAGTAAAATTCGACTTACATAGAGTTCTGCGGAATGCAACCCTTACGTAAATCGGGGAGTGGCTGTATACCCTCCTTCAACTTTGCATCACTAATTTTTGGAAATTGGTTTTTTAAATACTCAAAACCTTCACTATTTTTGTCCAGGGCTCTTACAAAATTTTCACGAGACCAACTTAATTTGCAAAGGCAGGAGAAGCACCATTTCAAGTTTCACTGATTTGATTTTGATTTGGTAGTTGTTGGCGCATCGGCTTCTGTGGCCATATTGCACCTCCCAAGGTTTTTTTTTTTTGCAGTACTCTGATCCAAGCCCGAGGCGGGAATCGAACCTGCGACCTTTGGGTTGCTGGGCCAAGTTTCACTAAAAGCATGCATTTGATGTTGAGTTTTCCAGAAATGTGTTCTTCTCTGATGAGCCATTCCTTCACAAAATAATGATGCTCTACTGCTTAACTATCCCATAAACACAGGAAACAACAATACCCAGCAAAACCACCCTATAGCTTAAACAACAAAGCGATTACTTTTAAATCACCAGATTTTCCAACATTTCTTAGATATTTTAAGGTATTTAATAGCAATGACAGGCTATCATAGGTTTCTTTCATAACCACTGAATGAGTCACTGAGACTTCAGCTTGATATTACACTGGTGTGCAAAATTTAAGGACCAGTCAGGTTTTCATCTGTAGCTTCTCACAGGAGTGGCCTGGATATGGGAAAGCATACCAAAGGAACCTCGTGAGGTACAGAAATGATGAAGGAAACAACAACAGAAACAAAACGGTACAGAGGAACTTTATTCAAAAATGGCAACATACCACTGGCTGCCATGATACAGATGCATCACAGCCAAAGATGGAACAAAGGGAAGAGGTGGTCCTCAGTAGGAGATATGGCCACCCCTAATGTCGATGCAGGCTTTGCACCGCCTATCCATACTTAGGAAATGTTGTTGATAAGTTCTTGCGGTAACATAGTCCATTCCTCTGTCAGCGTCATCTTCAGCTGGTGAAGATTTTCTGGTAGGTGTGGACGTGCCACTAGGCGTCTCCCCAGAGCATCCCATATGAGTTCAATAGGATTTAGATTGATGGAACGGGCAGGCCAATCCATATGAACAATGTCCCCACTTTCCAAAAGTATATCACAGCTGAAGTGCAATGGGGCGTTGCGTTATCATCCATAAACATGAACTCTGGGCCAATGGCACCTCGGAAGAGATGCACATGGGGAAGGATTACCTCAGTACAGTAGCGTGCACCAGTTACAATACCACCTTCCAGTATCTGGAGTCGTGTACGTCCATCCAAGATAACGTCTCCCCAGACAAAAATACCTCGACCGCCATATCGATCCCTTTCAGCGATGTTTGCAGGGTGATACCGTGTGCCAACCTCTCGCCAGATTAGCTGACGTCCAGAATCGCTACTGAGACTGAATCTACTCTCATCAGTAAAGAGTACCTTAAGTAAAGATTTTGTGGTTGTAACCTTTAGAAATAGTGTTTGTCCTTAAGTTTTGCACACCAGTGTACCACTGTATAGCAAAACTGCTTTTAAACTAAGTTTAGAAGAATTGAATAATCTCCATTTTTTACGATTGTGTTCAAACTCTAGTTCATCCATCAATCCATTTACATCTTTGCAGACACAAAGAGTAACTTCCATTCAATAATAACCCACAAACTTTTGAAGTGAAACTTCTTTAGGCATGCTCTAGGTAGTTTTCAGATGGGAGTAACTTACGTTCGTGGATTGGCAAAAAATGCAACGAAAATGCGACCGTTGCCATAAGTAAAGGCATTACAAGCACTCTGTTCTGCGAACTAAATGCCTCAGTTCTCATGCGATCACCAAAGTTAAGTGGCATTAGTGATTGGAAGGGTGACCACCTGGGAATACCCACTGTATCTGACTTATTGCCTTCCTTTCTTTTGTTAGCCTGTGGAAAATATTCTTCCTATTTTCACATATATCATTTAATTTTGTTATATGGTAAGATAATAAAGTGTAAATCTGTGCTATACATCTTTACTTTCACAGCCTCTGGATAATATTCCACCTATTTTCACTTATTAGAATCACCATTAATAGAATTACAATTCAATTCGTAAAAGTGATCATAATGACCGGCACTTACTACATATCGTATAGTGAACAGTATTTTGTTATGGAGTGTCCATCATAAAGTGATTTGATTGTACAGTAAACCAATCGTAAAGTGGAGGTCCACTGTAGTGAGCGTTGTAAGGTGTATAGCACATGTACAATGTGTCCGTGGATTGACAAAAATTGCTAAGAAAATTGGAAAAGAAATGATTCACCCCTCAACCATTGCACCACTCTGTACCAGGCACGAGCAACACACGACCCAATCAGTACCCCTACTACTTGCATCATGCTATCTAATAGTGAGCATTGTAAGGCATATAGAGCACATAAACGTGCAACGAGTACAAAGGAGAGATCTAAGCTATTTCGACAACAGAAGAAATTACAGCATGCGATGGAGTTGAACAAAGAAGGCGGAGAAGTTCCATCCACATCAGAGCGATACATCTCCCCTTTTATTTATTTATCATATATGGCTTGTAAAGTACACATGGAATCAAATTACGACTCGAGAATGATAGATATAAAATTAAGTATAAAATTAAATATAACAAGAATCACAGATGAACATTTAACTTATTTAAACAGTCAACTGTTGCATCAGTTGCCATCAGGAAGTCTCCAGGGTTTCCTTTGGAGGCTCACAAGGCACAGTCCTCTATGTGTTGGATGGTCTGTCTATTAGCTCCGCAGTCACACGTCAGGGAAGGAATTTTGTCCCACTTATAGAGGTCTGCACAACTACCATGACACGTTCGTGCCCTGTTTAAATCTAGCCATATCCTACGAGGCTGGTCAAAACCAGGTGGCGTTTCAGAGATATAAGGCATGGTATGACATCGAGGAGGGGAGTTTTGTAGCCACTCTTGTATCAAGGTATCCAGAAAGTTGAAATTGGCTTGTTGCAATGTTTTAGCCTTCAGGACTGGTGGATGTCTGGAATGGAGCCTGTTTATTCCCAGGTCTCGAATGTCAGTTTTTTTTGGTAGTTCAGGAGTCTATTATTTTTCTGTATTCTCTGATGAGGCCACATTTTCTTCGGTCTATTGGCAGGATGTGGCTCAAGACAGGTAGCCAAAAGGTAGGGGTGGTTCTGACTGTTCCAGTTATGATGCACATGGTGTTATTTAGCTATACATCCACCTTTTTTATGTGGTTACTGTTAAGCCAAACTGGAGCACAGTACTCTGCAGTGCATAGACAACACCAAGAGCTGACGAACGTAAGGGCGAGGCAGAGGAGCCCCATGTGGTACCACACAGCTTTTGCAGCATGTTATTCCTTGTTTTCAGTCCTTGTCAAATGTTCGCTGAAAGATAATGTTCTGTCTAGTGTGACACCCAAGTATTTCAGATATTTGTTGTGGTTAAGATGGGCATTCTTGAAGTGTATGTTCAGTTCTCTATTCGCCATCATATTATTGAGATGGAAGCAAGATGCTTCAGTCTTCGCTGCGCTCGATTGGAGCCTCCACTTACGAAAGAATTTTCCCATGGCGGATAGGTCAATTGTTAAAATCCCTTGTTTTTTCGACTGATTTGTGTCTCGTTGCTACTGCCCAATCATCCACATAGCCAGACTTTCTGGAGTGAGTCTCAGGCATGTCTGCAATGTAATGGCTGAAAAGTAAAGGAGCAAGAACAGAGCCTTGGGGTAGACCATTGCTGAGTTTCTTTTTATTGCTCATTGTGTGTCTCATTATCACCCAGAAAGTTCCACTTGTGAGCATGTTATCAATAAGTCTGGCAGTTGTTTTGCAGGGTATTGTACAGAGTATTTTATATATTAAGCAGTGTTTCCAAACAGTGTCATAAGCTGCAGTTAGATTAATGAAGACCACTGAGGTTTTCAGTTGTTTTTGAAGCCCTGCCTCGATGTGCGTGTTGTTAAGGTGAGGACTTGATCTACACAGCTTCGGTTTGGGAGGAATACTGCTTGCTCGATGGAAATTTTTTAAAGTATTTTGGAGCTGATCTTGTTGTAGAGTAGCCTTTCAAGTAGTTTATAAGTTACGCTTAGTAAAGCAATAGGACGGTAACTTTGAGGAAGGTGTGCTAGTTTTCCTGGCTTCAGGATGGCATTAATTTTCACATGTTTGAGAGGTTTTGGAATATCAACAGTCTGTATCAATTTTTCTTGGTGAGTGGCATCAAGGCTGTGTAACAGCTCATCTGCTATCTCTTGATCACCACTTTCAAGAAAGTCCCTATACAGATTCTCACTGGTCTCATTCCATCTTGGAATGTCCCCAGAAATGTTAAAAGTGAATATGGAAGGAGTCGTGGAAGTTGATACTGCAAATGAAAACTATGAAGAGTCCTTGAAGCCCAGTCGTAAACGAAAAACAAAGAAGCCAAAACTGACTGCCAGAAGTACTCCAAATCGTTCAACATGTAGTGGGCATAATACACAGGAGCAGCAACAGAATTTTAACAAACAAAGAAGCATCCACACAGTTTAAACGTACATTCCTGGATAATGATTTTGGTTGTCTGTTCCGTGTATGATTGGCTTTGGTTCAAGAACAATTTGAAGGTTGTAGCTTGCTTGTTTGTAGGCTTTACGGTGCATGGGCAGCAAAGGCTTTAATGCACCTAACTATGGTAACAGAAGATTGTAACAGCTCGAGATCTTCAATCAGCATTTCCATTTCCAAAGGAGGACACAAGTCAAATGTTGGCCTGTAACAGCTGTCGTGGCTCTCTCTCTCAAGAACAAAGTGATTCCGGCTCTATCAAAGTCAAATGGTTTTAAATATTATCCAATGCCACAGCACTTTCCGAAACTAGATTTGGTAATGGAACACCTCATATCTCCGAAGCTCCCATTCATGCAGATTCATTACCTGCAGCATTCATACAGTCAATACAGGATCCGCGGTCAAGTGATAAATGTTTGCTTAAAGAAGTTTCACTTAACTTCCGCTATGCGTGCTCGGCACACAATTTTATTTCAGTTTCTAAACACAGAAATGCTTGTGGTTTTTTCCAGCAAATTCCACTGTTGCAACCTAGATCCTGATAGCTCACCTGTTGCTTTGAAAGATTTAAATCCCTAACCAAATAATTAAGTTCATTTTGCTCAATAAGTGTGGGGTTTGTCATTTTCAGGATTGTAACTAGGATGGGGTTGATGTAACCGAATGGGCAGGAGTGTGGGTACAGTAGCACGTGCTCTTTGAGTGGAATGAGGTTCAAGCCAGTGACTGCTAAAACGATTAACATTTGTATTGATGATTTATTATAAAACTCCACGGACCTGGTGGTCACGACAGAGTATAAACAAGAACATAGTACGGGGGATCCTCGTTATCCAAGGATAACTGGTTCCAGACAATTCCATTTAAAACAAGGACCAAATTTTTGGAATGTTTATTTAAATAAAACTAAATGCAACTAGGCATAATATTTTAAGATTCTATATCTATATAATATCGGTGTAGATACACCACAGGCAACTCTTAAAAGAAAAACTACAGTACTAGTGTTAAAGGCATCATTTCATCTGTATCTCATATTGTGCTCATCTTTCACAAGTTGCCTATGTATTGCACTACTTCAAATAAGTAACGCTTCACTGGCAATACCAGAGCACCTGCCCACCCACCAATGAAAAGCCAACTGGCTTTGAAATGGTGCCATCTGGATGATGGTGCCCACAGAGAATAAATAACAAGTCTTCTCTATTAGTGAAGCGTTACTTATTCAAGGTAGTGCAATACATGGGCAACTTGTGAAGAATGAGCAGTCGATTTTAAGGCTACACCAATATTATAATGTTTATTATGTACTTGTACATAGTACAAAATGGATGAAGGAACTGAAAAATGAGAATTATTTTATTATATGCTGCACAATGTAAGGTTAAGTAAAGTTTATTGAAGTTACACTATTTTTCAGTTGTACGAATAAAGAATGAATCCACCAGAGTTGTTCATGGTTTTTTTTTTTTTTGTCGTATTTTTTCAGATAAAATTGTGTCATAGCATTTAGTTATATCTTTAACATTGCACTTAACATTTGTTGTATGATCATGAAGATTGTTCTCACAAAAAATATTCAAGTGCTTGGTTAATTTTCTCAAGGGAAAAAGCTCCAATTCTTTAATTTTCAAATCCTCGTAACCGTGGGGACTCAGATAATGAACACTCGGATACTGGGGACACCCTGTAGTAATCAGAAGATGTTGAGGGGGACAGCTATGGGCTCTAGTGACTCTTGCTCTTTTTCCGAAATAGTGATTTATTCACCACTAGGTGGAGGAATAGGAAGTTTCCGAGGTGTGGGGGTGTGGGTGTGGGTGTGTGTGTGTGTCACTGGTCTTATTGCAAGCAGACACAAGGTTGGGTATTTTAACTATTTTTCCTTGAAAACCACTTAGTATTTCTGGGGCAGAAATAACAATCTTCGATTTGTTGGTTCTTGCCAGATCATCGGAACAGCAAAGACATTTCAAAATTGTTCCCCTTCATCCATTCAGTCAAATTTATATAGCACATTATACGGCACCATATGTGGTGCCCACCTTTTATCCTGATCACCCACATAACAACCAAAATAAAAATAATAAGTTTGTTTCACCTTGTCTGTGATTGATTGATGCTGTGACTTCACTGTAAATTATCCACAAACATAACAAAAACTGTTTGGCAAATTAATGCAAGCATGGCATTTTTGCTCCATTTCACAAGACCAAAATGGAATTTTAAAGCACCACAACCTACCACTAGATCTTACAAATCGAAACTAACCCCAAAAATGTACATTTAAGGACTAAAGACAGCTTGTAAACAAGTTGTCTTTAGTCCTTAAATGTGGTAGCACATTTGGACCCTACTACCAGAAACATAGTAGGGTCCAAATGTGCTACCGCATAATAAGAATTATAGTGATATAACTCAGAGCGGCCATAAAGCTAAAGAGAGGTATTAGTATACCAGTAAATGACACAGATGTCGCTTTTGTTACAATAAATTCGGCCAGGAAAGGTACAGAGTGCGATGTTGGACGATTTTTTTGATTTTGAAGCTATTTCAAGTTTTTTTAAAACTTGTTTTGCATTTTTCTAAAAAATGTGATGCGATAGAAACTTTTTACTGTCATGTTCGTAATCAGCACATACAAATTAACGAAAAATGCTTACTTTCACCCACGTTAGCAAAACCTTGTTGATCAGTGTTATTATTTGTACCATCATGTCAGAGAATTAGATGACATCACAGGGCTTAAAATACAAGACCCATTTGCAAGTAGTAATCACTCAGTTGTCAGTTAGAAGATGAAGAAAGATGTTGCAGTAGTTAAAGGTAAAGGCACGGGTTTTTATTCAAGAAGAGAGGGCTTTGACAGTTTAAGGCTCTATACGGCATCTGTTAATTGGGAAGATTGCAAAGTGAAGATGAATACACTGGAATACCTTTAAAGCAAAAATCACAACATAGCAGCAACTCCCAAGGCAGAATGCGCTGGTCCCTCAGGAACTAGTAGTTGTTGGTGACTCTATTGTCAGGGAAACGGGGAACATATTGTGCAAAAAGGATAGGTGGAACAAGACCAGGGTATGTCTGCCAGGGGCAAAGGTTGATGACGTTGTAGAGCAGATATAATCTTTTAAGGGGCACAAAAGGTGATATAGTTGTACACGTTGGCACTAATGATATCAAGAGTAGGAGACCGGCAGAAATGCTTAAAAAAGTACAGGTCACTGTTGAAAAAAAGCCGTGAAATAGGGTTGAATTTGAAAGTGTCTGCAATTCTGCCCAGACACGATAGGAGGGAGTATATGATGAGAGCCTTGTCGATAATTCGACCCTGGAAAGATTGTGCAAGGCTCAAGGGGTAGAATTTTTTTTCAGCCTGGACTGTACTTGTTAACAGAAGAGATTGCTTCTACAGGGATGGGATACACTTAAATAGAAAGGGTGCAAGAATATTTGCTGATGCTATTGAGGCAGTGTTAGGTGGGTCGGAAAACTGCTAGCTTGGGGGAGACAAAGACGAATAGATTAACAGTAGCCACTGGCAGAGTTGAAAGAGATTCTTGCACTGCTTCTATTGGAATGAGCAGAAGCCTGAAAAACAAGATGCAGGATATTTCAGAGACTGCTGGGAGTCATTGCAGTACAAGTAAACACATGGGTTGTGTTAGGGTAGCTAAGAATAGAAATAGGTGTATGTATACTTGCGTGTACACCAATGCTAGGAGTTTAGTGAATAAATTTGATGAATTTGAGGTATTGCTCAAAGCATCAAAGGCGGATATTGTTGGGATATCAGAGACGTGGTGTCACACAGATATAAGGAATGCAGAACTGGAATTTGGGGAATACAACATCTACAGAAAGGATGGACAGGACAGAAAGGGAGGAGGGGTTATGCTATTAGTTAAGAAACACATAAAATCCAAGGAAGTGAAGCCAGTCGACATCGCTGGACAGTTCAGAGTCGAGTCAGTTTGGTGTGACATAAGCATTGGGAGATCAAAATTGAGAGTAGGAGTGTGCTATAGGCCTAATGACTCTGATGAGTATAATAAGAAACTGTACAGGGAAATAGAGTGGGCCAGTAAATCAGAGAGTATTATAATGGGGGATTTTAATTTCCTAGATATTGACTGGAATTTGGGGGCTGGTCACTCATACACTGGCAAGGCTTTTGTCGATTTATTGGATGATTGTTTTCTAAATCAGCATGTTCGGGTAGCAACTAGAGGGAGCAATACTCTTGATTTGATTATCAGTAGTGATTCTTCATGCATTAAGAATCTGCAGATACAGGAACCACTAGGTGGCAGTGATCACAGTGTGCTGAAGTGGGATTTACTCAAGGAGGTAACTACCATCAGGGGTAAAGGGAAGGGTTATTGCTTTCGTAAAGGTGACTACGGAGGTCTGATACAGTATTTAAATTCTATACAGTGGGACCAACTGATGTTGTTACCAACAGCAAATTCAAAATGGGAAGCATTCAAAGAATATCTTGGAAGCTACTAGGCGTTACATACCAACTAAGAAATATTGTTCAAGGTTTAGGTCTAAATGGATGTCAGATGTGGCAGAGAAGAAAAATGCATGGGATACATATAAATTAATGGGTAACATGGAAGCCTATGATAGATATAAGTTGATCTGTAACCAAGTTACAAAGGAGGTTAGGCAGGCGAAGGCAGATTACGAGAAATCTTTGGCAAAGGATGCAAAGAAAAACAGTAAAGAGTTCTTTTCTTTTCTTATGTAAACTCTAGAAGGAAGGGGATGAATCAGATTGGTCCACTCGATATCGATGGGTCAACTGTTGATGATCCTGCTCAGGTAGCTATAAGATATAAGGAATGCAGAACTCGAATTTGCGGAGTACAACTTCTACAGAAAGGATAGACTGGATAGGAAGGGTTATGCTATTAGTTAAGAAATACATAAAATCCAAGGAAGTGAAGCCAGTGGACATCGCTGGACAGTGCAGTGTCGAGTGAGTTTGGTGTGACATAAGCATTGGGAGATCAAAATTGAGAGTAGGAGTGTGCTATAGGCCTAATGACTCTGATGAGTACAATAAGAAACTGTACAGGGAAATTGAGTGGGCCAGTAAATCAGAGAATCTTATAATGGGAGATTTTAATTTCCCAGATATTGACTGGAATTTGGGGGCTGGTCACACACTAGCAAGGCTTTTGTGGATTTATTGGATGATTGTTTTCTACATCAGCATGTTCGGGAGGCAACTAGAGGGAGGAATACTCTGATTTGATTATCAGCAGTGATCACAGTGTGCTGAAGTGGGATTTACTCAAAGAGGTAACTACCATTAGGGGTAAAGGGAAGGGTTATTGCTTTCGTAAAGGCGACTACGATGGCCTGAGACAGTATTTAAATTCTATACAGTGGGACCAACTGATGATGTTACCAACAGCAAATTCAAAATGGGAAGCATTCAAAGAACTTATCTTGGAAGCTACTAGGCTTTACATACCAACTAAGAAATATTGTTCAAGGTTTAGGCCTAAATGGATGTCAGATGAACTGATGAGGCATATGGCAGAGAAGAAACATGCATGGGATACATACAAATTAACACATGACACAGAAGCCTATGATAGATACTTGATCTGTAACCAATTTACAAAGGAGGTTAGGCAGGCGAAGGCAGATTACGAGAAATCTTTGGCAAGGGATGCAAAGAAAAACAGCAAAGAGTTCTTTACTTATGTAAACTCTAGAAGGAAAGGAATGAATCAGATTGGGCCACTGGATATTGATGGTTCAACTGTTGATGAGCCTGCTCAGGTGGCTAACAAACTAAATGAGTATTTTGCATCTACATTCATCCATGAGGAGTTATTCAGGGACGGGAATGCCAGAGGTGTATTCAACTCTAGCAGTAAGCTAGAGAATCTTGTAATAACTGAGAGTAAAGTGGAGGAGAAATTGTTAAAGATAAACACAAGAAAGGCACCCGGGGTGGATGGGATCTATCCAGTTATATTAAAGGAGGCAGCAGAGGAAGTAAGCAAACCCTTAGCCATAATTATGAGAGCTTCCTTGGACTCAGGGGAGGTACCCACAGATTGGAGATGTGCAAATGTGATCCCAATTCACAAAGGAGGATCAAAGGCTGACACAAGTAATTATAGACCTGTGAGTTTAACTTCTGTGCCAGGAAAATTAATGGAGGCACTAATTAAAGAAGCACTGCAGGATCATTTAGACAAGACTTCAGTTATAGCTTGGACACAGCACAGTTTTGTTAACGGAAAGTCTTGTCTGACCAATTTGATTGGATACTACGATGCAGTCACAAAGGAACTGGATGCAGGGAATAACTTTGATATTATATACTTGGATCTTAGAAAGGCTTTTGATACTGTTGCACATGGAAGACTGCTGCACAAATTGGAGCAGTGTGACATTGGAGGCAAATTGCTGCTGTGGATAAAGGGATGGCTGAGGGGGAGAAGACAGAGAGTGGTAATCAATGGACACTGCTCGTCGTGGACTAATGTTATTAGTGGAGTCTCTCAGGGCTCAGTGTTGGGTCCATTATTGTTTTCTGTATTCATAAATGATATTGATGATGGTAAATCAAGTTTAATGTCCAAGTTTGCAGATGATACTAAGGTAACCAGGGTTGACAAGGACACTGCTGACTCTATGCTGCTGCAACAGGATCTGGAAAGGTTGAGCAAATGGGCTGAGAGTGAGAGGTGGCAAGTGAAATTTAACATTGACAAATGTAAAGTACTACACATGGGAAACAGCAACCCCAGAGCAACGTATCAACTCTGTGGTACTACACTGACAGTGGTAGAGAATGAAAAGGACCTGGGGGTGGTTGTGCAGGCAGATATGAAGTTCTCTGAGCAGTGCAGACGGGCTGCAAGAGTAGCTCATGGTGTATTGTCAATGATATATAGGAATTTTTCTAGCAGGGATAAGGAGGTGATTATTCCCTTGTATAAGGCAATGGTCAGGCCACACCTAGAGTACTGCATACAGGTCTGGAAGCCTCATTTCAAGAAGGATGTAGAGCTGCTGGAACGGGTACAGAGAAGGGCAACAAGATTAGTGAATGGAACAAAGGGTTGCTCTTATGAAGAAAGGCTTAAGTTTTGCAAATTACAGTGTCTGGAGACTAGGCACCAGCGAGGTGATCTGATAGGTGTATAAAGCCTTGAATGGTTTGAGCATGCTCAATGCTGATGGGATTCTTCCTCTCGCTCAGAATAATCACCTGAGAGGGCATAAATTCAAATTGAGGAAAGACAGATGTAGGATAGACGTGCGGAAATTTGCCTTTAGCCAGTGGGTGGTTGGTTGGTGGAACAGACTTCCATCCCTTGTCGTGGAAGTTGATAGCCTAAATAAGTTTAAGGCTCAGCTGGACAGGTATTTTGAACGAACAGAGGGGTGAAGTAGTGGGGTTTTTTTTATTTTTTTTGGCTGATGCTGCATAAGCTTGCTTTCTTGCATCAAATGCCTCTACTAATGCTAATCACAGAAACCATGAATACATATGTACCATTAAGAAAATATTTGGTTTTTAGGAGCATTAGCAACTAAGGCCATATTGCTCCGGGATATGCGGTGGTCATTCTCTGACCTTTCCGCATTCTCCGTATTTGGTGCTGACGGGCTCGAACCCCGGTCTAATCAAGAAGCGTGTGCTACGCACTGCTGCTCCTTCCCACCTGGCTACGGAGGTGCCTTGCAGGAGGAGGATGCCAAAATGAATTAATGCAGAGCTGGCCAGTCAAATAGGGCAGAAAAAGATAGCAAGGTGCAATTATAGAGCAGTGAAAAGTACTGAAGTCTACAACAGCTACAAGCTGATTTGTAATAGTACCCAGATAAGGTTAGGGAGGCCAAAGCTGCATATGAGAAAGCACTGGCTAAAAGAGCAAAGAATGGGGACAGGGAATTTTTCATGTATGTCAATACAAGGAAGAAAAAAGTGAATCAGATCAAACCCTTATGCACTGGATGTGGGAAAGTCTTAGACAACCTGGGTGATGTTGAGGATGAATTGAACAGGTACTTTGAAATGTCTTTACTAAAAAAAGAGACTCTTCATGCTGGGAAGAGGCTGTGCAAGTGAGGCAGTCACATGATATTAGTGATTTTGAAATTACTGTTTATTAGAAAAAATTCCAAGCATAAAGGCAAGGCTCCAGGAGTCGATGGCACATACTTAGTAATTTTGAGAGAGGCCGTCAGGGAGCGTACTGACCCAGTGAAGTTAATTATGAGGGCATCTTTGGACTTGGGAGAGATTCCTTTGGATTGGAGAAGTGCCGACATATACCAATAAATAAATGATATATGCTGTAATTAATGGAAATATGAGCAAATCATGGTTCTAAGAGCGAAGTTGATAAATCAATCTGATTCACTTTTTATAAATCAATTAGTCTGACTTCAGTGGTAGGGAAAATCTTAGAAGCAATGATTAAGAGTGAAATCCAGGGACATTTAGATAGATACTGCATTCTGAATAACACATACAACATGGTTTTGTTAAGGGAAAATAATGTTTAAGTAACTTATTAAGCTTATGAGCTGGATGTAGGGAACAATTTCAACATAGTTTATTTGGATTTTAGTAAGGCATCTGAATCAGTCCTTCATGACAGGTTATTGTATAAGCTGGAAGACGGGGATACTGTAAAAATTCTAAGATGGATTGCTGGGTGGCTGTAGGGCAGAAGACGGACAGTTGAGATTAATGGATATTCTTCAAATTGGAATAAAGTCAGAAGTGGAGTACCCCAATGATTGGTTCTTGGACCACTGTTGTTTCTGATTTTCATAAACATCAATCAGGAAAAAGGCTTGATGTCAAAATTTGCAGACGACAAAGATTGGTGGGGTAGTTAATGAGCAGTACAATGCAGTCCTCCTTCAAGATTTGAACAGGCTGCAAGAGTGGTCAGAAAAGTAGCAGCTTTGTTTTAATGCAGCCCAATTTCGTGGTAACCCTTATAATGATCTCCTGCAGCTCAATCTTACTTGTTGGCTTCTTTTGAGCAATTTTAGATGACATTATATACCAGCAATTTTCAATAGGGTTCAAATATGTACCATTGCCGGGACAGTCCAACACTGTAATGCCAGTATTTTTGAGGTATGACTGCACCTTAAGGTGCAGTCATACCTCAAAAATGAGGGAAAACATTGGTGTAAGTGTTTTAAGCCTTGTGAGACAAGACAAACTCATCATTAAATCTAAATAGCATAAAACTTACCAATTTTGCTGTGTTGCAAGGTGCTGAGTCCTGTTGAAAAATGCAGTTTTGGACGTCTGTGTGGTGATCCCTAATAACGGGTTTCCTATTCGGCCTATTGTTTCCTACAGAAACTCGGCATTTTCATCCTTGGCCACACGTGTATATAGCATTATAAAACCCTTTAGACAGGCGATACAATTTGGGATTAAGAACTACGATACATTATTTAATAACCTTAAGGACTATAGACTTGGCAATAATGATAATTTATTCTCACTAGATGTTACCTCATTATATACGAATGTAAACGTTGAATACACATTAGATATTCTTTGGGATATGTTAAATAATAACTTGATACCGATTAATTATATGAAGCTTCCTATTAAGGAAATTTTTCACTTAATTAAACTCTTAGTTGAAGCCAAGTATATCACCTATCGAGACAAAGCATACAAATTTTTGGTTTGCCAATGGAATTAAGCCTGAGTGGCTTAATATCGGAGATCTATCTCTCAACGATTGAGCATATACATTTGAAGCCTTTTCTACCCATACCACATACTATGGGAGGTTGTTATTATTTGGTTTTTAGGAGCATTAGCAACTAAGGCCATGTTGCTCCAAGGATATGCTGTGGTCATTCCCTGACCTTTCTGCATCCTCCGTATTTGGTGGGCATGGGCTCGAACCCCAGTCTAATCAAGAAGCATGTGCTACACACTGCTGCTGCTCCTGCCCACCTGGCTACGGAGGCGCCCTATGGGAGGTATTTAGACGATGTTCTAGTTATTACTGATAGTAGTACTATCCAAGACATTTTACATTCATTTAATAATATTCATTCTAGACTCAAATTTACATCGAAAAGGGAGGATACAGATACAAAGTCATTAAATTTTCAAAATTTCATGCTTACTCGGGTCTCGCATAAAATCCAATTTAACATCCATCGAAAACCTACAAACACCGGTATGCTTCTACACTATAACAGCTATCACCCGTTCACCTACAAAAGCTCGATTATCTTTAATCAATTTCGAAATGCCTACAAATATTCAAAGACGGAATCTGTTTTGGGCTCAGAAATACAAATATTAACCAGCAGATTCTTAAACAGGGGTTATCCCCTTGCTATATTAAACTGAATTAGGGTACAAGCTAAGGATAGGATACACCAACCAACAATAGTAATATCAAAAAATACTTTATCTCTGTCCCATATGTTGAACAGTGGCACAAACAGCTTAATAGATTCTTTAAAGATACCGAATTTAAAATTGTGGCCAGGCCAATACGGAAATTACACACTATACTGAACAATCGCTCAGCCTTTTCCTCGTTCGCAACACAAATTAATGACCTGGTATACAACATTTCTTGCAATGATTGCGACTCAGTTTCTTCTCAATTTGTGTTAATCAACACGTGGCCTCGGGTTTGTGGTTCTAGTTCAGCAGCGTCAGAATTAGCCTTTCGTGCCGTTAATGAAAAACACTTTTTATTTAATGAGGCCAAAATACTTAAGTGTCCAACAACATTATATGAGACTATTAATTGCAGAAATCGTCAAAATTAAATTACATGAGAATTCTGTTAATGTTCAATTTGTGGTCTTTTAGGTGCATGCGCAAAGACAAATAATCCCATTTAAGTTTCATGCTCACCCCTATTCAGTAATTTTCATTCCTGTGATCACGACATATGGTCGAAATGTGTTGTCAGCTTCAGGAAGGAAAATGGTTTTGCAATTTTTCCGTTAAATTGATTTTTAATTATTCCTTACTGTAATGTTAGATTTTCGATTTTTTAATTGTTTTCGTTTGAATTTCTGGTGAGTATCATAGGGAAGTGTTCTATGTATCATATCGAGGTAAACTTCTCTTATTATTTTACAAATATTGATATCAACGTAGAACGTATTGAGCATTATAGCTCTGGTTCATACTAAAAAATTATATAAGTATAATACATAAATAGGAACGATAACCAGAATATTCTTGGTACATACCCTTTTGTCCCATCCAGATATCATTACTCCCTAAAAAAAAAAAAAAAAAAAAAAAAAATTATAAGCAACTTTTATTAATAAATTTACCAACTTCTTATAGCAGAAACAATTCCTTGTTCAGTTACTATTTTGTTAAGCAAAATTAAAATTACCAATTTCATAAAACTCCACATACTGTATTACACACTGAAAATAACATGATGTAGAAAACATAACAGTTCGTTATGTAAAAAAAGGAGTTCATAATGTGCTGCGCTCTCAGCACCTCAAGCTTATATATAGCTAATGGTGCAATTATTACCCATAATATTTAACTGTAATTTATCAGAGGCAAACTTTTTTGACAAGGGGGCTGAAGGAATCTGCAAGACAGATCCTAACCTAATACTACCACATTAAAGTTAAAAAAAAAAAAAAAAAACCTTCATTACTAAAGTATATTCATAAAAAATTAAATAAATAAAATCAATAAGTATACTATCTTGAAACAAATGCTATTTACCACCTTTCTCTTTTTGAAAGATGTCATTTCAGAATCATAACAAAAATTTCCAATCACAAATTAAATGAAAACCATAAAAATAAAATACAAAGTTAGTATTAGTATTAACCATATAGTGCAAGGAAGCCATAGGCTTTTCTGCACCAGCAAAAAATAAAATAAATAAATAAAAAAATAATAATAATAAAGAAAGAAAAAGCAAATTAAAGTAAACCCCCGCTATTCACGGTATCTGTATTCGCGGTCGCTGATTTAATATAAAATTAAACCTAAAAAAATGTGAATTTTAAAGCGCTGTGAATATTTTCCGCCATAAAAAACATGGGTGTGGCTAAAATTATCTTTCTCAGTCAAAACAGTGCTCAGTGGGTGGGGGGAGAGGGGTGACAAAATCGCGAGCGTGGATATTTCTCGCTAATCCTTGTTCAGTATGTTTATGCGCGTGTTGTGGAAGGTTTCGTCGTTTGCTTTTAACTTATACGCTTATAAATTGATATGCTTACAAAAGTGATACATCTACTGTTTTGCAGTGTAAAAAAGACTTTTTCGAGTGTGTTAACAGAAGAAAGTGACTTTATTGTGGACAAGTTCTTTCTAACCCGTACAAAAATATGGCTACGAATAACAAGAGAAATGTGAAACTATGAAAGAAAGGTGATGACATTAGCGAATAAAATTGAGTTATTAGACAAAATTTCTAATGGTGAAAGTGTCTCCTCAGTGGCAAAACATTATAAAATCAATGAGTCAAGGGTACGATCAATCAAAAAATCGGAAGAAAAAATCCGCCGTAGTGTCTGAAAACGCGCTAATTGCTTCAAAAATTTGCTCTGTAACTCGTGATGTTAAATTAGAAAAAATGGAAAAGGCTTTAAATCTGTGGATAGAAGACCGAACTCAAAATAAAATTCCGTTAAGTTCACTCATCATTCGTGAAAAGGCAAAACTCCTTTATCAACACTTTAGCGAAACTGGTGATAGCACTGGCGGGATAAGTTTTTTAGCTAGCAAAGATGCTGGTTTGAAAGATTCGTTTGAAATTTCTAATAAATATTACATTTAATATTAAATTGTTTCTTATTTTCATTTCGATGCCATATGCTTGCATTTCACTATGTATTGTCTATGTACATAGTCATATGAAGGTACATGTAATACATACATAGACAAAATTTTAGACTAGTTTTTCTTATATATTTCATACTTTGAAACGGAACCCCTTTATTACTATGGGAGCCACAACTCAGTATTCGCGACATTTCTCAGGAACGTAACCCCCGCGAATAGCGGGGGATTATTGTATACACTTTCCCTCCTCACATAGGTAACTATCTAGTTCACCAGTGAATGCACTCAAACTGTCAGCCTCAACTACCTACAGAGACAACTTGTTCCAGTAATCAATGATTTGCTGCCTAAAAGAGAACTTCTTACAATCCTGTAATGTGAATTATGGCCCTCAGTTCTGGAATTATTTATAACAGTGAAAATCTCACCTTCATTCATTTTACTAACTCCTCTCAGAGCCTTATATACCACAATCAGGTCTCTTCTAAGGTGCCTGGTTGCCAAGCTCTGTAGCCCACATAATCGAAGTCTTTCTTTATATGGCTGCCCCTTTGCCAATCTCACCATGCGAGTTGCCCAACGCTTTAAAGAAGCTTTGTCTATTTTACAGATGACATCTCCATACTTGGAGATGTCATCTGTAAAAAGTTTTCCAAATGCAGTATTACAATTGGCTTAAACAGCAGGATTATGACCTCCATATCTCTACAGGATAGTTTGTTAAATCATCAATATGACAACACCACGAGCTTTCCTAGCTGCATGCTTACACTGCTCAGAAAACTTCATATTTATATCTGCCCATATTATAACTCCCAGATCCCTCGACTGTTTTTAATTCAATCCCATCAAGTGTACAAGTTATTTTGAGGTTGTTATTCAACTAAGTGAAAATGTGCAAGTATACCAGAATACTTGTATGATTTCACTTAACAGTTGTTAAACAGTGATTCTGGCTGGAATGTTAGCTAACAAAGTGCCTTTTCTGATTTAATGTTAGGATTTTTTTTTTTTTTTTTTTTTTTTAATTTCATTAACACTGTTTCTCAAAAGGGTTCTGACAGTATAATTATGAAAACAGGATACCTGAGTAAGTGCATTCTCTATTTTCCTTACTTTTAACCCTCTTATTCTTGGTATTTTGACTTCTGCCATTATACATACAGGCTTTAGAGAAGAATTATCAAGTTTAGATTGTTCTGTTTAAAAAAGGATATAGTTTTATTGTGTGACGTAGCATTAGTAGAGGCATATGATGCAAGAAAGCAAGCTTATGCAGCATCAGCCAGAAAAAAAAAAAAAAACTTCCACTTCACCCCTCTGTTCGTTCGAAATACCTGTCCAGCTGAGCCTTAAATTTATTTAGGCTATCAACTTCCACAACAAGGGATGAAAGCCTGTTTCACCAACTAACTACCCACTGGCTAAAGACAAATTTCCGGACATCTATCTTACATCTGTCTTTCCTCAATTTGAATTTATGCCCTCTCAGGTGATTAGTCTCAGCAAGAGGCAGAATTCCATCAGCACTGAGCATGCTCAAACCATTCAAGGATTTATACACCTCTATCAGATCACCTTGCTGGTGCCTAGTCTCCAGACACTGTAATTTGCAAAACTTAAGCCTTTCTTCGTAAGAGCAACCCTTTGTTCCATTCACTAACCTTGTTGCCCTTCTCTGTACTAGTTCCAGCAGCTCTACATCCTTCTTGAAATAAGGCCTCCAGACTTGTATACAGTACTCAAGGTGTGGCCTGACCATTGGCTTATACAAGGGAATAATCACCTCCTTATCCCTGCTAGTAAAATTCCTGTATATCACTGATAAGACACCATGAGCTACTCTTGCAGCCCGTCTGCACTGCTCAGAGAACTTCATATCTGCCTGCACAACCACCCCCCAGGTCCTTTTCATTCTCTACCACTGTCAGTGTAGTACCACAGAGTTGATACGTTGCTCTGGTGCTGCTGTTTCCCATATGTAGTACTTTACATTTGTCAATGTTAAACTTCATTTGCCACCTCTCAGCCCATCTACTCAACCTGTCCAGATCCTGTTGCAGCAGCATAGCGTCAGTAGTGTCCTTAACAACCCTGCCAACTTTTGTATAGTCTGCAAACTTGGACATTAAGCTTGATATACCATCATCAATATTATTTATAAATACAGAAACCAACAATGGACACAACACTGAGCCCTGAGGGACTCCACTAATAACAATAGTCCACAATGAGCAGTGTCCATTGATTACCACTCTGTCTTCGCCCCCTCAACCACCCCTTTATCCATAGCAGCAATTTGCCTCCAATGCCACACTGCTCCAATTTCTGCAGCAGTCTTCCACGTGCAACAGTATCAAAAGCTGTTCTAAGATCCAAGTATATAATATCAAAGTTATTCCCTGCATCCAGTTCTTTTGTGACTGCATCGTAGTATCCAATCAAATTGGTCAGACAAGACTTTCCGTTAACAAAACCATGCTGTGTCTGAGCTATAACTGAAGTCTTGTCTAAATGATCCACCAGTATTGTTTTAACCAGTGCCTCCATTAATCTTCCTGGAACAGAAGTTAAACTCACAGGTCTATAATTACTTGTGTCGGCCTTTCATCCTCCTTTGTGAATTGGGGTCACATTTGCACATCTTCAGTCTATGGGTACCTCCCCTGAGTCCAAGGAAGCTCTCATAATTATGGCTAAGGGTTTGCTTACTTCCTTTGCTGCCTCCTTTAATATAACTGAATAGATCACATCCACCCCAGGTGCCTTTCTTGTGTTTATCTTCAACAATTTCTCCTCCAATTTACTCTCAGTTATTACAAAATTATCTAGCTTACTGCTAGAGTTGAATACACCTCTGGCATTCCCCTCACTGAATAACTCCTTGTGTGTGAATGTCGATGCAAAATATTCATTTAGTTTGTTAGCTACCTGAGCAGGATCATCAACAGTTGACCCATCGATATCGAGTGGACCAATCTGATTCATCCCCTTCCTTCTAGAGTTTACATAAGAAAAGAAAAGAACTCTCTACTGTTTTTCTTTGCATCCTTTGCCAAAGATTTCTCGTAATCTGCCTTCGCCTGCCTAACCTCCTTTGTAACTTGGTTACAGATCAACTTATATCTATCATAGGCTTCCATGTTACCCATTAATTTATATGTATCCCATGCATTTTTCTTCTCTGCCACATCTGACATCCATTTAGACCTAAACCTTGAACAATATTTCTTAGTTGGTATGTAACGCCTAGTAGCTTCCAAGATATTCTTTGAATGCTTCCCATTTTGAATTTGCTGTTGGTAACAACATCAGTTGGTCCCACTGTATAGAATTTAAATACTGTATCAGACCTCCGTAGTCACCTTTACGAAAGCAATAACCCTTCCCTTTACCCCTGATGGTAGTTACCTCCTTGAGTAAATCCCACTTCAGCACACTGTGATCACTGCCACCTAGTGGTTCCTGTATCTGCAGATTCTTAATGCATGAAGAATCACTACTGATAATCAAATCAAGAGTATTGCTCCCTCTAGTTGCTACCCGAACATGCTGATTTAGAAAACAATCATCCAATAAATCGACAAAAGCCTTGCCAGTGTATGAGTGACCAGCCCCCAAATTCCAGTCAATATCTAGGAAATTAAAATCCCCATTATAATACTCTCTGATTTACTGGCCCACTCTATTTCCCTGTACAGTTTCTTATTATACTCATCAGAGTCATTAGGCCTATAGCACACTCCTACTCTCAATTTTGATCTCCCAATGCTTATGTCACACCAAACTGACTCGACTCTGAACTGTCCAGCGATGTCGACTGGCTTCACTTCCTTGGATTTTATGTGTTTCTTAACTAATAGCATAACCCCTCCTCCCTTTCTGTCCTGTCCATCCTTTCTGTAGATGTTGTATTCCCCAAATTCCAGTTCTGCATTCCTTATATCTGTGTGACACCACGTCTCTGATATCCCAACAATATCCGCCTTTGATGCTTTGAGCAATACCTCAAATTCATCAAATTTATTTACCAAACTCCTAGCATTAGTGTACACGCAGGTATACATGCACCTGTTCCTTTTCTTAGCTACCCTAACACAACCCATGTGTTTACTTGTACCGCAATGACTCCTAGCAGTCTCTGAAATATCCTGCATCTTGTTTTCCAAGCTTCTGATCATTCCAATAGAAGCAGTGCAAGAATCATTTTCACCTCTGCCAGTGGCTACTGTTAATCTTTTAGTCCTCGTATCCCCCAAGCTAGCAGTTTTCCAACCCACCTAACACTGCCTCGATAGCATCAGTAAATATTCTTGCACCCTTTCTATTTAAGTGTATCCAACTTGACTGCCAAGGATAACACGAAACGTTTCGTCTGTAAATAAGGGTAGGTGGACCAGAGCCAGGGTGTCTGCTAAGAGCCAAAATTAATGTTTGTAAGTTCAAATGAGGAGGCAAGTTTATACAGGATCAGAAAAAAAAAAAAAAAAGTCCTACCCACTCACCTCAATCTATCCATCCCCTTCCTCTAATGATATAGCTAATTCTTTTAAAATTTATTTTCCATCCTCTTTCAATTTAATTTTACATCCCTTTGTGTATGGGCATTGTCCAATACCATATAAGGATGTCAACAGTACTGTTTACTCAATCCATAAAGTCTTAAACACTTCAATTAGGTACCCTTGAAATCTCCTAGTTTTCAAGTGCTGCAGTTTGCAGAATCAAAGTCTCTCATGTAAGAGTATGCATTTGTGTACTTGACTAATCTTGTTGCACTTCTCTGCATCTGTTCCAACAGACCGACATCCTAACTAAATGAGACTTCCAGACCTGTACGTAGTACTCATGATGTAGCTTCACCATTGCTTTATACAATGGGATAATCATCTTGTCCTTACTGCCAAAATTCCTGCACAGGCTGGCCTTCATTAATGCGATTAATTCGTCCAGCAAGCGCATCACGTAAAACCCATTAATCGAATATAATAATCAATAGGAAATATTATAATTGGTCCGCGACTTTCAGGAATGTCCATAAAGAATTTTAAAAATACCGTTTAAATAACTTTTTAACTGCATACCATGTAAAAATAAAAATTATACAATTAAATGTTTATTGCACAAAATATATAAGGAAGAAACTATATGCTATGAAAATATTTGAACACAGTCGTTTGAATAGTTGTGGCTGTCTTTTTTTCACCATACAATTTCCGATAGCCGACAACAAGCTTCTCTAGGCCCAGGCAAAATAACATGTTTCTTTCGATGTTAGGATCAACATCCATTATCTTTTGTTTAAGATCCTCTGTGATACAAAAGATTTCACCTAGTTCTTTTACCGTTATCTCTTTTGCAGTAACATTTTCATCTGGCTCACACTCTTTTTCTTCAGCTTCTTCGTGCACACACACTGTTCCTTTATTTGAAGGAGATCGTTGTCACTTAGCTGTTCTGAATGTGAATTCAGTGATTCTCAAATGTTAGCCGTACCCAAGCCTTTGATAACCAAATTAGTTATGTCTTCAATAACTTTTTGAACTGCATTTTTGAAGCCAGTAAAATCGTTTGTGCAATGGGGTAAAAGATGCTGCCTAACTGTTCTCATATTGCTGGCTGTCATTTCTTTCCATGCTGCATGAATGTTTTCAATGGCCATTCGTATGTTACATTTTTTTCCAAAATTCTGGTACAGAAATTGTACTGTTTCCTATTGTAGCTTCAAGTGCCTGTGCAAATGTTCTACAGAGATAGTAAGCCTTGAAAAGTTGCAATTGTTCCTTGGTCCATGGGTTGCAATAATGAAGTCGTATTCGCCGGTAAAAAAAACAACCTTCACATTTTCATTTAAGTCATCAAGTGCAGAAGGATGTCCAGGTTCATTATCTAAAAGTAACAGAGCTTTAAAAGTAAGATTATTTTTCTTGCAATAGGCTTCAACTGTTGGACAGAAATAAAACATAAATCAGTCTTCAAATAAGGCCTTGGTCATCCATGCTTTTTTATTTGAACGCAAAATGCTGGTGGAAGAGTTCGATGGCCATATCCTTTTAAAGCCCTAGGATTTTGTGTATGGTACACAAGCACAGGCTTCAATTTAAAATCACCTTCAGTGTTAACTCCTAATAAAAGTGTTAGTCAATCTTTTGAGACTTTATACCCAAGTTGTGATGCTTCATTTGCAGCCAAATGCAAATGAAGCAAAAACTCTGCAAAGGCCAGAAATAGCGAAGTTTTAGTGCAGTGTTAGGTTTTGGTGGTCTGTTGTTCCTCCGGCCATTTAGCCATAGGGCCCTAATGGGACAATATGTTGCCTGTCCTTCACCCTGTGGAGGCAGGCCAGGTGTAGTAGGGAGTCGAGAAGTATCTGGCTGAGGCAAACCCTGGACATCACTCAATGACAGACAGACAGGTCATATTGCTCCGGGATAAGAGGTGGTCATTCCTTGACCTTTCCGCATCTTCCGTATTTGGTGGTGACAGGCTCGAACACCAGTCTAATCAAGAAGCGTGTGATACGCACTACTGCTCCTTCCCACCTGGCTACAGAGGCGCCAGAGAGAGAGAGAGAGAGAGAATATAGCACAGCAGATACTCTTGAATCCAAAAACATACAAATTATCACATTTAGACCTAATTGAGCTATTATATAGTCACACATCTGTCCACTTATATTTATAATTTTTATACTCAGAATAAGAATAATAGACAGACAACATATATTTTTGTAGTCAGACAAGATAGGTGGGGGGGCAATTATGCTCTTAGTTAAGAAGCACATAAAATCTAAGGCAGTAACATTCAGCTGACATGGATGGCCAGTGCAGTGCTGAGTCAGTTTGGTGTGACATAAGCACTGGCAAAGCAAAAATGAGAGTAGGAGCATTAGACTTATTGACAACTATTGATAGCCTCTGATGAGTACAACAAACAACTGCAGAGAAATAGAGTAGGCCAGTAAATCAGAATCCTGGTAACATTCCTATGGCTCAGAGAATGTGTAAACATCACCATTTTGTAGATCAGAAGTTGAAATGTACTACTACAAAACTGTCAGTTTGTAGTAGCACAAGTAAAACTGTCAGTTTGGCTTCTTCACCAGGGAAGATTATGGAGTCCTTAGTTAAGGATGCAATACAAGATCATTTGTAAAGGTATGGCATTAGGAAATCACAGCAAGGGCAGATCATCATCTCACTAATCAGCTGCTATGATGTCAATAAAGCATTTAATACAGTACCACAAGAGCAGTTGCTGTATAAAGAGCAACATGACATTAAAGTCAAGTTACTACTATGGATATAGGTATGGTCAAATGGTAGGAGACAGAGCATAACTTTAAACAGTCAGTTTTTGGTTCCTTACTGCTTCTATTATTTATGTAGTTATCTCAAGGTGGTGATGTAGCTATTTCAAGTTCTATATCTAAGTCTGCCTAATGATGCAACAAGATTTAGATAAAAGTAATTGGACGGATTATGAAATGGCAGATACACTGGAAAATACAAATTCTTGTATCTGGGTAGCAGTAATCCTACAGTAGAGTAATGTATACTACTTGAGCACCAAAAACTCAATATAGTTAATAAAGAAAAAGACTTGAAAGTAACTGTATTGTCTGATATTAAGTTTTGTGAACAGTAGAAAAGCAAAGGCAGCACATGGAGTTTTGTCACTGATATATAGCAACTTTTCCAGTAGAAACAAAGAGGTGGTTATTCCATTATACAAAGCAGCGGATGGCAGGCTGAATCTTGAACATTACGGTCTTGCAAATACCATTTTATGAAAGATGTGGATTTGTTGAAAAAGGTACAGAAAAGAGTAATGAGATTAATTAAGGCAACAGAGAGAGGTAATCTTATCAAGAGACTTGAGTTTTGTAAGCTACAGTGTTTGGAAAACTGGTATCTGCAGGGCAAGCAGATACCTGGTTTCCAAACTTGACCTGATTTAGGTGTTTAAGGCCTTGAAAGGTTTGCACAAAGCAATTTTTATGCTTAGTCACATGACATACAAGGAGGCATAAATTTAAATTGAGAGGAAATTATACATTTGATGTCCAAAAAATTTCCTTTAGTATTAAACTACTGGAATGAACTCCCCTCTACTCTTGTGGAGGCTGGAAATTTATATAAATTTAAGGAAGGACTGGATAAATACTTGAAAAAATAAGAAAATGAAAGGAGAAAATGACATTGGTTACAATATATTATTATTTTTTAAACTTTAAATCTGATTTAATTAATTATTGTATTTGGTTTTTGGTTTTTGATTTATTTTTTATTTTTTTATTTTTGGCTGATGCTACATAAATTTGCTTCTTTGAGACATGGAATCATTATTCCTTGTTTTTAAATTCACAATATTTTAATTATAATTTGGTCCCCTTGTCCTTGTACCTTTTAGTGGCGTATTCAGGTTTAATGTACAGTGGAATGGCTCTGCTCAGTACAACATACATGATGATATCTTTGTCTGATGTCATTTGGATTTATTTTTCCATAGCCTAGCTTCTGACTGATGAGGTGGCAATTACCACTAAAATGGCTGCCTAGGGAGTGTCAACCGTTTCATAAACTGGACAGGTACTGAACTGCTGGAATTCCTCGAGGTTTATACCAAAGGTAAGGACTTTCAATTTATGACGTTTAGAGACATAAGCACATTTGTGCATTTCTACTTAGTGCCATTCATTTAAAAACATATTCAAATTTGACATTCACATCAAATAATACAATTATAGCAAATGGCACTTCATACAAATCCAGAAAAGAAAAATCAAAATGCTGACAGGTTTGTATATTTAAGTTTTTGAGAAAATACAGCTATAGACATACCTATTAAAGAAGAAAAAATCTGTATGATTCTATATAGGGCAAATCTTGGTTCTGGATTGTTAAAAATTGCTTTGGTTCATGACAGTTCACAAAAATCAATAAAAGTAATAACACTTAGTCCAACAATTTTGCCACCACTGAAAAATATTATGGAATTCCTCCTTAAAAGTCCAAAGTTTTGGCTTTTTTCTTTTTTATGTGAAAACATCTTTGGTGGCACCTACTAAATTTTGGACTGAAGTAACATCAATTTGTCACGAAAAAGGAATGCAGAAATGACGTCATTTGCATCGTTTCCAACTCGCACTGGCGAAAAAGGAGCGTGAAAATGCAACGAGGAAATGACAATTTCTGTAAAGGTCACCAATCTTCACATTTATTTTAGGTATTTTGATTTATATATATTGATTATGAAATAAGAAAGCTTTTGTATTGTAAATATTTCATTGATCATTCACAAATTGCCATAATTTCAGCTGGAAGACAAGAAACAACAGATTTATGATAGCTAAATGTCTCTGGAAAATAGTGTTGATTGAGGTACCCAATCTTATAGTTGAAATGGAGGGATTAGTGTTGAGAGTTAGATCGAATGTTTCTTGCAGGAAAGCAATTAATGGTTTAGTCTCTTCCAATCTGAAGTTAACATTGAAATCACTGCTCATCATGGGTATTTTATGTAAATATTTCTTTAACAGCACTGCACCTTGAATTCAGTACGACAGCAAAACAAAATGAAGTCAATTATATCCTGTATGTCACTGTTAGGAGAAATATAGACAACTGTTGTAAATATCACATGGTTGTTGGTTAACACTTAAGTTCCTTGTTCTTAAGTGATCCTCTACAGCTATGTCGTAAATGTCAACATCAGGAAATGCAGTGCATATCAATGGTGTATCTTTAGCAGCTGATTTCTCTGTCATTTTCCACACTGAATTGTAAAAGCACCTTGAGAACTTTTGTTACACCTTGTAAGTGTAAAAGCAAACTGCAATCCAACAGATCATGAAAAAAAACCCTTAAACTGTAGGAATTTTAAGGCATAAATAGATTATTATTATTCATTTACTGATGGGCTCTAGTGCTTTTACACAGGTAATATTGCTAAAGAAGGGTCTAAACTTCAAAAAGCTACAAAAATAGTGATATCAATGGCTATAGGAAACTAAGGAAGAATGCATAATTTGTTTTAGTAAATAAATAAATAAAAGTTCACTTACCATAGATAATCCCATGCCTTTATAACTGTACAGAATATTTGTAAGTAATTTAGAAGCAGCAGCTACAGAAATTCGTTCCCTATTTCTCAGTTCATAGATCCTGTTAAAAAAAATAAATAAAATAAAATTAGCACGTGCATGTGCGTGCACACGCACAAAATTAAATAGCATATAGAATTAATGTAATTTTTTTAAAAAATTATATTAATTCTATATGCTATTTAATTTTACAGTCAGTGTAAAACAGACTGTAAAATTTAAGTTTAACAGTCAGTGTAAAACAGACTGGTCAATATTTTACTTGTCATAATATTGAGTGGGGTAATGCTTCTTATCAGAAGCAGCTTTTTTTTTTTTTTTTTTTTTTTTTTTTTGGTAGTTGTTGGCGCATCGGCTTCTGTGGCCATATTGCACCTCCCAAGGTTTTTGCAGTACTTTGATCCAAGCCCGAGGCGGGAATCGAACCCGCGACCTTTGGGTTGCCGGGCAGGTACTTTACCCACTCGGCTAGCCCGGTCGGCGATCAGAAGCAGCCTGAGTGCGACAATAGCTTTCCCGGATTCAGACATTTCACATGCTAGTATAGAATCTGTATGGTATGAGATAGTTGGAAACAAAGGTATAATGCGAGTAGGAGTAATCTACAGACCAGGTGATTGTGAAGATTATGGCAAAAGCCTCTACATGCAAATGGAATGGGCAAGTAAGTGTCAATGTCTTATTATGGGCGATTTCAATTTGCCTCTAATTGATTGGAGTAAATGGGAAGGAAACTCGACATGGGGAACAAAATTTTTAAATCAACTAGATGACTGTTATTTGTATCAACATGTCAGGGAAAGTACTAGAGAAAAGAATATCGTACACCTCATCATCACCCATGAATCAGATGACATAACAGGGCTGAGAGTAGAGGAACCAGTAGCAGGAAGTGATCACAGAGTTCTATGGTGGATGATGAAGAGAAAGTGAGGTAGCAGCAGTAAAAGGCAAAGGAATGGGTTTTAATTTCAGAAAAGGAAATTACAATGCCTTAAGGTACTACATGGCCTCTATTAACTGGGTAGATATCACGCAGAGAATGAATACATTTGAACTGTGGTATGCTTTTAACACATTAATCACAGATGCCTTGAATGCGTATATACCATTAAAAATAATACTCCATGAGGAGGGTTCCAAGTTGGATGAATAGTGAAGTTGCCACATTACTTGAGCAGAAAAAGGTGGCATGGAAAAGTTACAGAGCAATAAAAAGTACTGAAGCCTATAACAGCTACAAGGTGATATGTAATAGAGCCACAGAAAAGGTTTGACAGGCAAAGGCAGTTTATGAGAAATCACTAGCAAATAGAGCAAAGAAGGGGGGGGATAAGGAATTCTTCACATATATAAATGCCAAGAAGAGCAGGACAAACCAGATCGGACCTTTACATAAGGGAAAGGGGATAGTATTAAATACACTAGCCGCCATTGCAGATGAACTCAAGATTATTTCGTGAAAAGAAACTTTCGAGCCTACAGGCCATTAAGGCTTCTGGAGTTGATGGAATATACCCTATAATCTTAAGGGAGGCGGCAAGTGAGTGCATTGAACCATTGAGGATAATTATGCGAGCATCACTAGACTCTGGGAAGATTCCCTTGGATTGGAAAAGTGCCAATGTATCTCCCATACATAAGGGTGGCTCTAAGAGTGAAGCTGGAAATTACTGACCTGTCAGTCTGACTTCAGTGGTAGGGAAAATCATGGAGGCAATGATCAAGGGTGGAATTTAGGATCATTTGGATCAAATTGAAATTCTCAAGGATACTCAGCATGGTTTTGTAAAGGGAAAATCATGTTTAACAAATCTGGTTCGTTATTTTGAAAGGGTCACTCGCGGGCTGGATTTTGGGAATAATTTCGATATTGTTTATTTAGATTTCAGCAAAGCTTTTGACAGTTCCACATGAGCGGTTGCTTTATAAACTGGAACAGGTTGGAATCACTGGGAAAATCCTTGGATGGATAGCAGGATGGCTTCAGGGCAGGAGGCAGAGGGTTGTGATAAATGGCTATTCCTCAGATTGGGTTGATGTAAGACGTGGGGTTCCCCAAGGATCAGTATTAAGACCACTGTTGTTTTTAATTTTCATAAACAACATCGATGAAGGGATAGAGGGCGTGATGTCTAAATTTGCAGATGATGTTAAAATTGGTAGAGTAGTTAATGATCACTATCAAGCTGAGCTTCTTCAGAGAGACCTAGATGGACTTCAGGAATGGTCAGAAAAATGGCAGCTATGCTTTAATCCAACAAAGTGTAAGGTATTACACCTGGGAAACAGTAATCCCAAAATAACTTATTCACTTGGTGGAGTTCAACTAAACCCAGTACTGGAGGAAAGGGACTTGGGTGTTACGATATGGTCAGACATGAAATTCTTTGAGCATTGTACACAGGTTGCAAGGAAGGCCCATGGTGTCCTATCGATGATCTATCGAACTTTTGCAAGTAGAGATAGGGACGTGATAATCCCATTATATAAAGCTTTTGTTAGACCACACTTGGAATCCTGTGTTCAAGTATGGAGACCGCACCTAAAGAAAGACACTGAGCTTCTTGAAAGGGTGCAAAGACGAGTAACTCGCCTGGTGAGATCAGCAAAAGGGTGTCCTTATGGAGAAAGACTTCGAATATGTGGGTTGCAGAGTTTGGAAACTAGACACTTTAGAGGAGATTTGATTGAGGTGTTTAAGGCTCTGAGAGGCATCAGTAAAATGAATGAGGACGAAATTTTCAAGGTTATAAATGATGCTAGAACTGGGAGACATAAATTCAAGTTAAGGGGGGAAATGTTTAGATTGGACTGCAGGAAGTTTTATTTTAGCCAGCGAGTTATAAATTACTGGAATAAGTTGCCTACATGGGTGGTAGAGGCTGACAGTTTGGGGAAATTCAAAGGTCATCTAGATAGTACCTTCGGGTCAGGGAAGCGCATAGGATGATAGGTTTAATTTCCTTTTCTTTTACTAATTATTATTATTTATTTATTTATTTATATTTTTTCGTCCCCCCCCCTTCTTTTTGCAGGTGCAACATAAGCCATAGGCTTTCTTGTGCCATGCGGCCATTGCTAATACTAATAAGTGAGAAGAAAATATATTCCTATATACAATTTTATCTGCAAACTCCAAATACATACATACATAAGTATTATTAGAGACATATGATGCAAGAAAGCAAGCTTATACGGCATCAGTCAAAAAAAAAACAACATTCCCATTTCACCCAACCATTCACTCCAAAAAGGTTTGTCTAATTCTGCTTGAATTTATTTAAGCTGTTAACTTCCACAACGAAAGATGGAAGTATCTGAACAACAGGAAGAATCCCATCAGTGCAGAGCTTGCTCAAAAAATTCAAGGCCTTATACATCTCAATCAGATCACCATGCAGGTGCCTCATCTCCAGACTCTGCAATCTGCAGAACTTAAGGCTTTCTTGATAACAGCAACCCTTTGTCCCACTCACTAATCTCACTGCCCTTCTCTGTATTCGTTCCGGCAACTCTACATCTTTCCAAAAATGAGGCCTCCAGATCTGTATGCAGGACTCAAGGTGCAGCCTGACATTGCCTTATACAAGGGGATAATCACCTCCTTATCCCTGCTGGCAAAATTCCTATATATCACTGACAAGACCCCATGAGCTACTCTTACAGCCTTTAAGCACTACTCAGAAAACTTCATATCTGACTGCACAATTACACCCAGATCTTTTTCATTCTTCACTACCCTCAGTGTAGCACCACACAGTTGGTATGTTACTACTACCTGGGGTTACTGCTACCCATATACAGCACTTTGCATTTGTCAATGTTAGCTTTCAGGTGCCACCTCTCAGCCCATCTGCTCAACTTTTCCAGATCCTATTGCAGCAGCATACTGTCCTTAACAACCCTACCAACTTTCATATTGTCTGCAAACTTGGACATTAAGCCTGATATACCTTTACTAATATCATTGATAAATACAGAAAATAGCAATGGGGCCCAACACAGACCCCTGAGAGAGACCACTAATAACATTAGTCTATGAAGAGCAGTGTCCATTGATTACCACTCTGTCTTCTCCCACTCAGCCATTCCTTTATTCATAGCAGCAACTTGCCCTTAATGCCATACTGCTCCAATTTGTACAGTAGTCTTCCATGTGCAACAGTATCAAAAGCTTTCCTGAAATCCAAGTATATGATATCAATTTTTTGCATCTAGTTCCTTTCTGACCACATCATAGTATCCAATCAAATAGGTCAGACAAGACTTCCCCTTAGCAAACCCATGCTGTCTGAACTATAACTGCAGTCTTCGCTAGACGAAACTGCAGTGCTTGTTTAACCAGTTACTCCATTATTTTCCTCGGAACAGAAGTGAGGATCTCTCCCGAGTTGAAGGATGCCCTCATAATCATGGCTACGGGCTTGCTTACTTCCTTTGCTGCCTCCTTTAATATAACTGGATAGATCCCATCCACCCCAGGTGCCTTCCTTATGTTTAACTTCAACAATTTCTCTTCCACTTTGCTCTCAGTTATTACAAAATCCTTTAGCTCTCCATTTACAGTTTGATAAACTTCTGGCATTCCCCTCCCTTAATAACTCCTCACGTTTGAATGTAGATGCAAAATATTCATTCAGTTTGTCAGCTACCTCAGCAGGATCATCAACAATTGAACCATTGATATCAAGTGAATCAATCTGATTTATTCCCTTCCTTCTAGATCTCACATAAGTAAAGAAGTCTTTACTGTTTTTCTTTGTATCCTTTGCCAAAAAAATCTTGTAATCTGCCTTCGCTTGCCTAACCTCCTTTGTGACTTGACTACAAACTATCTTATATCTACCATAGGTATCTGTGTCTCTTGATAATTTATATGCATTTCATGCATTTTTCTTCTCTGCCACGAGTCTCATAAGTTCATCTGACATCCATTTAGGCATAAACCTTGAACAGTATTTCTTAGTTGGTATGCCCAGTAGCTTCCAAGATTAATTCTTTGAAAGCATCCTATTAAAAGGTCCAACTGATGATGTTGGCAACATCATCAGTTAGGCCCACTGTATAGAATTTAAAAACTGTCCGAGACCACTGTAGTCACCTTTATGAAAGCAAGAACCTTCCCTTTACCCCTGACGCTAGTTATATCTTTGAGTAAATCCCACATCAGTACACTATGACCAATGCCACCTAGTGGTTCCTTTATCTGCAGATTCTTAATGCATGACTAATCACTGCTGATAATCAGATCACAAGTATTACTCCCTCTGGTTGCTTCTTGAACATGCTGCTGCAGAAAACAATCATCCAATAAATACATAAAAGTCTTGCTCAAATTAAATGAACTTGAGCTTTTGATCACGTGAACTAACACTGATTTACTAAGATATGGTACCACTCAGGAGATATAAAATGAATGAATTGTGCATTTAGGAGAAAAAGGGAGGAGTGGATGGGTAGGAAAGCGACGCTTCTCAACAAAAACTGCCTGAAGGTGGCAAAAATATTCCCAGTCAGATCATGGTAATGCAGATGTTGATACAGTGTGGCAAGAAATGTTGTTTGTTATTTGGTTTTTAGGAGCATTAGCAAATAAGGCCATATTGCTCCGGGGATATGCGGTGGTCATTCCCTGACCTTTCCGACTCCTCCATGGGCACAGGCTCAAACCCTGGTCTAATCAAGAAGCATGTGCTATGCACTGCTGCTCCTGCCCACCTGGCTACGGAGGTGCCGTGGCAAGAAATGACTCGTGGTAAAGAGAAGATGACAGCTGGAGTATGTTGCATGCTACATGAGCTTCACTCTAAGATCGTTGTAGATTGCACAGTTAAAGAGCAGCTGACTTCAATCTTTTGTATTCCCGCAGCTGCAGAGATCGGTGTGATGCAAGCGAAACTGATAGCCCGGGAATATCATAAAAATATCTTCAAGCAGATTATACTTGCGAGTACAACTGTCTTATTATAGTTCTCACTAAGGAGCCCAACTGTAATGTAAACTTGGGAGTAAGAAAACCAATAGCAGGCAGTGACCACAATAAAATAAAATAGGTTGTATCTAAAGAAATCTACATGGTTAAAGGTAAAGGCAGGAGTTTCAATTTCAAGAAAATGGGCTATAAAGGAATGAGATATTTCTTGGGCTTGATTAAGTGAAGTGGCCACTGTATGGTATCAGGCACAAATACACTATGAAAAATATTCAAGGGATTTATCCTTAAAGCCACAAATGTATTAGCACCAATGGTCAAGTTCTGTAAATGTAAGATATCAAAATGGATGACAGGTGAGGTTAAGAGTTTAACTGAGCAAAAGAAACAACATGCATTAGTTATAGACAGTCAAGAAATTCTGATTTGTATGAGCATCATAAGAGAATATGAAACAAGGCCACTAATAGTATAAGATGGGCAAAAGCTGATTACAAGGCAGCACTATCAAAGAGAGCTAAGAACAGGGAAAGTCCATAGAAACACCCTGCATAATCCTAAGTGGTTTTCAGATGAGGTGAAACAATACTTCTTAATATTTACAGCAAGCTCAAATCTTTGAGGAATGTTAAGGGATCAGATCGCTGTAAATAAGTGTTATAATGATCTTAGATGGGCATTTGCTAGAAAATGCTACTGAGGTTAAAAGAGGGCAAGTCTTCAGAAGTTGATATATATATTCAGTTAAAGAAAAAGGCTGCATGTGACTGTATTACATCACTGGAAATGTCAATGAGAGTGCCTTTAGACTCTGGGAAGATCTTGTTGGTTTGGAAAAGTATAAATGTCTCTCCAGTTCACAAAGGTGGCAATAAAGAGGAATTAAGTAACTATAGACCAATGAGCTTGACTTCAGTAGTAGGCAGTATTGTGGAATCTGTGGTTAAGTATGTGATTCAGGACTATCTCAACAAGAATGCTATCCTAGCATGGGTTCATTAAAGGGAAGGCATGCTTGCCCAAATTGGTAAATTACTATGATGTAGCCACTCTTGATTTTTTAAGGAGTCCTTATATGCTGTAATGTAATAACTAGATCATATGTATAGCTTAGCTTAATTTTCAGCACTCACCTCATAGTAATCTGCTTAGCTGGTGGAGAGTTCTACCACATACATGGTGGTTATAGGATTCTAATAACTTACAGGAATTATGGGTTTAAAACTAAGTTATGGGCTATAAAAATTTTTCTAAGAAAGGAAAGTGCACCTTCCATTCTATGGTTGCCTAATTAAATTGGTTCTATGGTTGTCTATTTTTCTTAATTTAATTTAATTAGGCAACCATAGAATGGAAGGTGCACTTTCCTTTCTTAGAAAAATTTTTATAGCCCATAACTTAGTTTTAAACCCATAATCCCTGTAAGTTATTAGAATCCTATAACCAACATGTATGTGGTAAAACTCTCCACCAGCTAAGCGGATTACTATGAGGTGAGTGCTGAAAATTAAGCTAAGCTATACATACGATCTAGCTATGATGTAGCCATTAAACAGTTGAATGCAGATAACAATTTTGACATTATATATTGAGATTTTAGTAAAGCTTTTGATATATATAGCAGCCTTCCATCCCTCATGGAATGCTGATATAGAAACTGGAAAAGGTTGTAATTACTAGTAAGATCCTATCTTATCCACTGAATAAGATAGGAGACAGAGTTGTCATAAATTGTCAGTTTTCTGAGTGGACTAGTGTAACAAGAGGGAGTTCCTCAGGATTAAGTTTTGGTCCACACCTATTTTTAATTATCATTAATGATATTTACAAGGGTATCCAAAGGAAGCTGTCAGAGTCTGCAGATGACTTGAAGGTGTGAACGGTGGTTATCAATTCATGCAGGCCATGATGCTTCAAAAAGACTTGGATAAGTTACATAGATGGTCCAAAAAAATGGCAACTAAAGTTTAATGCTTCTAAATATGGGATTATGCATTTGGTAACAGAAATCCTTGAGCCATACATAAGCTGGGAGGAGAGGATATAACTGATTCAAGACAAAAAAAAGACAGGTGTTATCATTCAATCTGATATTTAATTTCCAGGCAGCTAGGTAGGCACATGGTATTCTGTCCTTGATTTATAGGAATTCTACTAGTAAGGAATATTGTATAGAAATCATACCTAAAAAAAAAAAAACTGGAGAGCGTTCAAAGAAGACCAGATTAGTGATAAGTGCAAATCGACATACTTATGAAGTATGGCTTAAGAAGTGTGGGTCATAAGTTTGACAACCATGTTAGGCAAGATCTGATCAAGTTTTATAAGGTGCTGAAGGGGTTGGGTAAATTGAATGATAAGTCTGTTTTCCCTCATAGGTGACACAAGAACAGAGGCACAAATATAAAATATCAAGGGGGAAAAAAAAAAAAAAAAACAGATTTTTATAAAGTTCAACCTAGGGGCAGCAGATAATCAAATGTTGGAATATGTTGCCTCTGAATGTTGCAGAGGCAGCAAGTCTGAATGAATTCAAAGCGGAATTAGATAGTTACCTTATCAGAATATAAATAATGTGAATATTCTATTTACATTCTGTAAACACAGCCGAGTGGTCAGGAATGTGAGTGCAGTAGCATGCGCTCTTTGAGTGGACCGGGGTTCAAGCCTAAATGCTAAATACAATTAATGTTTGTGTTAATGATTTACTATAAACTCCACTGACCTGGTGGTTGTGACAGAGCATAAACTAGAACATTTATTTATTTTTTTTTTTAAATCTGGAACAAATAAATTAATTTTTTATTTTTGGCTGATATAGAAAGTCTGCTTTCTTGTGTCATTTATCCTCACTAATACTAAATGGTGTGGAAAGAGAGAACAATCATAACCACTGACTGTATGGAGAACAATATAAATATCTCAGCTGAAGACCATAATAACTTTACTGCTCGGCAAACCTCAAAACAGTTTTCATATTGAGGACTCAGCTAAGAACTTCAGCTTCTCCTGGGAACTGACTTCACAAAAGACCAAAAGACAAAAGGTTTATGTGTAAACAAAAGATTTATGTGAATTTTTATTGTGTTGATTTATGATTTATGTCAACTATTATTGTGCTGACTTACATGGATTGTTATTGTGTTGATTTATGTTAATTAATGTTGCATTGGTTTATGTCAATTTCCAGGCAGCTAGGTAGGCACATGGTATTCTGTCCTTGATTTATAGGAATTCTACTAGTAAGGAATATTGTATAGAAATCATACCTAAAAAAAAAAAAACTGGAGAGGGTTCAAAGAAGACCAGATTAGTGATAAGTGCAAATCGACATACTTATGAAGTATGGCTTATTGTAAAGATTGGTTTCTGTGAAACACAAAGTTTATGAGAAACATTTAGTAGCTATCTCATTGTGCTTGTCAGCAGGTTTGAAAGTTCTAGCGAACAGACTAGACCGGTGTTTCCCAACCTTTTTTTTTACCATGCCCCACCTAAGTCTTTCTAAAATTCTGATGCCTCCTATGTAACATATATATATTTTTTATATTCAAAAATTGAATTATTCCCTAAATGAAGCCTAATTACAACTTGTTCAGAACACAAGACTTATGTTTTAGGAAGAAATAATTAGGAAATTATTAAGAAAAAAACAGTAAGTAAATTTTCAAAACGTATAACAGACAACTAAAATTCAAGTACAAAATAATTTGAAAGACTTTTCTATATTTTAATTTTTAGTAATTATTATTTAATTATTTAATAATTTCAACATTCCATGTGAAGTCACTTCTAGATGAGTGCACTAAATTTAGTGAGACCCTTGTGCTTGATGCTTGCCGCAGAGAGATTTTATATTGGGCTCCAATTTAGTCAGCTTCAGTCTCAAGTCTCCCCATTTTGTGATATCCAGTTGATTTCTTTTCTTTAGTAACAAATCATTTATGACACTAAATCCACATTCAGCTAAATATGAAGATGGAAACGGTAACAATAGCTCTCTTGCAAAGTTGGTTGAATTTGGGTATTTAATTTCTGTTTCATCACAAAGCCATGCCATCGCTCCTTTTATATTGAATAAAGTTTTAACTGACTCATCATTTTGCATTTCTGAGAGTTCTTCTTGGTACTGCATTGATACATCAGACAAATCCACTAACATTGGTTGCATCATCCAGGTTGGAAAATCAATTTGTTTTAAATCAGAAAACCTTTCTTTTAAATCAGCGGACAGAATTTTCAGATGATCGACAATAACAAGTACAGCGGTATCAGTCACTTCACATTTTTGCAGCCAACGAAACTGTTCAAAATTTTTGTTACAAATATATTTTTGACATAATTCAATAAATGTAATGAAACCAAATATCTTCGCTTTTGCATCAACGAGAGTTTTATTTGTTCCTTGAAGTTGTTTATTTAATATATTTAATTTTTCAAAGATATGGCTAAATAACTCACAAATGCTTAACCATCGACCGTTAATAGATGCTTCATTTCAGGTTTGTCACTTAAAGTCACTAATAGTATCAAATAGTTCCATAAATCTTTTCAAGCAGTTCCCTTTCGAGAGCCACCTTACTTCAGTGTGAATTAAAAGTCTCACATTGTCTGCATTTTGTTCTTCACAAAAAAGCTTGAAGAGATGCTCACATTTGGCATTAGCTTTAATAGCATTAACACACTTTATAACTGATTTTAGTACAGGCATACCTCGGTTAACGTTACCTCTGATAACGAAGCTTCGATATAACGAAGTCCGCAATTTCAAGCCCCATTTAACATAAAAAATATTCCAGTTTAATCACCTGAAATCTAAACAAACTGAAGAAATTACGGAAACCTTTGGGGCTTCTCGTGGTTGGTTCGAGAAATTTAAAAAACGGGCCAGGATTCATAGTGTAAAATTAACAGGAGAAGTTTCCAGAAAAACTAAAGGAAATAATTGAACGTGAAAAATTTCCACCAAATTTGGTGTTCAATGTTGACGAAAGCGGTTTGTTCTGGAAACGGCTACCAACAAAAAGCTTCATTTCTATTGAAGAAAAATCAGCTGCTGGGTTCAAAGCAGCCAAAGACCGTTTAACGTTACTCTTTGGATCAAATGCCTTTGGCGATTATAAATTAAAATTGTTATTAGTTTACCATTCAGAAAATCCGAGGGCGTTAAAAGGTAACATAAAAATGAATTTACCTGTAATATGGAAAGCAAATAGAAAAGCGTGGGTTACCAAGGAGTTATTTACTGATTGGTTTGTTAACCACTTTTGTCCTGAAGTAAAACGGTATTGTCAAAAAAACAACTTTGAAGAAAAAGCTCTTTTGTTGTTAGACAATGCTCCAGGACATCCTACTGATCTTAACACGTTGGACACATGCATTCCTGTCAAAGTTGTGTTTCTTCCAGCAAACACAACTTCCCTGATTCAACCATTGGATCAGGGAGTAATAGCATCATTTAAAGCTTATTATCTGCGTCGAACATTAAGCAGTTTAACTGAACTAGAGGATAAAGAGGAAATGACAGTTAAAACTTTTTGGAAAAACTACACCATTAAAAACACAATTGAAAACATTGATAGTTCTTGGAAAGAAGTCACTAAGAAATGCTTACATGGAGTTTGGCGCAAAATATGGCCAGAAGTTGTACTAGAAGAAGAAAATAACATCCAAGAAATTAGAAATGAAGTTATCCAGATGGCTCAATCAATAGGTTTTTCAAAAATGTCGATGGAGAGGATGTTAGAAATTTATTGAATGCAGAAGATGATGGTTTTTCAGTGGAAGATTTAGAAAACCTTGTTAGCAACGAAGACAAAGATAATGAATACGAAGTTAAAGAAGTTCCTGCTGAAAAAGTGTTAACAACCAAAGATTTAAAAAGGTGCTTAAATGACATTGAAAACGTTTTAAATTTTTTTAGTGAAAATGATCCTGATTTAGGAAGAAGTTTTATTGTTAAGCGATCAGTGTTAAATGCAATAACTCCGTATAGGCAATTGTTAAATGAAAGAGAAAAAAGCATAAGCAATCAACTTTAGACTCATATTTTAAAATGTGATTTCACTTTTTATGTAAGTTGACTGTTTATTTAATAAAACTTTTCTTTGTTCGAAAAAAAAGCTTTTCATTTTCTTTACGTAGGAACGTATCCCTATTCTGGCCATAATATTTTTACCTCTGAAAACAAAGTTTCGCTTAACGAAGTAATTTCGTGGAACGCATCCTATTCGTTATTCGAGGTATGCCTGTACTTCATTAAGAACAGGCGAAATATTTTTAGCTACCAAGTTTTCTCTATGAATAACACAATGCACAAGAAGCATTTCTGGATTCTCATCTTTCATCAATTTTAAGCAACCATTTTTCTTGCCCATCATATTAGAAGCACCATCTGCAGCAAAAGATGTTATATTTTTCATTGGTATATTATTGTCATCTAAGTAATTTTTTAGCTTATTATATACAGTGGATTCCGGTTATTTGGGCCACCGGTTAATCGGGGCAGCCGTTTATTTGGGGCAAATCTTAAAAAACAGAAACCAATTGAGAAAATAGGCAGGGTTTACTTCGCTTAATTGGGACAGCATGCCGTTTAATCGGGGCAGGAGACCGCAGCACTGGAGATTACCCTACGATTGTCTCCGACGGTACCACGTGGTTCGGTCGAAATTCTGGAGGTCACAACCATAAAACAATAAAAACAATTAGCAGTCACCTGTTTATTGGGCTTTTCTGTTGGTGCAATCTATCATAAACGGACAGTAAATCTTATTGAATTTGCGATAATACCGACAGCTGGAATTCTGTGGGTTATTATGGTGAAATGTGTTTACACTTCCATGAAATCTTCAATCAAATAAAAAAAAATTAATTTTCAGATCTTGTCTTCATTCCTATTTTTAAAGCTTTTTAACTCGTTACTCCGTTCTCACTTACACGTATCGTGTTACTTGCAGTTTGTGTGCGCGCGGTGTTCTTTGTTATTGATTGCTTATCTTTTTACTGTTTTGAATTTTAACACCCACCCACAAATGTCAGTGAACAGAAATGTCAACTAGTTGGCATGTACATATTACAGTACGTATTAATTATTCCGATTATCACGTATATTCTCCCGATTTTCACGTATTTTTTAATTGGTAAGGTAATAAAGGGTAAATTTGTGCTTAATATATCTTTGCTTTATAATATATCTTATAGCCTGTGGATAATATTCCTCCTATTTTCGCTAATTAGAATCGCTGTTTAATAGAATTAAAATTAAATTCACAAACGTGATCACAATGACTGGCGCTTACTGCACATCGTATAGTGAACGGTACTTTACTATGTTCAGTTCGTCGTAACGTGATTTGATTGTACACTGAACCAATTGTAAAAAAAAAAGGGGGGGATACATTGTATTTTTGACTATTTACGTGAAACTTCGGATAATTGGGGCAGCCGCTTAATCGGGCCAAAATGCACTAGTCCCGATGTGTCCCAAATAACCGGAATGGACTGTATGTATATATATATATATATATATATATATATATATCTTTGGAGGTAGTGGTGCTCTCTAATGATTTACAGAATAACATTTCTTCAGCAAAATTACCTTTATCAATATATCTTACATAAGTTATCAGTACGGCTTCACTGTCTCTCAAAGTTGATTCATCCATTTGCACTGAGAATTTTCTTGTTTTCAGCTTTCCAACAAGTTGTATTTCAATATCTTCATTCATTTCATCTATTCTTCTGCTAACAGTATTGTTATTGAGTGGCATAGCTTTCACATCTTTGTCATCTTTTTCCAGAACTGTTTTAAGAAATGCTGATATTGATGGTTTGATTAAATTCTCTCCTATAGTAGGATTTTTCCCAGATTTAGCAATGAGTAAAGAAATTTCATAACTAGCCTCAAGAGTACGATTGACAGTTGCAGTATGAGCAATAAACAGAGACTTTAATGTTGCTCTTTTTTCAAAATTCTTCTTTAAAGTTTGAAAGTAATTTAAATCTGAATTTACATGAGCATTATGTTTCGCCTTCAAATGCGCCTCAAGACGACCTTGCTTCGTTGATTCATTGGTCAAGCATTGTTGGCATAAAAGACAAAAAGGTGACCTTTGATCGTGGACAGCGGGTATGAAACCAAATTTTAAGTATTCCTCTGAATACTGACAAACTTTTTTTTTACTTGCACTGCTCATTTTACTGTGCAACTGAAAGAAATAAATATAAGATAAATCAAAAACTAAAAATAAACTATGCATTAAAGTTAATTTAATTTTATTTTAATATATCAAAATTAATTATTAGTATGCTTTTTGAATGAATAAATCACACAAATTACTGAATTCGGGCTATTAAATCTGTGGTCTCTGTGAACATGCAGATAAGTCTAATTTGTCAAAAATGAGATAAGTGCACTATAATAAAGTATTTATTATTTACTATTATGTGACATGCAGGTATCTTCGTTATTGTAGTTTTAGCGTGAGTAGTAAATATTTGTATATTCGAATATATGCATGTTTATATGAGAGTGTGAAGTTTATTTTTCCTCTCCTGCAAATTCGAGTTTTTGGACTAATTTGCTTATTTACTGAGACCACAGAAATATACATACACAACAAATACATACCATTGTGTATCACAGTTCCTCATTAATAATAATTCTGTGTGCAGACAAAGTAATTTTTTATTTTAATCTGAGATCGCCAAACCTATCCAAATGTACAGTAGTAGTAGTAGCATGTGATGCAAAAAAGCGTGTATGAGCTTATGCTTTTTGAATGAATAAATCACACAAATTACTGAATTCGGGCTATTAAATCTGTGGTCTCTGTGAACATGCAGATAAGTCTAATTTGTCAAAAATGAGATAAGTGCACTATAATAAAGTATTTATTATTTACTATTATGTGACATGCAGGTATCTTCGTTATTGTAGTTTTAGCGTGAGTAGTAAATATTTGTATATTCGAATATATGCATGTTTATATGAGAGTGTGAAGTTTATTTTTCCTCTCCTGCAAATTCGAGTTTTTGGACTAATTTGCTTATTTACTGAGACCACAGAAATATACATACACAACAAATACATACCATTGTGTATCACAGTTCCTCATTAATAATAATTCTGTGTGCAGACAAAGTAATTTTTTATTTTAATCTGAGATCGCCAAACCTATCCAAATGTACAGTAGTAGTAGTAGCATGTGATGCAAAAAAGCGTGTATGAGCTTATGCAGCATCAGCCAAAAAAAAAAAAAAAAAAAAAAAAATCACACCATTCCCTCCAAATGCCTGTCCAGTTCCTCCTTAAATTTATTCAACCTATCAACTTCCACAACGACAGATGGAAGTTTGTTCCAGCAATTAAACACCCGCTGGCTAAAGGCAAATTTCCGCACATCTATTCTACATCTGTCTTTTCTTAATTTGAATTTATGCCCCCTTAGGTTCGTAATCTGAACGTCGTCCAAACGAGCATTTGTATGAAAGGAATTACCTATTTCATATAACATGCGGAGTTTGCGGTAGGCTACAGTAGACAACCACTTTGCTTGCGCATTGCGCATGCCATAAGCAATCGTCCAATACAGTACATACTATTCCTTCACTAGGCATAGTAAGCAATACTCTCCGAACAAACTAGTTGATATTACTCCAAACTTTCAAGTGCGGCTCTATAGAAAGTACAACTTTTAACGAATGCTTATTTCAAATTGAGATACCAACAATTCTTCTTTTGTACAAGTTAAATCATAGTAGGCGGTTGTTTTAAACTCTAGATGAGCAATTTTTCAATTGCCCCCCTGAACAATCGAATTTCCCCCATGTGGGGCGTGGAACCCACGTTGGGAAACACTGGACTAGACAGTGCTGTTAGTTGTCCATTGTATGTAATTTAATTATATATTGCTTTTCTGGTTCTCAGGAATTCAGAGACTCTGAGCATATTTAAAACAAGTGTTGTATATATCTGTTTAATATAATAATTACTGTTTCTCGGTGGTAGTGAGGATAATTTGTGGAAGTTCTCCACTCATAATTCACTCGTCGGCACCCACTGGTATTGCACTTCATCCAGTGGGTGAAGGACTTGTGCATTCAGCACAACAGATAATGTAAACCCAGGCCTAGAGAAGGGCAATGGGCAGCAGCTGCCTTGTATTGGCGGTGGTATTATACATCACACGTTTTTTATGCTAGCTCTGTATAGGTTCTACACCAAAACCGATGAACTAGGTGGAGAGGGGCTTTTGCCCAGGAGCCACCCTTGATTCTGGGATACATATACGCAATGCACCAGGAGGTCAAAAATAATATAGCATCTTATATATGTGTAGCAAGAATGTTAATGTACATAAAATTGTATATATATCTTCTTGTAAGTATTGTATATGTGTGTGTGTGTGTGTGTGTGTGTGTGTGTGTGTGTGTGTGTGTGTGTGTGTGTGTGTGTGTGTGTGTGTGTGTAATAATTTTGTGTACAAATAAATGGAAAAAAATGAATGTATACAGTCCTTGCAAGTGGTATATAATATATATAAATTTTTGCACTAAAGACAAAAGGGGTTAATAACAGATCTAACTTGACTACCATAGTGAAGTGACTAACTACACAAAATGTGATAATAGACTGTGCATTTAACAGGCCTAGTATACAGGATATAAAAATAACACTTAAGTATCAGTATAACTCAGTATCACATTATAAAAGTCCTTAAGAACAAATCCACAAAGAATAATGAATTTTAAATTAAGATCTTGAAGGGAGAAGACCATAAATCACTGGAAGGAGAAAACAGTACCTTTAAATTTTAACAAAAATTAAAACAAAATATATTTAAGTAAAGTAACAATCTAAACCAATTTTGCTTTGAACTGATTACTTGTTTTAGTAATGCTGTAAAAAATGACAGAGAATAGTTTGGCCTACAAGAATAATGAATCTGATATGGCTCTGTACTTACCTACATCTTTCAGCTAAAACTCTCTCCCAGTAGGTACAATCTGCTGCTCCACCAGCCATTGTACCCAAAAGATAATCATTGATTTCAATAACTTTTTTTACTGTCTGAGAACCTATTAAAAATAGTAAGAATATACATATTTGCAATTAAGTTTCAATAAATAAAATCAAAGGCAAATTGAAAAATCATTCACTTGTCAATGAGCAGTGATGTATTACCTGATAATTAAAAAGGTGATTCCAGCTATTTTGAGTTGGTGATAAGGCAACTAAATCCCTAAGACACCAGTATATTGTCTGTAAATAGTATTCTAGGGCTGAAAAAGGGTGTGGGAGGGGTGGCGAGGGCCCATGCAACTTTCAAATGAGTCCAACTAACTGTCAACTATCTGAGCCAGTGATATTAAAAAAAAAGCCAATAAGGTGGGCTTAAAACCTAGGCATTTTCTATAGTGCAGCAATGATAACCACTATGCTAGCTGTAAGGGGGCTACAATCACACCATTTCTGTTCACTGATATGCATTAAACAATGAACAGAAATCTTCCCATCCTTTATTAATGGCAACCTTACATCTGGAAACAATGTGTTATAAACCAATAAATTAATTATTTTATTACTGTCTTTATTTCCTTATGGTACTATGCAGGAAAAATGGATTCTGTTATTTTGCCACAGTACAGAAACAGTCTTTAGCAGCAGATAGGACAATGGACAGAGTCACTCAAATTAAGTGCTACAAAAGAAGATAAAGTGCAAAGCTATGATTCATATTTTAAATAGTGAAATTATAAAGACAATAAACACGTATGAGGCTTGACAATCAAAAGTTGAAACAAACTGGCTAGTAAAAAGTGCTATGTGAAAGAAATGATGGGAATGGCTTTAATTAATGAGTGTATGGCAAATTTATAATAAGCATATCAAATTACTCTTCAACTCAAAATACAGTTACAAATTTGGTCAGAAGTGAAAAAGAAATCAAATGACTTCTACACTAGCCAATCCTGATAATTTGGTGAAGTTATACAAATATCCAAAAATTAAAAATAAATAAATAATATGATGCAATATCCACAAGACAAGAAAACATTTGCTTGGTTATAGTGGTCCTAAATTAAACCAAATGCTTATTTTTGGCAGACAATGCATCTTGAATTATTTAAATAATTCAGAGCTTCATTTAGCATAGTTCCATCTTTATTTTCACAAGTTTATATCAACCAAGGAGAGAAACACTGAGATTTGTACTCAATGTTTTATGTCCTCCTTACCAACAAGTAGCATGCCTGTATGACAGATTATTTGATATGCTCCAGTATCCTCAACTAACAAAAATTTCATGCAACTTTGAAATGGATGTATTCAAGATTCACTTTCCTCATGCCCAAATACAGGCCTCTTTCTTTCGCCTGATGCAGTACAGAATTTCTATACGGACACATTTCTATGAAGATAATTAATGACTATAACAGTAATGTCAATTTGCTTTACAAGCAAAAATATGTCATTTATCCCTTTCAAAGATTTGGATGAAGCTATTGACAGGCTTGCAGAAGTATTACTAGGTGAATTGCAACCTATTCTGGAATTGTTTAAGAACAATGGACAATGAATAATCATGGTAGATATTTTTCCTTGTTTTCTCATGAAATGTGGAATTTGTATATAGTAACAAGAATCAGAAAAACATCTATGCAGAAACCATCCCCAGATGCCTTCCAATAAAACTCAGGATAGACAATCCCAAATATAGAAAATATGCAGACACAATAAGTTCAGCAACAGTTAGATAACATAGAAACAGAGATAAAAATGAATGCCTAATGAGTTTTATTCAATTTTGAAATGGATGCGCAATTAATTTTTCCCACAATGAAAACAAAAAAAAACAAAAACACACCTATATTTGTATCATTTTTTTTTTTAGAATAAATTTTATTAACGCAAAACACTGCCTGTGCTTCATATTTTCTGTTGCCTTTCTATTACTGTACCTTATAACACATTTAACAAAAAAAAAAAAAAAAAAAAAAAAAAAAACCACTTAGGTTATGAATAATTTTCTTACATTTTATAAAACATTTAACGATATTAAATAGATATCAATTTTTAAATTTAACCATAAATTTAATTTTTCATTATTTGTTGTCAGTTGGCTTGGTGGCCACTTGTCCTATATCATTATTCTAATACAATCAAATTCTTCAGCTGGAGGAGAAGTCCTGGCTATTTGGAACTTTTTTCTTCACCAAAAGCATTTTACATAATCTGGCAAAAGGACATTTGTTATTGTTGTTATTTGGTTTTTAGGAGCATTAGCAACTAAGGCCATATTGCTCCGGGGATATGCGGTAGTCATTTCCTGACCTTTCCACATCCTCCGTATTTGGTGGGCACGGGCTCGAATCCCGGTCTAATCAAGAAGCATGTGCTATGCACTGCTGTTCCTGCCCGCCTGGCTACAGAGGCGCCACGACATTTATCTGCTTAAGTTGGTTTATTCTAGTACAAGTCCTAACATGGAAAAGGAAAATGGCTATCTTTTTGAATAAATCAGGGGGCCTGTTGATTACTAAAGTGGTTATTAGTTGAGAAGACTGGGTCTGCTGGCTGGCTGGAAATACAGCATTTGACTAACTTCAGTGATCTACTGGATACATGACCATGATGGAGGGAAAAAGATTCCTGAAAAATGGATGTAGCTACAAGCAAATTAGACACACTTATCAACCTGATAAGTGTGTCTGTGTGAAGTATGTCCTGATAAGTGTGTCCATATTTCTTTCTCCAAGAAAACCTCTCCTTTCAATCTCAGCCTATTAAACAGTTTTGTTTTATCAAGATCTGGGGGTTATCTCTGAAAATAAACTTATTATAGAAGTTGAAATGCAATGTTCCATGTGCAAGTATACAAAGGTATACCTGATGGTATACAAAGTATGAAAGGTAAGATATTACTTCATGTGAATTAGAAATAACTTACATCAAAAAGCAGCAACTGCCATTCAATGAATTATTTCTAACCCATGTAGTGTTATACTTTTATACTTAGTTTAAACTTACTTTCTTAAAACTCTGTCTCTCTGTGAGATGTTGGTATTAAGACAACAGCTTCTTCATGTCTCTAACCTGACAATCACTCTCCACTATATAAAAGCCTCTCCTATTTCTTCAGTTACATGAAGCTGAAATTAGTATGCAGCAGCACCCTCTCACATTAAGAATCTTTTCTCTGTGGAACACAGTCTACGAACTGAAACCCAACTTAGGCAAACCTAAAAACTGACGATGAATATAACATTTGCTGCACCATGATAGGAAATTATGTATGTACTCAGGAAGCTATTTCAAAATAAAATCAATACATATAGTGTCCAAACTCTTCTCAAATGCTTGGTAAGCCCATTCTATTTGGGATAAGGTTAGCTGGCATATTCCCCCACCCCACAGAAGGATTCTGTACAGTAAGTCCCAGACTTACGTAAGCCTGAGTTAACTTCAGACTTATGTACTTTTTTTTTTTTCAGGATTGTAAAATTTAAAACAGTAAAAAAAATAATAAAATAATAATAATAAACAATCAATAACGACAAACATGGCAAGCACAAATTGCATGAGTGAGATACGAAGTAACAAGCTCAAAAAATAGGAACAAAGAGAAGGATTCTGAAAATTAATTTATGTTTTTTTTTTTTTTTACATGAATGAAGTTTTCAGTGACGGGGACACATCTTACCATAACGTATAAACCCACAGAATTACAGCTATCAGTATTATTGCAAATGCAATAAGATCAAGTTTACTACCCATTTATAATGAATTTCACTAACAGAAAAGCCCAATAAACCGAAAACTGCAAATTGTTTTATGGTAGAGACCTCCAGAAATGTGCTTTAGTAAAATGTGAACTCACGTGAGGTGATAGTGCCTTAACCCTCTGAAGTTCTTTACAGAAACTTTCATTTTGATCATTATCATGGTGCTGACTAAGCGATAAGTGACAACAGTACTAGTAAATCTACCAAGAAAGGGAAAGCGATTGATTTGGATCAGAAAATTAAGATAATAAGGACATATGAAAATGGTCAAACATTAACAAGTATTGCACGGAATTTAGATCTGTCAGTGTCAACAATGAATGCAACAACAAAGACATACGAGAAGTGGTGAAGGGATCGGCACCAACGAGGTCAACTATAATAACCAAGGCTACGAAATACATATTAGTTTTTACAGTACAATAACATGCGTTTTTTCCTTCCTTTTGTTTTCTTTTCTTATGTGGCACTCTGGCTACTTCACTGCTGTCCCCAGATAAAGTTTTTAATTGAAAAAATATAATTTTTTCAATTAAAATACAATGAAAAAAAATATAACTATTTTTCTTCATTCTTCTGAGGATGTTATGTGGTTTTTATAATTTTGGCATATTAGGGATATAATAGTAGCAATATTTTATTAGTCATTCCCAAGTTACATAAAAAGTTCTGGAATGTATCTCTTACGTATGCCAGAGACTTACTGTATTCTACTATGCAGACTCCTCCTCTGGGTGGGGGGAGAATATTCCAGTAATCAAACCGTTCAAACCTTTTCTTTCAATAGATTCTTCTCATATCCCTTGATCAAATTTATTCAGCACCTCAATGTGGAAATATTCTTACTCTCCAAAGACTATTTTTTTTTTTAGTTGATGCTGCATCGGCCTCTATGGCCATAATGCACCTCCCAAAGTTATTTTTGCATTTTACTCTGATCCAAGTCTGAGGCAGGATTCGAACCCGCGACCTTTGGGTTGCCAGACAGGCACTAGCCCACCTGGTTAGCCCGGTCGGCTCCAAAGACTATCACAACCAAAAGAGAGCTATGGACATCATCCTCCTATCGTCTAACCTGTAATGTGGGTGGGCAAGATTTTCTTTTTTTATATCTGACTCTTGCTATAAATACAAGTTATTTCTTGTTATCGTTATTTATATATTTTTGTAATCTGCGGAACCCTTTTGGTCTTGGCCAAAATGAGTATGTTGCCACCAGTTAAAAGTTATATAATTCTCTGTTACAATAAAAACAGTTGGTTGATTGGTTTTTAACAAAACATGAAAAACTTGACATGATGATCCAAGTCCAGAACAACAAAAATGAATATTAATTAGTTAATTTTATTATAAATTCAGAGTTTATCATTTTAGACATTTCTTATTTTTATCCTGTAATTATCTCCCTCAAAACTATAAATTTAAATACAGTAATTTAAAAACTATAAATTTGTTATAGCACTTTCAAAGGAACCAGCCCCAAAGAGCACTACAAGAGGAAAACTTCATAAATAGAACTAACTACCTACTTTGGAGGAATAATCATGAAACCAGAAGAAAAGTTCAATAAAATAAGAAAAAAAAACTAAAGGTAAGACTGGGATAGGGCTAAAAGATATATCACGAGTTTACTGTAGATATGTTTGTACCATACCATGGATTCTGACTTTAGCCACTTATTTCTTCCAGGGCCCTACTAACAGGCCAAATATTATTAACTCAGTTTACCCAAGGAAAAATAGATATTTGCTGGTATTTTCACCCCAATATATTTTTGCTATCTAATGCTTACCCCCTCCCCACTACCTTCCAAATTACAGGAGGAAAGTTTTTTTGTACTTTCTTTTTTCTATTTTTTCACTTTAACAGCCATTACACTCCCCCCCCCCCAAAATCACCCTCTTGTATAATGGCTACTGCTCTTTCCTTGTTGCATAAACAGGAGACTAGATAGCATTCCATATTTTACTCAGTTTTTATCATTTTCCATCTCAATGATTATGTTTCAATATCTTATTCTCAGATTTGGTTTTGTTCTCTCTCTCTCTCTCACACACACACACAGTGCTGCAATAAAAGTTTTCAATTGCTATTTCAAAAGATTGGAAAGTATGAGGGTTTGTCACAAAACTGTCACTGAAAATTCAGCATTAAAAAAAAAAAAAAGTACAAACTATCAAAAATCTTTTCTAGAAAAGGAAGAAAGCTGCAAACCTACTAAACTACAGAGTTGGATATTTAGCAGTAAATTCTATTCCAAATTATTGAGCACCTGCTCACTAATTTAGTTCACTATATTAGTTCAAAATGCAATTTTCAAAATTAAGCTTACAAGAACTCTAAGCTTATCTATAGCAATATCATTTCTATAAAAACCATTTGCTTTTTTTTTTTTTTTTTTTTTTACAAAACAGGCAAACATGTAAATAGTGAAAAAAAATAAATAATAAATAAAAATTTGATCCTTATCCCTCTTGAGTAAAATCATTAATGGGTTGTCATGTGCTAGACAGATGAGGTGGACTGGCCTCCCACTAATGAGGTGCCAAGAAAAGCACCAAATAGCCAATTTGGAGATACCACATAAATAATATAACATAATAGAGGTAAACCTCTATATATAAGGTTAATTCATGCAACGAGTGTACCACATATATCGAAGTCTTTTCAATGGGAAAATTCTAATTCATTCATGATGTTTTGGAACGTTTTTTTTTTTTTTTTAATGTAAACCCCAAACACGAGAGGTATTAGAACCTATAGTACTTATTACCGTGCTTGGATTGGAGGCTGAGAAGACGAAAGAAGATATTTGTTGACATTAGACTTGAACTTCTGTAGACTGTAATTTTCAGGAAATACGTATGAAGGAAGGTTGTTCCAGAAAACGGCAGTTGAATGAATAAACGAGGAATATTCAAAGTTGGTTCTGTGTGTTTGGAGTTGGACAGTAAATGGATGTTGGCTGGTGGCGGCACGTGTTCGGACTGTTTTGAAAGAGAGAGCAGGAATTATAGAAGCCAATTCAGAAGAACAGTGCCCATGGAAATATCTGGAGAAGAGGTATGCAGCAGAAACAGTACGTCTATGAGACAGCGAGTGCAGACTCTGTTAGAGATGAATCATTAATTAACCTAACTGCCCTCTTCTGAATGGAATCAAGAAGCCTGAGAGAGGTTTTGGGGGCACCACCCCAGATGTGGGAACAATATTCCATGGCAGAGCAGATTTGCGATTTATACAGAGTGAGCAGCTGTTTGGAAGAAAAGTAACGCCGAGAGCGAATGAGAAAACCAAGTTTTTTAGATGCAGAGGAAGCAATATTTGTAATGTGCTTGTGCCAAGAGAGATTAGAAGTCAGGGTAATCCCCAAAAGAGATATCATTTTGCCTAGAAATCGGAGTGGCACTAAAGATACGCATAGGAGCAGAAGAATCCTTTTTGCAAGATATAAGACAAGACTGAGTTTTAGAAGGGTTGAAATCAACTAAGTTGTCTTTGCCCCACTGGAAAATTACCTGAAGATCGGCATTTAAGGAATTGGTAGCAAATTTTCGAGAAGTTGAAGCTGATTGAGCAGGATAAGGTTTCACAAAATGGAAAGTTGAATGCAATGTGCTATCATCGGCAAAACTATGGATAGGATTTCCAGTCAATGGATGAAGGTCATTAATATACAAGAGGAAAAGAGTGGGAGAAAGAACTGAACCTTGGGGGACACCGGCATTAGTGGAGAAGTTAGAAGACAGAGGGCAATCTACCATCACCCTCAGTGAGCGATCAGAGAGAAAACTGGATAACCAATTACTAAAAACAGTTGGCAAACCATAAGATGGAAGCTTGTTTAGAAGACCTTTATGCCAAACACGATCAAAAGCCTTTGAGATGTCAAGAGCAACTACTTGTTTCACCGAACCTTTCCATTGAATTAGTCCATAAATGGGTAACATAAGCCAGAATATCACCAGTGGATACTGGTGCTAGTTCGGCAAACTAGCATGCTTCTTTCCACATCATCAGCATCATCAGCCATTTTTAATCCACTGCAGGATGAAGGCCTCTCCAGCAACTTTCCAGTTCCTTCTGTTTTGAGCACTGGCCATCCATTTACTACTCACAAACTCATGAATTTCATCTATCCATCTCCGCCTTTGTCTTCCAGGTTTTCTTCTATCTTGGATACCATTCTGTTATTTTCTTAGTCCATCTGTCATGTCTTCGAGCTATGTGTCCTGTCCAAGATCATTTTAAGTCTTTAGTTTTGATAAGAATTTCCTTTACTTGAGTTTGCTGCCTAATCCATGTGTTTCTCTTCTTATCTAACAGTCTGATTCCCAATATAATTCGTTCCATTCTTCGCTGTGTAGTTGTCAGCTTCTCTTCCATTTTTTTTTGGTGAGTGCCCAAGTTTCACTTCCATAAGTCATGGTGGGGAGTACACATTGGTTCATTATTTTACATTTCAGACAAACTGGGATATTGCCCTTCAGTATGTGACTATATTTCCTGAATGCTATCCATCCAAAATTTATTCTTCTCTTGACTTCCAGCCATTTATCATTATTACAGCTAATAACTTGTCCCAAAAAGTATATGACTCCACCTTTTCAATTACTGCTCCTTCAATCATTATTTCCCTTTCTGTGGCATACTTGTTCATCATTACTTTTGTTTTAGCCATATTCATCTTTAGTCCAAAATCCTTACTAACTGTGCATAACTGATTAAGATTTTCCTCTAATTCTTTGGGATTGTGGCTTATGACCACAATGTCATCTGCAAATCATAAATGGTTTAGGTACTCCCCATTCACATTGACTCCTTTCTGCAACCAGTCTAATCTTCTGAAAGCTTCCTGAATGGCAGCAGTAAACAGCTTCGGAGATGTGTCTCCTTGTTGAACTCCTTTCTCGATTTTAAATTTCCTACTGTCTTTGTCTAGTCTAATAAAGGAGGTAGCACTCTCATATATTTTATTCAAAATCATAATATATGGGGTATCTATGCCTTGTCTTTCCAGTGTGCCCGAAACATTGCGTTATGCTATATGGAGTCAAATGCCTTTTCATAATCCACAAAAGGCAGACATAAGGGTGTTTTATATTCATTTGCTTTCTCCATTAGCTGTGATATTACATGAAGGTGATCCATAGTTGAGAATCCTGTCCTAAAGCCAGCTTGCTCTTTTGGTTGATTCTCATCAAGTATTCTTTCTAATCTGTTAGTAATGACCTTTGTGAACAACTTGTAGATGTGGGATAACAAGCTAATTGGTCTATAATTTCCAATTTATCTCCTTTCTTATGCAGCAAAACTATGATTGCATTATTCCACTGCTTAGGCATCACACCTTTTCTAATGCACTTTGTGAGGAGCCTTGCCAGTGTTTGTGTTATATCTCTTCCTCCCAATTTAACAACTCTACAGTAACTTCATCTTCCCCCAGGGCTTTCTGATTCTTCATTTTCTTCAATGCATGTTCTATCTCATCAGGAAGAATATCGGGTATGTTGTATGTGTTGCTACTTTGCAATCCATCTTCCCCACTGCTGGCATCATTCCCCACATTCAGCTCTAAATCCATAATTTGTTGTTTAACAGTTTCCGAATTTTGAAACATCAGCTTGAGTTCCTTTAACAAGACTTCCTCAAAGAACACACTCCTCTCCTTCAGGAGCATTTTCTTCTTTCTCGTCGTAGGCACACTGTTGCTCCAATTCTATAAGATCCGCATCAGTGAGTGGCTATGAATGTGAATCCAGGCATTCTCTGACATTAGGGGAATCAACATCTTCAAAGCCAAGATCCTTTCCAATGATGCTAATTTCTTCAATAACAGCATCAATTTTTCAGGTATCTTTTTTTGCATTGTTAATTTTTTTGTTTCGTAATGGGCTGAACTATTTGAAATTTTAGAGGGCATATATAGAGGAATAGTATTAATGTTTGTGACTGTATTAACCGAAACTCGCATTGATCGAAAATGCATATACAAAGGGTACTAGGAAAGTTTTGCAATATGACGCAACAATGAATCACAGGAAGCTGCTTGTTGCTGCATGTTGAGACATGTTCATACGTGCATAGTAGCCGCCGCGCCAAGTCGATGGGCTCAGTTATTCATTAGTAGTGAGAGTGTAAAGTGCTTGCAATGGCATCGTGGTCACGAAATGAGATAAGGACGTTTTGCGGTATAATTTCGTGCGTGGTTTAACTATAGACCAGTGCTTAGAAGAAATGACTCTTGCACTAGATGATGATTGTCCACATCGTACAACGATGTTCAGGTGGTATAGAGAATTCCAAAGGGGAAATTTCACTCTGGAGGATTCTGAGAGGCCGGGAAGGCCACGAACGTCAGTTACGGAGGAAAACGTTACTGCTGTGAGGAAGAAATGACTCTTGCACTAGATGATGATTGTCCACATCGTACAACGATGTTCAGGTGGTATAGAGAATTCCAAAGGGGAAATTTCACTCTGGTGGATTCTGAGAGGCCGGGAAGGCCACGAACGTCAGTTACGGAGGAAAACGTTACTGCTGTGAGGAAAATGCTTGACGAAAACAGGCCAGTGACCTACCAACAGATAGAGGATACTTTGGGCCTAAATGCACCAGCAATTCGTTCGATTCTGCAAGATCATTTGCACGTGAAAAAACTTTGTTCTCTCTGGGTGCCGCATCAAACTGACTGAAGAGCAGATGACACGCCGTGTGACTTGGTGCCGGGAGATGTTAAAAAAGTTTGATAAGGGACAATCTCGGTATGTGAACAACATCGTGACAGGTGACGAGACTTGGCTGTACTATTACGATCTGCCGACCAAGGCTCAAAACAAAGTTTGGGTCTTTGATGATGACGACACACCCGTAATTGTCAGAAAATCCCGATCTGTAAAGAAGAAAATGATAGCTGTATTTTTCAAATCGAGTGGAATTGTGGAACGTATCGTTTTGGACACGCAGAAGACAGTCACAGCTAACTGGTATACTGAACAATGCCTGCCTAAAGTCATTGGATCTATGAAGAACCTGCGGCCAAAGTCAAGAATGGACACCTGGTACCTCCATCACGAAAATGCTCCAGCTCACCGCGCCAAAGCCTGCACCGAATATTTGACCACGACAGGACTGAAACTTCTCGAGCACCCTCCCTACAGTCCAGACCTTGCTCCCTGCGACTTTGCACTGTTCCCGCATGTGAAAATGAAGCTAAAAGGGAGGCGGTTTTCCAGTGATGAGGACCTTCTATGGGCTTGGGACAACGAGTGTGCTTTACTCCCTAGTGAAACTTGGCAGAACTGGTTTAAAGATTGGTTTCGAAGGATGGAGAGGTGTATTGAATGTAGAGGAAATTACTTTGAAAAAATTAAATAAACAAAGCTGTACTGCAAAACTTTCCTAGTACCCTTTGTATTAAGGTTTATCTGTACTTCTCTTTCTAAGCAGCTACTACTGCTTTTTTTTTCTTTTTTAATAGCACAAGAGCTGCTGTGACCATATTGTATCTGTTGCTTTGCTAATGTACTGCACTGATCCCTGTAAATCTGAGCGAGAGAGAGAGAGAGAGAGATGCATTTAGGGAACTGTTTATTTTTAGAGTAGCTCTCAGACAACTTGTATAGCAACAGTACTATCAAAACATGAGAAACCAATGCTAACAAAAAAGATCAGTGTAATGCATTTGACTGTTTTTTGAAAAAAAAAAAAAGTGTTTATAACTCAATTAATTAGACAGGCTGCAGTGAATCCAATTGTAAAACTAAATTTACATTTTTTTTGAAGCTGATACAGAGCATTTTGTGGCTTATTAACTAAACCAGAGAAAAGATTTGGTTAATCAGTGTTGGATGAAAATTTTAACAATGTCCTAATATAAATTCTGAATAAAGGCTGTTAGATAAGAAGAGAAACACGTGGATTAGGCAATAAACTCAAGTAAAGGACATTCTTAACAAAACTAAAGAAGTGAAATGGACTTGAGCAGGACACAGCTCAAAGACGTGATGACAGATGGACTGATAAAAATAACAGAATGGTACCCAAGAGGAGCTAAAAGAAAACCCTGGAAGACAACAATGGAGATGGCAGATGAAATTCAAGAGTTCGTGGGCAGTAAATGGATGGCCATTGCAAAAAACAGAAGGAACGGGAAAGTTGCTGGAGAGGCCTTCATCCTGCAGTGGATTCAGAATGGCTAATGATGATGAATATGAATTTTGCATATTAACAAATTCAGATGTTTTCAGAATGTTGAAACATCTGATTTCATTAATAGCAAGTACATTTTCTGATTCGTGTTAGGAAATACACTTTAAGCATACAGAAACTGCCTCTGTATCCAAATTTACGAAGTGATAGCATGTAATCCACCACTTTTTATTAATTTTGGCTTATTCACATGAAATAACACACACACACACACACACACACACACACACACTTACCTATATACTGGCCTCCAGTTGCCCTAGAATCAACAGCCACAATTACTCCACCATGGTATTTGAATGCCAAAGTTGTAGTACCTTTATCATAATGGATTTTTAATCCACGCCCATGCTCATCTACTGAGAAAGCTTTCAAACCTGCCACAGGCTGTATTAAAAAAAAAAAAAAAAAAAATCATTTTATTTCATACCATTTCTCTAATTTTATTTTAAAATAATGTTGAATATTTTGAGCATCCTACTGATGCCAATTAAAAATAGAGTACAGTACTTAAGCTGTCTGGTTACTTTATGGTTGTTCTAGGATTATTACGCAAATTCCAAACATTTAATTGGCTAAACAAGAATAAATACAGATTTGTTCTTAATTCCAATTTGCCATTAAAATTCCTAATAGCATCTGAATCTACTGATGAACAAGTCTCCAATTTCCAAATCTTGTTCTCCAAGAACATTCTCTACTTGCAACTTACTCTTTAACATGCTAAACCTGATAATACATCATAGCAATTTTCATGTGCAGTGCAATAAAAACTCATTCGAAGTAATGATTAAGAATGTGTTTTTTTTTTTCTTTTAAAAAGGTCCCTTAGTGGGTTTTTTTATTTATTTATTTACACACACGTTAAAACGAGGAGCACAGAAATATAAATTTTACATAAAACAAATGAACATAAAGCAGGGCTCTGTTCTGGTGATCGATCAGCTGCATGATTTAGGATGAAAATGTCCAATGTTTCCTTTAAACCCTCCCTATCTAGGTTTTTCACAGATGGCATCTGCTCCTATAAGTACCGACTGCCACCTTTTGAAAAATTCATGGGGAAAGTTTATTAGTGATGCAAAAAGGAAATCAATGCAAAATTCACTTGTGCAAGCAGTTTTTTTGGGGGGGGGGGGGGTATCATTTCCAACCAAAGTTCTAGGGATGCTAAATAAAGAAATTTGATTTACTTTGTTCCCAATGAATGCAGTAAAATTTGTCCCCCACACACACATTTACATATGTTTTTTTTTTTTTTTTTTTTTTTTTGTTTAATATCAGAATTGCAACTGTCACTGTTAAACTTAAATATCAATGATATGGACTAACAGAAGTAACAAGATGTGTCTCCAAAGTTTTAGGACTATATTCATAAAAAATCAATCTCAGAAAAACAAATTTATTACCATTTAATCTTCAAAGTATATAATCCTCATAACTCGATAAAATTCTGGTTGGGTCTGTGGAACTAATCTTGTGGAATCCTGTTTAACTCACTCATCATACTAGTTTGGACCTTTGAAACACTGTCAAACCCCTTCAGATGGAATTTCATTTCGGGGAACAGAAAATAATGAGCAGGTGCCAAATTTGACAAATACCAGGAATGGTTAAACACCGTAACACCCTTCTGCACGAGAAACTGCTTGATGATGGTCGTGATGTGTGAAGGTGCATTGCAGTGAAGAAAGAGCCACTTGCCTAACTCAGCTGCATCTGGCCTAACATACCAAATTTTTTTCAACAGTCTGCTCTTCCAGTACAAATTCTTTGTGCACAACTCCTTGACAATGGAAAAAAAAAAAGCCAACATTGTTTTGGACCGAGACTTTTGGAACCAGAGATTCGTTTCTTTGGCATCAGCGAATTTTCTCCAATACATGCAGCTGATTGTCTTTTTGTTTCCGATTTGTATGCAGAGCACTAGGATTCATCACCAGTTATGATTTTTAAAAAAGTCTAGATCACTGTCTGCCATCTCAATCAAATCTTAACACCTGTTCCACCATCAATGCATGCACACAGTATAAAGTGTGAGCAAACTTTTTTTTTTTTTTTAATAATCTTCCATAAACAAACTGCCAAACTTTTTTGATGGTTGAGTCCATACAAAACTGGAATGGGCACCCCTCCATGCATCGTCCTGAGAAACTTCCCACCCTTCACAGAACTGTCCATATCAGTGAAAAATGAATCATGATAGTGCTCTTCGTGTCCATAAGCTGCACTCACCATTTCACTTTTTCAGTTGCACTTTTTCCAGCTTTAAAACAAAATTTTATTGCCACTCTTTGCTCAGTCCTTGAATCCATGATAACATGATTTTATTGCACCAACTTTCCATTAAAACACTTTTGTGCACACTGATGGAACTTGGCACAGAGACAGTTCAGACTTGATAGTGAATAGTTTCAACCGTGGCCAATATATGGCACTAGTAGTATCATTTTAAAAAAATTAAATCAGTCCTAAAACATTTCAGACACCCTTTGTACTAATTCAGTGATGAATTAACGTTAATCTGATTTGTTAAATGCATAAAAATCTGAGTTCTCCAAATTTGGCTAATGTTTAGTACTGTCGTAACTAGGGTTGCCAGCTTTCCTAGGGAGAGGCAAGAAAGTTTAAAGTTGGAAACTAAAATTTTAAATTATTTTAATTTTCTTAATTCTGACATATTGTGCAATTACATACAATATTTATTATTATTTTTTTTGGATAACAACCTTATTATCCAAAAATAAGGTATTTTTCCAACTACAGTACAGCCAAATCTTGAGGCTTATGTGGAAGGTTAGTATAGCAACAGGTATTTGTATACATGGTGCTGTAAATAATTTGCTAACTACTAAACTCTTTGGGGCTTAGAGGGGAACAGGTATCCTGTGTGTTATCAGACACTCAGGCTAAAACACTGATGGATCCAATATCTCTATTACAGAAGATTTAGGAGAAGTCCGGTTGGCCTGCCTCCCTAAAATCCACTCATGCACACCTTCTCGATGGTAAGCCCTGTTACGTCACTTAGGTGGCAACGAACATGTAGAGTGGTTCTCTTCCTGGTCAGCATGAAGAGGAAAAGACCAAACCCTCTAGCATATGACAGCACGACGAAACAAATGGCCCTCAGCAGCTTTCACTCCCCCTCTTATGGCAGCGAGAGGATCAGAGTGGAAGCAGAGGGTGCTAAGAATCACTGGGTATGACCAAGCTGCCATGCATGGAAACTAAACTTGGCCTGTTATAACATAAGATCACTCATCGGTGAAGACAGGATATTAGAGCTGAAAAGGAATTAGAAAATGTGAATTGGAATATCATCGGTTTGGCTGAAACAAGAAGAAGAAATTAATCACTTATAAGTTTATCAAGTGGAAATCTGCTGTACACCAATGGAAACAGTGAAAGGAGTGAAGGTGGGGTGGGTTTCTGGTCCATAAAGATTTTAAAAACAACATTTTGGAATTCAAAAGTACATCACCAAGGATGTCAAGACTAATACTCAAGATTTCTAAGAGGTACAAGCTAAAGGTTATAATGATTTATGCACCAACATCAAGCCATGATGATGAAGAGGTTGAAGAAATGTACACTGAAATTGAGTCTTCTAGATGAGCAGAAAACCCACTACACTATTATTATGGGGGACTTCAATGCTAAGGGTGGAAAAAGACAAAACAGCGCAGAAAGGGAAACTATAGGAAATTTTGGAATTGGTGAAAGAAATGAAAGACTTGTGGAATTTTCAGAATCTCAAGGACTGTCAGTAATGAACACCTTTGTCAAGAAAAGGGTGATTAGAAAGTGGACATGGAAGAGTCCAAATGGATTAACAACTAATGAAATAGACTTCATCCTCACTAACAGAAGATATATTGTGAATGATGTTACTGTCCTGAATAAGGTAAATGTTGGAAGTGATCACAGAATGGTAAGATGTACACTTGATATAGATGTAGGAAAGGAAAGGAAAAAACTGACTCGAGTAAATAATACAAAGGTCTTTGAGATAACAGAAGAGGAGAAAAAGCACTATGTACTGGAACTTAACAAGTTTGAGCTTCTGCAGACTGCTCAGGACCAAGACATCGACGAGGAATATTACAACTTTCTGAAAGTGATAAGGCCCAAGAAACCTATAGGGAAAAAGAAATCCAAAGAAGAAAAAATTAGTCAAGAAACACTTGTTATGATGAACCGAAGGTTGAAAAATGAAGAGCAAGATAAACACTGACAAGGAAAAATTGAGTATACTGAGTTATGCAAAGCCATTAGAAAGAGACTCAGAGAGGACATAAGAAGATTTAACACAATAAAAGTAGAACAAGCATTAAGGGAAAACAAAGGATTTAAATCAGCAGCCATGAGCAGTAATACAGAAAGACAAATGATACTGAAACTGAAGAATAGCGATGGTGTACTTATAAACAGCAGAGAAGGCATAACTCAAATAGCAGGACTACTATAGAGAATTATACAAGGAGCGAGGGAATGATGCCAGCAGTGGGGAAGATGGATTGCAAAGTAGCAACACATATGACATACCCGATATTCTTTCTGATGAGGATTGAAGAAAATGAAGAATCAGAAAGCCCCGGGAGAAGATGAAGTTACTGTAGAGTTGTTAAAATTGGGAGGAAGAGATATAACGCAAAAACTGGCAAGGCTCTTCACAAAGTGCATTAGAAAAGGTGTGATGCCTAAGCAGTGGAATAATGCAATCATAGTTTTGCTGCATAAGAAAGGAGATAAATCAGAAATTGGAAATTATAGACCAATTAGCTTGTTATCCCAAATCTACAAGTTGTTCACAAGGATCATTACTAACAGATTAGAAAGAATACTTGATGAGAATCAACCGAAAGAGCAAGCTGGCTTTAGGACAGGATTCTCAACTATGGATCACCTTCACGTAATATCACAGCTAATGGAGAAAGCAAATGAATATAAAACACCACTATGCTTGGCATTTGTGGATTATGAAAAGGCATTTGACTCCATACAGCATAACTCAATGTTTCGGGCACTGGAAAGACAAGGCATAGATACCCCACATATTATGATTTTGAAGAAAATATATGAGAGTGCTACCTCCTTTATTAGACTAGACAAAGACAGTAGGAAATTTAAAATCGATTAAGGAGTTCGACAAAGAGACACAATATCTCCGAAGCTGTTTACTGCTGCCCTTGAGGAAGCTTTCAGAAGATTAAACTGGTCGCAGAAAGGAGTCGATGTGAACGGAGAGTACCTAAACCATTTACGATTTGCAGATGACATTGTGGTCATAAGCCACGATCCCAAAGGATTAGAGGAATATCTTAATCAGTTATGCACAGTTAGTAAGGATTTTGGACTAAAGATGAATATGGCTAAAACAAAAGTAATGATGAACAAGTATGCCACAGAAAGGGAAATAATGATTGAAGGAGCAGTAATTGAAAAGGTGGAGTCATATACTTATCTGGGCCAAGTTATTACCTGTAATAATGATAAATGGCTGGAAGTCAAGAGAAGAATAAATTTAGAATGGATAGCATTCAGGAAATATAGTCACATACTGAAGAGCAATATCCCAGTTTGTCTGAAACGTAAAATAATGAACCAATGTATACTCCCCACCATGACTTATGGAAGTGAAACTTGGGCACTCACCAAAAAAAAATGGAAGAGAAGCTGACAACTACACAGCGAAGAATGGAACGAATTATATTGGGAATCAGACTGTTAGATAAGAAGAGAAACACATGAATTAGGCAGAAAACTCAAGTAAAGGACATTCTTATCAAAACTAAAGAACTAAAATGGTCTTGGGCAGGGGCAGGATACATAGCTCGAAGACATGACAGATGGACTAAGAAAATAACAGAATGGTACCCAAGAGGAGCTAGAAGAAAACCTGGAAGACAAAGGCGGAGATTGATAGATGAAATTCATGAGTTTATGGGTAGTAAATGGATGGCCAGTGCTCAAAACAGAAAGAACTGGAAAGTTGCTGGAGAGGTCTTCATCCTGCAGTGGATTGAAAATGGCTGATGATGATGATGAAACTCTTAATTAAAAATAATGGCAGAGATAAAAAGAATATGAACAGTGCAAAAAAGCTGCAAGAGTAGCTCGTGGTGTCTTGTCAATGATATACAGGAATTTTGCTAGTAGGGATAAGATAAGGCAATGGTCAGGCCTCACCTTGAGTACTATATACAAGTCTGGAGGCTTCATTTTAGGAAAGATGCAGAGCTGCTGGAATGAGTACACAGAAGGGCAACGAGATTGGCGAGTGGAAAAAAAAAAAAAAAAAAGGTTGGTATTACCAAAAAGGCTTAAGTTCTGCAAATTGCAGCTCCTGGAGACTAAGCATCTGCGAGATGATCTAATTGAAGTGTATAAGGCCTTGAATGGATTGAGCAAGCTCAATGCTAATGGGATTCTTCCTCTTGCTCAGATTACTCACCCGAGGAGGCATAAATTCAAATTGAGGAAAGACAATTGTAGAATAGATGTGCGGAAATTTGCCTTTAGCCAGTGGGTGAGTGATAGTTGGAACAAAACTTCATCTGTCGTAGTGGTGGTTAGCAACTTAAATAAGTTCAAGGCAAAACAAGACAAACATTTGGAGTGAATGGATGGGTGAAATGGAAAGGGTGTTTTTTTTTTTTTTTTTTTTGCTGATGCTATATAAACTTGCTTTCTTGCATCACATGCCCTACTAATGCTAACATCAAAGTTCACACAGAGGTAATTCAGTGACAAAGGCTACTAAAATTTGCACTAACGTAACTCTAAGAAATATCTGGATTTAAATATTAAACCACTGGTTAGCCGTGGTTCAATGGTTAATGCATGCAGCCACAAGTAAGGTTGAACAGTACATTCAAACCCAAATCCCTGTGATCAACTATGGCAACAAAATCTGGATACTCTTAATAATAATTAATACACTATGTATGTTGTCACAACAAATAAGCAAACTCTTCTGGCCTTGGCCATATTGAGAATAAATGAAAATTTATTTTACTTTTATCTATACAATATCAGTGTAGATACACCATAGTTTACTCATAAATTTAAACTATGTATGTAGTGCAAAAGGCATCGTTTTTAATTGTATCTCATATTGTGGCTACCTTTACAACAAGATACCACGTATTGCACTACTTTGAATAAGTAACGCTTCTCTAGTAGAGAAGACTACTGTTATTTATTCTCAGTGGATACCATCACCCAGACGGCACCGTTTCAAAGTTGTTCACCTATCATCGGTGGGTGGGTGGGCTGGTACCCTGGTAATGCAACATGCCACCACAGTTGAGAAGTGATTCCACAATATGAGAGATGCCAAATTGTGTACAGATAATTACTTAACAAACCATATATAATTATACCTTGTGCCATATATAATTATGCCTTTCATCTTTAAATACATTATCTGTACACCATTTATTTGGCATCTCTCATATTGTAGAACCACTTAGCAACTGTGGTGGCATGTTGCATTACCAGGGTACCTGCCCACCCACCAATGATAGGCCAACAGTTTTGAAACGGTGCCATCTGGGTGGTGGTATCCACTGAGAATAAATAACAGTAGTCTTCTCTACTAGAGAAGCGTTACTTATTCAAAGTAGTGCAATACCTGTTATCTTGTGAAGGTAGCCACAATATGAGATACAATTAAAACAATGCTGTTCCTACACCGATATTATATAGTTAATTACTTAAAAACCCATATATAATTATGCGTTGATTTGATTTTTTATGGCGCATTGGCAGCTAAAGCGTATGATTATGCCTTGTGCATTTCATCTTTAAATAAACTTTACACTTTTTGATGTATAAAATACATCAAGTACACCAGCAAATGGATTAGTAGTAGTAGTAGTAGTGGCATGTGATGCAAGAAAGCAAATGTAAGAGCTTATGCAGCATCAGCCAAAAAAAAAAAAAAAAAATATCACACCATTCCCTCCAAATGCCTGTCCAGTTCCTCCTTAAATTTATTCAACCTATACAACTTCCACAACGACAGATGGAAGTTTGTTCCAGCAATTAACCACCCGCTGGCTAAAGGCAAATTTTCACACATCTAATCTACATCTGTCTTTTCTTAATTTGAATTTATAGCCCCTTAGGTTCGTAATCTGAACAAGTGGAAGGATCCCATCAGAATTCAGCGTGCTGAACCCATTCAAGACCTTATACACCTCAATCAGATCACCGCGCAGGTGCCTAGTCTCCAGCCATTGCAATTTGCAGAACTTAAGCCTCTCTTGATAAGAGGATCCCTTCATCCCCCTCACCAATCTTGTTGCCCTTCTCTGTACACGCTCAAGCAAATCTACACCCTTCCTAAAATGAGGCCTCCAGACCTGTACGCAGTACTCAAGGCGTGGATTGACCATTGCCTTATACAGAGGGATAATCACCTCCTTTTCCCTGCTAGCAAAATTCCTATATATCATTGACAAAACCCCATGACCTGCCCTGGCAGCCTGTCTGCATTGCTCAGAAAACTTCATATCTGACTGCACAATTAATCCCAGGTCTTTTTCATTTTCTACCACCTTAAGTGTAGTACCACACAGTAGGTACTTACTTCTACCCATATGCAGTACTTTGCATTTGTCAAGGTTAAACTTCAGTTGCCACTTCTTAGCCCATCTGCCCAAATTATCTAGATCCTGTTGCAGTAGCACACTGCCATTACTGTCATTAACAACCCTGCCAACCTTCGTATCATCTGCAAACTTCGACACTAAGCCTGATATGCCTTCATCAATATCATTGATAATGACATACAAAATCATATACATCAATATCATATACAAAACAACAGTGGACACAACACCGAACCCTGTGGGACTCCACTAATAACATTAGTCCAAGAAGAGCAGCACCCATCGATTACCACCCTCTGTCTTCTCCCACTTAACCATCCTTTTATCCATTGTAGCAACTTACCCTTAATACCATACTGCTCCAATTTGTACAATAGTCTTCCATGCGCAACAGTGTCAAAAGCTTTCCTGAAATCCAAATATATGATATCAAAATTATTTTTTCGCATCCAGTTCCTTTGTAACCACATCATAATATCCTATCAAATTTGTCAGACAAGACTTTCCCTTAACAAACCCATGCTGTGTCTGAATGATTGCTGCAGTCTTGTCTAGATGATCCTGCAATGCACCTTAGCACACGCTTCTTGATTAGACCGGGGTTCGAGCCCGTCACCACCAAATACGGAGGATGCGGAAAGGTCAGGGAATTACCACATGTCCCGGAGCAATATGGCCTTAGTTGCTAATGCTCCTAAAAACCAAAATAACAAACAAGCAATGCATCTTTAACTAGCGACTCCATTATTTTACCCGGAACAGAAGTTAAACTAACTGGTCTGTAATTACTCGTGTCACCCTTCGATCCCCCTTTGTGAATTGGGGATACATTTGCACATCTCCAGTCCGTGGGAACCTCCCCTGAGTCCAAGGATGCTCTCATAATTATGGTTAAGGGTTTGCTTAGTTGCTTTGCCGCCTCCTTTAATATAACTGGATAGATCCCATCCACCCCAGGTGCTTTTCTTACATTTAACTTCAACAGTTTCTCTTCCACTTTGCTCTCAGTTATTACAAAATCATTAAGTATCCTGCTACAATTTGATAACCTTCTGCCATTTTCAAACCTTAATAATTCCTCACGTGTGAATGTAGATGCAAAATACTCATTCAGTTTGTTTGCTATCTGAGCAGGATCATCAACAGTCGAAACATCGATGTCAAGTGGACCACTCAGATGCATCCCCTTCCTTTTAGAGTTTATATAAGTAAAGAAATCCTTGCTGTTTTTCTTAGCATCTTTTGCCAAGGATTTCTCATAATCTGCCTTCGCCTGCCTAATCTCCTTTGTAACTTGGTTACAGATCAACTTGTAGCTATCATAGGCTTCTGTGTCACGTGTTAATTTGTATGCATCCCATGGATTTTTTTTCTCTGTTACGAGTCTCATTAGTTCATTTGACAACCACTTAGGCCTAAACCTTGAACAATATTTCTTAATAGGTATGAAACTTTTAGTAGCATCCACAATTAATTCCTTGAATGCTTCCCACTTAGAATTTACTGTTGGTAACATCATCAGTTGATTCCACTGTACAGAATTTAAGAACTGTCGGAGACCACTGTACTCGCCTTTACGGAAGCAAAAACCCTTTCCTTTACCCCTGATGGTAATTAAATCTTTAAGTAAATCCCACGTCAGTACACTGTGATCACTGCCACCTAGTGGTTCTTTTATCTGCAAATTCCTAATACATGAATGATCACTGCTGATAACCAGATCAAGAGTATTACTTTCTCTGGTTGCCTCTCGAACATGCTGCTGCAGAAAACAATCATCCAATAAATCCACAAATATCTGACTAGTGTGCGAGTGCCCAACCCACAAGTTCCAGTCAATATCTGGGAAGTTGAAATCCCCCATTATAAGACATTCCGATTTACTAGCCCACTCTATTTCTCTGTACAATTGTTCATTGTACTCATTCGAGTCATTAGGCCTATAATACACTCCTACTCTTATTTTTGCTTTTGCAGTGCTTATGTCACACCAAAACTGACTCAACAGTGCACTGTTCATCTATATCAACTGGATGCACTTCTTTTGATTTTATGTTTTTCTTAATTAACAGCATAACACCTCCTCCCTTCCTATCCTGTCTATCCTTTCTGTACACATTGTACTCCCCAAATTCCAGTTCGGCATTGCTTATATCAGTGTGACACCATGTCTCTGATATCCCAACAATATCCACCTTTGATGTCTTGACCAACACTTCAAATTCATCAAATTTATTTACTATACTTCTAGCATTGGCATACATGCAAGCATACATGCTCCTACTCCTATTCTTTGTTACCCTAACACATCCCATATACCCACCCGTTCCACGACGACCGCCACCCGTCCCTAAAACCCCCAACACCCCACGCTCCAGTTCGCTACTTATTCTAATAGAAGTTGTACAAGAATCACCTTCACCTCTGCCTACGGCTACTGTTAAACTATTAGTCCTTGTATCCCCCCAAGCTATCAGTTTTCCGACCCACCCAACACTGCCTCGATAGCATCAGCAAATATTCTTGCACCCTTTCTATTTAAGTGTATCCCATTCCTGTAGAAGCAATCTCTCCTGTTAACAAGTACAGTCCAGGCTGAAAAAAATTCTATCCCTTGAGCCTTGCACAATCTTTCCAGGGTCGAATTGATCGACAAGGCTCTCATCATATACTCCCTCCTATCGTGTCTGGGCAGAATTGCAGACACTTTCAAATTCAACCCTAATTCAAGACTTTTTTTCATCAGTGACCTGTACTTGTTAAGTAATTCTGCTGGTCTCCTACTCTTGATATCATTAGTGCCAACATATACAACTATATCACCTTTTGTGCCCTTAAAAGATGATATCTACTCTACAACATCATCAACCTTTGCCCCTGGCAGACATACCCTGGTCCTGTTCCACCTATCCTTTTTGTACAATATGTTCCCCATTTCCCTGACAATAGAGTCACCAACAACTACTAGTTCCTGAGGGACCAGCGCATTCTGCCTTGGGGGTTGCCGCTGTGTTGCGTGATGACCAAGTGCAAGCTCTGGCGTTGATGTGGGCAGCTGAGAGCCTGATGGGCCCCTCAATTTAGATCTTTCAAGGGCATCCACCCTGTCCTTCAGACTCTCATATAGGCCCATAACAACACTGAGTTGTCGCCTGATTTCCTTACACTCCTTACATCGCACACACACAAAGACATCCCCCATGGTAATATCATGTTCCGTTCCAGATAGTTCGGCAAACATTTCACAAGTTGCACATTTTTTTAGGCTGTGATGCGTTGGAGAATCGCCCCCCCCCTCGGTTCTCCCCCGAGTCACAGCACTCCTGCCACTTTGTGCCCGTTGCTTTGCTGCTCTAGTTTGGGGCATGATACTTTAAATTAATAAAATCAATAAATTAAATTAATTAAATGTCAATACGCTATCTAATAGAAACAGTGAAGCATATTACTGTTTCTATAATTATACGTTAGATCTACCTAGCTACCTCAATTAAAAATCTGAATTCCCTATCACTACATACAAAAACAATGCCTGCAATATTCGAATGAAATAACGGTTTTATAAAGTATTACGTATAGCTACAAAAACTGTTTATATAAATTAAAATAAAAATAACCAGCGTAATTAAAACTATAAGACTACGTATTAAGTACAATATAAAATAACAATTATGTAAATAAAAAGCAAACACTTATCGTTTTTTTCAGAGCCTGTAACTCGCAGCTGTATTTTCTAAAGAGAGTCAGCGCCCTCCAAAACCCATATATAATTATGCTTTGATTTGATTTGATTTGATTTTTTATGGCGCATTGGCAGCTAAAGCGTATAATTATGACTTGTGCATTTCATCTTTAAATAAACTTTACACTTTTTGATGTGTAAAATACATCAAGTACACCAGCAAATGGATTAATTTAAATGTAACTATCAGACTATTATTACCAAATTAGTTTTAAAAATTCTGAGTATTGTAATAATTAGATAGTTATTGTTAACTGCTCCACTAGTTTATCTGCTACCATAAAGCAGTTACAATGAAGTTAACACCTCTGACTATGGTAGCTGTATGGAGTATAAAAGGAAATTTATTTGCTGGTCTAGGCGCCTCCATAGCCAGGTGGGCAGGAGCAGCAATGCGTAGCACATGCTTCTTGATTAGACCAGGATTCGAGCCCGTGACCACCAAATATGGAGGATGCGGAAAGGTTAGAGAATGACCACCGCACATCTCCGGAGCAATATGACCTTAGTTGCTAATGTTCCTAAAAAAAAAAAAAAAAAAAAAAATTTGCTGGTCTGGTTTAAAAAATTTAAAGGTTATTTACACTGAAAGGACAGAATTCATGGAATGTGGTTCCTGGGCAACACAATGTTGTCACCCCTCTCGCTAGTGGACAAACCTACCGCTTGGCAGATATATAGGTACGCTGCATTCATGTAGACGGTAATTCGATATCAGTATGGATAAATGTGAGTTAACCGACTTTGAAAGAAGGATGATAGTGGGTGCCTGAAGCATGGGTCACTCTATTGCAGAGGTGGTACAGAAATTGCACTATCCCCATTCAACAGTATCAAGAGTGTATCAGGAATACGCCATTTCCAAAATAACACCCCATCATGGACAGTGGCATGGGTGGAGAAAGGTGGTGGATGAACGTGGCCGTCAACGTCTTTCTCACATTGTTTCAGCCAACCAGAAAGCGACAGTGACACAAATCACCACCAACTTCAACGAGGGAGGTGCCAGAAGCATCTCCATCAAGACATCATTAGTTGCAATAGGTTATGGGAGAGCCGCCGACCCGTCAGAGTCCCATTGCTAACACCATGACCCAGGACTCTACGCCTCAACTGGGCAAAAGAACGTCGGCACTGGACCTTGGATGATTGGAGATGGGTCTCCTGGTCCGATGAGTCCAGTTTCCAGTTATTTCGAAGGGACGGGATGGTGTGTATCTGGTGGAAATCGCATGAAGCTATGCACACATCATGTCAACGTGGAACTGTTCGGGCAGTAATGGTCTGGGGAGTGTTCAACTGGCACACAATGGGACCTCTGTTTCCCAAACTTTTTTAGTCACGGAACACTTTTCATCTCACAATATATTTGCAGAACACTTTTCATCCCACAATATATTTGCAGAACACATATTTAGCTAGATCCAAAGAACTGTTTGCTAATATTTTATTATGTATGATGCACTGTGCATCAGGAGCATCTTTATTTCCAACACATGTAAACCCAAAATGCAAATAACTGTCATCATACTTTCGTTTTGTTTTTTTTTTAGTAGGTTACTGTTTTTTCACTTCAGATTTTTGAAGAACAAAAGGCTGCAATTGTTCATCCTCACTATGAAGCAAACACTGTGTTCATTTTCATCGACTACAGTTGCAATACTAGAAGTACTTGCTTCTCGTTTTAAAGTTCCATTTTTCAACTACATATCCATGGTCATTTATTTTACTAATAATATTTCGAAAATTCTGATAATTATCAAAAAAAATTTATTCAAGGAAGTGAGTTTAGTTATGATATTGATTCGCTTCCCCCTCTACTTCAACCTGTGTACTCCAGGCTAAATCGCATATGAATGGCATACTAGATCATATGGCATACTACATTGCTACTTTTTCATAGATGTCATTACTACACATACTTCTCTATGCAAAAGCCCACCAAAATAAAGTGTTCCGCAGTCTATTTGATTATTAGTCTATGCCAGTATATTAATAACCAAAAAAAAATTTATGTTAAAAATTAAATGATACAAAGTGATGTACACTACAAATATGCAAAATTTATTTATTTTATTTATATTTTTAATTATTAATTACAATTTTTCACGGAACACAACAGAAATTCGTTTACTGTGGATTCAATTAAGGGACTAATGCTTACAAAATTCAATTTCAGTGACATGCTGTGTATCTATTTCCATTCATATGTTCCAACAGCCTGTTCCAAAAACAGATTTACAGAGAAAAATTGCATTAGTGGAAAAATATTAAAGAAATGCAGAGAACAGCAAATGAATTACGCTGAGGGGGAAAAAAAAAAAAAAAGTTTTTTTTTCATCTATACCAAAATTAAATTTTGTGTCATTTTTTACGAATTAAGCAATCCACATAAGTATGGTAAGTAAAGTACTACATATCGGAAACAGCAACCCCAGAGCAACGTATCAACTCTGTGGTACTACACTGACAGTGGTAGAGAATGAAAAGGGTGGTTGTGCAGGCAGATATGAAGTTCTCTGAGCAGTGTATACGGGCTACAAGAGTAGCTCATGGTGTATTGTCAATGATATACAGGAATTTTTCCAGCAGGGATAAGGAGGTGATTATTCCCTTGTATAAGGCAATCGTCAGGCCACACTAGAGTACTGTATACAGGTCTGGAGGCCTCATTTCAAGAAGGATGTAGAGCTGCTGGAACGAGTACAGAGAAGGGCAACAAGATTGCTGAATGGAACAAAGGGGTGCTCTTACGAAGAAAAGCTTAAGTTTTGCAAATTACAGAGTCTGGAGACTAGACACCAGCGAGGTGATCTGATAGAGGTGTATAAAGCACTGAATGGTTTGAGCATGCTCAATGCTGATGGGATTCTTCCCCTCGCTCAGAATAATCACCTGAGAGGGCATAAATTCAAATTGAGGAAAGACAGATGTAGGATAGACGTACGGAAATTTGCCTTTAGCCAGCGGGTAGTTGGTTGGTGGAAGAGACTTCCATCCCTTGTCGTGGAAGTTGATAGCCTAAATAAATTTAAGGCTCAGCTGGACAGGTATTTCAAACGAACAGAGGGGTGAAGTGGAAGTGGTTTTTTTTTTTTTTTTTTTTGGCTGATGCTGCATAAGCTTGCTTTCTTGCATCATATGCCTCTACTAATGCTAAAGTGTGAATTCCGTTAATTTAAGGGAATTGGGTTATTCAATTAAAATATTTAACATGTTATTACTTTGCCAATGACCGTGTTATTACCCTATTATCATAATAAACTGTTATTAAAGGCATGGGCATTTTTGAAAAGACTAAGAAAATATAAGGTGTTTTGGTACAATAGGGAAAGGTGTCCTCAAAAGTCCCGATTTTTCTGACCAAATATCCTCATTTTTAAGGTTAGAGAGGAGGCAGCCCTATATATAAGGAATACCAAATATCCAGGATATATCACAGTGATTAATGACCTAAAATGTGCACATTTCTGCTGCTTCCCAGACAACAATTTCGGACCTAATCATCACAGCATCAATGGAAAGAAAGGCATTTGAAGAAGGAAATCCTCAGAAACTCAACCAATTTAAAGGCTCATATTCATACTTTGTTAGGAAAAGCAATTTTCATCATATTTGTGATATGCTTATGCTAAGAGAACTTAGAAGTAAAGGTAATTCCTAATATAGATATGTGATTATGTCTATAAAACTGAGTATCACAAGAAGAGAAGACTTTTTTTTTTGCAAGAAACAAGAGAGAACTGAGTTTTAGTTAACCAAGTTAACTAAAACCAAGTAGTTAACCAAGTTTTCTTTGCCCCACTGAAGAATCACCTGGAAATTGGCATTTCCAGTTCTCAGGCACCTGGCAGTATAACATTTCTGCAGAAATGATGAATGGCAGTTTGGCTCAGTGGAACAAGATTTTCATACGTGATAAAAACTATTTGCTCTTGACTTTTGAGCAGTCTTCTTTACACCACTCCAAATGCACAATGATTTCCAGCCAAGAGCAACACATCACTATAGTCATCCCTTACATTCCATATTCATTGGCTGTAGCTAGCCATCAATTCATCTTATTCTGAAAACTAAAATTTTGATTGGGGGGTTGCAAATTTCATGATATATCAGAGACATCTTGCTTACACAAAAACAAGAGCTGCAGAAATGCTGGGCTTGATCAATCAAGGCAGACTACCTACCACTTCACAACACCAATCGAAGTTTGTTCCAACAATCAATTACTTTCTGGATGAAAGCATTTTTAGAAATACTGAAACACTCCTTTGCCAAATTAATGTCCACTTGCGTCATCCAAGAAAGAGTAAAGATGACATTTGTGCTGGCTCCAACATATAAGGCCGCCGTAGCCGAGTGGTCACCTGCAGGTGCATAAGTAAACGTGCCTTGAGTAACCCGGGTTCAAGCCTGACTGCTGAATACGGTGCTGTTTCTTGTATTCTCTCTCTACCTTGTGAACTCCTCTGACTGTGTGGTCATCCTGGAGTATAAACAGAAAATTTATTTATTATATCTATCCATCCTAAAATGAAGCTTTCAGACCTGTGCTGAATACACAAGAAATGACCACTGCCTTATACAAAGGGCTAATCACCTCTCTGTCACTGCTGGCAAAATTCCTGTATCTCATTGACAGAATCCAAAGAGCTGGTTCTAGCAACCTATCTGCACTGCTCAGTAAACCCCATATCAGCATTACCCTTAGGTCCTTTTTTATTTTACACTACCCCTTAACAAATCCATTCTGTGTTGCAATATACATGCATTCCTGATCTTACATTATTTCTTTCTTTTAACAACTGAGTTCATTATTTTCTGTAGGGACAAAAGACATGCATACTGGTCTACAATTACTCATGCCATCCTTTGAAAATAGTGGAATCATTTACATACCTCCAGTCTGTAGAGATATCTCCCGAATCCAAGGATGCTCACATAATTATGGCTAAAGGCTCTTTTGTGGCTTTTAATAATACCAGATATATTCCATTGGTCTCCAGTGTCTCATTTACTTTTAACTCCAAAAATATCTTTTCCAGCTTCATTTCGTTTACCATGAAATCATTTAGCTCCCAGTTACAATCAATGACAGAAGGTATACTGCTGTTATCTCCACCCCTAAAAGTTCACACATGAATGTAGATGCAAAATGTTCATTCATTCTGTCAAAAACCTGTACAGGATCATTAACAGTTGTGCCATTCATATCCAGTGGAACGATGTGGTTATCCTTTTGGTATTAACATAAGCAAATTTAAATAGTAACAAAGAATTCTTTGAATCGTTAACAAAAGAAAATGGATGCAAAAATAATTTGACATCATATAACTGGATTTCACAAAAACGTTTGATACTGTTGCACATAAAAGATTGCATTACAAATTAGGGGACTGAATTAAGGGCAACTTATTGCTATGGATAGAGGGATGGTTAAATGGGAGAAGACAGAGTGGTTATCAAACGACACTGCTCTACATTGACTGATGTTATCAGTTATAATCTTCGGCAAAGGATGCAAAGAAAAACAGCAAAGAGTTCTTTATTTATGTAAACTCTAGAAGGAAGGGGATGAATCAGATTGGTCAACTGGATATTGATGGTTCAACTGTTGATGATCCTGCTCAGGTAGCTAACAAACTAAATTAATATTTTGCATCTACATTCACACATCAAGAGTTATTTGGGGAGGGGAATGCCAGAGGTAAACTCTGGCAGTGAGCTAGATGATTTTGTGGTCGGAGAAATTGTTGAAAATAAACATAAGAAAGGCACCTGGGGTGGATGGGATCTATCCAGTTATATCAAAGGGGGCAGAAAAGGAAGTAAGCAAACCCTTAGCCATAATTATGAGAGCTTCCTTGGACTCAGGGGAGGTACCCATGGACTGGATATGTGCAAATGTGACCACGAGCTGCAAGAGTAGCTCATGGCGTCTTGTCAATGATATACAGGAATTTTTCTAGCAGGGATAAGGAGGTGATTATTCCCTTGTATAAGGCAATGGTTAGGCCACATCTTGAATACTGTATACAGGTCTGGAGGCCTCATTTCAAGAAGGATGTAGAGCTGCTGGAACGGGTACAGAGAAGGGCAACAAGATTAGTAAATGGAACAAAGGGTTGCTCTTACGAAGAAAGGCTTAAGTTTTGCAAATTACAGAGTCTGGAGACTAGGCACCGGCGAGGTGATCTGATAGAGGTGTATAAGGCTTTGAATGGTTTAAGCATGCTCAAATCCAATGGGATTCTTCATCTTGCTCAGAATAATCAGCTCAGAGGGCATAAATTCAAATTGAGGAAGGACGGATGTCGGATGGATGTGCGGAAATTTGCCTTTGGCCAGCAGGCGGTTGGTTGGTGGAACCGACTTCCATCACTTGTTGTTGAAGTTGATAGCCTAAACAAATTTAAGGCTCAACTGGACAGGTATTTCGAGCGAACGGAGGGGTGAAATGGGAATGGTGTGTTTTTTTTTTTTTTTTTGGCTGATGCTGAATAAGCTTGCTTTCTTGCATCATATGCCTCTACTAATGCTAAACAATTCACAAAGGAGGATCAAAGGCAACACAAGTAATTACAGACCTAGACAAGACTTCAGTTATAGCTCGGACACTGCATGGCTTTGTTAAGGGGAAGTCTTGTCTGACCAATTTGATTGGATACTATGCTGTGGTCACAAAGGAACTGGACGCAGTGGTCACAAAGGAACTGGACGCAGGGAATAACTTTGATATCATATACAGGGTTGTTAAAATTAAAGTATCCCTAAGTAGAGGGCTCTGGAGTGAGCTCTAAGGCTCGTACTGAGGAGAAATTTGGAAAACAGATACAGGTACAATAATGAATGAACTCCCCATTTATCAGAAAAAACAAATTTGTTACAAAATTTGTTACTATATGGTGCTGTGGCAATACAACTCACTTGAACAGCACTACAATTGTTCAATGTGTCCTCCATTTTGGTCAACAACAGTTTCCATTCGAAGAACAGCATTTTCTACAGCAGAACGTGACATGTCCCAGATATTTCCCAGTTTCCCAGATATTGACTGGAATTTGGGGGCTGGTTACTCACACACTAGCAAGGCTTTTGTGGATTTATTGGATGATTGTTTTCTACATCAGCATGTTCGGGAGGCAACAAGAGGGAGTAATACTCTTGATTTGATTATCAGCAGTGATTCTTCATGCATTAAGAATCTGCAGATAAATGAACCACTAGGTGGCAGTGATCACAGTGTGCTGAAGTGGGATTTACTCAAAGAGGTAACTACCATTAGGGGTAAAGGGAAGGGTTATTGCTTCCGTAAAGGCGACTACGATGGACTGAGACAGTATTTAAATTCTATACAGTGGGACCAACTGATGATGTTACCAACAGCAAATTCAAAATGGGAAGCATTCAAAGAACTTAGCTTGGAAGCTACTAGGCTTTACATACCAACTAAGAAATATTGTTCAAGGTTTAGGCCAAAATGGATGTCAGATGAACTAATGAGGCATATGGCAGAGAAGAAAAATGCATGGGATACATACAAATTAACACATGACACAGAAGCCTATGATAGATACAAGTTGATATGCAACCAAGTTACAAAGGAGGCTAGGCAGGCGAAGGCAGATTACGAGAAATCCTTGGCAAGGGATGCAAAGGAAAACAGCAAAGAGTTCTTTACTTATGTAAACTCTAGAATGAAGGGGATGAATCAGATTGGTCCACTTGATATTGATGGGTCTAGTGTTGATGATCCTGCTCAGGTAGCTAACAAACTAAATGAATATTTTGCATCGACATTCACACATGACGAGTTATTCAGCGAGGGGAATGCCAGAGGTGTATTCAACTCTAGCAGTAAGCTACAGAATCTTGAAATAACTGGGAGTAAAGTGGAGGAGAAACTGTTGAAGATAAACACAAGAAAGGCACCCGGGGTGCATGGGATCTATCCAGTTATATTAAAGGAGGCAGCAAAGGAAGTAAGCAAACCCTTAGCCATAATTATGAGAGCTTCCTTGGACTCAGGGGAGGTACCCATAGACTGGAAATGTGCAAATGTGACCCCAATTCACAAAGGAGGATCAAAGGCTGACACAAGTAATTATAGACCTGTGAGCTTAACTTCTGTTGCAGGAAAATTAATGGAGGCACTGGTTAAAGAAGCACTGCAGGATCATTTAGACAAGACTTCAGTTATAGCTCAGACACAGCATGGTTTTGTTAAGGGGAAGTCTTGCCTGACCAACTTGATTGGATACTATGATGCAGTCACAAAAGAACTGGATGCAGGGAATAACTTTGATATTATATACTTGGATCTTAGAAAGGCTTTTGATACTGTTGCACATGGAAGACTGCTACACAAATTGGAGCAGAGTGACATTGGAGGCAAATTGCTGCTATGGATAAAGGGGTGGTTGAGGGGGAGAAGACAGAGAGTGGTAATCAATGGACACTGCTCATCGTGGACTGATGTTATTAGTGGAGTCCCTCAGGGCTCAGTGTTGGGTCCATTATTGTTTTCTGTATTTATAAATGATATTGATGATGGTATATCAAGCTTAATGTCCAAGTTTGCAGACGATACAAAGGTTGGCAGAGTTGTCAAGGACACTACTGACACTATGCTGCTGCAACAGGATCTGGAAAGGTTGAGCAGATGGGCTGAGAGGTGGCAAATGAAGTTTAACATTGACAAATGTAAAGTACTACACATGGGAAACAGCAACCCCAGAGCAACGTATCAACTCTGTGGTACTACACTGACAGTGGTAGAGAATGAAAGGGACTTGGGGGTGGTTGTGCAGGCAGATATGAAGTTCTCTGAGCAGTGCAGATGGGCTGCAAGAGTAGTTCATGGAGTATTGTCAATGATATACAGGAATTTTTCCAGCAGGGATAAGGAGGTGATTATTCCATTGTATAAGGCGATGGTCAGGCCACACCTAGAGTACTGTATACAGGTCTGGAGGCCTCATTTCAAGAAGGATGTAGAGCTGCTGGAATGAGTACAGAGAAGGGCAACAAGATTAGTGAATGGAACAAAGGGGTGCTCTTACGAAGAAAGGCTTAAGTTTTGCAAATTGCAGTGTCTGGAGACTAGGCACCAGCGAGGTGATCTGATAGAGGTGTATAAAGCCTTGAATGGTTCAAGCATGCTCAATGCTGATGGGATTCTTCCTCTAGCTCAGAAAAATCACCTGAGAGGGCATAAATTCCAATTGAGGAAAGACAGATGTAGGATAGACGTGCGGAAATTTGCCTTTAGCCAGCGGGTGGTTGGTTGGTGGAACAGACTTCCATCCCTTGTGGTGGAGGTTGATAGCCTAAATAAGTTTAAGGCTCAGCTGGACAGGTATTTTGAACGAACAGAGGGGTGAAATGGAAGTGGGTTTTTTTTTTTTTTTTTTTGGCTGATGCTGCATAAGCTTGCTTTCTTGCATCAAATGCCTCTACTAATGCTAATGTCAACTGGAATAGACAGCACATAACATCTAATCCTGTCCTTGAGATCTGCCAGAGTTTGACATCTTTCCCAATTCACCTGATTCTTCAAAAATCACACAACCAGAAGTTGCATGAGGTGAGGTCCGGTGATCGGGGCGGCCAAGATGTCTGGAAACAGCGGCTGATGACCCATTCGTCTGTAAAGTGTTGCCTTAGCAATCTTTGGACACAGCGGTGGATGTGGGGTGGGTGGCGCACCATCTTGCATGAATATGGTATCCTGAAGGCACCCACGTTGTTGCAGCTCTGGTATTGTGAAATTTGCCAACATTTCATAATATTGCTGTCCAGTGACGGAACAGGTGTGGGGTCCAGTTGGTGTTACCTGTTCAAAAAAATATGGCCCAATCACGAATGTGGCCGTAAATCCACACCACACTGTCACTTTTGGAGAATGCAACAGGACCTCTTGGATAACTCAAGGGTTTTCCGTTGCCCAAATGCAACAGTTGTGCATATTCACTAGTCCATTTAAGCAGAAGTGGGCTTCATCACTCCAAAGGATGTTCCATGGCCAAGTGATAGCCACTCTCATTCGTGCCAGAAATTGAAGTGTGTATGTGAAACGAATATCTGCATCGCCATGCTTTAGCTGCTGTAGCATGTGCCATCTTGTAAGGATAGTACCGCAACAACTGACGCATTACTAGCCTTACAGTGGAATACGGCACGTCCGCTTCACAAGAAACAACTGGAACATTTGCACTACCACATGGAGATTGACTTGATAAATCCATGACAGCCATAGCCACATCTTCAACATGAGAGGAGTCCACTCGTTTTCGACCTCTACCTGGTTGAACACCAAGATGTCCTGTCGCTTCAAATTTCGCAATCATTCTGCGGACAGCACAAACATTCATAGGTCCACCTGTACCTTATGTGCTTCTGACGCCAAAATTCTCTGATAGCAGCAGCTGCATTGTTGCTTTTCTGATAGTACAGCTTCACTAATAGCACCTTTTCCTGCAAAGTTGTTGGCATTGCTGCTGTAGTGCAGGCAAACATCTACTGTATGATTTTGAAGAGACTGCTTTGCTTTTATACAGTAGTCAGTTTTTCGTATAACACGTGTTTACACTACACGAATTCGATCATACACGACTTATAAATAGGGGAACATTATCGTATATAACATGAACTGAATTCGCTTATGCACGATTCGCCTATGTGTTTACAAGACATGGCAGTCGAACACTGAATAACCCCAACTGAATGCAACACAATAGAAATGAAGAGAAGATTCTGAAAATGTATTTATATTTTTTTAAATCAGTGAAGGGGAAACACATTTCACCATAATAAGGTAAAAACCCACACAATTCCAGCTATCGGTATTATCAAAAATACCATTAGATCGAGTTTACTACCAGTTTATAACAGATTCCGCTAGCAGAAACGCAACTGGAAATTGTTTTTATTGTTTTATGGTAGTAACCCCAGAAATGTACTTTAGTAAAATGTGAGGTTTAATAGTGTATCTCTGCCTTTACGGTGTTGTTTATTCAATTACTACACACGCACAGCTTTGTTTATGTGTATCAAGCATGCCTCCTCATTTTGTAATTGTGCTTTATTCCCTAAAGATGAGTAAAATACTTAAAAGGTGTGAAAAGGAAGCGTTCTGGTGAAGACACTACAGATTCAGAGAAAAAAAGAAAAGCAATATCGATAAACAGAGACGAACTGGGTCAAAAATTCTTACCCGGGAAAATTTGTAGTGGCCTCATACTATAGTTTATGGCCAAAATCACACTGGCCTCCAGCCCACCGAGGTTTCCCCAGTAAGGCTTATGGCCAGTCTGTCTCTGTCGATAGAGAAAAAATATGAAATTGTGAAATGCTCTGCACAAAATTAAAGACCATGTGATATTGCACGTGCTACAAGGCTAAATGAGGCAACGCCGAGAATTAGAAAGAATGCAGAGAAAATAAAAACAACTTTCATAGCAGGAACAACTCAAAGTTAATTAAAATCCATTAGATCAAGACACAAAGAATTGGAAGAGATGGAACGGCTGTCATCTGTATAGAAAATCAAACAAAAAACAAGTTTGCTTACGATAGAAGCAAAACCATTAGCAATATTTTATTACGTAATAGTTGTAATAAAATACGTAAGTAATGTTTTGGTTACAAATGTGTGTTCAATCTTGGGTGGTCGGCACCTAACCCAATTTTTCCCATAGGGCCTGTTGTTTATATTGCACGATTTTGCATTGCACGAGGGTTTCCTAGGAATACAACTATCGTGCTATACGAGGACTGACTGTACAGTAGAGCTGAGTAGTGGCACTGTGGCAAAAACTCATGATTATGCAAATAATGTTGTTATTTGCATATTCATAACTAAATAATTATGTGCCATACAGTGACAAATTTTGTAACTAATTTTTCCCCCAATAAATAGCAAGCGCATTCTTTATTGTACCTGTTGTAAATTTCTCTTCAGTACGAGCCTTAGAACTAGCTCCAGAGCCCTCTACATAGGGATACTTTAATTTTAACAACCCTGTATTTGGATGTCAGAAAGGCTTTTGATACTATTGCACATGGAAGACTGCTACACAAATTGGAACAGTGTGGCATTGGAGGCAAATTGCAGATATGGATAAAGGGATGGTTGAGTGGGAGAAGACAGAGTGGTAATCAAGGGGCACTGCTCTTCTTGGACTAATGTTATTAGTGGAGTCCCTCAGGGTTCAGCGTTGGGTCCATTGTTGTTTTCTGTATTTATTAATGACATTGATAATGGTATATCAGGCTTAATGTCCAAGTTTGCAGAGGATACAAATGTTGGCAGGGTTAGTAATGATACTAATGACAGTGTGCTGCTGCAACAGGATCTAGAAAAGGTGAGCAGATGGGCTGAGAGGTGGCAACCAGTGGTATTCGGGCCGGAACAATGTTCCGGTACGTTTTCCTAAATGCCATAATAGAAAATCATTAAATTTATACACATGAAACAATGGCATAATCATAGGGGAGGAGGGAGAAATAATATCTATTTTATCCATTGCTACTAAAAATATATATTAATAGTAATCTTTAAAACTAATAGACTTCTTTAAAAATTTATTTAAAAACAAAAATATAAATTTCACAATGAAACTTGAACGTTTCTTACTAAAGTACAATGTGTTAGATCCAACGAATGAGATATACTGTGATGTGTGCGAATGCTGTATTTTGATTTGGCATGAGCTGATGCTAGAACTGGAATTTATTTATTACTGTTTCTTCTAAATTTTTACAGGATTAAATATATAAATTTAAATTTATGTAATTTCAGTATTTAAAAATTAAAAGAAGAAAGTTTCATTAAATACAAAATGAGTGAAAAACATAAGCAAACAACATTAAATAGATTTCTTGATAAAAAACTGAAATCTGTGCAAGAAAATATACAAACGTGTGGAAATGATAACAACATAACCTCTTCTTTTCGATCAAGATCTAAAGATGAGAGAAACAGTGATACAGAATTAATATTTAATTGGCCTCACGTTTGGAATACTGACATGTGGACTGAGAAGAAAAAAGCATATCCTTGGCTTACATGCAATGCCAGAAAATTAAGATGTTTGATTTGTGCTGCTGTAAAAAAATTAGGGCCGTCTAAAACACAGGGAGTTAGCATTTCAAAGGAATGGAGTTTGGTAGTGATATCATCTTATGGCAGAGATAGAAGTGCACAATTGACATCTTTGCATAAGAAAAGTTATGAAGATTCAAAAAGTATTTCACATATACAGGCTGAAAAAAATCTTGCAAGCTGAAAATGAACAACATTTAGAAGCTGTAATTGATCAAATGAATGGCTCCGAAATTTCTAACACCTGTAGGGTTTTTAGAACTGTACATCATATTGCGAAGCATGATCGATCATATTCTGACCATTTTGAGTTGTTACAACTTCAAGAATTGAATGGCACTGTTATTGCTCACGGTTTATGTTCAAGATTAAGTGCTACTAATATAATAGAGCATGTCGCAGAGCAAATGAAATTAAAATTGTGCCAACAAATTGTGGCCATATGTAGAAACTTATCTATTCTCATTGATGAGTCTACCACTCTAAGCAAGAAATCTACTCTGATTATTTATTTAAAATGTGAAACCAATAAAATGAAAGATCCACATTTGTTTCTTGACTTAATCGAATTGCCAGATCAAACAGCTTTCACAATAACAGAGTATCTCTTAAAATGTCTGGAAAAATACAGATTTGACGACAATTATTTAAAACACTATTTAATTTCTTTTATGTTGGGCAGAAAATCTGGAGTTGGAAATAAATTATTGGAAAAATATCCAAATCTGATCATACGGCATTGTTTAAATCATCGGTTTGAGTTATCAGTTAGAGATGCAATATCAGAAGTTCATGGAATTAACCATTTTCAAATATTTATGGACAAGCTGTAGTACACTTTGTACAGTCAATCTCCAAAAAACCAGAGAGAAATAGAAGCATGCACTACCAGCATCAGAGAAGAAATTAAAAGGTTTGGACGGGTATTTAATGTAAGGTGGGTGGCCAGCTCCTTTAGGATCGTATCAGCAGTTTGGCAAAATTTTGCATCTTTATGCTATCGTTTTGAAAATGCCAGTAAAGATAACAACCGAAACAAAACTGAACAATCCAGGTTCAACGGATTATATAAACGAATTTCATTCAAACAGTTTGTTCTAAATTTAGCCCTGATGTCCGATGTATTGCTTGAGCTATCAATTCTTTCAGAGTCATTACAAAAAAGAGATACGACAATAGTATATGCAGACAAATTGATTTGTCATACAATTCATTACTTGGAATTTTTAAAAGATCCTCAAAAAGGAAAAAAGTTGTTAGATGCCTCAGATGCTATTAAAAAAAATGGCAATTATTTTCAGTAACATTAACAGACAATAACTAAGTAACATTAATTCATAGAAATCAATTTCTAAACAGTATTAGACTATGTATATTTTAGTGAACTTGCTCATTTATACATAGCCAATTACAGATTAGCAAATTTGCAATAGCGGCATCGTTTAAGTTACATCTCATATTACGAATACTTTCACAACAAGTTGCCATGACATTGCACTACTTCGAATAAGTAACGCTTCACCCAAAGGAGAAGACTGTTGTTACTTATTCTCAGCGGATACCACCACCCAGACGGCACCGTTTCAGGGCTATTTGGCCCTTCTTTGCAGCTTGAGGCATAAGCCTTTAATGCATTAGAGTCCTAACTTATATCATACACCATCAAGCATCTCTCATATTGTGGAGATATACTTCACAACTGTTTTGTCATCATTACATCACTTGGGTACCTACCCACCCATTGAAGAAGGGCCAAATAGCCCTGAAACAGTGCCATCTGGGTGGTGGTAGTATCCACTGAGAATAAATAACAACAGTCTTCTCCTTCGGGTGAAGCGTTACTTATTCAAAGTAGTGCAATGTCATGGCAACTCGTCGTGAAGGTATTCACAATATGAGATGTAACTTAAACAATGCCGCTATTGCAAATTTGCTAATCTATAATTGGCTGTGTATAAAATGATGCAAGTGCACTAAAATATACATAGCCTAACTCTTTCGCAGCTTGAGGCATAAGCCCTTAATACATTAGAGTAAACAGTATTATTAATAATATGAAGCATAGGCTGAGCATTAGTACAGAATCTACTGAATTTGATGGAAGAATTTCAACTTCAGACATTATAAAAGAGTTGCGAATACTTGAACCAAGCGAATGGCCATGTGAAATTGATCTTGGATTTGGAGAAAATGAAATAGAATCTCTCTGTAAACATTTTAACTTATCTTTCACAAAATGTTTGAATGCCTACAGGGATTATTTAGCTAATGGTGGTTGTAGCATGCCCACAGATTTGGAACATTAAAAACTTATTCCAAAATTATAGCTTGCAGTTCTTCTGAATGTGAGCATGGCTTCAGCAGTATGAATTTAATATTAAATAAGAAAAAATCCCGTATTCTTGTCAGACATGCGGCAAGTTTGTTGTTTATTAAACTACACAGTCCACCATTAGAATTATGGAATCCAAATTTTTCTGTCTGAGCTTAGTTGCGGTCTCATCGTTCTGTTGACCAACAAACAAAAAGGGCAGTCACAAAATAAGTAATCGTTCCTGTATGGAAATTTCTATGATTCTTTTAAACAGTATTTTTTATATTATTTTGGAGTTTTTGTTTTCGTTTTTTACTTTTCTGATTTTTTTAAATTTTTTGTCTTTATTTTTTACTTTTGAAATTTTTATTTAATAGTTAAAAATAGATACTGAACAAATAATCTAATTTTTGTTTATTTATTTATTTTTGCAAATAAAAAAGCATAGTTAACTATTTTCAGTTAATCAAAGAACGTTCCGGTACTATTTTTTTTTAGCAATACACCTCTGGTGGTAATTGAAGTTTAACATTGACAAATGTAAAGTACTGCATATGGGAAGCAGTAACCCCAGAGTAATGTATCAACTGTGTGGTACTACACTGACAGTGGTAGAGAATGAAAAGGACCTGGGAATAATTATGCACACAGATATGAAGTTTTCTGAGCAGTGCAATTTGGTATACAAGGGTAGCTTGTGGTGTCGTGTCAATGATATACAGGAATTTTTCTAGCAGGGATAAGGAGGTGATTATCCCCTTGTATAAGGCAATGGTCAAGCCACACCTTGAGTACTGTATAGAGGTCAGGAGACCTCATTTTAGGAAGGATGTAGAGCTGCTGGAGCGAGTGCAGGGAAGGGCAACAAGATTAGCGAATGGAACAAAGGGTTGTACTTATGAAGAAAGGCTTAAAGTTTTGTAAATTACGGTGTCTGTAGACTAAGCATCTGTGAGGTGATCTGATTGAGGTGTATAAAGCCTTAAATGGTTTGAGCATGCTCAATGCTGATGGGATTCTTCCTCTTGCTCAGAATAATTGCTTGAGAGGGCATAAATTCAAATTGAGGAAAGACAGTTATAGGACAGATGTGCAGAAGTTTGCCTTTTAGCCAGCGGGTGGTTGAGTGCTGGAATAAACTTCCATCTGTCGTAGAAGTTGATAGCTTAAACAGATTCAAGGCAGAACTAGACAAACATTTGGAGCCAGTAGCATAGCTACCCTTTTTCGGGCCTGGAGGCAAAGAACCTGTTCAGGCCCCTACTTAATTAATGAAAATTGCAAAAGGAGACAGCCAAAGATGCCGGGCCCAGGCCCGGAGGCAATTGGTTTGCCTGCCTACATAGTAGCTACGCCACTGTTTGGAGCGAGTGGATGGGTGAAATGAGAAGCACGCGTGTTTTTCAGGCTGATGCTATATAAATTTAAAAAAACAATTTTTGTTAAAATTGTTTTTTTAAATTTGTTATTAAAATATTCTACATTTTAAATAAAAAGTACCTTATTTTTTAAATTTAGTGTGTTTATGGCTAGTGTTATATTTTTCAGTTAAAAAATAACACTAGCCGATATTAAATTTTTTCAATGTTTGTTGCACAAATTATCATTAAATCAATATAATGCATTAAATTATGCAATTAATTTTTGCTCTGGATTGCTTAAGTCACATTTATAAATAACAGAAAATTTTATAATATTGCATAGTATTACACTTTCCCACCTGGCTACTTCATAAGGCTCACATCTGGTGAGTGTGAGCTTAGCAAACCCAGGATCCTGGGCTGGATATCACCATTCTTCTTTCTTGGTGATTCCGTTCTACTTCTGATGCACACACGCACACAATTTTTTTTTTTTTTTTTTTTGTTCGGTGCAGCATAAGCCTCTGGATTCCTTACACCATATGGCTAATAATAATAATAATGGCATCTGGCTGGCAAAATTTCCTGGGGAGAACACTACACAATCTATGCTGCAACCATCCTTCCTCAATTTGAACTTATGCCCCCTCACATGTAGTAAAAGAAAGGATTCCATTGAGCAGCCTGTCCATTGGTACTGACCTTAATCAATTCAAAGCCAACTCAAACAGATCTCCTCATAGGTGCGTACTCTACAAGTATTGCAATTTTTAGAACTGAAGCCTTTCCTTCTTGCCCCCCCCCTCACTAATTTTTTACTCGTCTCTGCAACCACTCCAACAGATCAACTCCTGTCCTAAAATAAGGGTTCCAAACAGCTCTCAAGAAGTGGCCTAATCATTGCCTTATACCAGAGGTGCCCAAACTTTCTCAGTTCACGGCACCCTTAGTGTCTCAGTAATTTTTTCACAGCGACCCCTAGGCCAAAAGAAATACCAAACAGTTCGGTTTATTAAGTAGTTAGATCCAAACAACTTAACAAGTAATGTTTAAACTGAACTACCTCGAGCTAGTAGTTCACACAGTGTCCGACAGATGTCGAGCAGCGCTGTGTTTCCCTCAAAAATTTAAAATATCCCGCAGTGCACAGTTTGGGAACCACTGCCTTATATAATGGAATAATCACCTTCTTATCCCTGATTAAAAAATTCCTGTATATCATTTAACAAAACTCCATGGCTGTCCTGGCAGCCTGTCTGCACTACTCAGAGAACTTCATATCTGACTGCACAAAATTACCGCCAGATCTTTTCCATTCTCCACTGCCCTGAGTTTGTAGATAATTTTGGGATTACGGCTACCACATGCAGTAATATCTTGCCATTATCAATATTAAACTTCAATTGCTACTTTTCAGGCCATCTTCCTAATTTGTCTAGATTCTGTTACAATAGTATACCCTTATTACCATGATTAAATACCCTGTCAACCTATGTATCATTTTCAAACTTAGACATTAAGCCTGATATACCTTCATCAATATCATTAATAAATAGAGAAAACAATAGGTCCAGCACCGACCCTAGGGGACTACTAATATCATTAGTTCAAAAACAGCTGTGCCCACTGATAACCACTCTGCCTTCTCCAGCTCAACCATCCCTTTATCTATGGCAACTGCCCTTAATGGGTAATATCAAAAGCTTTTCTGATATCTAAGTATATGACATAGAAATTATTTTCTGCATTCAGTGCCTTTATTATTGCATAATAGTATCCAATCAGATTTGTCAGATAGGATTGTTCCTTAAAAAAAAAAAAAAAAAAAACCACACTGCAGTATAACTGCATTCCTGTCTATATGATCCTGCATTACTTCTTTAACTGGTGATGCCATTATAGTTTTTATTTTCTCTGGAACAGAAGTCAAGCTAATAGGTTAGTAATTAGCTGTGTCACTCTTCCTCTTTTGAAAACTAGGGATATATTTGCATATCTCCAGTCAGAGACCTCCCCTGAATTCAAGGATTCGCTCAATCATGGCTAAAGGTTTGTTCACCTTTTTTGCAGCCTCCCTTAATATACTTGGAAACATCCCATCCACCCTGGGTGCCTTTTTTATGTTTAGCTTCAAAAATTTCTCTTCCACTTTCATACTGTAATACTGCTGTTTCACATGCTTGAATCCAAGTGTATCCCCTGTTAACAAGTGATACTATGCTAAACAAAACACAAAACAGGTGTCCATTAAGGGTCCTGTTTTTATGTGCTTCTTAACCAACAGCATAACTTTTTCCCCACCATATTCCTGCCCTGTATGCCTTTTCTGTATGATACTTTCCATATTCAAATTCTGCATTCTCCATATCTAAATGTGACAACATATTTCTGAATCCTTATACTTTTCACATTTTATGATTTGACCAATACTTCAGATTCAAATTAATTAACCACATTCCTAAGTGTACAAGCAAGCAAAAGTGTGCCTGTTTGTGTTCTTAGTATCCCTAACGCAGCCCACATGTTCCATGAAGACCCAGCAGGGTTTGTAATTTCATCAGACTGCTTTTTTCCAGATTATTATATGGGGGGTGAAAAAAAAGATTGTACTCACCCAGAAGTAGTTATGATAGAAAGATGACATTTTTTTGTTTGATACCCTGAAATCTCTATAGCAACCACAAATTTTGGTTTCAATCTGACAATTCATTTTCTTTGCAGCGCTGAATGAAGTAAAGTGTTACAATGGATAATGCAGAATACAGATTGGTTATTCAGTTCCTCTTTCTGCAAGGGAAAACACAGAACAATCCACGAAGAAATGGTCTACAGAGAAAACTGCCCAGGTTACAGTGTTGTTACACACTGGTATAAAAAATTCAAATGTGGAAGAACCTCAGTGCATGATGAAGAAATCCCAGAAGAGTGTTGCAAAAATTGAGACATTAATCCTGGTAGATTGCCATATTTGCATCAAAGAACTACCTGCAGAATTACAAATTAGCGTAGGGTCTGTGAAGAACAACATCATTCATCAATAGGTGCTTGTGAGTAAAGTATCTGCTAAATAGATTTCCACATTTCTGACCCCTTACCAGAAAGAAAGGGCACAATGTGCACATGAAATGCTGTTGATGTTCCAGGAAAAGCAAGAGAAGTTTTTCCCATGGGTAGTCTCCATGGATGAAACTTGGACCCATTAGTATGATAAAGAAACTAAATGTCAAAACAAAGGAAGCACGTAGAATCACCACCCTCCAAAAAGGCAAAGGTACAAACCAAGTGCTGGGAAGGTGATGCTGTCAGTTTTTTTTTTTTTTTTTTTTTTTTGAGATCAGCTTGGTGTAATACTACCAGATTTTCTTCAGAACGGACGTACTCTGACGGCAAAGTATTATTCTAACTTGCTCATTAAGCTACATGCTGCTATAAAAAGAGAAAAAGATGGGAGAAACTGTCAAAAAGTATGTGCCTGCTCCACAATAATGCTCCTGTGCATTCTTCGCATGCTGCGGTGAGATGTGCTCACAAATGTGGGCTTGAAATATTGCTGCATCCTGCTTATTCTGAAAATTTATTTATATTTTTGTTATGATAAAAGATTTCATGAATTCCAGCTGTTGGTATTATCACAAATTCAATATAATCGTGTTTACTGTCTGTTTATATTAGATTGCACTAGCAGAAAAGCCTAATAAACAGGGGACTGCCAATTGTTTTTGTTTTATGGTTGTGACCTCCAGAAATCCAAATGGACCACGTGGTACGGTCCGAGACAATCTTAGGGTAATCTCGAATGCTGGCCTATTCAGTTGACAGCTGCAGCTAGCATTGTCCACGCGTACACCTTACCTCAGTTCTTTAGTGTGTTTTTATTTATCTTATTTTTTTGTGGTTTTGGGTTAACAGAAGATGGCAACAAAAAGAAGTGTTACCATGTCTACGGAACAAAAACAATGCGCTTTTTCGCATTGATAAGGAGGAAAGTTTAAAAATGATCCCTCTTAATATAGGGGTGGCAAAACAAACTATTTCCTATTGGAAAAAAAAATAGGAAAGCAATCAAAAACTTTTGTGCAAAAATGGTGGCCAAATACAGCTTAGGAAATAGAGCTACCATTAAGCAGGCAAAATATGAAAATTTGGACGAGGCCCTATACATTCAGTTTTGTCAAGAACGAGAACAAGGGGTTCCTCTTTCAGGCCCAATTCTTCAATCAAGGGCTCAGCCTTAATGAAAAGTTAGGAGGTGACCCATCTTTTACTGAGAGTTTGGGATGGTTACCAAGGTGGATGGAGTGGCATGGAATCAACAGCTCGAAATTGCAGGTGAAAGCCTTTCTGGTGATTGTGTTGTAAGTGAAAAATTTTAAGTACAGTTTCTCAAGTTTATTAATGAAGAAAATTTAGTTCCATCCCAAATTTTTAATGCTGAAGAGACTGGTTTATTTTTCCAAATGTTACTCAAAAAAAACACTCTCCTCAAAACTTGACTCTTCAGCTAAAGGACATAAATTGAGTAAGGAAAGAGTGATTTGATTTTGTGCAGTAATGCATCTGGGAATTTAAAGTTACCACTGTTAGTCATAGGAAAATCTGCTAAGCCCCACGCTCTTAAAAATGTGAACTTAAATGCCCTCCCAGCTAAGTACACATCACAAAAATCAGCTTGGATGAGCTCAGCTCTTTTTAAAGATTGGTTTTTCATCTAGTTTGTTCCCTTAGTTAAAAAAAATATTTAAAGAATCAAGGACTGGAAGAAAAGCAGTTTTATTCATTGATAATGCTCCAACCCACACAGCAGTAGAACAACTGAGATCTGGCAACACCTTTGTAAAATTTTTGCCACCCAATGTTACTGCACTATTACAGCCTATGGATAAAGGAATTATAGAGGCTGTGAAGCAACAGTACAGAAAGAAGTTGATAATCTATGTTAGAACAAGAAAGAAGCACTTGAAGAAAAATCAAAAATTTATGGACCTTCTTATAAATGTCAACATAAAGTCATTTATTTTTCTGCTGCAGCTTGAGACAAAACCGACAAGACAACCCATATCAAATGCTCTTAAAAACTCTGGCCTGATGTTCCAATGGAAAGATCTGACGAGGAAATGGATATTCCTTCAGATCCTGATGATGACAAGGATGATAACGATTTTGTTCAGTTATTTCAACGTCTAGGGGGTTGTTCAGACGTAACAAATGAAGGCATTGCCGCATGAATAATATATGATAGTGATCTAGGACATCAGATCCTCACTGAGGAAGATGTGTAAGCATGCTCATCATTGTTGCAAGCTAATGAAGACTACAACTCTAATGATGAAGTGCGTGAAGAAACAACTGGCACAAGTCACACTGAAGCAACCTGAATGCTGGAGAAGCTACTGATTTATTTCTAGAGATAGGATGGCACATCAGCTGGTGAACTTCTGACCTTGAAGGAGTTGGGAGATTGTGCGGCCCGAAAGAGTTTCAAAATTAAATCAAAAAAACATTGAGGACTATTTCAAGTAAACTCCTCGAATATAGTTATTTGCTTTGTGTCGTAAATTTGTGTTTAATTTTGTGTAATATAATGTTCTACATTAAAACTCTATTGCTTTGTACAGTATTTTGTTTCCTTACCATATTCTTTTACTTTTTATGATGCAAACTACTCATTCAGTTTATCAGCTACCTGAGCAGGATCATTAATAGTCAAAGCCATCTATGTTAAGTGGATCAATCTGAATATCCCTTTCCTTTTGGAGATACATAAGTAAAGAACTCTTTGCTTCCTTTGCCAAAGATTTCTTGTAATCTGCCTTTGCCTGTCTAACCTTCTTTGTGACTTTATTACAGACTAGCTTATACCTGCCATAGGCTTCTTGTGCCTGATAATTTATATGCATCCCATGCATTTTTCTTCTCTGCCACAGGCCTCATTAATTCATCTGACATCCATTTAGGCCTAAACCCTGAACAGTATTTCTTAGTTGGTATGAAAACCTAGTAGCTTCCAAGATCCAAGTCCCTGAAGGCTTCCCATTTAGAATTCACTGTTGGTAACATCATCAGCTGATCTCACTGGACAGAACTTAAAAACTGTGTGAGATCACTGTAATCACCTTTATGAAAGCAAAAACCCTTCCCTTTACCCTTGGTAGTTACATCTTTAAGTGAATTCCACATTTACTTAAGGCTCTCCCAGATGGTACACTGTGATCACTCTCATACAGTGATTCCTTTATCAGCAAATTATTAATGCATAAATAATCACTGCTGATAATCAGATCAAGAGTGTTACTCCCTCTGCTTGTCTCTCGAATGCTGCTGTAAAAAACAATCATCCAATAAATCTACAAAAGTCTTGCTAGTGTGCGAGTGACCAATCCACAAGTTCCAGTCAATATCGGGAAATTTAAAATCCCTCATTACAAGACATTCTGATTTACTGGCTCACTATTTCTCTGCACAATTGTTCATTATACTCATCAGTCATTAGGTTTATAACAAACACCTACTTTCATTTTCCCTTTCCCAGTGCTTATGTCACACCAAGCAGGCTCATCAACATTGCATTATCCACTAATCTCAATTGGATGCACTTTAGATTTTGTGTTTCTTAACTAAAAGCATAACACCTCCTCCCTTCCTTTCCTGTCTCCCCTTTATATACACATGCTCCCCAAATTCCAATTATGCACTGCTTATATCTGTGTGACACCAAGTCTCTGATATCCCAACAACAGATGTAGTTACAATGGCAAAAATTAAACAGGTGCCTGTAAAATAAAATAAATGAAATAGAATACTAAAAATCATACTTAATGCTACAGATCCTATGATTTTAACTTCTTCATCAAGGGTCAGCAGCCAAAACCAATACAGCAAGAAGCTCATTTTTTACTTCTTGCTACGTATATTTCCATTGTAACTACATCTAACTTGTCAGCTTTTCTCCACTCATACTCTAATCTACTTATACACACACACACACACAATATTGATAAAAACAATAGGATATAATCACATTACTGAACGACTAAGCAAGCAAGAAAAAGTATTAAATTATTAAACCGGGTTGCAATATATACATACATCGATGAGCCAAACCATTATGACCGGCAAGTCGTTATGCAAATCGAAGCAGCTGCAGGTGAACTACAGCACATCAGGGCATGGTATAAAAAACACCTAATACTGAGCTCCATTAATCAGTGTTACTCTTGTTCTTCAGATGGGAAAGGCAGCGGACTTAAGCGAGTTTGACAAAGGCCAAGTTGTAATGGCCATACGACTGCGCCAGACCATATCCAAAATGGCACGGCTGGTGGGATGCTCAAGGTCAGCCGTGGTTTTTAACCTAGCGAAAGTGGTCTGAGGAGGGAAAACCCACAAACTGCCGGCAAGGTGTTGGACAACCACGGCTCATCAATGCTCAAGGTGAGCAAAGTCTCTCCCAGATGGTGCGTGGCAACAGAAGGGTGACTGTGGTGCAACTCGCCAGCAGTTGGAATGCTGGTGACAGGAGTAATGTGTCACAACACACAGTACATTGAACCCTGCTGAAAATGTGGCTGTGTAGCCGTAGGCCACTCCAAGTGCCCATACTAACCACGGTTCACCGGCAACAGCACCTACAATGGGCACGTAAGGATCAAAACTGGATCTTGAGTGATTGAAAGAAGATAGTTTGGTCCAATGAATCACGTTTCCTGTTGCACCATGTGGACGGCCGGGTATATGTGCATCGTTTACCTGGGGGAAGTGATGGTGTCTGGATGCACTGTGAGACGAAAACAAGCTGGTGGCAGCAGTATCATGCTTTGGACGATATTCTGCTGGGATACCCTGGGTCCAGTCATCCATGTTCTGGGCACTCTGACATCTAACACCTACTTAAACATCATTGCTGACCAGGTACACCCTTTCATGGCAACGGTCTTCCCCTCTGGTGGTACCGTCTTTCAGCAGGATAATGCGCCATGCCACACCGCCTGGAGTGTTTGAGACTGGTTCACGGAACATGAGGAAGACTTCCAGGTATTGCCCTGGCCTCCAAATACCCAGACATCCATCCCATCAAGCATCTATGTCTTGTGTTGGAACAGCAACTCCGATCTGCAGCGTCTCAACCATGGACCTTACAGGAGTTAAAGGATTTGCTGGTTACGTGTTGGTACTAGATACCAAAAGCCACAATTAGAAATCTTGTAGTGTCCATGCCTCGCCGGGTACGATCTGTTTTGGCTCATCGGTGTATATACACCAATAGTATAAACTATATACTATTGGTGTAAATACACCATAGTTAACTACACAAGTAGTGTAAAGGCATTGTTTGATTTTATCTCATATTGTGGCTACCTTCACAACGAGATACCAGGTATTGCACTACTTTGAATAAACAACACTTCTCTGATAGAGGAGACTACTGTTGTTTATTCTCAATGGGTACCACCACCCATACAGCACCGTTTCAGAGCTTGGCTCACTCATCAGTGGGCAGGTAGGTACCTTGGTAATGCAAACATGCCATCAGGGTTGTAAAGTTAATTCCATGATATGAGAGATGACAAATGGTGTATATAATAATAATATTTAGAAGACTAAATGCACAAGCCATAACATGTTATGGAATTAACATGTTATATTATATAGTACATATATATATGTACTAAATATTATATAGTTAATTGAAATTAACTATATAATATTGGTATAAATACACCATAGTTTACCCATAAGTTTATCTAAATAAGTAGTGTAAACACATCATTTGATTTTACCTCATTCTAACTCTCATATTGTGGAATTAGCTTCACAACCGTGATGGCATGTTTGCATTACCGGGATACCTGCCCACCAATGAATGAGCCAACAAGCTGTGAAACGCTGCCTTCTGGGTGCCCACTTCTAGGAGACTACTGTTATTTATTCTCAGTGATGCCCACTGATAATAAATAACAGTAGTCTCCTCTATTAGAGAAGCGTTGTTTATTCGAAGTAGTGCAATACCCGGTATCTCGTTGTGAAGATAGCCACAATATGAGATAAAATCAAACGATGCCTTTACACTATTTATGTACACTATTTTGTAGTTAAACTATGGTGTATTTACACCAATATTATATAGTTAATTTCAACCCATAACATATTATGCCTTGTGCATTTAGTCTTCTAAACATTATACATACATAAAATTCAAAATATATACATATTTTGAATTTCATTCCTTCCTTTTGGTCTCTGACAGGTTGGCTATAATGTATACATTTCTTACTTATACATCATAACAGGAAACCGTACTTATTGCGGTGGCTCCTACGGTTTCGGCTGACAATCCTATGAAGAAGTAGTTAAAGCCCTAGGACCCACTGCTTTAGGTACCTTCGTTGTTACCAATATTATTTTTATGGTAATTAATTTAATTTCAGGTCATCTGTTTTTACCTTGCAGGCATTCTCAATTTTTTTCATAGTAATTACACTTGACAGGCCAGCACCCCTACCTAATACACTGAAAATATACATTTGCCTATACTCATATACATACTCCTACACTTATCTAATCTACTTATATATATATATATATATATATATAAGACAAAAAATAATAACAATAAAACATAAACCAAGTCTAGTGTTCGAAATTCTGCGATTCCTTGACCATTATTGGCCTCGTGGTCCTCCGACGAGATGGGCAAATTGGTTAGTATTTTTGTTTATTTAGTTTAATTTTGTGTTGTAGTTGGTATCTGTCTCTGTTAAGTGATATTTCACTCTATTTGGACCTGGTGCTGCAGGAGGTGGTGCTAAATTTTGTCTAATTCAATTTCCTTTATTCTAAAATTTTTTGGAGAGTTGTTTCTACAATACTTTCAGTCTTGTTACCTTTTCCCCTCCCCACTGTTTGTTTTTACGTTTAGTTTGAATCTAATTTTTGCTCAACTGGTTTGCCATACTGTTGGCTCATATTTTATTTTTTTTTTCTTCTCTTATACAATATGCAGATGATTATGCTGCCTCTGATGCTTGCTTTACCAATTTTTACTTTTTATTCTTAACTATTTTTACCTGTTAATTAGTTTGTTACATCTATATATATATAAAAACATACACACACACACACTAACTATAGTTATTTGACATAAAATGATACTTATTATTATTATTAGCCATATAGTGTAAGGAAACCTGAGGCTTATGCTGCACCAGCCAAAAAAAATTTCTGAGTTACCCAGAAAAACATACAGAGAGAGAAAGAGAGAGAACAAGAGTCTGAGGTAAAAGGGAATCACCAAGAAAGAAGAATGATGATATCCAGCTCAGGACCCAAGTTGTGTCAAGCCCATATTGCCAAATTTTCATTTAAGTGTTTGTTACTTTTAAATCCTGAATACAAAGAAATTGTAATTCAATTTAATAAATAAATGTAATATTATAAAAGGTAATAAATGTAAAATAAGTTTTGCACATAATAGAGTTTTTGTGCACATTTTCTTATATTTTATTGCATTCTGCATGCACATTTTACTCACTCTTAGTACACCTTATCCGATGTCCACTTATAACAATGCCAAATTAAAATTCATTCACTGACTTTCGCTTAACTCATTTTAAATAGCAAAAATACATTCTAAAAGAAATTTGCAAATATTCTGAAATCATGAATGTGCAACACTGTAAAGTTTGATTATTTCGATTATAATATTTTGTTTGTTGATCTTTCTATATTTTTCTCATACTTCGGTTTAAAAAAAAAAAAAAAGAAAGAAAGAAAAAGCATTATTTGATCTCATCAACTGCAGGTTTAAAAATTTTTGTTTGACGTACTACAAAACCACTTACATCTGAAAATGGTGGAAGAGCAAGCTTCGTGTGGTACCATAAATTTTCTCCACACATTTCTTGAAAATTTGCGATGTTATTCAAATCTTCAGTTATTTTTCCATAACCTAAGTTTAGATTAACTCCACACACATCGGCTAGCGCCATGATGACAACCTAAAACATTGACACCGCAACTCCGCACTAAATTACAAAAACCTACAAAACAAATTTTCATTTATTTCCAAAAAAAGATATTTCAACAGCCATATATTATACATTTAAAATTCAATATGTATATATAATTATGTATTATAGACATAAAAAGTTATTTTCATAATTATTATATTTATTTATTTATTACTGAATTAACATGGCTACAATCCTAAATTGCGACATTTTAAAGGGGGAAGAGGAAATGGTCCAGTCTATATAACTGGAGAGGTAGGTAGCATTATATCGTCCACTATTTGGAAGAAAGTTTTGGTGCAAGCTGGGGGGGGTGGTTTTGAAATGGAATGAAGAATGTTAGAAGTGTTGTTGGGAGTATTTTCATTGACTACATCTGTTTCTGTTGTTCTTCTTTTAGTCTTTGCAGGTAAGTATATATGTATATATTGCATCAATTATTTCAGAATTTTACGTTTCGGTGTAAACTTGAGAAAAATGTATTCACTGGCGGGCGCGTCCATTTAGTGCCTTGTGTGTACACGGAAAAAACGTGGGCGAAATGCTCAGATGCCTTAGCAACAATATATCTCAAACTTTTATTGTAAATCGAATTGAGATAATTTTATTTATTTTGTTCGCAAATAGCAATAATCATACGCGTAAATGGGTTATAATAATTTTAATATTTTCAGTTATTATTATCACGTATTTCGGTAGTTAATATTTATTGCAAATTGTTAAATTTATTCAATACTTAATGATTAATTCTGGATTTCAGAGTAGGCTGGGCTGTACTTCAGTTTTATTGAAATGTTTTTTAAACCTTATTTTGCCTCAATTTGGAGCTGCATCATTTTCATAAGATAAATCGTGCGGAGTAAAATATAGTATTGAATTACATAGCTATATGTTCCTCGTCCTTTATGCTCAAATAGCGTACCGCATTAATAAAATAGATTATGATTAAACTAATGGTTTTTTGTTGTTTTTTGTACTGCTACATATTGATTAAAGCGTAATGATTCTCCTAACACTGCTTTAGCCCTCCCCCTTAGAAAATACTGGGACCGTCTCTGTCTCAGTGCATATAAAGTTACAAAAATCATAATGTTTTATTTGCTTAGAACTCTAATGAAAGTAAATATATATAGCATTAGCAGTGACAAATGATGCAAGAAAGCAAGCTTATATAGCATCAGCAAAAAAAAAAAAAACTCCCATTTCACCTATTCATTCCCTCCAATAGATTGGCTAGTTCTTCCTTGTTTTATTTAAGCTATCAACTTCCACAATAACAGATGGAAATTTGTTCCAGCAATCAACCACCCACTAGTTAAAGGCACATATATTGTGCAAGTCTTTCCTCAATTTGAATTTGTGCCCCGTGTGTGTGGTCTCAGCAAGAACAATCCCATTAGCATTGAGCTTTCTCAATCCATTCAGAGCCTTAAATGCCTTAAGCAGATCACCTCGTAGGTGCCTAGTCTCCAGACACTGCAATATGCAGAACTGAAGCCACTCTTGGTAAGAGCACCCTTTTGTTCCTCGCACCAATCTCGTTGCCCTTCTCTGTACTCATTTCCACAGCTCCACATCTTTCCTAAAATGAGGCCTTCAGACCTGTATGCAGTACTCAAGATGTGGCCTGACAGTTGCCTTGTACGATGGGATAATCACCCCCATGAGCTGCCTGCATCTGTCTGCATTGCTCAGAGAACTTCATATCTGACTGTTCAATTACTCCCAGGCCTTTTTCATTTACCACTGCCTTGAGTATAGTATCACTCAGTTGTTAAGTTACTCTGGGGCTAATGCTACCCAAATACAGTACTTTGCATTTATCAATGTTAACTTCAACTGCCATTTCACAACCCATCTGCCTAACTTTTCTAGCTCCTGTTGCAATAGCATACTGTCATTAACCTCCCTGCTAACCTTTGTATCGTCTGCAAACCTGGGCATTAAGCTTCATGTTCGTTCATCAATATATATATATATATATATATATATATATACAGTCGGACCTCTCTTTAACGAACTTCCATATAGCGAATTTTTCTATGTAGCAAACTTTTTTGATTACCCCCTGATCATTACATTGAAAATAGTTTCCGTATAACAAAGAAAATTTCCATATAACAAACTGATTTTGAGAGACCTGGATACGCATTGTTCACACCTCTGGCCTTTAGAAAGCACGAATTAAGAGCTAAAAGGATTAAGAATTAATCCCCTTAGCTTTTAAGAGCTTTAAGGAGATTAATTCCATGAATTGAGAGCTAAAACTTTCTGCAATTTAGTGGAGCCCATAAATCCTTGCAGGAGAAAACTGGCCTACCACGGCATGAGATAGAAAAAGATGGAAGGTTTTGGGAGAGGCCTTTGCCCAGCATTGGGTTAGCAGTGGCTAGAATAATCACCTGAGAGGACATAAATTCAAATTGAGGAAAGACAGATGTAGGATAGACGTGCGGAAATTTGCCTTTAGCCAGCGAGTGGTTGGTTGGTGGAACAGACTTCCATCCCTTGTCGTGGAAGTTGATAGCCTAAATAAGTTTAAGGCTCAGTTGGACAGGTATTTTGAACGAACAGAGAGGTGAAGTGGGAGTGGTTTTTTTTTTTTTTTTTTTGGGCTGATGCTGCATAAGCTTGCTTTCTTGCATCAAATGCCTCTACTAATGCTAATGCTAAAAAAGTAGTAGTACAACCTATACACTACTGTACTGAGAAGTCGCACTGGTCAACTACTATATATGTGTCCACAGCCATTGGCAAAGATTAAGGCATATTCCCGATGCGGACATTGGCTCTGGTCAACCTGTTTTCTACTGTAAGCATCTTATTAGAGAATTGGGAGAGAATGATTTGCCTTTATCCTAGAAATTCATCTGTTTCAAAGAAATGAGTCATCCACACTTTCACTAAATTTCACCTATCTCTTTACATGGTAGGTACAAATGGTCCCTAAATCAGTTTTGTTTTATCTGCTATACAAGTAACCTTACAGTGTCTAAGAGGAAATCCTTGAATGTAGTGTGAAAGTGCTTAATAGTTGTAGATCAGGGCATTTAAAAAAAAAAAAAAAAAAAAGAACTATTCTGAAAACTGTTTCAATTTTCAAACTGTTTGAGGAAATGGGACCCAGTTGGAAGTGTGCAAAATTAAGCCTTTGTGAAGATGTAGATGAAGCAGTTTTTAAGTGGATGAAGTTGATTCGAGACCAAAACCTACTGATATCGGGGACATTAATAAAAGAAAAGGCTATGGAGTATGCACCTTTTCTGGGGCACAAAACAGTCCAATCCAGTTCTGGTTGGCTAGACAAATTTAAAAAGTGCCATGGCTTACTTGAAAAAGTTATTTCTGATGAAAGTGGAGTTGCAATTGAAAAAGACTCTGCCCATTGGAAAGAAACAGTTTTGAAAAAATTATGGAGGACTACGAGCCCAAAGACATATTCAACATTGATGAAACATGTCTATTTTTTAAATGTTTACCAACAAGACACTGACTTTTAAAGGTTATAAATATTTAGGTGGTAAGAATAGTAAGGAGAGAATTACACCCTTGGTTGGTGCAAATATGGCTGGTAAAAAGAACTTTTAGGCAAAGTAAACAACCCCAATGTTTCGAAGAAATAAAGTCATTAGAATTGGACTACAACAAAAAATCTTGGATGACAAGTGAAATATTTGAGCAGTCGATTTTAAATGTTGATAGAAAGATGATGAAAGAAAAATTGCATTGATTGTTGACAACTGCCCTGCCCACCTTCACTAGGTAATTTCAAAACTGACAAGAGTGAAGCTTCTTTTCTTCCCTCTGAATACCTCGTCTAAACCAGTCAATGGGCCAAGGATTCGAAAATGCAATACCGAAGGCCCATACTGAAAAAACTTATACAGAGAATGGAAACCACCACCCTGTCAATTCTGTTATAGATTTGGGGATGTGCATATCAGAGTTGGCAAGAGTGTGGAGTCAAGATGTGACGGAAACAACGATTAATGATTTTAACGAGTTTTATGATTAGTGAGATTGACCTGTGATTGGAAATGAAACATTTTCTGGCTCACAATCCAATATTGTGGGTTTCAAAAAAAAAGAATAAAGTCAAGATGGTGCTGCCCTCTCATAGCTTGATTGTTGATTATCTCAACCTTTAAAGGGTGACGTATCCAGATTAGCATTTTCTGTAAGTGCAAGAGATGGGATGGTAGATTGAAGTCTTCAGCAATAAGATGCTTGGCAGAGGTGTGTATATTATTGATTATTCAATGTGCAATTTCCTGGATAATGGCCTGATCTGGGACTGGTGGAATGTACAAAGTAGTTATATCAAGTGAGCTGTGGTGTTCGGAGTCTATGGAGTCAGCATTTGAGGCTTTGAACACCTTGTACCACAGTGTTCAGATCCTCAAATGCTGAGATTGGCTCAATAAATGATGTTTTAGGGTAAGAATATTGTCCTTGAAGACTATGACTACACCACCTCCCCTCCTAAAACCATGAGATGAAGAGCCTTGAACTCAGCAATACAATATGATATAAGCCAGAAGCAGCATGACCAACCACAAGTGATTCTTCAACAGGATCAAGCCAGCAGGATGCTTCAGCAGGATGGCCTATGCGAGTGTGAAACACATAGACCATCCGCACAGCCAGACATTAAAATATGGTCTGAAGTGTCCAATTTCTCTCATATGCTTCTTGCATTTTGATATAGAATTCTCAGTGTGTTGGTGCACTGCAGGGTCACTGATGTTCTGGATCAGAACAGCCTTGGCTTTTTAGGGTAGGCGGAGGTGCAAACAAGATGAGCACAGAGAAAGGCAGGACCTCTGTATTTGGACCAGTGCTTGCATGCATTGATTATTTTTCCTCCAATAACTGAAAGTTGCAATGGGAAAGAAGGGCCGAGTGCAAAATACATGTTTATTAATTAATCATCTAGCAGATCTAGTCTGGTCTTGTGCACATGGAGGAGTAAAATGCTGTAAAGAGATGTTATGGTAAAAATGTCTTATCAAAGTACCAAGCTGCCATAAGGAAGGCTGTTGGAGTAGTTGGAGCCAGTCAGGAGTACAGTTCAGTTTAAATGATGAGTAAGTGGCATCTTGGTTTGAAGTTGCTGCACTGACAGAGAAATTTAGTTCCTTTTTGGCCGATGTGCCAAAAGAAATTGGGCCGATTTTTCTTTTTATCCCCTTCTTCTGTAGAAGAGGGCTGCTGCATGTGGTACCCAATACCATCACTTATGTATTTTATGGGGACAGTAGCATTTTCAATAGATAATTGCCATTGGCTGGCTCACCATAAATATCTGAAGTAGTGTTACTGCTGAAATTCAGTACTGTTTTGCTGTTAGCATTATGCACTGCAACTGTTACAGGAAAGTGAATTTGTGAAAACATGGATAGTGGATTACCTGCCATACTGACTTCAAAAGCAACAGCCATTGCAGTTCAAAATGTGTGTGTTGTCTTCTTGTTACTGCATTTAATGAAGGCTGGTTTTCAACCTGCAACAAAGATTGCATGTAGTCTAACCTGCATGCTGGGTACTGAACAACAGATTCGAGATATTGGTAGTGTTGCACTAGTTTGCTATTTATGGGGTACATCTGATAAGTTTTATTTTTGAAAATTGTGAAAAAATTTTCATTTCTTTCCATACACACTTTAAAATTGGCAATGAGAGCTCATCATCAGATTGTGCCAGCTTTAATGACTTGGAAGTTAACGGTTTTTGATTGTTTTAACCATTATTAGGAAATAACAGTTCAGAAGAGATGCCAGATACTAACATTGTCATCCACTTTTGCATCACACTAGATCACAGCTAGAACACCAGCTTCTTTGGTTTGGAGCATTTAGGGCATTTCCATTTCTTTTTTGATATACTCTTCACTTTTTTTTTTTTTTTTTTAATAATACTCTCAGAAAACTTGTTGCATTTCACACAGATATATTCAGTGCCAGATTGAGGCACGGGCTAGTTGGGCCTATGCCCATGGTGCCAAATTTTACAAATCGGTGTATATGCATAAAAAATATTTATGCATATACACCGATGAGCCAAAACATTATGATCAGAGAGTCGTTATGCAAATCGAAGCAACTGCAGGTGAATTATGGCACATGTGCGGGTTGGGACATGGTATTAAAAATACCTGATACTGAGCTCCGTTAATCAGTGTTACTCTTGTTCTTCAGATGGGAAAGGCAGCGGACTTAAGTGAGTTTGACAAAGGCCAAATTGTAATGGCCAGACGACTGCGCCAGACCATATCCAAAATGGCACGGCTAGTGGGATGCTCATGGTCAGCCGTGGTTTTTAATCTACCGAAAGTGGTCCGAAGAAAGAAAACCCACGAACCGCCGGTGAGGTGTTGGATGGCGAAGGCTCTCCTGGATGGTATGTGGCAACAGAAGGGCAACTGTGGTGCCATTCGCCAGTAATTGGAACATTGGTGACAGAAGTAATGTGTTACAACACACAGTACATCGAACCCTGCTGAACATGGGGCTGTATAGCCGCAGGCCACTTCAAGTGGCCATGCAAACCAGGGTTCATAGACGACAGCACCTACAATGGGCATGTGAGCATAAAAAAAAATTAATCAGTATGACAACAAAGAAATGGTTTTGGAATATGTAAAATAAACTTTTCATTACTTCAGTTTTTAGATTTATACTTATTCTGTTTCTAAAAAAATCACATTTTAATGTTTATCATTGATTTTTTTTTTTAAATAAATATCTTTTTTTTTTTAAAGTTTCTTACTGTTTTGCTTTGTACAACAAATTGCAGCCCGCACAGTGCATAAAATATGCAATGCATCATGTTTTAAATCATGGGCCTAAAAAAAAAAGACAGTAACTTCTAATGCTCATCGATTTCATATATCCTACCTCACAATTAACCTAGGTTTTCCATCTGCAGTTAACATTAAATGAAACTTAATTATTTTGAAAAATACATATCATATTTAGCAATAGAAATCTTAAATGTCTTTACGATTTCTATCCTGCTTGCTTAAAAGAAAATGTATGAATTCTATTACTATGCTATACCTAAAAATCGCTGGTAATCATCCAGAATTAATCCATTAACGGAAAAGTGATTCACCCCTCCCCACCAAGTCATGCATAGACAGTGGTGTCTGCAAAAACATATCGGAATTGGTTAGTGCTGGTTGTGCTAATACCTTGCTTGCTTAAAAGAAATTTTATTTAAACTCGCTGGTTGTTGACGCCACACATTTATTTCAACTTGGACCTAGAAGCTTTGATTTGACGACCAATGTGGGATAGAACAGAAAAACTACATTCGAACAGGAATGTTAAAAATTTATAACAGAAACTCACAATTACAATTAAAAATAAAAAAAAATAACAATATAAAATTCTATAACTATATATAAATCTATTTTATATTAAATATATGTGTAAGTTAGAAAGTGTGAAGCTGGATGCATATAAATTACACAAAATGCCAAAACTAATAGGAAAAGGATAGCAGAAATTAGAGATGTTGAAGACATGAGAAACAATGTGAATATCCTAATGAAGTAAGCAAAATTATAAGCTGAATTGAATAGCCAATTCGAGAGAAGGGAGCTGTAAAGCAAAAATGATTAAATTAATATAAGGTGTAATGGCCAGCATCAAATATGGGTGGGCAATTTTGGTCCCAGAAAGGGATAGAGAAATTATAAAATTAAAATCTGATGTTAGCTAACATCAGATTGTTAATCAGATATATTAAGTGCATAACATCATTAATACACAGCCATTTCTGAATAAACAGAATATTTATAAGGCAGCATCGTTTTAAGTTATATCTCATATTGTGAATACCTTCACAATGAGTTGCCATGATATTGCACTACTCGAATAAGTAACGCTTCACCTTAGGAGAAGACTAATGTTACTCATTCTCAGATAGGTACCACCATCACCCAGACGGCACCGTTTCGGGGCTATTTGGCCCTTCTTTGGTACCTATCTAAATTTGCTCGCAGCTTTGAGGCTTTAGCCCTAAATGCATCTCAGCTAACTGGTCTGTAATTACTCATGTTGCCTTTTGATCCCCCTTTATGAATTGGGGATATAGTTGCACATCTCCAGTCCATAGGACCTCCCCTGAATCTAAGACTGCTTTCATGATTATAGCTAAGGGTTTGCTTACCTCCTTTGTTGCCTCCCTTAATATAACTGGATAGATTTCATCTGCCCCTGGGGCCTTTTTTATGTCCATCCTCAATTGCTCCTCCACTTTCCTTTCAGTTATCACAAAGTCATTTAGTTCCTCGTTAGTTTGATAAACTTCTGGCATCCCTTTCCTTAAAGAATTCCTCATGCATGAATGTAGATACAAAATACCTATTCAATTTGTCTACAACCTGAGCAGGGTCATCAACTGTTAACCCATAGATATCAAGTGGCCCACGGTTAATATAAGAATAGAAGTCTTTGTCATTTTTTTTCCCTTTGCCAGAGACTTCTCATCATCTGCTTTAGCTTGTCTAACCTCCTTTGTGGCTTGATTACAGACTAATTTATATCTACCATAAGCTTCTGTATTGCCTAATAATTTATATGCATTCCATGCACTTTTCTTCTCTGCTACTTGTCTCAAGTAGTTCATCTGACATTCATTTAGGTCTGAGCCTTGAATGGTATTTTGTTATTGGTTTGAAAAACCTAGTAGCGTCTTTGATTACTTCCCTGAATTCTTTCCATTTAGAATTTGCTGTTGGTAACATCATCAGTTCGTCCCACTGCACACCATTTAAGCTGTCTGAGACCTCTGTAGTCACTCTTACGAAAGCAAAAGCCCTTCCCTTTACCCTAGACAGTAATGTCTTTAATTAAATTCCACATTAGTACACTGTGGGTGCAGTGAAACTTTTACCTGCAGATTCTTAATGGATGAAGAACCATTGCTGATAACCAGATCAAGGGTATTGCTTCTTCTTGTTGTCTCTCCAACATGCTGCTGTAGAAAACAGTCATCCAAGAAATTCACAAATGTCTTGCTAGCATGTGAGTGACCAACCCATAACATCAACAATCCAGCCAATATCTGGAAAGTTATAATCTTCTAATATGAGACATTCTGATTTGCACTCCCAATCTTTCCTTATATATCTGTTTGGTATACTCATCACAGTCATTAGGCCTATAGCACAATCCTACTCTCAGTTTCATCACCCATTTCAACTGGGAGCACTGCCTTAGATTTAATATTCTTCTTTACTAAGAGCATAACCCCTCCACCTTTCCTGCCCTTCCTGTATACATTGTACTTTTCCATATCAACCCTAAGGGCTCACATCTGTTGAGTTATGGGCTTGGCAAACCCAGGTTCCTGAGCTGGATATCATCATTCTTCTCTTTCTTGGTGATCTCTCTCTCTCAGGATTTTTTTTTTTTTTTGGCTGGTGAAGTGTAAGCCTCATCCTTCCTTGCACCATATGGCTAATAATAATATTCAAAATCAGCATCACTTATGTCTGAGTGACACCAGTATTTCCACAGTTCCTACAATGTCTGCATTTGACAACTTAATCAGTATTTCAAATTAATCTACAATGCTCCTAGCATTAGTGTACATACAAGTATATGTGCACATGTTCTTACTCTTAGTTACCCTAACACAGCCCATGTATTCATTTGTTCCATGATGAACCACAGCAGGGCCTGAAATCTCAGACACCTTGCTTTCTGGACTGCTACATGTAGCAATGCAAGAATCACTTTCACCTCTGCCTGCAGCTCTAGTTAAACTATTAGTCTGTGTATCTGGATAAGAAGAGAAACACGTGGATTAGGCAGTAAAGCAACCATGTACTTAATTTATTTTCGATACACTACTTATTTTAACTGTCTCATCTGTAGAATATTTCATTATAAAAGTGGCATAAAAGATTCTCTCTTTTGGAAATGAACATCCTTGTTTCTTAGCAACATGCACAATTCATTCAAGTATCAGGATCATGTGAGTTTTGACAGAACTGAAATAGATTAAGCAACACTGATTGTTATTTATTGCCTCAATTATTTTTAATTTTTTTGCTTTTACTAGTGAAATCTTTAATGTAATATTCATGCTAAACATGAATGTTAAAGACATGCAGTTAAAATCTTTCATATTTGGTGAAAAACAAGTAACTTAAGTGGCCAAAAATTCTGAAGTGTGTAGCTAGTATAAATAAATTAATATAATTTTTTTTCTTTTTAATGTTTTAAAAAAATTGTATTGTGTGCCATATTCAAGAGCACAGGATATTTAACAAAACATTAGTATTATATTAATAGTTATCTGTAAATCCCATGTAATTAATAGTTATTTCATGGGATAGGCCATTATTCTTTTATAATGCTTATGACTTTATTATTATTCCTCAAATGTCTGATTCTGGACACTCCTTTAATCAACAGGCTTTTCAGGAAGCTGAACAAAAATCATAAATAAAACTGATTTTTAATAATAATAACTTGTTTGGCATTGTAGTTTGTTGGGTTTGTATCTCTCCTCATGCCTGCCTTCTCTCTCCTCCCCCACCCAGTCACAAGACTTATAATATGTTCATGCAGAACAACTGTACATTTAAGGTGATGATATTAATATAATTTAATTATTTTTATATAATGACATTTTATATTAAATAATTTTGTTAAAATGTTTAAACATTTGTTTTTTTATCGTATATATCTTTTAACTTTCAGGATGGTACGTTGTTTGGAAGTTATTTTTATCCCGGTTCCGATTTGTTCGTGAGCTGTTTTTAATGAACAATGAAATAAACGAGGAGCAGAAAGCAGCTCACCCTAGAGGAAGAAAGGCAAGAGTGGATTAACGGACTTACCTCTTCACTACTACCCCTGTGATTGTTGTACAAATCAATGTATAAAAAAAAGCCTGTTCGCCAGATGTTACTTTTATATTTTTTATCTATTTTTCTGAATTTTAAACCTATTTTCATCAAATGCAAGAGTGCCTCTTCATGTCCCATGACCAAGTCAAGTCCATGATTGATTTACCATTTTGGTGCAATGATCTGACAGACCTTTACAGGACACTGTTATTTGCCATTGAGTGCACCTGTAATAGATTGTATCGAAACAACATTGAAAATGTTTTCTTTTGAATATGAATGAAGTGTTTAGCTTGATTGACTGTAATAAATAGTATACTAAATCTCCTGGCAGTTTAAATTATCAACATTAAATGCATTCAGTATCGTATACTCAATACTAGAATCACCTTATTTATGAACATGCAATTTTTTTGGTGAAATATACAACACTAGTTCAAAAAGCTCATAGAATGACTATGAAAAAATACAGCTTTTAAAAGGTATTTATGTTAGTGTTCAACAGGATACAATGATGCAATTTCCCTTGCTGCATCATCTTGATGGCTTGGTGTAATTTCACTATTTGTGCATGATGTTGGCCTGGGATTGTGGCTGCTTACCCAATGTATCAAGGAGCACCACTTCCTGAACAACCAAAAAAAAAAAAAAATGCAGGCTTTCATTTTGCTTGCTGACTGTGAAATGCAGAATATTTTGGGTGACGCAGATGTTTGTTTCCAGGTTATGCTTTAACAGTTGGATTAGGTATTGAAGTAAAACCCACTTATGAACTAGCTTAAATCCCTCCCTGCCCCCAAAAAAAGGTGTTCTGGTGTCTTTGTATGGTAGTCTTTCTAGTCTTGGGTTAATGTTTATGGAGTCTTATCACATTTCTTGGATCAAGTAGTCAATAAGAAAGTATATGGGTGAATTCCTTTAGATATTCCAACAGACTGAGCAATATATTTGACAGTTATTCAATGATATTTCATCACTGTTTCTTGCACTGTTACTATTCTTTCTGAAATGGCAGTCATTGAGATGGATCAAGAGGATGACACTCCTCTTCACACAGCTCTCTTCCATAGTTAATTTAAATTTGTCTACTGCAAACAGTGGAATATGCTGGAGCAGAGTTCCCTAGTGCTGCCACATATCAGCTTGGCCCTCCATTGAAGACATACATATTGAACACAAAAGTCTGTAAATAGTAAAGTCAGTGCTGAGAGGGTAATAAATTTTTGGGTCAATGATAAAATTTGGAACAAACATTTTAGCATATTTTCAATTGCAGTCGATTATAACGTTCTTCACAAAGTTCGCTCTTTGGGATGTCTTCCATAGCATTTCACTATTAATTTGATTTCCATGGTTGAGAAACTGATACTATAATAAGGGAACATCTGTTGTAAGCTTGAAAGATGGCCAAGTCTTGCATGCAGTGGAGCTGCTGATGAACTTGGAAGGTGCTTTTTACTTTCTGGGGAAGGTAACCACAAAGTTGATAGTTACCTTTCCTGTATCTAGTTTTTCTGTCAGTAGTTTTGTGAGTCAGGATGTTCCTGGTGAAAATAGTGTGCTTCCAAGGCATAACTTGGAGTGCCATAGAAAGAATTGCTTTGCTGCTCTGTTTAGTTAGTGGAGAATAGACCTGATGAAGTTATTGAAGCTTGCACAGTATTCAGTGTCCTCTACACCTCTGCCCTCATGCAGAGGTGTACAGGACACTGTTCATACTGGATAAACCATTGTATGTGTTGACTGAATAGTTTTGCATCAGAGTATCCTACTAGTTTTGTGTATTCCTGTATTCATCAAGACATCTGAGATGCTTTGGCATGATATTTGGAAGTGAGACATTCATCCTAAAATAATTCCATGATCATGGCGATTTCACTATATGTGTTTAGATAGGTCTGAGCCATTTTTCTGGTTAAAGAGATCTGTGTTGTTTTGGGTCATTACATTCAAGGCCAATTAGATGGCTGTCACATGGCAGAGTTCTTGTCAGATTGTTTGAATTACAAGATGAGCTCTCCTTATTCTTACACAATGACAAATTTCTATTAGCAGATCACTTTAGAAACATTTCCTGGTTGAGTCAAATTGCCGATGTTTCTCTCTCCCTTCAAGGAAAAAATTTAAATATTTTCAACACAAAAGATAAATTACGATCATTATTATGAAAGTTACAATACTGGACCATGGCTGTTGAAAAAAAAATAATATGGATCCATTTCCAACTTTAAATTACTTTTTACAGGAATTGAACTGTGAAAATGACAAGGAAATTCGAAAAGAAATTATTTCTCATCTAAAATCAAAAACTGCATTAAATGAATACTTTCCTGTACTAAAAGATGACAATAACTATTGGGTTTTCAATCCTTTCAATATTAAAGAAAAACCAGAGGAACTATCTACTTCAGAATATGAAAATCTCATCGACTTGACATCAAACAGCCAAATAAAAGTTATATTTCATGAAGTTTCATTAAACGAGTTTTGGTGTGACTTAAAAGAATAATATCCAAATTTATTCAAAAAGGCAATTTGTTGCTGTTTAGTACCACATATTCGTGTGAAAGCAGATTTTCGCTCTACACTGCAATAAAAACAAAATACAGAAGTTGGATGTCACTCCTGATATTAGAATTCAGCTGTCCACATTTAAACCAAATTTTGAAAGAAAAGACAACATTTAATCCTTCACATTAATTACCAGTTTGAATTAATAATATTTGCTTTTCCATTATCAGTCTGTGTTTTTTTTTTTTTTTTCTTGTATTTTCAATAAATTATTTTTGATTTGTTGTTTTATTTATAATCAGTAAAAATTGTCAGGGTTCCAAAAATTTTTATCAAGGTGAAAAGAGTTCCTCGATTAAAATAAGTTGGGAACCGCTGCCCTAAAGCAACCATGTCTTGTCAGCGTAAAGCAGGTGTCTACGTACAAGTTGAAATTTTGGCTCACATGCAGCAATGGATTAATGGTGATTGTGAAAAGAGTAATAGACAAACCCCCTTTGTGATATTCCCTTTGCTAATATAATTTTAGAATATTTGTTGTGGGAAGAAAAACAAGTGACACTGCACAAGTGCCACTTTGAGAAGTGCCAGTAATCCTGAAGTGATTTTCAATGGTGGTTGGAAGAGACAATGGTGATTCTGCTACAATCTTGCTTTTTTTTTTTTCTTTTTTTTTTTTTCTTTTTTTTTTTTTTTTTCAATTACCTTGAAAGTTGCACCCTATTAAGGTTGGTCTGTAATTTGAAGAATTAACTTGGTTAATTTTTGTATTGCTTTAGTGAACTATAGTTTCTATATTGTGAATATGTTTGTAGAAGCTAGAACTTCATTAAGGGGTTGTGTATATATTGCATATGTTGATGATCAGTGGGAAGCAGTCAGGTCTAAATGTGCTCAGTTCATGGGGTTTAATTGTTATTTGTCCATTGATCCTGAATAGGTTGACCCTAAAAATCTAAAGCTGGTAACAATGGTCTGCTTTACTAGTTTGACAATTATCCCCCCCCCCTCTTTTAGAAACAAATGTCCATCATTACTTCTGCACACTGGAATGACTGAAATCTCAGACGACTTGCTTGATTTAAAAACCTCTGCTATTTCTCATGCAGGAGAAGAGTCTCAGAACAGTTATATTGATATATACTGGTTATATTGATAACCAGTGTCCCATGGATACTGGTTGTATTGACAGGCTGCTAATTAACAGTGGTTTGCATTAGGATGAATGCTGGCTTAAATTGGGAAATAAGCCCACCTCCCCCAATGCTGTGCTGGTTTAAAATTGGGAAATGATTTCCCTCGAGCACCAAGGTTTGAAAATGATTTCAAACCTTGGTGTTGGTTTGAAATCATTTTCCAATTTTAAAACAGCCCCAAGGGGAAGACTGGCTTCCCGATTTTAAACCAGCGCCAAGATGGCATTCGCTCTACATTCATTTGCATCTTTAGAAAATGGTACCCACATTCTCTCGTTAATTGTCATAAAGATCTGAGGGAAGCCACCAAAGTGGCTACATAGATGTCATGTGACCAGTCAGATGGGAGAAGCTATGCTTCCCAAACACTATCACACTATCCCTTCACAAAAATCAAAGAAGGGGTACCCATTTGTAAAGATTAACCAGTCTGAACTGTGTTTTCTGATTGGTTTGTCTACTCAAATGAAATTACCCAGCATCACACGATAAAAACTTTGCTACCCTCCCCTGAGACTGACTAACTTGGCCATGGTGTGTATATTATATATGCACATAGTCTTTTATTTACAGTAAGCCCAGTATGCAAGTTCAGCTCAGCTGAATTATTCTGTGAGATTACATATGAGATTACATTGGCTGTTATTAGCTGCTACAAAAACAACCAACATGAAGCTTCCTAGTACATTCTGACCTAACTCACGGCATTTCTTTAGCATGGTCCTATATTTGTCTAACAAATTGTCAGATCATGTATGTTAAATGTCATTAGTCCCCACATGAATAATAATGTTCTCTTTACCCCTTAAAATCTGATGGTCTGTTGGTGATGTCATTAATAGTTGCTCCCAGCAGGCACCCTAGTTCTAGTTCACCTGTCCTTATAACAAAAAATATTTCCCATTTCCCTGACAATGGAGTCTCCTAATAATACTAAGTTCTTTTGAACCAGAGTATTTTGCACTTGGTTATACTGTTCTGGGGTGCAAATCAGGAGTGCATCACTTAGTGGGTTACTAGAGCCTGAGTCCCTGATGAGCTCCCAGATACATTATTCTTGAGAGCAAGCACCCATTTTTTTAGTGATTCAAATTGTTCTAGCAATGCATCAAATTTTAACTTAACTTAAAGGTGCACTCCTTACAATGGCGAAAAAAAAATAATCTCCAAGAGAGCTAGAATTATCCACTAGGTCGACTTTGGTATACATGTCAAGTTCTGCAAAGGATAAAATCATGACTCACCCAGAGATCGCAGTGGGCTATTTCCGTATGAGTCATGGTACTCTCTGACAAAGTGTTCAAGGTGGATCTTGTCATAACCATTATAAAATTTACTAATTATTTATAAAGGAAACTTTCAAAAAATTATATTTTTATAATATAAAAAATCAAACTATTACAGGAAAAAACATGAAAATAAACTTTACAATATACTAGATAACCTTTGAACCCCTGCTCTACTTCACTAATCCTGCTGTAATCCCCTCTTATCTATACTTCTTTGCTGTCACAGTGAAGAGCTGCATTAGGCGTGTCTGCTCGCCACTAATGCCAATGTAAGAATGGTTTTAAGAAGGCTCAATTCAAATGGACTCTATGCAAGGAAGCCAGTGGTTTTTATCCCATTAATCCCTGTCTGCGCATGTAGCACAGTGGTATTGTCACTGGTCTCGCCACACGGTGCAAAAGGCCCAAGTTCGAATCCCGTTGACTCGAGCAACTTTAATGGACTTTTTTCACTCCCTGGCTGAGTTAGTCGGCCTCCAGTGTAGATATCAAGGTTTTTCCCTCCCAGAAAAACAAGCAAATAAAACAGAACAAGTGCAATTTACAGACATAATATACAAATGGATATACAGGGTGATTCACTACCAGTGCGACAAACTTGCAGGAGTTGTAGGGGGCACAATGACAAATCAGAATCACATAGCATTGCAGGGTCCCAAAATGCGGTAGAGGACGTTGAACGGGAGGTCGCGTGAACAGCGGTCCCGCTGGAAGTCAACATTTGTGAACCGGTTCCCGAGGATGGACGAGTATTCAAACATTGAACTGCCTGACATGCACCTCGCATGTGGAGCTGCGGACTGTAATGGGCACACCGCTCTGCGCTTGTACCAGGAACATTTCCCTCACAGGCGTGCTCCTCATACGATTTTCGCACGTGCACAGAAGGTTACGTGAGACTGGTTGTTTCACGACAGGTACCATGAATCGAGAGCGAACGACGAGGATGCCAGACAATGAGAATGTCCTACGTCTTGCAGAAGGCAGTATGAGTACTTGAGCGATAGGCCAACGATTGGGTATTTCCCAATCCACTGTATGGAGGATACTGTCAACAAACCAAATGAGTTCATACCATCTGCAACACGTCCAATCATTGGAGCATGCAGATTATCCACTCCGGAGGACTTTTGCTACTTGGTTTCTTCAACAGAAATGGTTCGCAAATGCTGACTCACAGGTCTATAATGACTTGTGTCAGCCTTTGATCCTCCTTTGTAAATTGGGGTCACATTTGCACATCTCCAGTCTATGGGTACCTCCCCTGAGTCCAAGGAAGCTCTCATAATTATGGCTAAGGGTTTGCTTACTTCCTTTGCTGCCTCCTTTAATATAACTGGATAGATCCGATCCACCCAGGTACCTTTCTTGTGTTTATCTTCAACAATTTCTCCTCCACTTTACTCTCAGTTATTACAAGATTATCTAGCTTGTTGCCAGAGTTGAATACATTTCTGGCATTCCCCTCGCTGAATAACTCCTAATGTGTGAATGTCGATGGAAAATATTCATTTAGTTTGTTAGCTACCTGAGCAGGATTATCAACAGTTTAACCATCGATATCAAGTGTACCAATCTGATTCATCCCCTTCCTTCTAGGGTTTACATAAGTAAAGAACTCTTTACTGTTTTTCTTTAGATCCTTTGCCAAAGATTTCTCGTAATCTGCCTAACCTCCTTTGTAACTTGGTTACAGATCAGCTTATATCTATCATAGGCTTCTGTGTCACATGTTAATTTATATGTATCCCATGCATTTTTCTTCTCTCCCATAGGTCTCATTAGTTCATGTGACATCCACTTAGGCCTAAACCTTAAATAATATTTCTTAGTTGGTATGCAAAGCCTAGTAGCTTTCAAGATAAGTTCTTTGAATGCTTCCCATTTTGAATTTGCTGTTGGTAACATCATCAGTTGGTCCCACTGTATAGCATTTAAATACTATCTCAGACCATCCTAGTCGCCTTTACGAAAGCAAAAACCCTTCCCTTCACTCCTGATGGTAGTTACCTCTTTGTGTAAATCCCACTTCAGCACACTGTGATCACTGCCACTTAGTGGTTCCTTTATATGCAGATTCTTAATGCATGAAGAATCACTACTGATAATCAAATCTAGAGTATTACTTCCTCTAGTTGCCTCCCGAACATGCTGATGTAGAAAACAATCATTCAATAAATCCACAAAAGCCTTGCTAGTGTGTAAGTGACCAACCCACAAATTCCAGTCAATATCTGGGAAATTAAAATCCCTCATTATAAGACTCTCTGATTTACTGGCCCACTCTATTTCCCTGTACAGTATCTTATTATACTTATCAGAGTCATTAGGCCTATAGCACACTCCTACTCTCAATTTTGATCTCCCAATGCTTATGTCACACCAAACTGACTCGACACAGCACTGTCCAGCGATGTCCACTGGCTTCACTTCCTTGGATTTTATGTATTTCTTAACTAATAGCATAACCCCTCGTCCCTTCCTATCCAGTCTATCCTTTCTGTAGACATTGTACTCCCCAAATTCCAGTTCTGCATTCCTTATATCTGTGTGACACCACGTCTCTGATATCCCAACAATATCTGCCTTTGATGTTTTGAGCAATACCTCAAATTCATCAAATTTATTTACTAAACTCCTAGCATTGGTGTACATTTTTTTTTTTTTTTTTTATGAGAACCCCAAACACGAGAGGTATTATAACAGTGATGGCGAACCTTTTTGAAGAGTGGGTCAATTATTTTTATTTCTTTTTTAAAATACTAGCCCGTGAGTCATAAGTTAGTGGTCTCAATTAGAAAGGGGGGGGGGGGGGGTAAAAAGGATGCAAATTATTTGGAAACATCAAACAATTTAAGAGATCAAGTTGATAGTTGAATCTTTTTGGTTCTCACTTTTGAAATAATCCAAAAAAGGTTTTAGTTTCCTTTTTGATTTATAACTTTAACTTTTGCAAGTGAAGAGCTAAAAAAAAAGTAAATATCGAAGCTTGATTTGATACCTTGTACTGCACCAGGTGACATCATGACCAGTATTGCCTCTGCATAAAGTATTTGAATGAGCAAGGAATAAAAGAAAACGCCTTTATTTTGAAACATTCTTCATTAATAATTAACATGATTACAGATACAGTATGTGTAATAAAGTTGATAAAAGTATATTAATGCGAAATTTGTTGTTGCTTACTTTCAGACAGTTTCTTAATATTAGGTACATACTTCGTGTTCATTACTTTAATACATTTTGCAGTCAATTCATTTCCAAGTTTATTCCTGTTGGAAGATTTAACAAAATTCATTGAGGAAAACAATTTTTCACATGAATATGTGGACCCGAACGTTGTGAGAAGAGCGTTAGCCAGTTTCCTCATACATGAAAAATTGTTCGGTAAAGAATACCATGCGTTTAATATAATATTTTCAACTTTTAGTGTGGGATCTTCATTAGGCCTACTGCATTACTTTCTGAAATTTTTCCTTCTACTTCGAAAATCAAGTTTTCAAATTTATCTTTCCACACTATGCTGCTTTGGAATTCAATTAATTCCATTTCTAAGTTAGTGATACCTAGCCACATAAAATCGTTTAGCTGCACTGTATCCTACTCTGCTTTATGTAGACATAAAATAAAGCGAAATGTATTTTCCAAACTTTTAAATTGATTATATCTCTCATGGAAAGCTTGTTTTATTTTTTGCAAAATGGTTAAATATATTTTAATTGCATTTTCTTGAATGTCAAGAATATTTTCAAAATCTTTAGTGTTTTGAAAATGTTTTTGTAATTGAGGAAAATATTTCATGGTGCTCATTTCCAAATCTTTAATAAAGATGTCAAGTTTTTTCATAAATATTTTGATATTTTCAAACATCATTAATGCAATTTGTCCATGTCCCTGAAGTTTTTTATTCAATTCATTGAAATGCTGAGTGATATCACATAAGAACATTAAATCATTTAGCCAATTTATATTTGAAAATTCGTCATAACTATTCTTTTTTCATTCAAAAAGAGCTTTATTTCATCTAATAAAATGACAAACCGATTAAGAACTTGGCTGCAACTGAGCCATCGAACATTGTTTTACGTCAAAATCCCAGAATATTGGCACTCAATTTCCTCTAATAATTGTGCAAATTCTCGCTTATTAAGACCATTTATAAAGTTAATAACTTTAATTACAACTGGCATTACATTAGAAAATGTTTTTAAACCTTGCTTCGCACATACAACTTGCTGGTGTATTATACAACGAAATTCTATCAGAGAATGTCTCTAATATTTTGCTGCTGAATAAAACCAATGTTTTTTTCCCACCATAGTGTGAGCACCGTGTGTTGTTCCAAAAACAATTTTTTGTAGGTCAATTTCCATTTTTTTTTAAATTGCATTATCAAATACTTTAAAAATATCAAGACCGGTACACCTTCCTTTCAATGTTATTAGTTTTATTAACTCTTCTTTCATTATATTGCCTGCATTATATCGAGCAAAAACTGCTGTTGCGCATAACCATTTACATCAGTACTCTCATCTAAAGCAATCGAATACATTTCTACAGACTTTAAGTCGTTATGTATTTGAGAAGAAATATTTCTTTCTAATTCTATTACTGGATCTTTAATAGTATTGCGACTTATTGGTAACTCATTTATACGCTTTATAATCGAGTCTTTTTCTTTAAAATCTGAAAACAGTAGAACTACATTCTAAAAATGTTTGTTTTACAAACTCCTGAAAGAGGTTTCCCATGGCGAGCAATGCAATGGGTTACTTGAGAACTAGCAGCTGTAATGTTATTTTTCGGAGTCAAAAAAGTTTTTAAAACACTTGTTTGTGAATCATTCTGTTTATTTTTATTTATTTTTTTTTATAAATCTGACATTACATATTTATATTTTATAATTGTTTAATATTTTCGATTATCTTTTCTCTGTTCTAATTAAAAAAACAGTAGGCCAATATTACAATAAACGCGTGCGCGTGGGTTACTTACAAAGCCTTCGTGGGTCAGTATCTGACCCACGTGTCATAGGTTCGCCACCACTGTATTATAACCTATAGTACTTATTACGGTGCTTGGATTGGAGGCTGAGAAGACGAAAGAAGATATTTGTTGACACCATTAAGGACATTTCAATCCCTGATAACTCTGTCATGGCATCATTTGACGTGGTTTCTTTATTCACCTCGATTCCCGTCCAACAGGCCGTGCACTGCGCCAGAAGGCTCCTTGAGAGCGACTTAAGCCTCCAATCCAGGACGTCACTATCCACTGATGACATCTGTACCGCCCTCAACCTATGCCTCTCTAGCAGCATCTTCACCTTTGAAGACTCACTCTACAAACAAGTACATGGCACTGCTATGGGTGCCCCTGTCAGTTCCGTAGTAGCTAACATCGCCATGGAAGATCTGGAGAAGCAGATACACCAGAACCCACCTACACCTATTACAACGTGGTGTAGATATGTCGACGATATTTTTACCATAATACCACGTGGTTCTGAAACGGTACTACTAGAATACCTCAACTCTCTATCCAATTTCATCAAGTTTACCGTAGAATCAGAGGTGGACGGTTCGCTCCCGTTTCTGGACGTGCTAGTGCATCGCGTAGGCCCACATCTAGAGACCTCAGTATACCGCAAACCCATGTGGTGCGGTCAATTCACCAACTACGGGTCCGGCCACGCTCCAAGCCATCTCAATAGCACTGCCCGCACCCTGTTCTCCAGGGCCTGGAGCCATTCCAGCACCGACACAATTAGACGTAACGAGATCTCCCGTGTGAAGGCGGACTTAACCAGATGCGGTTATCCATCCCATGTACTAAACAGATGCTTGTTACAGGCACAAGAGCTTACTTCCAACCCAAGACCTCCGAAGCAAGTCGGCATATCATCCGCCTACATTCCGTACTATCCAGGAGTGTCAGGACGTATCTCGAAGATCCTGAGAAGTTACAACATAAAATGTGTACAATTACCAGGTAGGAACCTACGTTCACTTGTCTCCAGTGTGAAGACCCCTGTCACACCTGTCTTACGCAGCAATGTAGTGTACCGTATCACCTGTAGGGCCTGTAACAGTTGCTACGTAGGTGAGACATCGAGACGTCTCCAGGATCGCCTCACGGAACACGACAGAGCAATCCGGCTTGCCGAAACTGACCAGTCCGCGCTTGCAGAACATTTTTGGGCTACCAACCACGATCTTGACCCCAAGCGCGACTTTGAGATAGTGGACCACGCGCGACACTTTCGCCACCGCCTATGGCTAGAGTCACTAAACATAATGAACAACCCTAAGGCATTAAATCGCCAGAAAGGCATGCGTATACATCCAATCCTGGAGACAACCGTTTTATTGATGGATGATCACTGGCGCAAGGCAGCACACGTCCGTGCTACAACAATGACGAATGAGTAACGTGCCACAGTTTGCTTGTAATGTATTTAAAAATTCTGTCAGTTGAGAAAGGGACACGAGTTCCGAAAGCTTCTGGAAATATTTTATTTTATTTTATTTTACTGGGTATACTTTAAATAAATATCTGTTAAACTATGGACCCCAGTACTCCAGGCCCATTTGTCACTATTCGATCACTTTATGGCCATAATACCTACAACGATTGTGCACAGTTGCAAAAATGCTTCCTCTCAATAGCTCGCTACAGGCAACATTTACGCTTCGCCCACAGATGCAAAAGCAATCGAATTATACCTAAAGGGTTCCGATACAAAGCCCCGTTCCACAACTCTCATATGGATCGTGCCTGCTTTAACTTCAGCCTGCGCACGTTAAATTTATGGATATCCCATCTCCACCATGAAATCAGGAACGCTGACTACAACAAGTCCAGACTGTTACAACATATACAAGGTAAGGTCTCGCCTATTGTATTTACAAACCTTATACATACCATCTGCCATCGGGCTAGTCAGACCTCGGATACCTACCGTTTACGCCAACAGCGCAAGTTCATAAACTTGAGCATAGAAACTAACTCCTTAAAGACGAACACTCGTTCAGACGACACGACTTCTTTCGTCTTGAATCTAAGTAACAAACAACTGTCCAACGAGCAGCTGAGTGTTTTATCAAACGGTATGAAATTCGCCGTTATACCATCGAAACCTCCCATCACACAGCTCGCTATGGGCATAGAAGCCAGTATTACCAACCTTCCCGAAGAAACTGCCAACGAGATCCGATTCAAGACTGCCGCAGTCCTCCGCAACACTCGAAAAACGTGCTCAAACCTCAACCACCGCCAACGTGCCGCCCTGTCATCTATAAGAAAAGACAACTCCATCGTTGTACTTCCTGCGGATAAAGGGCGCCGGACTGTTGTGCTGGACCGATCAGCCTACCGAGAGAAAGCCTTGGCCCTATTACTCGATCCTAACGTATATGAACCTCTACCTGATCCTCCCGTTAAAGTCTTGAAACGTCTGGAAGCAAATGTTAATAAACTTGTCCACGCATGGCTTAAAGATAAGAAGATCCCGACCGCGACTCACCATCTTCTGCGTGGTACTGGCTGTCAACTACCACAATTCTACGGATTACCAAAGATCCATAAACCGGGTATTCCTCTCAGACCTATAGTGTCTTGCTGCAGTGCCCCAACGTATGAACTGTCCAAACACATCGCGAGCCTCCTCTCGCCTCTTATAGGTAATACATCTCACACCGTTAAAAACAGCAGTGAATTCATTAACACCATTAAGGACATTTCAATCCCTGATAACTCTGTCATGGCATCATTTGACGTGGTTTCTTTATTCACCTCGATTCCCGTCCAACAGGCCGTGCACTGCGCCAGAAGGCTCCTTGAGAGCGACTTAAGCCTCCAATCCAGGACGTCACTATCCACTGATGACATCTGTACCGCCCTCAACCTATGCCTCTCTAGCAGCATCTTCACCTTTGAAGACTCACTCTACAAACAAGTACATGGCACTGCTATGGGTGCCCCTGTCAGTTCCGTAGTAGCTAACATCGCCATGGAAGATCTGGAGAAGCAGATACACCAGAACCCACCTACACCTATTACAACGTGGTGTAGATATGTCGACGATATTTTTACCATAATACCACGTGGTTCTGAAACGGTACTACTAGAATACCTCAACTCTCTATCCAATTTCATCAAGTTTACCGTAGAATCAGAGGTGGACGGTTCGCTCCCGTTTCTGGACGTGCTAGTGCATCGCGTAGGCCCACATCTAGAGACCTCAGTATACCGCAAACCCATGTGGTGCGGTCAATTCACCAACTACGGGTCCGGCCACGCTCCAAGCCATCTCAATAGCACTGCCCGCACCCTGTTCTCCAGGGCCTGGAGCCATTCCAGCACCGACACAATTAGACGTAACGAGATCTCCCGTGTGAAGGCGGACTTAACCAGATGCGGTTATCCATCCCATGTACTAAACAGATGCTTGTTACAGGCACAAGAGCTTACTTCCAACCCAAGACCTCCGAAGCAAGTCGGCATATCATCCGCCTACATTCCGTACTATCCAGGAGTGTCAGGACGTATCTCGAAGATCCTGAGAAGTTACAACATAAAATGTGTACAATTACCAGGTAGGAACCTACGTTCACTTGTCTCCAGTGTGAAGACCCCTGTCACACCTGTCTTACGCAGCAATGTAGTGTACCGTATCACCTGTAGGGCCTGTAACAGTTGCTACGTAGGTGAGACATCGAGACGTCTCCAGGATCGCCTCACGGAACACGACAGAGCAATCCGGCTTGCCGAAACTGACCAGTCCGCGCTTGCAGAACATTTTTGGGCTACCAACCACGATCTTGACCCCAAGCGCGACTTTGAGATAGTGGACCACGCGCGACACTTTCGCCACCGCCTATGGCTAGAGTCACTAAACATAATGAACAACCCTAAGGCATTAAATCGCCAGAAAGGCATGCGTATACATCCAATCCTGGAGACAACCGTTTTATTGATGGATGATCACTGGCGCAAGGCAGCACACGTCCGTGCTACAACAATGACGAATGAGTAACGTGCCACAGTTTGCTTGTAATGTATTTAAAAATTCTGTCAGTTGAGAAAGGGACACGAGTTCCGAAAGCTTCTGGAAATATTTTATTTTATTTTATTTTACTGGGTATACTTTAAATAAATATCTGTTATATTTGTTGACATTACACTTGAACTTCTGTAGACTGTAATTTTCAGGAAATACGTATGAAGGAAGGTTGTTCCAGAAAACGGCAGTAGAATGAATATAACGAGGAAGATGAAAAGTTGGTTCTGTGAGTTTGGAGTTGGACAGTAAATGGATGTTGGCTGGTGGCGGCACGTGTTCGGACTGTTTTGAAAGAGAGAGCAGGAATTATAGAAGCCAATTCAGAAGAACAGTGCCCATGGAAGTATCTGCAGAAGAGGTATGCAGCAGAAACAGTACGTCTATGAGACAGCGAGTGCAGAGACTCAGAGATGAATTATTAATTAACCTAACTGCCCTCTTCTGAATGGAATCAAGAAGCCTGAGAGAGGTTTTGGGGGCACCACCCCAGATGTGGGAACAATATTCCATGGCAGAGCAGATTTGCGATTTATACAGAGTGAGCAGCTGTCTGGAAGAAAAGTAACGCCAAGAGCGAAAGAGAAAACCAAGTTTTTTAGATGCAGAGGAAGCAATATCTGTAACTTGTGCCAAGAGAGATTAGAAGTCAGGGTAATCCCCAAAAGAGATATCATTTTGCCTAGAAATCGGAGTGGCACTAAAGATAAGCATAGGAGCAGAAGAATCCTTTTTGCGAGATATAAGACAAGATTGAGTTTTAGAAGGGTTGAAATCAACTAAGTTGTCTTTGCCCCACCGGAGAATTACCTGAAGATCGGCATTTAAGGAATTGGCAGCAGATTTTCGAGAACTTGAAGCTGATTAAGCTGAACAAGGTTTCTCAAAATGGAAAGTTGAATGCAATGTGCTATCATCGGCAAAACTATGGATAGGATTTCCAGTCAACGGGAGAAGGTCATTGATATACAAGAGGAAAAGAGTGGGGGAAAGAACTGAACCTTGGGGGACACCGGCATTAGTGGAGAAGTTAGAAGACAGAGAGCCATCTACCATCACCCTCAGTGAGCGATCAGAGAGAAAACTGGATAACCAATTACTAAAAACAGTTGGCAAACCATAAGATGGAAGCTTGTTTAGAAGACCTTTATGCCAAACACGATCAAAAGCCTTTGAGATGTCAAGAGCAACTACTTGTGTTTCACCGAACCTTTCCATTGAATTAGTCCATAAATGGGTAACATAAGCCAGAATATCACCAGTGGATCGACACTGACGGAATCCATACTGGCGATCGTTGATCAGACGGAAGGTTTCTAGGTAGTTTAAGAGTTGGCGGTTAATTGATTTCTCCATTACTTTAGAAAGAGTAGAAGTAATTGCAATGGGACGATAATTGGATGGGAGGGATTTGTCACCCTTTTTAGGAACTGGCTGGATATGAGCAAATTTCCAAGCAGAAGGAAAAACACCTTTGGAATAAGAAAGTGAAAAAAGGCGGCAAAGAATAGGAGTAAGTTCAGGAGCACAGGTTTTGAGAACAAGTGGAGAAATACCATCAGGACCTGGAGCTTTCTTAGCATCAAGATTCATCAAAATCCTTCTGATATCCTTTTGACGGAAGACCACAGGAGGCATTGAATGGAGCGTGTTAGGAATGGTGGGAGGTGTTTTACCAAGATCATTAATACATGAGCTCGAAGAAAAATGGGATGCTAGCAGGTCAGCTTTATCCTTGGCTGAAGTGACAACAGAACATGTCTGGGGGCGAGGTTAGCCTGTGCAGACATTGCTCCTTAAAGCTCTTCAAACAGAGAAGTTTTTCCTGATTTATTTTCTGCTTTATTAGTTTAAATTGTCATATTAACTTATTTTCTAGAGTAGCTTTATATTCCTAGTTACGATACTTAGTTTAAAGTTTAACTTAGACAGAGATTTCGTAGATATTACTTAGTATCGGTAACGGTATCAAATCCACGTGTCACAAATTGAACGAGAGGTCTTTAACCAAATTTAGTCGATTTATTAACCAATTGTTATATCAAATTATCTTCTATAAGTAGATTATAGACCTAGTCAGGATCCTTAGTTTATTCTAAAATGAGATAGCGAGATTTCGAAGCTAATCAATACTTACGAGTCCGTAGAAATACCGTTCGTGATTTCCCGCCATTTTTAGACGATAGCATAAGCTTAGTGTAGCATACTGCATAATATAATATTGTCAATTAATCAGTAAATCTATTAATCTTGATAAACTTTATTGTCAATTAAATTGTATTTTTAACTCTATAAATATATATAACGACTTAATCGTAACAAATAATTAATACATAACTATAGTGGTACACGTGATACGGAAGTTGTATAAAGGGAACACTAGATACCGAAAAAAAAAAAAAAAAATATATATATATATATATATATATATATATATATAACATAACTGTTCTGGGATATAACTTAAGGATTTAATTTTTGTTTTAAATTTTATTGAATTAAATTGGAATCATGACTCTGACCAGAGCAGCAAAGCAAAAGGCTCAAGCTAATGGGAGTGCTGTGGTTCAGGGGAGAACTGAGGGGGGCAGTTGCCCTCTGAATCACAGTCTATTAAAATGCACTGTTTGCTTGATGTTTGCGGAGCAGTCGGATACGGGACATGATACTGCCAAGGGGGATGTCTTTGTGTGTGCACAATGTAAGGAGTGCAAGGAAATCAGGCGACAACTCAGCGTTGTTATGGGCCGTTATGAGACCTTCAAGGACAGGGTGGATGCCCTCGAAGGAAATAAATTCAGGGGCCCAACAAGCTCTCAGCTGCCCACATCAACGCCAGAGCTTGCACTTGGTCATCATGCAACACAGGGGCAGCCCCTTAGGCAGAATGCGCTGGTCCCACAGGAACTAGTAGTTGTTGGTGACTCTATTGTCAGGGAAACGGGGAACATGCTTTGTAAAAAGGATAGGTGGAATAGGACCAGGGTATGTCTGCCAGGGGCAAAGGTTGATGACGTTGTAGAGCGGATATCATCTTTTAAGGGCACAAAAGGTGATATAGTTGTACACGTTGGCACTAATGATATTAAGAGTAGGAGACCGGCGGAATTACTTAGCAAGTACAGGTCACTGTTGAAAAAAAGCCGTGAATTAGGGTTGAACTTGAAAGTGTCTGCAATTCTGCCCAGACACGATAGGAGGGAGTATATGATGAGAGCCTTGTCGATCAATTCGGCCCTGGAAGGATTGTGCAAGGCTCAAGGGGTAGAATTTTTTTCAGCCTGGACTGTACTTGTTAACAGGAGAGATTGCTTCTACAGGGATGGGATACACTTAAATAGAAAGGGTGCAAGAATTTTTGCTGATGCTGTCGAGGCAGTGTTAGGTGGGTCGGAAAACTGCTAGTTGGGGGGGGATACAAGGACTAATAGATTAACAGTAGCCACTGGCAGAGGTGGAAGTGATTCTTGCACTGCTTCTATTCAAATGAGCAGAAGTCTGAAAAACAAGATGCAGGATATTTCAGAGACTGCTGGTAGTCATTGCGTTACAAGTAAACACATGGGTTGTGTTAGGGTAGCTAAGAATAGAAACAGGTGCATGTATACCTGCGTGTACACCAATGCTAGGAGTTTGGTAAATAAATTTGATGAATTTGAGGTATTGCTCAAAACATCAAAGGCAGATATTGTTGGGATATCAGAGACGTGGTGTCACACAGATATAAGTAATGCGGAACTGGAATTTGGGGAATACAATGTATATAGAAAGGATAGACAGGACAGGAGGGGAGGAGGGGTTATGCTATTAATTAAGAAACACATAAAGCCAAAGGAAGTGAAGCCAGTTGACATCGATGGACAGGGCAGTGTCGAGTCAGTTTGGTGTGACATAAGCATAGGGAAATCAAAATTGAGAGTAGGAGTGTGCTATAGGCCTAATGACTCTGATGAGTATAATAATATATTGTACAGGGAAATAGAGTGGGCCAGTAAATCAGAGAGTCTTATAATGGGGGATTTTAATTTCCCAGATATTGATTGGAATTTGTGGGTTGGTCACTCGCACACTAGCAAGGCTTTTGTGGATTTATTGGATGATTGTTTTCTACATCAGCATGTTCGTGAGGCAACAAGAGGGAGCAATACTCTTGATCTGATTATCAGTAGTGATTCTTCATGCATTAAGAACCTGCAGATAAATGAACCACTAGGTGGCAGTGATCACAGTGTGTTGAAGTGGCATTTACTCAAGGAGGTAACTACCATCAGAGGTAAAGGGAAGGGTTTTTGTTTTCGTAAAGGCGACTATGATGGTCTGAGACAGTATTTAAATTCTATACAGTGGGACCAACTGATGATGTTACCAACAGCAAACTCAAAATGGGAAGCATTCAAGGAACTAATCTTGGTGGCTACCAGGCTTTACATACCAACTAAGAAATATTGTTCAAGGTTTAGGCCTAAATGGTTGTCAGATGGACTAATGAGACATGTGGCAGAGAAGAAAAATGCATGGGATACATACAAATTAATGGGTGACATAGAAGCCTATGATAGATATACGTTGGTCTGTAACCAAGTCACAAAGGAGATTAGGCAGGCAAAGGCAGACTACGAAAAATCCTTGGCAAAGGATGCAAAGAAAAACAGAAAGGAGTTCTTTACATACTTGAACTCGAGAAGGAAAGGGATGAATCAGATTGGTCCACTGGATATTGATGGTTCAACAGTTGAGGATCCTGCTCAGGTGGCTAACAATCTAAACGAGTATTTTGCATCTACATTCACGCATGAGGAGTTATTCAGGAAGGAGAATGATGTAGGTAAAGTAAACATTGGCAGTGAGCTGGATGATTTTGTACTAACTGAGAGGAAAGTGGAGGAGAGATTGTTGAGGATAAACATAAAAAAGCACCTGGGGTGGATGAGATCTATCCAGTTATATTAAAGGAGGCAGCAAAGGAAGTATGCAAACCCCTAGCCATAATTATGAGAGCTTCTTTGGACTCAGGGGAGGTACCCATAGACTGGAGATGTGCAAATGTAACCCCAATTCACAAAGGAGGATCAAAGGCTGACACAAGTAATTATAGACCTGTTAGTTTAACTTCTGTTCCAGGTAAATTAATGGAGGCACTGGTTAAAGAAGCACTGCCGGATCATCTAGACAAGAATTCAGTTATAGCTCAGACGCAGCATGGTTTTGTTAAGGGCAGGTCTTGCCTGACCAATTTGATTGGATACTATGATGTAGTCACAAAAGAACTGGATGCAGGGAATAACTTTGATATTATATATTTGGATCTTAGAAAGGCTTTTGATACTGTTGCACATGGAAGACTGCTGCACAAATTGGAGCAGTGTGGCATTGGAGGCAAATTGCTGCTATGGATAAGGGGATGGTTGAGTGGCAGAAGAGAGAGAGTGGTAATCAATGGACACTGCTCAACGTGGACTAATGTTATTAGTGGAGTTCCTCAAGGTTCATTGTTGGGTCCATTGTTGTTTTCGGTGTTTATGAATGATATTGATGATGGGATATCAAGTTTAATGTCTAAGTTTGCAGATGATACAAAGGTTGGCAGGGTCGTTAAGGACACTACTGACACTATGCTGCTGCAACAGGATCTGGAAAGGTTGAACAGATGGGCTGAGAGGTGGCAAATGAAGTTTAACATTGACAAATGTAAAGTACTACATATGGGTAACAGTAACCCCAGAGCAATGTATCAACTCTCCGGTACTACACTGACAGTGGTGGAGAATGAAAGGGACCTGGGGGTAATTGTGCAGGCAGATATGAAGTTTTCTGAGCAGTGCAGACGAGCTGCAAGAGTAGCTCATGGTGTCTTGTCAATGATATACAGGAATTTTTCTAGCAGGGATAAGGAAGTGATTATTCCCTTGTATAAGGCAATGGTTAGGCCACATCTTGAGTACTGTATACAGGTCTGGAGGCCTCATTTCAAGAAGGATGTAGAGCTGCTGGAACGGGTACAGAGAAGGGCAACAAGATTAGTAAATGGAACAAAGGGTTGCTCTTACGAAGAAAGGCTTAAGTTTTGTAAATTACAGAGCCTGGAGACTAGGCACCGGCGAGGTGATCTGATAGAGGTGTATAAGGCTTTGAATGGTTTGAGCATGCTCAATGCAAATGGGATTCTTCATTTTTCTCAGAATAATCACCTCAGAGGGCATAAATTCAAATTGAGGAAGGACGGATGTCGGATAGATGTGCGGAAATTTGCCTTTGGCCAGCGGGTGGTTGGTTGGTGGAACCGACTTCCATCACTTGTTGTTGAAGTTGATAGCCTAAACAAATTTAAAGCTCAACTGGACAGGTATTTCGAACGAACGGAGGGTTGAAATGGGAGAGAGTTTTTTTTTTTTTTTTTTGGCTGATGCTGAATAAGCTTGCTTTCTTGCATCATATGCCTCTACTAATGCTAATGCTATGTGAAAAAAAAAAGAACCATCTGGTTTGGACAGAGGTGGGAGCAGAGATGGGCAAAAGTTGCGGCCAATAGCTTTGGCAAGAGACCAGAATGCTCGGCTACCATTAGGGCAAGAAGCACGTTTTCTACTCTTAGCCTGTTCAAACTCAAGTTTGGACTGATTAATAACTGCTTTGCAATTGTTGCGAGCTTTGGTGTAGGCAGAAAATGAAACTGAAGAATTAGAAACAAGCCAATTACGATATGCAACGTTCTTCTCTTGGAAAGCCTTAGCACATTTATTGGAAAACCAAGGTTTAGATAAAAGACGAGATTTTAAAGTGGAGTGGGGGATAAAAGATTCCATTCCTGCAAGAATAATTTCACTGACGATCTGAGCAAACGTTGACATCAGAAGTTTTGAAACAGTAATCAGACCAAGGAAAAGAAGAAAAGAAGTCACGCAGGTCATCCCATTTTGCATTCTTGTAATGCCAAACAATAAGAGGTTGGGAATAGCCATGAGATAAAGGTTCCATTGGAGAAGAGACAATCACCAAGTTGTGATCTGAAGTGCCTAAAGGAACTCTCACTTCAACCTTGTACTTAGAAGGGTTGTTTGTGAAAAAAAGATCAAGCGTATTGGCTGTATGATTAGGATTGTCCGGTATTCTTGTAGGTAAATGAACAATCTGTGCTAGGTCATTAGTAATTGCAAAAGCCTCAGCATCTCGACCTGCTGGGTCGGTGTGACTAGAAAATGGAAGCCAGCTGGAGTTGTGAACGTTAAAATCACCAAGGAAAATTACCTCACTGTTAGGAAAGTTGGACTGGAGAAAGTCAAGTCGCAAAGAGAGGAAGTCAAAGAGCTCCAAGTGATTAGTGGAGTTGGGAGAACGGTAGAGACAACAGATGAATTTTACACAATGAGGTAGAGAGATTTTAAGCCAGAGAAGATCAAAGAGAGGAGATTCCAAATTGCCAAGTCTCTGACAGGGAATATCAGAACCGACATATGCACAAGTACCACCTTTGAGGCGAAAGGAATCATACAGCAAATAATTTGGACATCTGAGATGAGCAGTAGTTGAATCAACTGATAACTGAGATTCAGTCAGAAAAAGTACATGGGGTTTGGAAGACTGCAAGTGGAAATGGACATCGTTGAGATTAGAATTGAGACCACGTATATTTGTGAAATGAATTAGGAAGTCCTTGGGAGGTTTAGATCTTTTCGCAGATAAGCTCGCTCTATTATTTTGACAATTCATGGTGTATTCAATATTAAGAAAAAGTGGGTGGGACATGCTGTATGAAGTAATGAAATTTTTGGATATGGCGTACATGTGGTAAGAATATACCCAGATCCTTGATCCTTGACATAACGTGGCCTCGGCAAGTATACATGCACCTGTTCTTTTTCTTAGCTACCCTAACACAACCCATGTGTTTACTTGTACCCCAATGATTCCCAGCAGTCTCTGAAATATCCTGCATCCTGTTTTCCAGACTTCTGCTCATTCCAATAGAAGAAGTGCAAGAATCACTTTCACCTCTGCCAGTGACTACTGTTAATCTATTAGTCCTTGTATCCCCTCCCTAAGATAGTAGTTTTCCGATCCACCTAACACTGCGTCGATAGCATCAGCAAATATTCTTGCACTCTTTCTATTTAAGTGTATCCCATCCCTGCAGAAGCAGTCTCTCCTGTTAACAAGTACACACCAGGCTGAAAAAAATTCTCCCCCTTGAGCCTTGCACAATCTTTCCAGGGCCGAAGTGATCGACAAGGCTCTCATCATATACTCCCTCCTATCGTGTCTGGGCAGAATTGCAGACACTTTCAAATTCAACCCTAATTCACTGCTTTTTTTCAACAGTGACCTGTACTTGTTAAATAATTCGGCCGGTCTCCTACTCTTAATATCATTAGTGCCAATGTGTACAACTATATCACCTTTTGTGCCCTTAAGAGGCAAGCGAGGAGGCCCTTGCGTCAGATAAAAAGCTGAAAGGTGGCGCTAAAAGAAAGATTAAATAATTGCCAACATTGTCATGGTTAACAGTAGGGTGCAGTTTTTCATGCTTGCCTCAGGTGCGAAAATGGCTCGGCGCGACCCTACTTTACACACGGTGTGGGGAAAACGGCAATTCTGCCACTGTACTAATTATGAAGGCTCCAATTCAGTTGCAGAGGTGACCATGGGGATAATTACTGCGTTGTAGATAAAGTGATATGTTCATGTCGCAGACTTGACTTGTTATCTGAACACGCTTTCTGTGGAATTTCTTAGCGTTTTGAGAATGACGTTGAATGTGATCAGCAAAAGAAAACCTTTCGTTATTGGTTATGCTTAATGCATCTAATAACGAAAATTCTTTCAACCAGTTTCGCGATAGGGGGCCTGTTATAGCCCAGCATGCATTCGAACAACATGGTTTTTGATAAAATTGGAGAAATTTTAAGTTTCTTCTCATTCGTCCAAAAGAGAAGTACTGTTATAATGCTGTTTGTAAAACAAAGCAAAAAAAAAAAAAAAAAAAATCCCATTTATTAATTTTTTTTTTTTTTTTTTTTTTTTGTTGTTGTTGATGCAGTATAAATTTCCTTTCTTGCATCATTTGTGACTATTAACTTTTTGGAAAAAAAAAACCGGCGTGGGGAAGACGTTGATTATACTAAGTGCTCCACTCGCAAGGACGAGTATAAATTGAAAACAAATAATCCTGATTAAGTTGCCTAATGATTTCATTCTGAAAAGAATCAAGGAGAGAAATATCACAAGGAAGCAGCCTATCAAAGATAGAAGTAATTGTATCTAGTCAATTTAATGTTTCAGTGTTCGATTAATCAATTTCGCATTGTGGATTCCTCCTGCTAGTAATTTATTTTAGTTAGTTTGTAAACAGGTCAGCCACGATAAATTGTGTTTGCTTATGGCAAGACAGGCTCAACCACTATTGTTATGGAACTACAATTGGAAGAATATAATGCGAATCATCAACCAGACAAGTCATTAGCAACCGACCCAACAACGTTGGGCACATGGACATCTATAGTTTCCTGACTATAAGTGCTCTCGTGGGACAAATGCATGACCACACAGGGAATTTCAAATAAGACGCACTGGATCTATCGCACTGATTTTTAAAGCTTGGATTATTTGTCATCTAAACTTTTTCTTTTTTTCTCCGTTTATAATTTACGATTTATAAATTTAAATTTTAATTAATCAGTTACCTTTTTCGCAATGGGAGTGTTGTTCCCGAGATCGATTAACTCTAAAAATGTTATCAGTTTACTTCTTGAAAAACAAACATTAGCAGATTTTGATTGAAGGAAAAGAAATAAATGAACACAACGATTGCGTGGGACATTCGCATAAAATGATGATGTCCGTATTAGTATTAGTAGTAGTAGTAATGGCGAAGGATGCAAGGAAGCAAGCTTATACAGCATTAAACAAAAAGAGAAAAAATCTTTCCATTAATTCATAATAATTCCTTCAATTAATTCAAACTACCTACTTCAACAACACCAGATAAAAATTTGTTCCAACAATCAACTAACCGCTGGCTAATGGCAACTTTCCAACATCCATCCTTCAACAATTGGAATTTATGGCCCTCTTCGTCTGTAGTTTCAGCAAAGGAAGTATCCCACGTAGAGTGACCGTTCTCCATCCACTCAAAGACTTTTACACCTCACTCAGATTTTCTCATTAGTATTAACATTACTTCACGCACATTATGCAAGAAAGCAAGCTTATACAGCATCAGCCAAAAAACCTTTCCATTTCACCCATGCGGTCACTCCAAATGTTTGTCTAGTTCAGCCTTAAATTTATTTAAGATATCAACTTGCACACTAACAGATGGAAGTCTGTTCCAACAATCAACCACCCGTTGGCTAAAGGCAAACTTCCGCACATCTATTCTACAACTGTCTTTCCTCATCAATCTATACTTCCTCAGGTTCTTAATTTGAGCAAGCGGAAGTATCTCGTCAGCATTGAGCCTGCCCAAACCATTCTAGGCCTTACACACCTCGATCAGATCACGTCGCAGGACCCTAGGCTCCAGATACTGCAACTTGCAGGACTTAAGCTTTCTTCGTAAGCGCACCCCTTCGTTCCTCATCTCAAACTTGTTGCCTTTCTCTGTAACTCTACATCCTTCCTAAAATGAAGCCTCCAGATCTGTATACAGTACTCAAGGTGTGGCGTCACCATTGCTGTATACAAAGGAATAATCACCCCGTGCCTCTGCAGGCCAAATTCCAATATATCATTGACTCTACTCTCTACTTTTACACCTCAGTCACATATCCTCATGGGTTGCTATTCTCCAGATGCTGCAATTTGCAAACGGAAGCTTTTTTTAAGTTCGGGTGCATTGCAGCCTTTATTCAGTTGCTCACCACCGGTTCTATCACTCCAGTTGTGACTCCTCGGCCTACAACCGTATTATTTTCTGGAGTTCCTTGTAGGTGTTCTCTGGGAGACCTATCGCTGCTAGGCTGCTATGTAGAGTCTTTGGTACCATACCGCTGGTTGACACGATGATCAGGATGGTTGATACTTCTTGCATATGCCACATCTCTTTGACCAAATGTCTCATGTTCGTGTATTTTCTAATTTTTTCCTCATGGGTTTTCTGGACATTGCTAGTGGTCATAACGGGATGGTCATATCCGTTATTATGGCGCGATCCCAGTACAGCTTGTGTCTTCTTGTCTCTAGTACTGCCTGAGGTTCGTACTTGTAGTATGGTACACTTTCTTTGGTTGTTATTTCCTCGCTAGCTTCTGATGTATTATCCTGGCTACCTAGTCGTGTCTACGAGTGTACTCAGTCTGGATGATCACCTTACACCCCGCGGGGATGTGTTGGATCATTTCTGACGGCAGGTGTCATCTGACATTCCGGGCTCTTTTGCGATGTATTTTCTATAGTTTCTGGTGTTGATTACCTGGTCTTACATAGCCAGCATGAATCCATCTGCCTCGGGGAAGAGCGTCCCGCTCGTGAGCCATACATTGGAAGCAATGTTATCGATGTGATCTTGGTGGAGGTCATTGTAGTGTCTGCCGTGTCTTCTTTGCTCATCTCTCTAACTTCGTTTCTTGGGCTGTTTGGGAGTGAGGGGGTTCCTCGCTTACGTTGAGTGGAGTATACCACTTATCTAATGTCGTTATGACCTGGTGCTGTGTTGTCTCGAAGTAATCCTTCAGTTTAACTATCGCTGTTTTCTTTTGCTCTATGAAGTCTATCAGGCCCCTTTCTCCGCCTTTCCGAGTTATTGTTAGTCTCTCCACTACTGACTTCGGGTTGTCTTGCTGGCTCTTGGTCATCATTGTCCTTGTCTTTCGCATGATATCTTCTACCTCGATGTTAGTCCAATCTATAATGCCAAAGGAATATGTTAGTACTGGAGTTACATAGGTGTTTATGGCTTTAACTGTTTTCCCTCCTTTAAATTTTGCTTTCGGCAGGCTTCTGAGTCACTGATGATATTTTTCGGTCAGGTACTTCTTCATTTCCTTGTGCTCTAATTGCTGAACTTACATCATCCCTGGGTATTTGTGGGTCTGTCCTTCTGTCATAGTTCGATCTCTTTACCAGTCAGCAGCTGGTAGTTTTGATTAATTAATTTTAACTGGTGCAGGGTATGGGTTTGCATTTTTCTAGACCAAATTCCATCCTGATGTCCTTGCTGAATTCTTAGGTGATCTGGAGTAGTTGGAGCTGCTTCTCGGTTGCGGCGTAGTTAGTGCTTGATATCATCCATGTACATCAGGTGGGTGAGATTGTATAGGTTCTTTCTTACTTCTTTGAGATTATATCCAATCCATACTTGCTGCCGTTAAGCACGGTAAATAGCTGGTTGAGTGCTAGACAGAACCGCAGTGGGCTCAGACCATTATTATTATTATTATATTATTTCTCCCTGATTGGGAGTTCCATGTCGTGACGGGTATTGCTACCAAGTACACAAGATGGTTGTTGTTATGTCTAGTGTTACTGTTGGTCGAGGAACTCTCTCTGACTATCCTACAGGTGTTCAGGATTGCGAGTTCCTGGAGTTGCTTGTAGGTGTTCTCTGGAAGACCTATTGCTGCTTGGTTGTTATGTATGGTCTTTGGCACTATACCTGGGGTTGACACGATTCCCGGGATGGTCGTTACTTGTTGCATATGCCACATCTCTGTGATCTCCTGTCTTAGGTTGATGTATTTCCTGATTTTTTCCCAATGAGTTTTCTGCAGACTGTTAGTGTTCAGTACTGCTATGTCAATCAGGTAGGTAGCCTTTTCCTTCTTGCCCACAACGGTATTATCCGGTCTGTTGTCTTGTTCGTTATTATGGCGCAGTCTCAGTACAGCTTGTGGGTTGAGGTCTCTAGTACTGCCTGGGGTTCATACTTGTAGTATGGTACACTTTCTTCAACCAACTGGTATTTCCTTGCAAGCTTCTGATGTATTATCCTGGCTACCTGGTCGTGTCTATCAATGTACTCAGTCTGGGTGATCACATTGCATCCCGCAGTGATGTGTTGGATCGTTTCTGAGGCCAGGTGGCATCGTCGACATAGAAAATACTCTGGGCTCCTTGGTGATAGTGGTAGTAGTAGTAGCAGCAGTAGTGGCATTTGATGCAAGAAAGCAAGTGTATGAGCTTATGCAGCATCAGCCAAAAAAAAAATAAATAAATAAAATCACACCATTCCCTCCAAATGCCTCTCCAGTTCCTTCTTAAATTTATTCAACCTATCAACTTCCACAACAACAGATGGAAGTTTGTTTCAGCTATTAACCACCCGCTGGCTAAAGGCGAATTTCCGCACATCTATTTCACATCTGTCCTTTCTTAATTTGAATTTATGCCCCCTTAGGTTCGTACTCTGAACAAGTGGAAGGAGCCCATCAGAATTCAGCGTGCTCAACCCATTCAAGGCCTTATACACCTCAATCAGATCACCACTCGGGTGCCTGTTAACCAGCCACTGCAATTTGCAGAACTTAAGCATCTCTTGGTAAGAGGATCCCTTCATTCCCCGCACCAGTCTTGTTGCCGCTCTCTGTACACGCTGAAGTAAATCTACATCCTTCCTAAAATGAGGCCTCCAGACTTGTACGCAGTACTCAAGGCGTGGCCTGACAATTGCTTTATACAAAGGGACAATCACCTCCTTTTCCCTGCTAGCAAAATTCCTATATATCATTGACAAAACCCCATGACCTGCCCTGGCAGCCTGTCTGCATTTCTCAGAAAACTTCTTATCTGACTGCACAATTACTCCCAGGTCTTTTTCATTTTCTACCAACCTAAGAGTAGTACCACACAGTTGGTACGTTTCTCTGGGGTTACTTCTACCCATATACAGTACTTTGGATTTGTCAAGGTGAAACTTCAGTTGCCACTTCTTAGCCCATCTGCCCAAATTATCTAGATCCTGTTGCAGTAGCACACTGCCATTAACAACCCTGCCAACCTTTGTATCACCTGCAAACTTCGACATTAAGCCTGATATACCTTCATCAATATCATTGATAAATAAACAAAACAATAGTGGACCCAACACTGAACCCTGTGTGACTCCAATATTAACATTAGTCCACGAAGAGCAGCCCCCATTGATTACCAGCCTCTGTCTTCTCCCACTTAACCATCCTTTTATCCATTGTAGCAACTTACCCTTAATACCATTCTGCTCCAATTTGTACACAATAGTCTTCCGTGCGCAACAGTGACAAAAGCTTTCCTGAAATCCAAATATATGATATCAAAATTATTTTTTACATCCAGTTCCTTTGTAACCATATCATAATATCCTATCAAATTTGTCAGACAAGACTTTCACTTAACAAACCCATGCTGTGTCTGTATTATTGCTGCAGTCTTGTCTAGATTATCCTGCAATGCATCTTTAACCAGTGACTCCATTATTTTACCCGGAACAGAAGTTAAACTAACTGGTCTGTAATTACTCGCGTCACTCTTCGTCCCCCTTTGTGAATTGGGCATACATTTGGACATCTCCAGTCCGTGGGAACCTCCCCTGAGTACAAGGATGCTCTCATAATTATGGCTAAGGGTTTGCTTAGTTGCTTTGCTGCCTCCTTTAATATCACTGGATAGATCCCATCCACCCCAGTTGCTTTTCTTATGGTTAACTTCAACATTTCTCCTCCACTTTGCTCTCAGTTATTACAATCCTTTATTTTCTATATTATTTTGATGTATTTTCTATAGTTGTTTGTTTTGATTACCTGGTTTTGAATGGCGAGCATGAATCCTCAGTCACGGGGAACAGCGTCTCGCTCGTGAGCCATGCATTGGAAGTAGTTTTATCTATGTGATTTTGATTGAGATCATTGTAGTGTCTTCTCTGCCCATCTTTCTAGCTTCGTTTGTACCTCCTGGTTGAAGGAAATTCCTCGCTTAGTTTGAGTGGTGTATACCGCTTGTTTATCTTCCTTATGGGCTGGTGAAGTGTTTCTGTTTCTGGAAGTAATCTTCCAGGTTATCTATCACTCTCTTCTGTTGCTCAATGAGGTCTATCAGGCTCCTTCCTCCTTGTTCTCGAGCAATTGTCAGTCTCTTCACGGCAGATATCGGGTTGTGTTGGTGGCGCTTGGTCATCATTGTCCTTGTCTTTCTCATGATATCCTCCAGCTCGGTGTTAATCCAATCTATGGCCCCGAAGGACTATGTTAGCACTGGGACTGCATAGGTGTTTATGGTTTTTGTGTTCCCTCCATTCAGCTTTGCTTTCTGCAGGTTTCTGAACCTCTGATGGTATTTTTCGGTTAGGCAGGCCTTAATTTCCTTGTGGCAAAACTGCTGAGCCATCATCATCCCCGACTATTTGTAGGCCTCTCCCTCTGCCATGGCTTCCATCTCTTTACCACTTCGTAGGTGGTAGTTTCGCTTAACTAATTTCCTCTGGTGCAAACCGTAGGTTTTGCACTTTTCTGGACCAAATTCCATTTTAATATCAATCCTGAATTCTTCGGAATCTGGAGTAGTTTCTGGAGGTGTTTCTCGACTCTCGCGTAGAGCTTGATATCATCCATGTACATCAGATGGGAGAGTGTGTTCAGGTTCTTCCCTCCTTTGAGGTTATATCCGTATTTGCTACTGTTGAGCATGGTGGATAGCGGGTTAAGTTCTAGACAGAACCACAATGGGCTAAATGCATTTCCCTGGAAGATTTCTCTCCTGATGGGGATTGACCTGGTTGTGATGTTTTCGACCTTAATGGTGGTATTACATTTCGCCATCGTTTCTCCTAGGACGTTTATCACTATCGGATTCACTTTGTGGATGTTCAGCACCTCTATTAGACAGCTATGAGGCAAGGAGTTGAAGGCCTTGTGATAATCGACGTAGGCTGTATAGATATTGCGGTGCTTCTTGTAGGCTTGCTCCATAACCGCAGCATCTATGGTTAATTGCTCCTTGTAAATTGCTGCTCAAAACAACCTCCAAATATCACCAACAAAACCCTGCTCTATCTTGCTGAGAGGTCATCTCCACCCAAACTGACCACCACAAATCAATATCCATAATACCACCATCAAATTTACCATGCAACTCAAACACCTGGGACTTATCCTCAATGGAAATCTAACCTTCAAGCCACACCTCACCTATAAACAGCAAAAAATAAAAGGCTACTCGGCAATGGTTGTCAGAGTTGTCCGGAGGGATTGCGGTCTCAAATGGAGAACCATCAGTCTCTTCTACAGTATTCCTATCGCCACTCCGGAATGGTTCAGAAAAGCCACAATGGCATCCAATCAACAAAAACTTAAGACCATACAACGCTCAATCCTATTGACCATCTCCCGGGCTTGTGCACTGTCAGCACTCATGCCTTCCCCTGGACCCGGAAGTTGTGCTGTGTAGCATTCTCTACAACCTGACAAAAGGAAGATCGACCACCTTCATGGACCACACCACTGACCCAGAAAACAACCATGGAAAAACAGTGACTCCCCACATTCCTCAAACAAACCTGGCAACAGTGCTAGAATGACACAACCAAAGGTGCAATAACGAAGAAATTCTAACCAGAGCTAAACAAAACCCACCCAGTACCACCATCCTGGTTCTCTCCAGACCTCTTCACTACTTATCTCCTGACTGGTCACGGTGCCATCAAAGGAAAACTAATTACCCTAGGTTTGACTGACAACCTGCTTTCCTCCTGTGAACACATAATGTGTACCACTGTCTGCTATATGAAGACCTCTGCTGCATACTTTTTTTTTTATTATTATTTTTAGGCCACCTGAATAATTTATCTGCTGTGCCTTGTGTATGATATCTGTAAATTACATGTGTTCTATGGTCGATCTGCCTGTTTTGCTAGATGAAAAACCCGAATTCCCGGCGGGGAGAAACCTTGCTATTTCACCTGAGACCGACTAACTATCGCTGCATACATACTGATTGCAATTATCCATTTCAACCCGAAGGACAAGGAGCACTCTCTTCTGGAATCAAAGGAAACACAGTTCCTACACAAAATTCGCCCATGACCTGTTTGAGAGATGAAGAACAAGCCTACCACCATAACAGGACTCTCCCAAAGGAAAAGTCACCACTCATATGCCAAAGGAACTGACCATATCAAACTAACCCATGGAAATCAACCACACCTTCATGACCATGAATCTCAGATGGGATTCCTCCGAGAAATGATCCTAACATCTTGGAAACCAAGACTGGAATGCATTCCTAGCCACAATTCTTCTATTGGCTGTCAACCGACAGCTATTACCAATGTGTCGTACAGGCAATTTGGGTCGGCTCCCTTGTTGGCCACTGTTTCTCCCATTCCATGGGTGGAGTGGGAGTAGACGCCCTCACTGTTCCCTTTCCCTTCTGCCACCTCAACTTTCCCCTCTGGTGGGGAATGGGCATGCCCCACTCTAACTGGAGTTGTCTTGCCTGTCGGCTTCATATTTCTGTCTGTCTCCCCTCCAGTCTTCCGCCCACTCTACCTACACACAAGCAAATGCCCCACACAAACTAAATTCAACGATCTAAAATCAATTTCGCCCACCATTTTTGGTTTTCCTCTAATGCTTCCCCACTACGCTACACAATCACTTTTCTTTTTTAGGTCCTAGCCACTGAAATCTCAGGAAATTAGGTGGCAGGACCTGCCAGAGTAAATCTTTAACTACTAGGTACCTGGTCTGCCTCCAGGGCAAATGTCGGGTCTCAGCAGCTAAATGGCCAGAAGAGCAACAGTACACGACACAATACATTTCAAGATCCACACACTTTTAAATCTCTGGCTTTTACAGTGATCTGTATCACCACACGATGTAAACTACGTGGAGATGGGGGAAACCCCTGGTGCCATCTGACCCTAAATACACACTTTACCTAAACATCATTGCTGACCTGGTACACCATTTCTTGGCAACGGTCTTCCCCTCTGGCAGTGCCATCTTTCAGCAAGATAGTGCACCATTCAGTCAAAATAGCTTGTATCCGGCGAGGCATGGACGCTACAAGATTTCTAAATGTATCTTGTGGTATTTGGTACCAAAATGTAACCAGCAGATCCTTTAACACCTGTAAGGTCTATGGTTGAGAAGCTGCAGATTGGAGTTGCTGTTCCAACACAAACCACAGATGTTCAATGGGATTGATGTCTGGGGAATTTGGAAGCCAGGGCAACATCTGGAGATCTTCCTCATGTTCCGCGAATCATTCTCAAACAATCCGGGTGGTGTGGCATGCAGCTTTATCCTGCTGAAAGACATCACTGCCAGAGGGGAAGACCATTGCCACGAAAGAGTGTACCTGGTCATCAATGATATTTAAGTGTCTTATGTACACCTTTCAGCAGGATAATGCGCCATTCCACACCGTCCGGATTGTTCGACTCTCTCGGGGGTAACTCAATTTTTTTTTTGTGGTTTTCGCAGCAAAAGCCTCAGGCTTCCTTGCACCATAGGGCTAATAATAATAACCCACAAGCTGTACTGGGACCGCGCCATAATAACGGATATGACAATCCCCCACAAACTCTTGTGGACAAGAAGGAAAAGGCTACCTATCTGATTGACATAGTGGTACCCAACACTGGCAACCTGCAGAAAACCCTTGGGGAAAAAATCAGGAAGTACACCATTTTAAGACAGAAGATCAAAGAAATTTTATTATTATTAGCTATATGGTGCAAAGAAGCCTGAGGCTTATGCTGCACTACCAAAAAAAAAAAAAAAAGAATCATTCCTGAGTTACCTTGAGAGAGAGAGAGAGAGAGAGAGAGAGAGAGAGAGAGAGAGAGAGAGAGAGAGAGAGAGAGAGAGAGAGAGAGAGAGAGAGAAGTAGAAGGAAATCACTACGAAAGAGAGGAATGATGATATCCAGCTCGGGACCCTGGGTGTGCCAAGCCCATCCTTACCAGATGTGAGCCCCTGAGGATATGTGGCATATGCAACAAGTAACGACCATCCCGATCATTGTGTCAACCAGGTATGGTGCCAAAGACCCTACATAACAGCCTAGCAGCAATAGGTCTCCCAGCGAACACCTACAAGGAACTCCAGAAAGTTGCAATCCTGAACACCTGTAAGATAGTCAGAGAGTTCCTCGACCAACAGTAACACCAGACATAACAACAACCACTCTGTGTACTTGGTAGCAATACTCATCACGAGGTGGAAGCCCCAATCAGGGAGAAATAATATAAGAGCAATATTAATAATAATTTAATTTTAACATAAAACATTACCCGGAATGGCACTCCTACTATAAAATGTAACCATGCTGATGGCTGCTATTTATTTATTTATTATTATTTTTTTTTTTTTTTTCAATTTATTTGCTTAACATGTAACACAAATTAGCATAAACGGTTAAAATGTCTTCAAATGAACTATTGATTTAAAGAAGGCGCTAGAATGTCTCCTGCGTGGGGTATCGAAACTTCATTAGGTCGATAGGTGCACTTTAGCATAAAGAGTAACAGCTATCCAACATAATTTACATCCCGAACTCCTTTTTACTTGAACGTTGCTGCTATAATGATTTTTCTTTGTTTTATGTATTTGAGTAGGGGATGCAGTTCGTGGAATTTACAAGCTCCTAAAACAGCTAATTATGCCTCTATGCCACAAAATACACAGGAAGAAATATAAGCCTCTCTACACCGAATCAATTTCTATTTTCCTACATGCTTGTTTTTTTTTTTTTTTTTTTTTTTCAGATTTTCACGTTGTTTATTTTGTCCTTGTTAAAATGAGTTGAAAGTCTAGATATCAATATCATAGTTGAAAGTCTAGATATCAATAAGTGATTAAACAGAATTGAAATCGTTTCCTGCAATACTCAATGACAGACGTCTCATTATATGCCATTGACCCCATTTCATGATTGTAAATAATACGCACGTTGTTTGCAGCATTAAATGGCTTATTTCATATTATTTATACCACCTGGTATCATAGTCTGAAGAAATTTGTTTCTTAGTGCTAACTTTACTCATCAACTGAATCTAGAGCACTGACAAAACATTATAATTTTGTAAACGCTTATTTTTTTGTTGAAATTACAGAAAAAGCCGTTGTTTTTTCATGATCCTTACTAATCACTAGATAAATTGCTTCATGTTAGTATGCGATCGAGAGATGAATATGGCCTTGAAATGTTTCGTGTTTTTCTGTTAATTAAATATAGAAATAAATACTGTAAATTCAAACTTATAACGAGTTGCAGTCACACACCCAGAAATTTTGTTCATTATTATTATTATTTCTCCTAGGAGACACCCTGTTACAGACATCGACGAGGGGGATGCAGATACATAATCTGTTATGCCACAGAAAATAAATGTAATAACTTATAATCCGCTTAAGACTTACACTACTTAATAAATATAAACGAGTAAAACTTAATGCTGCAGCATTTAAAGCAAATATTACCATATTTTCATTAGCACGGATATTCACAGCAGAACGGCATACAGAATATAGCATGTTGCGAAGTTACTTCAGTTACGACAAAAATACAATATGATACAGAATAAACGTAAAACTTCATTTTTACTATTTCCAGCAGTCGGTTTCTTCTGTGAGAGTGCATTGGAGACCGTAAGAGGTAAGCAGAAGAATGTTTCTAGATGCGGACGGGATTCCTGCTGCCACCAGCTACTGTCTGGAATGCTGTTTATAAATAATAAATAAATAAATAAATTTTCTGTTTATACTGCGGGACGACCAAACGGTCAGAGGAGTTTATGTTTTCTTAGGTCTGTATCTGCGGGTAGCAGTTTTCGAGAACTTCTTTTCTATATGATTTTGTTGTGCAGAGTTTTTCAGGACTGATATTTAGTTTATTGAATAGCTTTATAGTGTTTGCTGGAAAGAATCTTCCTAGACTATACAACTGTGTAATTGCGGATCCGAGTTGCTGTTCCCTATCTGCAACTCGTCTTTGTTTTTCTTCGGGTGTTATTATCCAGTCTCGGGCTTTCGTTGAATTCAGCCGTCCCGTTAGGATCCGTGCAAGTGTCGTTATATTCCTTGTAGTGATCGTTTGTCTCCAGGGTGTTGCCTCTAAATTGGAGTATAGTATAGTTCTTGAGATGGTAAAAGGCTTAGCTGTAATTCTGTTTAGCCATCAAGAGCCAATATTCTAGTCCTAGAAAAGTCTTGATACTGCTTTCAGGAGCTGATGACCATTGTGACGCGTATAGGAACAACCTATCTATCCATATACTGTTACACTAAATTGCGGTTTCTAATACCGGTGAGCTCCTGCCTGGTTGTCCAGAGCGCCGCGTATGTTTTCCTTCATGTGGTGGGGGGGGATCAAAAGTACCACATTGGTAGCGTTTACAAGCGTCAACACGTAACAGTATAATTATATATAAGTTAGTAATCGTGAAAATAATGTGTTAACGTTACTATTACAGTAACGTTAGCACATTGCCTTTCACGACTATTAACTTATGTAGCAATTCTGGTCGTTGGGTACTTTCTGTATATAGCAGTGTCCCAGGTCCATAAACCTTTATTATTTTTTTATTATTAATAATAATATCCCAGACTGTTGATTCCTTCAAAACATATATGTTCTTGAGGGGTTTTATGTTGAACTATACAATAAAGATCTTATTTATAAGTTCCCTCCCGCTGGTGTACCCATGTTGAGGTGTCAGTGTTCTACTTTACACATGATCAGCTGATATTTCCTTGCATGACGTCATACTTTCTCGTCTTTACCAGCATATAGGGTGTCGTAGAAATACGATATTCGTCCGCATTAAAATAAAATAGTATTTGACAGTTATTATATAAATATACATCATAATATACCATGAGTAGAAGTATTTTACTCCGTTCTATATGATTTTTAGTAAGAAAAGCGAAATCGAAATTTTGCATGCACTTCTTGGTGCTGAATGGCTTTCGTCACCAGCAGCGATTTAATACACACCGAAGCAGTGTCGCGATTGTTTAGCGGCTAGTCTGGATGCATGCCGTCGAGCATCGTTATAAGTTGATATATAAGCGAATTAGCAGTTGCAAGATACACATGCTGGTCATTTGTGCTGTGATTTTTTAAAATCCTTTTTAACGTTTAAACTGAGTCTTAATCTGTTATTTGCAAACATGCCGTCTGTTTTTGTGTGGGTTGCTCGGTAAGTACAATTTACGTTTTAGAGAGGCAGAATTTTTTTACCCTTTATTGCTTTAGTGCTTTATTGCACTTGTATTTATTAGAGTATAGTATTGAATTACAGTCAAACTACCTTTCAATCATTCGGACGTCACACCTTTGTATTATTAAAAAGTTTCATCAGTTTTGATTGTTGTACTTTGTATTATCGTGCAGGATTAATTTTTACAGTTTGTTATTCTTAGTGATTCGTTGGACCATGGAACAATTGTGAAGGTAGTCTACGCTACATTGATTCTTATAGGTCGTGTACATTGTTCCCACTTTGCAGCTGTGGCAAGGTTCTTGACAGGGTAGTTGTACTGTATTACACGAAGAAAACGTTATCATCTTCGTAACGTGTCCTTCGTTGATAGCTTCGACAAGAAAATTTTTTGCGCTTAAAATTTTTATTGGAAAGTACTTTCCAATAAAATATTATCGGAAAGTATGCAATTCATGCGTACTTTCCGATAAAATGCATGATTTCCTGTGTTTATATGTTCCCATGCCGCGTTAGATCACGCAAGATAATGCCGGCAAACCTCCGCAGTGTCAAATGAACGGGTGTTTTGATTCCAGAGGTTTAAAATTTTAATAGTATCGATCTTTTTATTATTATTTTCCATAAAATCTGATATGGAATTTTGTTATTGATGGGAGTTAAATATTACATATGTTTTTTTTTTTTTTTTTTAAACTTAGCATACATCTGGTGAGTATGGGCTTGGCAAACCCAGGGTCCTGAGCTGGATATCATAATTCTTCTTCTAGGTGATTCCTTTCTACTTCTGACTATTGCGCCCCCCCCCCTCTCTCTCTCTCTCTCTCAGGATAACTCGGAGGATTTTTTTTTGGTGGTACAGCATAAGCCTCAGGCTTCCTTGCACCATATGGCTAATAATAATAAACTTGAATGATATTAATACACTTTGTGGCTACTATATAGGCACACATCTCTACCTAACAGCGAGTGGGGTCCCTTTAGCCCTTAGAACAGCCTGGATTTGGTTGGCGTGGACACAGTGGCATCAAAAGTGTGCCTACAGTAATGCTGGTCCACCTTGACTCCATTGTTTCCCACAGTTGTTGCAAATTAGATGGTTGTGGATCTCTACTCCAAAGAGCTCATCCCACAGGTTCAATTGGATTGAGATTTGGTCACTGGAGAAGTGACTACAATAGGCTAATTTCACTCTCATTTTCCTGAAACTCTACAGTTCGGGCCTTGCGACATGGTGCACAATAATGTTGGAAGAATCCATTCACAGATGGATTCAGTGCAGCAATGAAGGGCGGAGTTTGGTTAGAAAAAAATTCTAGATAACCTGTGGTATCTAAATGTTGTTCCACTGCTATCAAAAGGTCCAAACACTCCCCGCACCATTATACTGCCACCACTAGCATGCATTGTTGACACCTGGCAGGATAGGTTCGTGGACTCTTACTGTTTTTTACCATATTCTAGTCCTCCCATCAATAGGAAACAACAAGAACCAGAACTCATCAGGCCAGGCATTTTTCTGGTCCTCCAGTGTTGGTGTCCCTAAGCTAACTGTAACCATACCTTATTGTTTTTTTTACTGACAGGAGTGGAATGGAACCCAGTTTGGTTGTTGGCTGTGATATCCATTTGCAATAAGTTGCTAAGATATGTGCATTCCTAAATGTGTCTTTAGTTGTACTGGGTTGTTATTTGACTGACTATTGATACCCTGCATCTTGCTGGCTTCTCATTAAAACACTGTTTCTGACCACAGCATTGGTGTTTGCTGGATGTTATTTGGTTATTGGACTAGTCTCAATGCACCTGAGACACAATCATACATAAAAACCCCAGCAAAGTTGCCGTTACCAATATATTGGTACTGGTGCATCTGGCACTGGCCACAATACCATTCAGTCACTTGAATATTTTGTCTTGCCCATTCTTACACTAAAAAACACACACTGACAGCATCTCTATATGTCTGCTCACCTGATTTATATTGCATGGTATGATCACATGATGCTATTACTGAAGGAGTGTTTCACTGCATAGAAAGGGTTGGTATAATAAAATGGCCACTGAGTTTATTTGTTATAATGATACGATACATTGTACATATTAATTGCTTTTCACACAGTCTCATTAACGATGCAGAAAATAATAACAGAACATTTAATGATCCAGTCAGAGGTAGTGACAGAACTATTTTACTGCACTTGTGCCATAACAGGGAAGCCTGAGGAGTAGGGTGGTGGTCCATCAGTAGTATAATATAGTTCAGGGGTATCCAAGTCACAGGCCGGATGCATCCCATTCCTTCATATTATATAACCTGCAACCATATAGGCCACTCTAAGTGCTATGCATCCTCCAACTTTAAAAATAGCATGTTGCAAATAGTTTCATACTGATATTCTGATTTTTCAAAATATCCATTTTTAGTAATATTCAGTTTTACTGTATTGCTTTCTTATATGTATCTTCATCAGTATTTAACAATATTATTACAACTGTGTAATAGGAATGTTATTAGTGTCATGTAATAATGGTGTTAGATTTTTGTATTTAATTATTAAATGTAAGAAAAAAAACTAAACCATGCATATAAATGTTGATCAACAGAAATTAATTATGCCTTTTAATAAATGCATAATTTGTATTTTAAAGAATAAGTGATTTTAACTTGATAATACGTTTTTCATCAACGCGAGTTCTGATTTATGTTGGCCTACAGCAGTGGTTTTTGACTTTTTTTTTTTTAATAACAGCAACCCTAAGTAATTTATTTTATTTTGTGGCACCACTACTTGATTTTCTGCTTGTTAGATCTGATTCTCTGCATGCCTGCCCACCCGGGCCTACATTTTTTATTTTTACCTGGCCCAGCCTGAAGTCTAGACAGCCCGGCCCGAGCCTGAATTTGTTTTTCAAATTCATTTCCCCTCAGAAATGATATTCATTCCACCCCGATTGAAGCTTTTATAGAAATAAAATCACTAGCATTACTTTTAAGTTTCATAATAATAATAAAAATATAACCTTTCAGATTCAATATTAATAATAATATAACAACAATAATTATCCAAAATAATTATCAATATTAATTATATAAAAAAGAAAATATAATAAATTTTCAATTTACCATATTCAATATAATTCCAAAACAAATATTGATATCCACCTCTACTTAAATTAAAAAATTAGAACTGATTGTCACTTCTGTTACTGGCAATTCTCAATGTATGAATGATGTGTAACCATTCCCCTCACCTGTATTTCTAAATTATTGGTCAGTACTGGATAAAGCAAAGAAGCAGTTAAAGTGTTACAAGTGAATGTGCTTAGAACTGAAAGTAGGTCAACCCAAAACCTCGGATGTAGTAGAACTAGGGAGTAACGGTATCACACTTTTAATAAATACTGTACACATACAACTAAAAAGGAACCCATTGTCAGGGGACATAATGACTCATATCATATTCTTGATGTAACGTAAATTGCAACTTAAGGGTAGAGGCTACTTTACTGAGCAAAAGTACAGACTGGGTCATTTCCGTGAAAGAGTACAAATTTCTGTGAATTTTGGAGACGTTGGGAAGTGCGCCTTACTGGTCAATTAAGTGTCAACAGATGTTTAATACATATTTTTTCTAAAAAAACCTTTAAGAATTTAAATACATAAAAAAAAAAAATATGTGTAGAAATAGTCCGAAATGTTTGGAAATAACAATTCATTACGATTATTTGTACCCAAACGAAGCCCAAACATCATTCATGTTACACGGCCCAAGCCTGAACATCCTTCTTATTATTCAGGCCGGGTTGGCTCCCTGAAGGCCAGCCCTGGGCTGGTGCAGACCTCTAATATACAGGGTGATTCACTACCAGTGCGACAAACTTGCAGGAGGTGTAGGGGGCACAAAGACGAATCAGAATCACATAGCATTGCAGGGTCCGGAAATGCCTTCGTCATGCTGTAGAGGACGTTGAACGGGAGGCCGGGTGAACAGCGATCCCGCTGGAAGTCAGCATTTGCGAACCATTTCTGTTGAAGAAACCAAGTAGCAAAATTCCTCCGGAGTGGATAATCCGCAGGCTCCAATGATTGGACGCGTTGCAGATGGTATGAACTCATTTGGTTTGTTGACAGTATCCTCCATACAGTGGATTGGGAAATACCCAATCGTTGGCCTATCGCTCGAGTACTCGTACTTGGATTGCCTTCTGCAAGACATAGGACATTCTCCTCATTGTCTGGCGTCCTTGTCGTTTGCTCTCAATTCATGGTACCTCTCGTGAAACAACCAATCTCGTGTAACCTTCTCATCATACGATTAAAATCGTATGATGAGGAGCACGCCTGTGTGGGAAACGGTCCTGGTACAAGCGCAGAGCGGTGCACCCGTTACAGTCCGCAGCTCCATACGAGAGGCGCATGTCAGCCAGTTCAACGTTTGAATACTCGTCCATCCTACTGCCTCGGGAATTGGTTCGCAAATCCTGACTTCCAGCGTGATTGCTGTTCACGCAACTTCCTGTTCAACGTCCTTTACCGCATGATGAAGGCATTTTGGACCCTGCAATGCCATGTGATTCCGATTCGTCTTTGTGCCCCCTACACCTCCTGCAAGTTTGTCGCACTGGTAGTGAATCACCCTGTGTATATATAATGTTATGTGGTTATTACGTTTAGATGTATGTATTCTTTTAGATTTGCGTGTTCTTCTGTTCTTCGGAATGAAGATAACCAAACTAGGATAACTTGATTACAAATTTGTATGAACACTAATGCTTATATGAAAAGCACCAATAATCGATAACAATCTACAATTAAACGCGTGTGTGTGTGTGTGTGTGTATATATGTATATATATATATATATAAAATATTAAAAAAATGTTATATGGTAGTTATTATAATAATATATAACTATAAACAAAATTACAATTCGTAATACAAATTATACATACTTATATTATAATTTTATTCTTTATATAGAGGTACTAGATAAACATTAATTATAGATGTTTATTTAGTACCAATTATAGATCACTATAAAATTAAAAAGAAATTGTACACTGAATGCCATACACCTCTTATATAATGAAATAAATATATAAATTAAAAACATTTTTTTACATAATTGGGGTTTAAGTAACTTAAACCCCAATTATGTGGCAATTCCTGGAACGTTGTTGCAACACCCTAAGGTGCCATGGCATCCCGGTTGAAAACCAATGGAATTGAAGGAAAAACCCAAATAGACATCTTGCTTACTAGTCTAACAAAACTTTGGTACTGTAAGGTTCTGAAATGTATTGCACTTTTCAGAAATGCCATTATCATTAGCAGAGGCATGTGATGCAAGAAAGCAAGCTTATACAGCATCAGCCAAAAACAAAAACTTTCCATTTCTCCTATTCATTCGCTTCAAAAGTTTGTCCATTTCTTCCTTGAATTTATTTAAGCTATCAACTTCCACAATGACAGATGGAAATTTGTTCCAGGAATCAACCGCCCACTGACTAAAGGCAATTTCTGCACGTCTATCCTATAACTGTCTTTCTTCAATTTGAATTTAAGCCCCCTGAGTATGTAATCGCAGCAAGAAGAATTCTATCAGCATTGAGCTTGCTCAAACCATTGCAAGCCTTAAACACCTCAATCAGGTCTCCAGATGCTGCAATTTGCAGAATTTAAGCCTTTCTTGGTAAGAGCAACCCCTTGTTCCCCTCAGCAGTCTTGTTGCTCTTCTCTGTACTCATTCCAGCAGCTCTACATCATTTCCTAAAATGAGGCCTCTAGACCTGTATGCAATACTCGAGGCCTGACCATTGCATTATCCAAAGGGATAATTGCCTCCTTATTCCTGCCAGCAAAATTACTGTATATAACGTTCTTAACTTCAAATAATAATCATAGTAATCTGCAATGTGTTTAATTGTCAATATTTTCATTATGCTGCAAGCTCACTCAGCTTCAGCACTGCTAATCGCAATGTTTCAAAGATATTTCTGGCTTTCTTCATTGAAAAGGGAATTTCACTCAATTTTAAAGATAAACTGTCTTTGACAAAATCTCTAAAATCATTAATTTTTATTGTATATTTTATTAGAAAACTTAAATTTCTTATGTGGTTTTCATTGTCTTGCCACCGAGAAAAAAGTTCTTTCATATTCCACGATTTCGGGCAGCATATGTTTAAAATTTCTTTCAATTCCTCATCTTCAATGGTTTCATTATTTAATTTAAAATCACTCTGTTGCATTAATAACTTATCCTTTAAGGATAAAACAATGCATTTAAGTCAAGAGGTTATTTTTTAAATGTGTTCGTACTTTCGAATTTGATTCCTTAATTCTTTCTACTTGAATATGCTCTCAATTTTAGCATCATAATTTCCTTAAGAATTTTTCAAATTAGCAATTACATTGATTGTTTGAATAATTAATCTGTTTTTATCATAGTGATTTTGTAAAGCTTCTGAAATGTAAGAGAGCATCCTGCAGGATGTCGATCATTAGTGTTAAATGGTTAAGAAATTCCAGATTTAAAAGTTGATTTAGTAATCCGGAACATTTAACTTCTGATTCAAAATGCTTGCATAAAGTGGGATAATTCCTCCAACCTGCAACTATCACCTGCATTAATTAACCTGAATTAACCTGCAGTAATCCGCACTGGTTTGGTGATATAATGCCATTATATTTTAGAACATCTTCTACACAATGAAAGGCTTGACGAAGTTTCAAAATCTGCCAACATGAACTTTCATCTTCATAAAGTTCGTATAATATCTTAGTTCCCTCAATCCTCTCCCCCCTCTATGTTGCTACTGTCACTAGTTCTTTGAATATTGTGCAAAATATCGAAATCACACGGATATTCAGCTACAGTGACCATGTAAACATAGACAGGAAAAATTTACTGGAAGGCATGGATCACTCACCTGTCCAAAAAACATGCCTGTTTGTCGGAGTAAAGGGGAACCACAACACAGGTTGACCAGAGGCTATTATCCGTGTCGGGAATCTTCTTAATCCTCTGACTGGCTATGGAAAGCATATTGACTAGTGCGACTTCTTGGTATTGACTGCATAGGTTTTAGAGGCACCACTAACATTGTGAAACGGTAATCCCTTCCATCCAATTTGCATTTTCTAATTACCACAAGGCCAGAGCTGAGAACAATGTGTAGAAAGTTCTCTCATAATCCACTGTTACGTGGAAAATTTCTTCGTTCAATGGAAACTATTTTAAATGTAATTACCAAGGGGAATTCAAAACAATTCGCTATAAAGAAGTTGGTTAAACAGCGGTCTGACTGAAATCAAATCAAAAATGAAGCAACTTTAAAATACATATATGATCGAATGCTGGGGATGGTGCCCCGCTCATCCCACTGTAGTTTCGGCTCTGGATACTCAATAATTGCATTCAGGATTTAATTTGTAAAATGATCGTCTCAACAATGGGCTCACAAATTAAAAAAAAAAAACAATGGGCTCTTGCAAGCCCACTATAGCTCACCACTGACTACTACTAATGTAAGCAAGTACCGTACTTCATTACTTGCTTACATTGGTAATCCCCTTCCCTTTCTTATTACTTTCCAATGACTGGTGTCCTGTAATGGGCATTGTTCTTCCACACCATTTGAGCAGAGGTCTGGGTTTGATTCTCTTTTATATTTTTATGGTCTTTTTCTTTTCTTTTTTAAGGTCCGTAGTCTAACAAAAGACCCTTATAATGTCACTCTGTTGTCTATCTGTCACAGCATTGTGCCTCTGGAAACACTCAACCTATTGACTTAATTTTTTATGATTTTGTATATCACGTGAGTGGGCCAACATAATGCCATATTGATCGTTGTTGACAAAAATCTACCTGAGAAATGGGGAGGGGTAAATGTGGCGGGACAAAATGTTGTCGACAATCTATAGCTTATTATATACCATTGGAAAGAGCTCAGCAAGTAGGTTTAAAATGTAATTTTAATGTTTTTAAAATTAAAAGTGACTGCGCCAGACAGGAAAATGTGAGTAATTTTCAGGTCCTACACCTCTATTTCCTGGCGCCTCCGTAGCCAGGAGCAGCAGTGCGTAGCACACGCTTCTTGATTAGACCGGGGTTCGAGCCTGTGCCCACCAATTACGGAGGATGCGGAAAGGTCAGGGAATGACCACCGCATATCCCCGGAGCAATATGGTCTTAGTTGCTAATGCTCCTAAAAAGCAAAACAACAACAACCTCTATTTCCGTTGCTAATGGAGCTAAAAATTTTAAATTCACATCAGCTATGCATTATTCAATGCTTATCAAGGGAAAACTATTCCGATTGAAATCTACCATTTACTTTTTGTGTTAAAATTAAAAAAACAATTTTTTATTGCACTTTGATAGTGCACTTCTTTGTACTAAGTAACTCTCCTTTTGGTGACAAAAAGGTTGCTAAATAGTTAGTTAATAATTCTATAAAGGTCATTTATAAATTTTGCGACGAGTAGTAGTTTTTAACAATATTCAAGGTGGAGTTGTTCCGGCAAGGAGGTACTTAGAGAGCCAGTGTTGAGGCAGCCGTAGTGTAGAGGTACCTGCACAGAGTCTTGCACAGCCCTCACCTGCCAGTCGCTTCTCCAGGAAGAAGTCTAATTTGCTTCTCCCATCCTTGTCATTCACGACGATTGGAAATACTCAAATAGACAACATTTTCGTTAGTTCCTCAGTTTTAGGCCAAGTCGAGGGTACTAAAAAATTTTTGTTTTTTTTTTTTCGGTTACCATAAAGCTCTCTATTTCTTCATCATGAGTGCCCAGCACTCAGTAGTTGACCGATTTTATTTTTTTTTTTTTAGCTAAATTAGTCAAGCTTGTGAGTTTCATGGTTCCCCCTTTTCCAAAACTGAATTTTCATCTCACCAATGGATAAACTTGTCCATACACATAATTAAATTACAAATATCTTACATCAGTAACTGTGTAGTTAGTCTAAATATTCCTGGAATTAGTCTAAATGACCTGGTTAGTCTAAATAATCATGGAAAATTTGTTTTTTTACTTTGTCAAACAAACTGACCTTTTTGTTGTGAGGTGTTGGAAAAGACTTGTTTGTTTGTTCACTTGCTTGAGTATTTGCTATTACCATTAAAATCTGAACAGCAGTAGCTCCATCAAGGCTTACTATTGATACTTTTCGTGTGTATTACTGTGAACCTCTTACTCAATGCCATATAAGAGCCAGGCTATTCTGCAGCAGCAGCAGCGGCAGCCAGGTATGGGCTTGATGCTAGAGCACCACCCATTTCAACGAAGTAGTAGGAACATGCCATAAACATACAACTGGAAATAAATAGATATTTAGATCTCACATAGGATGAAGTGCATTATTTCTCTTTTAATATATCCATAATTTAAACCCCAGGGGCTCCCATCTGGTGAGTATGGGCTTGGCACCCAGGGTCCTGAGCTAGATATCATCATTCTTCTCTTTCTTGGCGATTCCTTTATTTCTATCTATCTATCTCTCTCTCTCAGGGTAACTCAGGAATTTTTTTTTTTGGCTGGTGCAGCACAAGCCTCGGGCTTCCTTGCACCGTATGTCTAATAATAATTTAGCCTCCTACTTAAAAAAAAAAAAAATTACTATCTTCTCGTGCTTAATTCAACCCTTTTATATACAATCAGTGTTCACTGAATTGCGATTACCCCATCAGTAACAGACTTTACACCATAGCTCACCGTATAGAAAGCCAAACAGATTTGTACACTGTTGCAGTGGTAATATGCTTTTGGTCGTGCAAGACAAAGTGATAGAGTAGCACTTATAGGATGTAGTAAAGATATCAGAGTTTCAAAAGGGCATGATTGTGGGAGCTAGTACATCAGTTGCTTCTATATTGGAAGTGGCACGTCTTGTCAGTTGCTCAAGGCCCACTGTAGTTAAGGTATATAATGAATGATATCGAAACCACTTCCTGCTGACAGAAGTGTAAAGAATTACACGAAGTGGATGTTCGTGGCACCACGGACCCATTGTGCATGGTGCCACTATCGGCAGGTGAGCAAAGGGTGCACAATGTGTTGTATAGGCTCAACGGCAGGTACCTGTACAACAGTTGACACTGCAATATAATATAGGGAATACAAGAATAATATCCCAAAGGATGATGCACCGCATGCTCAGGCAATCCAAGACACCCTCTATTCACTGCTGATGGACACTGTGGTTGGACACTGGAGGACTGGAAATCAGTGTGCTGGTCAGATGAGTCAATCTCTGGTGCAGTACTGTGACAGAGGCCTTTGTATGTGCACAAGGAACATAAGTCCATGGACCCATTGTGCATGGTGCCACTATCCAGGCAGGTGGCAGTGGTTGCTTAATATAAGTCATGTTTTGCTGGCAAGAACTAGGACCCCTGGTGCATATGGACCAACATTTCACTGGTGAGGTCTACTGGCAGTTCTTAGGAGACCATGTGTACCTTGCCATATTGCATTTTTCCTGGACAGAAACCGCACCTTCCAAGACGATAATGTGGCATGTCATTGAGTCCACACTCTGCATGAGTGGTTTGAGAAATACAGTGAGGATATCACCAATCTTGATTGGCCTCCAAGTTTGCCTGACCTCAATCCAATTGAACACCTGTGGGATATTTTGGAACAGGAAGTGAGGTGTATGGACATGCAGCCATCATCTGTTCCGACACTGTAGAAAGCCTTGCAGACAGCATGGCTGCAGATCCCTATGGACATCTAGTGGAGTCAGTGCCTAGGCAAATAGCGGCTGTTATCCATGTGAATGGTGGTTCAGTACATTATTAGGTAGGTGGTCATAATTCGGTGATAGAGTGTATATTCTTTCACTGTTGGTATACAAGGGACCTTCTCGCATGTATCATCAGCTTATGGAATAATTTGAAATGACTGAATGAGTAGCATTTTATATCAAATACCTTTTTAATTAAGTTTGACTCTAGATAATTCAAACTTGTAGTTTCTCTTTTTTTGTAGTTGGGCAGCTACTTTTCTTTTTTGAGTGGTAAGAATGGACCTAATACAGTAATTTCCTTTTTGAGTGTGACAGTTGTTTATTCTTAAACTTCTCAAATCATATGTTAGCCATGTCCTTGTTATTTCATTAACCAACTGTTTAATGTTATTTTATTGTCCCATGGCCTGAACTGATTAAATTTAATGAAGGATCACCTCTGGGAAATATCTTCCTCCTGGGAACCCAGTTGTCTTCTCCAGAAACAAGGAAAAGAACTAAATGCTATGAATTTCCAGTAAGATCACAAGATAAGGGAAATGCCTCCATAATACTTAAAGCAATCTGTGGATAATGTTGACCAAACAACAGGCATGGACTGATGTCAACTGTATCCAATGTAGCTTGTGACTAAAGGGATTTGAAACTGGCAGAGTGCTAATCATTTCTAGTCATCAAAAAAGAAAACAGATAACGTATTATTGGACTACTACAGCTGAAAATTTTGATATTTATACTGCAAATAGATACATCTAGAAATCTAGATGTATATTGGTAGTTTTAGATGAAAGCACTATCACTTCAACTGTAAACAGGAATTTAGTTGCATAAAAAGAATCATTTTAAAGTGCAAAACACCTTGTACTGTTAACTCCATGATGCTCTGCTGCACAAAGGTGTTTTACCTCCCTTCAGTGGTAGTGGTGATGACATTAATAAAGTTATATGAATTTTTTTCATGTTGTGGATTGGATCCAATTTCTCCCCACCCCAAAGTATTGAATCCTCTATTGCATAAATGGATAAAAGTTCTCAAGTATCTATCATAAGCCCTTTAAATGCTGGTTTGCCAGTTAGTAACCCCAGATATTTTTCAGGTGAAAAGCATTAAATTTACTAAATTCCCAGCCATGAGCAGAAACAGACAAGAGTGTGTGTGGAACCCATGGAGGAAAGACCAGGCCTTTATGACAGCAAGCAGTAATATATAGTTGACATTTTCTTTACATATTAACCTTTTTTTTTTTTTACCATTTTAGTATTAATGTAAAGCTGATGAAGTCAGTAACAGAATAGAAGTTGCATGGAATGAATATAAATAATGCCTTTCCAGAGTATAAACTATGCATCGGCAAGTATAAACAATGCCTTTTCAAAGCCTACCTTAACACTCATGCTCACAGAGCAAGAGTAAAAAAGGTAAGCTTTGAAAAGGCATTGGCAAAAGGGAGTGAAGGGCAGTAATAAACAATATCTTGCATATGTGAACACTGGAAGGAAAGAATTGAACCATATTAGTTCATTATAGTAGACCAATCAGTTCCCTCCCAGCTACTTTGGTAAAATCATTGACCTTAAATGGATAACTGATGAATTAACTGTTGTGTGTGTGTGTGAGCATTCTTTTAGGCTTTGAAATACTCTTGGCCCATATATCAGGAACTAGACAATTATGTGATCACTGAAATTGGATCAGTAGAGAAATTGTGCTCAAACGTGAAAAAGACATGAGTAGATGGGATTTAACCAGTGATATTAAAAGAAGCAGCAGGACAGATTACCAAATCTGCATATATTATAATTAATAAAAGAGATGGGAAAACTATTATTATTATTATTTTTTTTTTTTTTTGCTGATGCTGTATAAGCTTGCTTCCTTGCATCATTTTGTCACTACTAATAAATTGTGCAACTGTGGACTTGTTTTGTTCCCAACAGATTCGAGATGTGCACATAACTCTCCAGTTCCAAGGGCGAAATGGTTAATGCAGACGTAAGTTTAATTGAATTCACAATTAAGGACTAAGTACAGGATTGTGTACTGTGTCCTTAATTGTGAATGAACAAGACACAGCACAAATTTATTAAAAGGAAATGTCTCATTAATTGGTTAAGCTGCTGTAAGTTAACCCCAGGAGCTCACATCTGGTGAGTATGTGCTTGGCACATCCAGAGTCCTGAGCTGGATATCATCATTCTTCTCTTTCTTGGTGATTCTCTCTCTCTCTGTCTCTCATTTTTTAAAAATTTTTGCTAGTGCAGCAAAAGCCTCAGGCTTCCTTGCACCATATGGCTAATAATAATAAAATAAAGTTTATCATATAATATATGATAAACTCTATAATATATAATTTATAATATATAGATGCAAAGCATAATTTGGTTAAGGCATAATTTTCTTACAATGAAAACGATTTTAAAGAAAATTTTACTATAACAAAAATATATATTTCTGGGTCCTGTCCTAGTACCCTTATTATTAGTGCTTTGTAGTTTCATTTTGAATGAAATTGTTTTGAAGATTCCTTATTATTAGTGCATTGTAGTTTCATTTAAATGAAATTGTTTTGAAGATTCCCTTATTATTAGTGCTTTATAGTTTCATTTGAATGAAATTATTTTGAAGAAAAATTCAGGACAATGGTTTATTTTCAAAGTCCTGTTCCTCAAATTGGTTTACAACAGAGAAACTTTGAATGGCACTCTGTAGCCTGTATTGTAAGTAATGCTATGGAAGTATTTACTTGAAGGAAAAAAAAAAGTTTTAAAAGATGCAGTGAAAGAATTCATCATCCACATTTTCAATTGCATTACAGTTGAATTAAAGTTTTTTTTTTTTTTGTATTTTAATCATGGGGGGGGGGGGGTTAAACAACATTAAAAACCAATGGCCATAAGGTTTTGTGGAGTGTTAACGTTGACCTTGGTTGACCACTTCACTTGTGTGTCACTTGTATTGGAGAACGCCGCAGTTTGAATAGTGTGCTAACTACAGAAACGCTGCAGGCATTACAGGAAATTTATGGAGATGATGCTTTTCAGAAAACAGCAGTTTGAGTGGTTTAAAAACAGACAGGAAACATTGGAAGATGAACCTCGCAGTCAACTTTACAAAAAGATAAATGCCACAAAAGTGAAGAAATTCGTATGAAATGATAGGCAAATGGCTGATGTTGAGATTGCTCAATTAATAAAAAAAAACTTGTATAAATGATCTCAAGGTACTTCAAGTCATATTACACGCGTATAAAAACGGTAGTGCATGCTTATATCTGAATAGCCTTGAACTTAAGTTATCCAATTTTTTATCTTAAGTTATTTTCAATTTACACAAATTTATTCGTTCAAATATATTGTGTTGCATGTATTTATTGTATTCCATTTCATTGCTTTAAACGCACACTATCTTTTAATCATTAGTAAGTTTATAATTTAAACCAAATTCTATTTCAAACTGTCATAAAATTCTCTTTTAACTGTCTTAATTAATGGCCATGCAAATTACTCACATTTGCACATTAGCTGGGTTCGTTGTCTGTAATGTGCCTTACTAAATAAATAAAACCTGACTAATCCACGACTTGAGATAATCCGAAACTGCGTTCCGGTTCGTCATAAGCATCATAATTATGTCAATCACTGTATACGCGTTAACTGCGCGTATTTTCCTGACGAGAGCATTTCGTTTCCAGAAATTTTCCCATTTCGAACCTTCGATTATTCAACCAAGATGTGGCAGCGAACCATCATAATGACACAAAAAAATAGTTCGCGAAAGTTGGCCACGACTGCTGTTTTTCCTTCTCTCCCCCTCCATTTCTAATACAACATTTCGATTATAAGTCTGGGGTGGGGCGTGAGCAGTGGTGAGCTATAGTGGGCTCGCGAGAGCCCATTGTTATTTTTTTTTGAAAATTTGCGAGCCCATTGTTGAGACGATCATTTATTTTACAAATAAAATCTTGAATGCAATTATTGAGTATCCAGAGCCGAAACAACGGTGGGGCGAGCAGGGCCCCATTCTCAGCATTTTAATGGCGCAATCGATCGGTTATGTATTTTAAAATTGCTTCATTTTTGATTTAATTACAGTCGGACCTCTGTTTAACGAACTTATTTATAGCCAATTTTTTTTGATTCCCCTTGGTAATTACATTTAAAATGGTTTCCGTTGAACAAAGAAAATTTCTATGTAACGAACGGATTAGGAGAGACAACTTTGTATGCATTGTTCTCGCCTCTGGCCTTTAGGCAATTAGAAAGTACGAATTGAGGGTGAAAGGGATTTCTGTTTCACAATGTTAGTGGTGTCCGTAAAACCTATGCAGTCACATACCGAGAAGTCGCGCTAGTCAGTATGCTTTCCATAGCCAGTCAGAGGATTAAGAAGATTCTCGACACGGATTATAGCTCTGGTCAACCTGTGTTGTCGTTCCTCTTTACTCCGACAAACAGGCATATGTTTTTCGGAGAAGTGAGTGATCCATGCCTTCCACTAAATTTCTCTTGTCTATGTTTACTTGGTCACAGTAGCTGAATACCCGTGTGATTCCGACATTTTGTACAATATTCAAAGAACTAGTGACAGTAGCAACATAGAGGGGGGGGGGAATTGAGGCAACTAAAATATTGTATAAACTTTACGAAAATGAAATGTTGGCAGATTTTGAAACTTTTGTCGAGTTTTTCACTATGTAGAAAATGTTCTAAAATATAATGGCATACAGGCAATAATTAGCATTATATCACCAATCTCCAAAAACTAGCGCGAATTAAGGATGATTGCTAAATAACTTGATGTGGAAACTATAAAGATCGGTTGGGTGTTCGGGCCACGATGAGTAGCTTTCGGACGGTAGTTGTGGATTGGAGGGATTATCCCGCTTTGTGCAAACATTTTGAATCAATGAAGAACAAGAGAGCACGCCTCCTGTGGGCACAGCAACGCCAGCACTGGACTATCGAGGATTGGAAAACAGTTGCTTGGTCTGACGAGTCGAAATTCCTGGTGCATCATGTTGATGGAAGGCTCAGAATTTGGCAAAAATAACATGAATCCATGGACCTGTCGTGTCTGACGACTACTGTTCAAGGTGGTGGGGGCAGTGTTATGGCGTGGGGAATGTTTTCTTAGTATACGTTGGGTCCATTGATACTCATGGATTCATATCTGAATGCCACATCGTACCTAAACATCGTTGCTGACCAAGTGCGTCTGTTCATGTTGACAGTTTATCCTCAGTCAGCTGGTTACTTCCAGCAGGATAATGCGCCGGTGCACAAAGCCCGAAGCACTATGGAATGGTTCCAGGAACATGACAATGACTTTTCTTTGCTGCAGTGGCCCGCTCAGTCCATAGATCGCAATCCTATTGATCTTTGGGATGAGCTGGAAAGGGCTGTTCGCTGCAGGCCTCCGCCTTCGTCGAATCTCAAGGAACTGCGTGGCACACATGTCTGCATGGTACTCAATTCCTGCACAACGTTTTCAGCATCTTGTTCAATCCATGCCTAGACGAATTCAGGCTGTTTTGAAAACTAAAGGAGGCTTAACACGCTACTTGGTAGGTGGACCTAATAAAGTAGCAGCACAGTGTATATTATAATAATAAATAACAATAAAAAAATTTACTTTCGTTTCAGAAGTACACAAACGTTTTTAGACTAAATCGAGGATAGAGAATAACTTTTCCGAAGCTTGATCAGGCAAAATTTAAGTTAGAATCGTAAAATCTAAACGTAATAAGTAGTCAAATTAAATATTTCTACAAATTCTTATTCCGTTGGTGTTTTTTTTTTCCCTTCTGCTTGGAAATTTTCTCGTATCCATCCAGTTTCTAAAATTAGATGCAAATCTCTCAATTGTCCAATCATCATATTCAAAACTTTTAGTATATACATGACAAAGGACCAGGTCTTGAACTCTGGGACGATGACGTACAGGATATTGTTTCACTTCCAGGTTCAGAGAAATAGTAGGGTGATAGGAAAAGAAATTTTGTTGCGGAATAATAAATAAATGAGAAACGGTTAAAAATTTCTTATTTTTAACCATTCTTTACACGCGTGCGTGTCAGCGCGCGAGTGGAATGAAAGAAGGTAGCTACCAGATTGCCTTCAACCGCGTATAGAATTTCTCTGCGCTATAGTCATACAGTTAATCAAGCCGAGTGGGTAAAGTGCCTGCCTGGCAACCCAAAGGTCGCGGGTTCGAATCCCGCCTCGGGCTTGGATCAAAGTACTGCAAAAACCTTGGGAGGTGCATTATGGCCACAGAAGCCGATGCGCCAACAACTAAGTACAACAAACAAACAGCTAATTAGTCGCTTGAATAAATGGTGGCAGATCCGGTCATCAAGTTCAGGGGAGCTCAGATGCACAATTAAAGAATTAAATTTCGTCTGTTCAGTCTTCTTTACAGGAACTGTGTGGGGGGGATTTGTTGGCATTTAAGTTCACTTTTCACAAGCGGGACAGAATGTGTTGCAGCCACGCAAAATGATGGTTACGTGCGGATCATTAATTAATGATCCGCACGTAACCACCATTCAATTGTAACCGCACGTTACAATTGAATTGCACCCCAGTGTATTGTGAAACATTATTCAAAACGTCACGTGAATTGTGATAAATATTGCACATATCTCGTTACTTGCATTTTTTAAACACTACCTTTTGCTCGTAAATGTTTACAGATATAAATAACATCAATTGTAAGTGCTTAATATTCATTGAAATATATGCTCAGTGAATCTGAAGAAATACCGTTTGACCTCTCCACCCACTTACGAATTGCCTTGATTCGAAACGTGTCCGGATTTAACAGTTCAGTAGCAAGTTTTCTGGATGGTTTTCTACATTATTCATTATTCTTCGGGCTAGAATTTTGTGCTCTCTCCTCTCACTGTGTGTTTTGAAGCTCTGGTTTCTTGTGCAAACATAGTCGCCTCAGAACCAGTTTGAACAGCATTGAGCAGTAAAAGGAAGAGCGAAGTACTTTTGAGTCTCTCTGGTTTCAGACATTAGATAAAAAGGAAAGATAAATGTTATCTGAGGAGTTACGTTAATGCTCAAAAGCCTAACGACAAAGAAAAAAACAGACTAGTCAGTATGTGTGAAAGAAAACTATCGATAGATCGTAATTATTTTATATTGTTATTCGAGATGCGTGCTGGATTTAGTTCACCAGGTATACACGAATACTGCAAGTTGTTCTGAAACAATTATTATTATTATTAAATCCGTTTATTAAAATAGCAAGTGTTTGTTTTCACCCCTTATACACAGCCGACCGGCTAGAAAGGTGTTGTACAAAAATGCAAGAATTGCAATTATTTACACAGGAAGTGCGTATATTTACAATATTGTTTCAAAATTCAATCACTGATAAGATTATAGTTGAAGTAAGCTGTGCTTCAAACAGCCTCTTCACTCTGTATTGCTTGCAGCGGCATAAAAGCCAGTAAAAGTACTTGCAGCGGCACAGTTTATTTCAGTGATATATTTAGATGGAATAAACGAAAAGAGCAATAATTATGTTTAAATTAAATGGTAATTTATATTATTATTGTGAGGGTCATTAGGTACTCCCCGCCCCACACCCTCTGTGGGCCTTGGAGTAACTGCACGCAGTTACGCCCTCGTATAATAACTCTATTCCCAGTGAGCCAATTTTCATGAATTTTTATTATGAAAACAACAGGGATTACCTTTATTTTTTGATATAGGATGCTTCTTTTCCAACCAACTCTCTTGGTCCAACGCGGTAACAATTTATTGTAGAGGCGGTATAAATTTTACAAAAAATGTGAGACAACTTCCTCACTGTAGAACAGTCGTGTTCAGACTCCTCGTTCTCAATATTGAGTGCTTTCAAACCTAACCGAAATTTGCTAAATTTCGGGATTAAATTTTCAGAAAGACATTGTTTTAAAAACTGGATATGATGTTTTTGGGCCGCATATTTCAATGTAATTCTAGTATGGTCTTGTTTTAACCATTCAACCATAGTGTTGTATATTAATGTAAATTAAGTCCGTATACGCGTCTGCAAAAAACCGTATACACGTATGCGTGAAGTATAGATCTAAAAGGTGGCAATCAAATTTTGAGAGGGAGAAGCGAAGTGGTAAGTCAACAAACTGGTATTTAATAGATTTGATAATGGAGAGCTATTAAGTGCTCGATAATTCCTATATTCAATTATATTATTGAATATAGGAATTCCTTTCAAAATTTGATTGCCACCTTTTAAATCTATACTTAACGCATACGTGATACGGATTTAATTTACATTAAGTTATACATTACACTCAAGTTATACATTAATATACAACACTATGGTTGACTGGTTAACAGGGTTAAAACAAGACTATACTAGAATTACATTGAAATATGCGGCCCAAAAATATCATATCCAGTTTTTAAGTCTTTCTGAAAATTTAATCCCAAAACTTGCTAAATTTCAGCTAGGTTTGAAAGCGCTCAATATTGAGAACGAGGGGTCTGAACACGACTGTTCTTATAGTGAGGAAGATGTCTCACTTTTTTTTTTTTTGTAAAATTTATACCGCCTCCACAATGAATTGTTAGCGCGTTGGTCCAGGAGAGTTGGTTGGAAAAGAAGCATCCTATATCAAAAGGTAATCCCTGTTGTTTCATAATATAATTGAATATAGGAATTATCGAGCACTTAATAGCTCTCCATTATCAAATGAAATTGTATATTTGACCTTTCAGAAAAATTTCTTTACGAAAAACACAATGTAAAATTTTCCATCTCAAATTTGATTGAAATCAGACCAATAGAAATTCCACAGCTATTTTATTTTTTTCCCTTTCCCCATCGAATAACTTACTCCCAGAAGATTTTCATGAAATTTTATATTTCGATCTGCAGAAAGGAAGTTTTCGTGGTTCGTGCAATTAAGTCTTTTTTTTTTTTTTTGCTAAAAATCAAAAATTGTTACTATTTGCTAATGCGCCTGAAATGTAACGCACTACATACATTAACTAACTTGCAGTGGCGTAGCTACCATCTAGGCAGGCAAGGCAATTGCCTCCTCGGCGTCTTTGGCTGTCTCCTCTTTTTGCAATTTGCATTTATTAAGTAGGGGCCCCCGAACATGTTCCTTGCCTCCGGGCCCGAAAAAGAGTAGCTACGCTACTTCTAACTTGGTTTATTTATTAATGACATTCGGCTTCAGGCACGCTCTGCAAATGAAGTGCCTCACAGAGGGTTAGGTTCTTCTTTTGCTCCAGAGCGTGCCTGAAGCAGGTCTCCCTTCCTGAAAAGGAAGTTTTAAGTACACTGTACCATTAACAAATAGTCAAATAAAAGTTACATTAACAAACCAGAAGAGACGACGACTGTCCACAGAACCGGAATACTAAACAGTGTTCCTCAACCATTTTAATTACACGCTTCACAAATCTTATACATATAAGGAGAGGGGGGGGGGGAAGAATCAAACATGAAAAGCCAATAAAGGTTTATATAAGAAATGTAGCAATAAAGTTTCCCAGACTGCACCAGTCCGGGTGCTGTTTCGTTCATACTCGATGAGTTTGAAAATAAATTGAAGTGGTATGTTGTAGTTCAGCGGTTCCCAACCTTTTTTGACTCGAAAACTCCTTTCAACGTAATATTTTTTTTTATCGCGAACCACTAAACCTATATTCTCTGAAATCGTATAACATTTCTGAATTTTTATTATAAAATATTTCCAGTACTACGTTTTTATAAGCGACATTGCGTAATAGTAATTTTTATTATTAAGTATCATTTGTACTTTGTGAAACAGTTATTAATCAGTCCAAAACTATTTCGAACAGGCTAAGAGTAGAAAACTTGCTTTTTGTCCAAATGGTAGCTGAGAATTCTGGTCTCTTGCCAAAGCTATTGGCCGCAATTTTTTCCCACCTCTGGCAAAACCAGATGGTTCTGTTGCCACATTGGTCAAAGATAAAGCTGACCTGCTAGCTCCTATTTTTATTCCAAGACATGTATTGTTGATGATCTTGGTAAATCACCTCGCTCCATTCAATGCCTCCTGTGGTTTTCCATCAAAAGGATGTCAGAAGGATTTTGATGAATCATGCTATGAAAGCCCCAGGTCCTGATGGTGTTACTCCACTTTTTCTCAAAACCTGTGCTCCTGAACTTACTCCCGTTCTTTGCTACCTTTTTTTTTTTTTTCACTTCCTTATTCCAAAGATGAACTTCCTTCTGCTCATGTCCAGCCAGTTCCTAAAAAGGGTGACAAGTCCCTCCCATCCAATTATCGTCCCATTGCAATTACTTCTACTCTTTCCAAAATAATGGAGAAATCAATTAACCGTCAACTCTTAAACCATCTGGAAATCTCATCTGATCAACGGTCGCCAATATGGATTCCGTCAGTGTCGTTCCACTGGTGATATTCGGGTTTATGTTACCCATTTATGCACCAATTCAATGGAAAAGTTTAGTGAAACTCAGGCCATTGCTCTTGACATTTCAAAGGCTTTTGATTGTGTTTAGCATAAAGGTCTTCTAAGTAAGCTTCCATCCTATGGTTTGCCAGCTGTTCTTTGTAACTAGGTATCCAGTTTTCTCTCTGACCGCTTACTGCAGGTGATGGTAAATGGCTCTATATCTTCTGACTTCTCCACCAATGCTGGTGTTCCCCAAGGTTCAGTTCTTTCTCCCACCCTTTTCCTCTTGTATATTAATGACCTTCTTCCATTGACCAGAAATCCTATGCCTAGTTTTGCTGATGATAGCACATTGCATTCCACCTTCCGGTTTGAGAAACTTGCCCTGCTCAAACAGTTTCAACTTATCGAATATCCGCTACCAATTCCTTAAATGCTGATCTCTGTGTAATTCTCCAGTGAGGCAAAGACAACTTAGTCAATTTCAATCCTTCTAAAACTAAGTTCTGTCTTATATCTCGCAAAAAGGATTCTTCTGCTCCTATGCTTTTCTTTGACGACGCTCTGATTTCCAGGCAAGATCTTGGAGATTTCCTTGACTTATAATCTCTCTTGGCATAAAGCACATTACAAATATTGCTTCCTCTGCATCTAATAAGACAGAACTGAGTTTTAGAAGGATTTAAATCGACTAAGTTGTCTTTGCCTCACTGGAGAATTACCCGGAGATCATTCAAGCATTCAAGGAATTGGTAGCGGATATTCGAGAAGTTGAAGCTGTTTGAGCAGGGCAAGGTTTCTCACACCGGAAGGTGGAATGCAATGTGCTATCATCAGCAAAACTAGGGATAGGATTTCTGGTCAATGGAAGAAGGTCATTAATATACAAGAGGAAAAGAGTGGGAGAAAGATCTGAACCTTGGGGAACACCAGCATTAGTGGAGAAGTCAGAAGATAGAGAGCCATTTACCATCACCTGCAGTAAGCGGTCAGAGAGAAAACTGGATACCTAGTTACAAAGAACAGCTGGCAAATCATAAGATGGAAGCTTACTTAGAAGACCTTTATGCTAAACACAATCAAAAGCCTTTGAAATGTCAAGAGCAATGGCCTGAGTTTCACTAAACCTTTCCATTAAATTGGTGCATAAATGGGTAATATAAACCCGAATATCAGCAGTGGAACGATACTGACGGAATCTATATTGGCGATCGTTGATCAGATGAGATTTCCAGATGGTTTAAGAGTTGGCGGTTAATTGATTTCTCCATTATTTTGGAAAGAGTAGAAGTAATTGCAATGGGACGATAATTGGATGGGAGGGACTTTTTAGGAACTGGCTGGACATGAGCAGAAGGAAATTCATCTTTGGAATAAGGAAGTGAAAAAAAGGTGGCAAAGAACGGGAGTAAGTTCAGGAGCACAGGTTTTGAGAACAAGTGGAGTAACACCATCAGGACCTGGAGCTTTCATAGCATCAGATTCATCAAAATCCTTCTGATATCCTTTTGACGGAAAACCACAGGAGGCATTGAATGGGTTTTCTCTTTCGTTCTCCGCGTTACTTTTCTTCCAGTTTTTGACTCTGTAGAAATCGCAAATCCGCCCTACCATGGAATATTCTTCCCAAAACCTCTATCAGGCTTCTAGATTCCATTCAAAAGAGGGAAGTTAGGTTAATGTCTCATCTCTAACAGTCTCTGCACTCTGTTTCATAAACTTTCTGTTACGTACCTTTTTCTAAAGATACTTTCATGGGCACTGTTCTTTTGAATTGGCATCTATAATTCTATATTTGGCTTCTAAAATTGCTTTGAAAGAGAGAGAAGTCCGAACACGTGCCGCAACCAGTCAACATCCTTTTACTGTCCAAGTTCAAACTCACAGAACTAACTTTTCTTCTTCCTAATTTATTCATTCAATTTCCATTCTGGAATAACCTCCCTTTATACGTATTTCCTGAAAATTACATAGAAATTCAAGTGTAATGTCAGCAAGTATAGTTAGGGAAAGACGGTTGTTATCCATTAAGAATTATTAATATGTACAATTAACCAATCGGAAAGATACCTGAAACATTACCTAATTGTATATATTAGTTTAGGCTATGCTTAAATAAAAAATATATTAACAACTCCACGTGGTATAACAGTGGTTAATTGTACATATTAATAATTCTTAATGGTCAGCAAGTATCTTCTTTCATATCTTTAATCCATGCACGTTACTAAATACAATAGGTTCTTAAAAAAAAAAAAAAAAAAAAAAAAGGGTACCTATACATAACAATTATTCTTGAGAATGAAAAAAAATTTAGTAAGGAAAACATATTCAACATGATATGCTGTAAGATAGTAAACTAATTATAAGGAATTGTGGGAGATGTGGTTTCTTTCTTTGAAAATTTACTTTTATTTTACTTTATTGTTTATTATTAGTTATATTTTGTAGTTTACAATAATATACATGTACCTATGTAAATCTAAGCAGACGCCATTACAGAATTTTTAGTGCGAACCGCCTGGAACACTTTCAGTGTGAACCACCGGTTGGGAACCGCTGTTGTAGTTCAAACATTCTCTAACAAATGGTAGTATTCAGGGTTTTCAAGTAACAACCAGTTTCGTTTGTTAGTATTAATGAGTTGCCGTGTCATAATTTTGCAATTGAACAAATATCAGATTTTGCTTTAAAGTAGGAAAATTTACAACAGGAACATATGATGTTAAAAACTGTTGACGGTGATGAAACGTTAAGTCGTACCAGTGTGTTTGAATGGTATAAGCGGTTCAAATACCGACTTGAGGATGATCGTGATGACCCAAGAAGTGGCCTTCCGTAAACCCGTCGAAATAATATCTTTATTGCAATCAGCGAAAATAAGTAAATTTTACATGGATGCCCATAACAGCAAAATGGTAAGGGTCAAAAATGCAAAATTTCGGGAAATTGTGGCATGGGATCGTCATTTGATGGTCAGAATGATGGTTGATGAGCTGGATATGAATAAGGAGACGATTAATTCGTCCAATTCTGCATGAAGAATTAGGGAAAAGGAAGGTCTTTGCAAAATTTGTGCCTGGTGGATGACGAGAGGCAACGAAGAGTGTCAGCGTGCGAAGACTCATCCAGACTTGTCAAGACAATCCTAATTTCCTTGACTGTATTGTCACTGAAGATGAGCGTTGAGCCCAGAGATGAAGCATCAGAGCATGCATTGGACTTCAAAATCATCACCAAGGCCCAAAAAGCTTACAGGAGTCTAGGATCAAGACTATACAGGGCGCGATTCGCAATAAATCTGTACCTGAAGGAGAGAGATTCAATGCTGCGTAGGATTTAAAGACTATCGACGCGCATTTTCCGGGTGAGGCTGCGATTTCGAGATAATGGCAGCCGGTTCTTGTTGCACGACAATGTCCCCATCCATTCCGCTTGTTGCAAAGACATTTCTGATGGAAACATGGTTTTGTATAGCTCAATCATCCACCCTACCCTTCCGATATAGTACCAGCGGACTTCTTCCTCTTTCTCAAAGGAAAGAGTTTTCAGGTTGTTGAGGACATAAAGGAAAACGTAACTGCCGAAATGAACACTTGACACCTTCGAGACTCGTTTTCAGAAACTTTTAGAACTGCGTAATAAGTGCATTCAATCAGGTGGTGATTACTTTGAATAAAAATAAAACAATTTTTCAGCTCCAACTGTGTTCTTTTTTTATTGCACCAGTCTGGGAACTTTATTGCTACACCTCGTATGCACATGTAACATTAGTTTATATAAAAAAAAATATACAGTAAGACCCCCGTATCCACGGGGGATACGTTCCAAGACCTGCCGTGAATGGCTGAAACCGTAGATACTGTATAAGCGAACACCTGCTGACCCTATATATAACGTGATTTTATTCTTATTATTATTAGCCATAGGGTGCAAGGAAGCCTGAGGCTTATGCTGCGCCGACCAAAAAAAAAAAAAAAAAAATTCCAGCATTACCCTGAGAGAGTCAGACGTAGAAGGGAATCACCAAGAAAGAGAAGAATGATGAATCCAGCTCAGGACTGTGTTTGCCAAGCCCATACTCAGCAGATGTGAGCCCCTGTTGTACATACATACGTATAATAAAGTAATTGATAAATTAAACACACAGTAAGACACTGCCAACATTAAGTACGGTAATAATAAAGTACAGCAGACTCTCGATTAACCGGGACACTTCAAGATTCCAAATTAACAAAAAAAAAAAAAAAAAAAAACCAGAAATCATAAAATTTGAGTACTCTCTCTCGCAGGGTAACTCGATTTTTTTTTTTTTTTTTTTTTTTTTGACTGGTGCAGCATAAAACAAAGTAAAAAAGAGACCAAATGTTTAGTTTGATTTAGTGCATCGCGTCGATTGTTGTATTCCATCGCATCGGAAAAGGGCAAATTTTGTTTCGTTGTTTTTCAGGGATGTCGGAATTTTTTTATATTTTTTTTATATAGTAACTTTTTTATTTATTTATTATTATTATTTTTTTTTTTTTTGTTGTTGTTTTTTGTTTAGAAATCGCGAAAATGATGGCAAACGCAAGAGTTGTGCTTTCAAATTAAACCAAAACGAAATTATTCAAAAGTTTGAAAACTGTGCATCCGTTAAATCTCTAAAAGAACCATTATAATGTTGGTGACGAAACCATACGCGACATTTTAAAAAATAAAGGGAAGCATCGTATTGGTCACGCAAATAGTACGTCTTAAGTTTTTTTCGTTTTTTTTTTTTTTTTTTTTTTGTTCAGTTGTTAACCGCGAGTGACTGAATCAGCGGATACGGGGCACAACTGTATTTTTTAATCTGTACAGATTCGCAGCGAATAGGCTGTGCTTTTTTTTTTTTTTTTTTTTTTTTTTCTGTTTGTTAGAGTACGGATTCGATCTCACAACGTACGTTCCAGTATCCACATCAATTACCGCAGACAGCTCTTCATAAATGATATTATTTCAAATCGGAAAGGTCAGGGAATGACCACCGCATATCCCGGAGCAATATGGCTTTAGTTGCTAATGCTCCTAAAAACCAAATCACAACAACAGCTCACTAGCAATTTTTTCACAGTACATGGATTGAAGAAACTGCACCAAAACGTATAAGCTGTATTTTGAAGTGAAACTTTTTTAGGCGCGCCCCAGGCAGTCTTCATATATGAGTGACTTGCCTCCGTGGATTGACAAAAAATTGTCACAAAAATACGACACGAAATTATTCATTCCCCCCCCCCCCACACACCGTACCAGGCACGCGCGATGCGATGCCGTACGTAGCAGCGACGCATGGCCCAATCAGTACCCCGACATCCCGGCCACGGTGTAACTCGCACGCGTGTCGCGTCTTAAATCGCTATATTTCAACTTATAGCAGTCCAAATTTAAAAACCAAAATACCGTATTTCATAAAAAAAAAATTTCGACGGAAAAAAAATTTATGATTTAACATGCCGAAGTGACTATTGTAAGGCGCACAGAGCACGTATACGTGCAATGCGACCAGTGAAACCATATCTATTGAGTACAAAGGAGAGATCTGAGCTATTCCGAAGGGCGGAAGAAATTACATCCTGCGATAATAAACGTTTTAAAAGATGCTAAAGGCGATTCACTTAAATTCAACGATGTCCATTTCCACTTGCAGTCTGCCAAACCCCATGTACTTTGTCTGACAGAATCTCAGTTATCGGTTGATTCAACTACTGCTCATCTCAGTTACTTACAAAAAATTATTCGCTGTATGATTCCTTTCGCCTCAAAAGGTGGTACTTGTGCATATGTCCGTTACTTGGTAATTTTGAATCTCCTCTTACTTAAAATCTCTCTACCTCATTGTGTAAAATTCATCCGTTCTCCCAACTCCACTAATCACTTGGAGCTCTTTGACTTCCTCTCCTTGCAACTTGACTTTCTCCAGTCCAACTTTCCTAACAGCGAGGTAATTTTCCTTGGTGATTTTAATGTTCACAACTCCAGTTGGCTTCCGTTTTCTAGTCACATTGACCCAGCTGGTCGACATGCTGAGGCTTTTGCAATTTCTAATGACTTTGCACAGATTATTCATTTACCTACAAGAATACCAGATAATCCTAACCATACAGCCAACATGTTTTGATCTTTTTCTCACAAACAAACCTAAGTACTGTACACGGTTGAAGTGAGTGGTCCTTTGGGTACTCCAGATCACAACTTGCTGTTTGTCTCTTCTTCAGTGGAGCCTTTATCTCAGGGCTATTCCCAACCTCGTATTGTTTTGCATTACAAGAATGCAAAATGGGATGACCTGCGAGATTTCTTTTCCTTGGTCGGATTACTGTTTCAAAAATTCTGATGTCAACGTTTGCTCAGATCGTGTCAGTGAAATTATTCTTGTAGGAATGGAATCCCTTATTCCACACTCTACTTTAAAATCTCTTCCTTTATCTAAACCTTGAATTTCCAATAAATGTGCTAATATTCAAGAGAAGAACGTTGCATATCGTAATTGGCTTGTTTCCAATTCTTCAGTTTCATTTTCTGTCTACACCAAAGCTCGCAATAATTGTAAAGCGGTCATTAATCAGTCCAAACTAGATTTTGAACAGGCTAAGAGTAGAAAACTTGCTTCTTGCCCTTAATAGTAGCCGAGCATTCTGGTCTCTTGCCAGAGCTATTGGCTGCAACTTTTGCCCATCTCTGTCAAAACCAGATGGTTTTGTTGTCACTTCAGCCAAGGATAAAGCTGACCTGCTAGCATCCCATTTTTCTTCCAACTCATGTATTAATGATCTTGGTAAAACACTTTCCACCATTCCCAACAAGCTCCATTCAACGCCTCCTGTGGTCTTCTATCAAAAGGATGTCAGAAGGATTTTGAAGAATCTCGATGCAAAGAAAGCTCCTGATCGTATTTCTCCACTTGTTCTCAAAACCTGTGCTCCTGAACTTACTCCTGCTCTTTTCACTTTCTTATTCCAAAGGTGATTTTCTTTCTGCTTGTAAATTTGCTCTTGTCTAGCCAGTTCCTAAAAAGGGTGACAAGTCCCTCCCATCCAATTATTGTCCCATTGCAATTACTTCTACTCTTTCTAAAGTAATGGAGAAATCAATTAATCGCCAACTCTTAAACTATCTAGAAACCTTCCGTCTGATCAACGATCGCCAGTATGGATTCCGTCAGTGTTGATCCACTGGTGATATTCTGGCTTATGTTACCCATTTATGGATTAATTCAATGGAAAAGTTAGGGGAAACACAAGCAGTTGCTCTTGACATCTCAAAGGCTTTCGATCGTGTTCGGCATAAAGGTCTTCTAAACAATCTTCCATCTTATGGTTTGCTAACTGTTTTTTGTAATTGGTTATCCAGTTTTCTCTCTGATCGCTCACTGAGGGTGATGGTAGATGACTCTCTGTCTTCTAACTTCTCCACTAATGCTGGTGTCCCCCAAGGTTCAGTTCTTTTCCCCCACTCTTTTCCTCGTATATTAATGACCTTCTTCCATTAACTGGAAATCATATCCATAGTTTTGCCGATGATAGCACATTGCATTCCACTTTCCATTTTGAGACACCTTGCCCTGCTCAATCAGCTTCAACTTCTCGAATATCCGCTACCAATTTCTTAAATGCCGATCTCCAGATAATTCTCCAGTGGGGCAAAGACAACTTGGTTGATTTCCATCCTTCTAAAACTCAGTCTTGTCTTGTATCTCGCAAAAAGGATTCTTCTGCTCCTATGCTTATATTTGGTGACACTCCAATTTCTAGGCAAAATGATATATTTCCTTTGGGGATTACCCTGACTTCTAATCTCTCTTGACACAAGCATATTACAAATATTGCTTCCTCTGCATCTAAAAAACTTGGTTTTCTCTTTCGCTCTCGGCGTTACTTTTCTTCCAAACAGCTGTTCACTCTGTACAAATCGCAAATCGGTCCTACCATGGAATATTGTTCCCACATCTGGGGTGGTGCCCCAAAAACCTCTCTCAGGCTTCTAGATTCCATTCAGAAGAGGACAGTTTGGTTAATTAATGACTCATCTCTAAGGGCAGGAACACACTATTATCACGTCATGAAAGTCGTACTCTGTGGTCCCAGTTTAGTGTAAACTGCGAAGTCGGTCGGAGAAGAAACTGTAACATAGGTTGGCCAGATTAAAAATTTTATCTCTAGGTACTCAAGCTTATGTTTGGGGTATTCGTTCCTCGTGTAGGGGTACTCGCATTATATCTTAAGAAAACCTAACAGTTAAACAACCATTTTATTTCTATATTTTGTTCATTTTTACAAGTTCGTTCAATGCAAAATTAGTCAAATTTAAATAAAATTAACCGAATTATAGCCCGTGCTTTAATTCGTTTAGTTCGGAAAATTTTGTTGCAAGATTATAAACACTAAAGGATTTTTTTTTTTTTATAAATATTAACATCAAATGTTTTACATAATTGTTTATGATACATATTCAATAAACCTGATTTTCTTTTTATCAAAAAGAAAATATTTACCTAGCAATACTTTCATTCGAATTTTCTTTAACAGTTTTTAATTTTTTAGTGCACATGGCGTAAAATTCTTTGCATGACATTTTGGGATTGGTTTTTCTGCAACAGTTCTCCTTTGTTGTTGTTATTTGGTTTTTAGGAGCATTAGCAACTAAGGCCATATTGCTCCAGTGCGGTGGTCATTCCCTGACCTTTCCGCATGCTCCGTATTTGGTGGTGACGGGCTCGAACCCCGGTCTAATCAAGAGCTCCTTCCCACCTGGCTACGGGGGCGCCTCAGTTCTCCTTCAACATTCTTATTTCTATATTTTTTCCACGCTTTAAACATTGAGTTAAAATACTCGCTCACGCATTGCATTTGAGTGATGAAACCAAAGACAAAATTAATATATGTTTATGTATTACGTACTTCGTATGCATTTAAAATTTTTATCGAAACATCTGTGGTATTTTTGAGGTCTTTTGTCTCAATATTTCTACGGAATGATTTCAACAGAACATATTCTTCATACAGCAAATCGATATTGATATTGGGAATTTTAAGTAAAAAAAGTTTGTTGCCTGAGCCTTAAACCATTACAATGAAATAAAAAAGAAGTCAAGTAGAATGTAAAAGGTTACATAGTAAACATAAAATACATATTCTGAAATCCCTTTTTATAAATAGGATAGAATGTTGTTTTTTGAGTCTTGAGGAGTGCATTTCAACAACAACTTTATCGTCAGTTAATTCTTTCTTCCTAAATCTCAACAGGTTGTTTTATGATTTCTGCTTTTTCAAATTCCCCATTTCAAATGTTAAAAAAGGAGTATCTTGGAAATTTTATTTTAATTCCAAAAGGGGTACGTCTGGCAACCTGTAACGTTGTATTCGTGTCATTCTCTTTCTGGAAAGCTGAAGCGAATTGCCACAGTTCATCCTCCTCTTCAGATTTTGAAGATTTAGAAAATACATGAAAATTTAGAAAATTTCTCGGCTATATATAGCCGAGAAAACAAAAGAGAGTATGCAATGGATACACGACATCAACTGGAAGAGAACAGAAAAAGACAAATTCCATCATTTACTGTAGGACTTGAAGAAGATGAAAATCGTTTTAGGATGTACTTACGGATGAATAAAGAAGAATTTAATTTCCTATACTGTATATTTTAATTAAGGATGACATTCAAGGGCAAAATACGCAATTTCGAAATTCAATCAGCGCTAAAGAAAAATTAGTTATATGTTTAAAGAAAGTTAAAATACTGCAAGTTTAATTTTGAATAAGGACTTATTCTGTCAAAATACGAAATAAAAAAAATTTAATGAAATTTTAATAACAACAAAAAACTACTTCTCAACCCTAAAAATTGAACTTGTTATGAGTTGTGCAAATTGAAATGATCGACTTTGTTCGTCCTCAATTTGTAATTCTGTTGGTCTATTTTCCTCCTTTGGCCATTTTTGAGCGTCCCTGCGGTCAGTATGCCGAGTAGCTGGTCAAGTGGAGTGTGCTTCGGAAAGGCACAGGAGCAACGTCCTTGAAGTTATTTGTTTTCGGATATTCTTACTTGTGCGCTGAAAACAGATTACATATTTACTTCTAATTTAATTTTCTATTAGCATTTTCTCCATTTTCCTCTTGTCACGCCTAACGAAATTTCTGTTCGAACAGAAAAATCTGAGCTCCTGACAATGTCATTCGGCCTTGAAGCCCGACGTGTTATCTTGTGAATACAGCGAATTAGAACACTGCGTCTCCGAGCAATAAAATAATACTTCCCCACATTTGACGTTAGGTATGTATACGAGTGAAGTCTCGTGAAGTGACAAACTCAGGAGCGGATTAAGGTCGGTTGAGACCCCGGGCGCAGAAGAAAATACTGGGTCTCTTAAAAAAAAAGAGAGAGACAGGGAAAATAAAAATACATGTTAACCATTTTTTTAAATAAGTAAAAATATTATGTACTATTAATGTTTTATTTCCAATAAAATGTGAATATAATATATGTATAATATAATTAATAATAATAATCAAAGTTTTGAACTAATAGTTGAACTAATATGTTCAACGGATTTAACGGCGCGCCCGCCGTTAAATCCGCCTCTGGACAAACTGTAGTGTGTTTCCGCCCTAACTAGTCTCTCCACTGTCTCATAGACTTACTGTTTCTGCTGCCTTCCTTTTCTACAGATACTTCCATGGGCACTGTTCTTCCGAATTGGCTTCTATAATTCCCACTCTCTTTTTCAAAACAGTCCGAAGACTTGCCGCCACCAGCCAACATCCATTTACTGTCCAACTTCAAACTCGCAGAACCAACTTTTCATCTTCCTCGTTTATTCATTCAACTGCTGTTTTCTGGAACAACCTTCCTTCATACGTATTTCCTGAAAATTACAGTCTACAGAAGTTCAAGTCTAATGTCAACTTCGTCTTCTTAACCTTCAACACAAGCACGGTACTAAGTACTATAGGTTCTAATACCTCTCGTGTTTGGGGTTTACAAAAAAAAAAAAAATTCCGCAATGCATGCTCGGCACATTCAAATTTTTTTTTTTTTTTTTTTTTATATAACTACAATGATTTATCATTAGATAACGTGTTATTACACATGTACGAATTACACAGATCATAGAAATACTATATTCAGTAATAGTTCGACGGTCAATTTTTTAAAAAAATAGTGTTACTAGAACTTTACTTTGAAGCAATTATATGGTTTCCATACTATTCTACCTACATTAGTAGAGGCATATTATTCAAGAAAGCAAAGCTTATATGGCATCAGCCAAAAAAAATTAAAAAATTAATAAAATAAATAAATAACCCCTTCCCATTTCACCCATCCATTCACACCAAATGCTTGTCTAGTTCTGCCTTGAACTTAAATTTAAATTATCGACCTCCACTACGACAGATGGAAGCTTGTTTGAGCTATCAATCGCCCGTTGTCTAAAGGCAAATATTCGCACATCTATTCTACAGTTGTCTCCTTAATTTGAATTTATGCCCTCTCAGGTGTGTAATCTGAGCAAGAGGAAAAAGCTCATTAGCATTGAGCTTGCTTAAACCATTCAAGGCCTTGTACACCTCAAATCAGATAACCTCGCAGGTTCATAGATCTCGTAAAAAAAAAAAAAAAAAAATAATAATAATAATAAAAATATTCCAGGAGCATAATTCGCCATACCCCAAGACGTGGTTAATTCGGGAATAGTTCTAGGAGCACAGGCCTGCTCAATTATCGAATCGCTACTCGATTTAATATTTGTGATAGATGAAGCGAGCTGTTCGTGGCTGTATTGCACCGCCTTCCAATTTGTGGCAACTACAGGATGCGATCGAATCTGAATGGGCCAGCATTCCATACAGGTAAGGCAAATCTGGTGAGTATGGGCTTGGCACACCCAGAGTCCCGAGCTGGATATCATCATTCTTCTCTTTCTTGGTGATTCCCTTCTACTACTGACTCTCCTCTCTCTTGGGGTGGTTCAGAAATTTTTTTTTTTTTTTTTTTTGGCTGGTGCAGCATAAGCCGCAGGCTTCCTTGCACCATATGGCTAATAATAAATATGCAGAATCTGATGTCAGCTGAAGCAATTACTGCTACATGGTCAGATAAGTGACCATGTATCAATAATTACTTCAGCCAACATCAGATTCTGCACATTTGCCCTTCTTGCATTCGACCTTTATCTAAATATATTTCCCATATCTGATGACAGCTATACCACTTTATTTTGTTTTATTTGTATTTACTGTATTAATTTTACCTTACAGTTCACCCACCTTCTATTGGCTTTGCAATTCAACCCATAATTTTCTTAACTTCATCATAACTTTTAGAATATTAACATTCTTTCACATATTTAATATACTTCCTTTTCTATCCTCACCCTTCTAGTTACTGGCACTTTGTGTAATTTTCACATCCATCTACGCATACTTTATTCAAAATATTAATGGAAACTTATATATATATATATTATTATTTTTTATTTTAATTTATTTATTTGCTGTTACTACCGATTTGGGCTCCCAGTGGCTCGGGATTTGCTGGCATCCACTGGAATAAATTTTTCATCCAGTGGATGCGGGATTCTTACTTTGTCACTTTCGTTTGACAGTACGTGTATTGTGGCCCGCCTCCTCGTGGCGTGGACGAGTACTAGGGAGCAGCCATTCTGGTGATCGCTGCTCCCTAGTAGCTAAGTGACCAGATACAACAAAACAAGACACTTCGCAAACATAACACCATACTCGTATCTGCCCATTTCACAGAGCTCTGTATTTATCACAGTGTATGTACCATGGCGGAGTTTGGACTAATGTTCAGGTGCTGCTGTACATGACAACAGATGTCCACACATGTTCTGTCATTCGATAAATGCGTTTGAAATGTAAAGCAATTGTGCACATTACCTTAACTTGTCTCTTACTGATTTCAAATATTGGAGAATTTTCCAGCATCAGTTTTTGTGTAATTTTTAGTTTTTGTTTTTCATAACAGTACAAATTACAAAATGACATATTACTCTTCAAAAAATGAATATCATGTAAATGTTTGGAAGATAATAAATTTTTTATTTTCATGAATTTGGAGAAATCAAGTTGGAACTAATGTTGCTAGAACAGTGTAAATGTTTTTTTTTTTCAGATTTTCAACGCTGTATTAATTGTCAAGTATTTTTTACGTACCGTAATTTTATTCACTCAGGGCTTGTTTAAACTATTTCAAGAGGGTGGTGCTTTTTTTTTTTTTTTTTTTTCGAGTAAACTTAAGGATGACTTTTAATAAAAGAATATTTCTATATTGAAATATCTCTTGATTGCTAACCATTCAATGATGAAAATCGTTCCATTAATGCCCATCACTAATTGAAGTACTGTAGTTGACAGTGCTTTTCATGCATTTGAGTATGAAAAACACCTAAGTCTCCAGTGCAGTTATTTATTTGTTTATTATTTAATCCAGGGGATTATTGTGCCGTATTACGTACGTATTTATTTATTTTTATTGGTATTGATCAGTTTTGTTCATCAATAAATTAAGGAACCATTTACAAATTACCCGATGATATATAACTTTTTGCGCCCCTAACAGAAATGCGTCCAGGACGAGTTCCCTGCTTATGCACCCTTCAAGCACAATGGATGTTCTTGGTTGCCTGTTTGATGTCTTGGTTTTAACCGAGTTTATATTCTTTCGCTGCACGTACAAATATTGCTGATTATCAGGGGCGTAGCTACCGTATAGCTGTTGTTGTTGTTATGTGGTTTTTAGGAGCATTAGCAACTAAGGCCATATTGCTCCAGAATATGCGGTGGTCATTCCCTGACCTTTCCGCATCCTCCGTATTTTGTGGTGACGGGCTCGAACCCCGGTCTAATCAAGAAGCGTGTGCTACGCACTGCTGCTCCTTCCCACCTGGCTACGGAGGCGCCACCGTATAGCAAAAGTAGGCAAAGCCTAGGGGCCCTACTTCACCAGGGCCCATAAACAGATGCAAGTAGGGGCCCGCTACTACGCTATGGAATATAGACAGACGCAACATGTAATGAAAATAATTTTCTCACTGAGCTCTTCAACAATGTGATACATCTAGGAATTCTTTTATCTTATCGCCAAAACATAACAAACCCAAACGTCGGCAGTCTTTATTTTGCTTTTACAAATGCAACTTTGTATAGTGATCAGACATCCGTTACTGTATATGTATGCGTCATATCGTATAGTGTTCGGGAGTTTCCAACTTGACAGGTGGATAGGCCCCACGTATACGAACATTAGTCATATACCGTGGTCAAGTTGTTAATTGATTAATTTCAATTAAAGTTTGTTCAAGTTAAAGTCATTATCAAAAGCAATTGACAAGAAAAGTGTACAGTGTATTTGTTTATTATTGCTATTTGTATTTAAAATATAAGTTTTTAAAATTAAATTAATAAAATTTAGTTAAAAATGGATGAAAAGAAAAAGGGGAAAGAGTGGAGCCCAAAAAAGAACAATGACGAAAGCAAAAGAACAAGCAGTCAATAAATTACCTAAATTAGATCATTTCTTTACAAAACACAGTAATGAATTATGTCCAGAAGAAGGTAAAGAAAAGACCAGTATTGAATCGGAAAATGTGGAAAAGAGTGCTGCAGGTTTCTGCGGGTCATTTAAATCAAGCAGGTTCATCAAACGAAAACAATTCAACAATCATAGATATGCCTTCGTCGGAAATTAGTGTTGAATGCACTGCACTATTTATTCCCTCAAGCGATCTTGGAGAATACGTGGACATCGACATTTCCGATGAAACAATAAAGAAAAGTTATGAGTTTGTCACCTCAGAGACCTAAAGGACCATTTCCAAGGGATCCTGAACAACAAAATAGAAGTTTTAGTGACACGTTCTACTATTCTACTTCAATGTATGGTTCAGTTCCTCGTTTGTGGCTGTGCTACTCACAAATTTTAGATGTTGTATATTGCCAATCATGCTGGCTGTTTTCAAATATTAAAAATCAGTGGCGTTCCAGACTAAGAGGTTGGAAAAATTTTATCTTTTCGGATAAAAACTCGAGTGTCTCAACATCGTATCGAGGCATGTGCTATACATGAAATGTGGCAAAAGAATGCGATTGATAAAGATCTTGAGGAACAAGTACGATACAGAGATCCTCATTTTGGAAAATGGTACTAGAACGGTTATTTCGGATAACGCTTATGTTGGCTAAAAATTCTTTAGCATTTCACGGTCATCAGGAAGGATTTTCGTAAGATTACAACGGCAATTTTTTATCGCAAGTCCATTTACTTTCCTACTATGATGACGTAATGAAACAAATTATTAATAAGCCATCTGTTTCAGTAACTTATTTAAGCCCCACTATCCAAAATGAGTTAATAGAATGTTTAGGTACCAAATTAAAAGAATTAACACTCAAAATTAATTCAGCACCATTCTATTCACCAATTTTAGATACTACTCAAGATCTCACAAAAAAAAAAAAAAAAAAAAAAAAAATCAGTTGAGTGTTATTGTAAGACATGTTCACATAATTCGCAACGAAAATGAAAAGTCCAAAGATTTTGAAATTTGTGAAACGTTTTTAGGATTCTATGACATGAATGATCATTCGACAGAAATGTTGGCGGATAATATCATGAAAATATTACATAAACTAAATATTCCCATTGAAAAATGTTATGGTCAGTGATATGATGGGGCTAATTCCATGAGTGGGTTTATAATGGTGTGCAGTCACCCATTAAAAGGATCCAATCAAATGCAGAGTATATTCATCGTGGAAGTTACAATTTAAATATAGTTATTAATGATAGCGTAAATTGTTGTAATAACGTTTCATCATTTTTCGACATTCAAAATTTTTGTATAATTTTTTTGGAAATAGTACAAAAAAAATGGAACCTTTTTTTCTAAATTTACTGGGAAATCTGAAGTTACATTAAAAAAAAAAAAAAAAACTCAACCCTACTCGCTGGTCTGGTAGATTACAGCTGTGAAAATTCGTTTTGTGGATATTATACAAGCTTTGACAGAAATTAATTTAAAAAAAATTAAAAAAAGCAGACTGAGATGAAGAGCTTAGAATAATGAAGCAAATGATGACATTTGATTTTATTTTCATTTGTATATTTTTGAATAACGTGATGTGTGAAATTAATTATGCTTCAAAAACTCGACAGAAGCATGATACCTTGATGAATGTACTTCTCTTTGGACCGAGTCAGTAAAAATTTACAAAACATTCGAAAGTCATGCGAACAAATTAAATAAGAATCTGAGCAAATTGCCAAGGAGTTTGGGGTAGATCCCAAATTTGAAGACAAACGACAACGTAGGAAAGACAATACGATGAATTAGCTTCAGATTTTTTTGTTTGATAATAGAGATCAGTTTTTTAAAAACCAGTGTTTTTTACTATATTATAATACAAATTTAAAAATCGTTTCAAAAGTATGAAGTTAGTAAAAAAATATTTTGCTATACTAGAACCGAAAAAAATATGTCAAATGATGATATATTGAATATGAAAATCTCAAAGTATTCATTTGTACTCTCTCCCCAACTGCCCATTCAATATTGTAATTTAATCACACTTATTAAATAAGATTTATCAGCAGACATGTGTATCAGACAATTTTTTTTTTTTATTTGTTAATTTGAAAATATAGTGCTCTAGAAAGTGACTTTTCAGAAATTTTTACTTTATTTTTTACCCTGCCGTGTTAGCTGGCTCTGCCGAAAGATCCTTTGGTAAATTACGAATAATAAAAGGTTATAAGAAATGCTATCGGTCAAAGTAGAGCTTGCAATCTTGCAATGTTGGCTATTGAGCATAAATATGCCAAAAAAATGGATTTAAAAGATATTATTAATGATTTCACAAATGTAAAAGGGCAAAAAGTAACATTTTAACTTTTCGTAAATTTATTAGTTATAGTATAATTTTTTACGTTTGTCAAATTGTATTTAATAAGTAGTATCATATTGTAATATTAATTTTCATGTTTTTGATGTTTGCAAAATTATAAAGAAATCGTAAATAAAATATTTATGTTATTAAAATGATTCAACATTTTTTTTTTTTTTAATATTATACCTAATTAAAATTTATTTTAATAAAAATAAGGGGCCCAAAATGATTTCTTGCCTAAGGGCCCAAAAAACTTAGCTACGCCACTGCTGATTGTAATAATAATTATATTTTGCTTTCGGTGCCAGGAAGCTAATTTCCCCACAAACGTGTGTGATTTTATAATATGCATGGGTAAACTTATAAGTCATTACAAAACCTGTCTTATTCTGCAAGAACTGGAATGGAATGTAAGAAGAGCCCTTATTACGTCATTTTAGTCTGCTACGCTTGTGATCAAGCAGAAACGAGGTCATTCTAATGAATGTTCTCTGACTGCTCATCTGGGGATGAGGGGGGAGGGGTTCGTTGGCATAGCGACCGAATGCATAATACGCTACTTGGATAGTTCAACCAATACTGTACTGTATTTCGCTTCACATGTTCATGTTAACGTCGTATGCCTTTCCTTTTGCATAAAAATTTGTCATCGTCGTCGTGTGCTGGCGTCAAGGCTAGGGCAAATTCAGCAATCAAGCAATTGTAACGTTAACAAGGTTAAATTTTGCAGGGCTGGTTATCAACAAGCGATGAAAACCTAGGCCTGCATTAAAGCTTATATAACAGTCAGATTAGGGGAAATATCCATCAGACAACTGTCGTAATCTTAAAATTATATTAAAGCAAAATAAATGGCTGTCGTTAAAATCAAATCAGTATACTGTACACTATTTACCTAGTGATCGGCAGTCGAATTTCTCAAATCCAGTTATTCATTATCCGGAACAACACATTTTCTGGTTGTATATAGGAAAAAAGGAGGAAGAGATCTTACCCTAGAGCCATAAGTTTTTACGCGACATCTAAGGTTTTTTTTTTTTTTTTTTTTTTGTCACGGAGTTATCTTGTTGCTATTCGTGAACAAGATGAGTGACTCTAATAAAGAAGCATTATTCAGTTTATGAGATTCCTAAAGCATTAGAATGAAGTAAAAATTCACTCAACAGGTTTATCATTAAGTGAGTTTTTTTTTTTTTTTTTTTGTTTTTCTTTTTTTTTTTTAAACAACGTCAACACAACAACTTTCAAATTCATTCAACTACCAATAAATCAAAACACTACAAAGGTATTGTGGAAAAGATTGTATTTATACTGGGACCTGTGTAAAGTGTTTAGTATCAAAGTGGCACCAGGGGTTCCTCCCTCCCCCCCCCATCTCCTCTGTAAAGCGATTGTATGAACATTTACAGTTTTTTGCCCTCTAAATTATATTCTCTTTTGGAATGGTAAATAATTTTAGTTTTAATGCACACCATCATCAGCCGTTTTCAATCCACTGCAGGATGAAGGCCATTGCACAAAACTTTCTGTTTTGTGCAATGGCCATCCATTTACTACCCACGAACTCATGAATTTCATCTGTCCATCTCCGTTGTCTTCCAGGCTTTCTTTTAGCTCCTCTTGGGTACCATTCTGTTATTTGCTTAGTCCATCTGCCATCATGCCCAAATCCATTTCAGTTCTTTAATTTTGATAAAAATGTCCTTTGTGTTTGCTGCCTAATCCATGTGTTTCTCTTCTTATCTAACAGTCTGATTCCTAATATAATTCGTTCCATTCTTCGCTGTGTAGTTTTCAGTTTCTCTTCCATTCTTTTTGTGAATGTCGAAGTTTCACTTCCATAAGTCATCGTGGGGAGTATACATTGGTTCATAATTTTACGTTTCAGACAAATTTGGATATTGCTCCTCACTATTTGACTATATTTCCCGAATGCTATCCATCCGAAATTTATCCTTCCAGCCATTTATCATTATTACAGCTAATGACTTTTCCCAGATAAGTATATGAATCCACCTTTTCAATTACCACTCCTTCAAATGATTATATTTATACTATTTCTGTGGATACTTGTTCATCATTTACTTTTATTTTAGCCATATTCATCTTTAGTCCTAAATCCGTACTAACTCTGCATAATTGATTAAGATTTCTTTCTAATTCTTTGGATCATGGCTTATGATTACAATGTCATCTGCAAATCTTAAATGGTTTAGATACTCTCTTTTCTGCAAACAGTCTAATCTTCTGAGAGCTTCAGGGGCAGCAGAAAACAACTTCGTTGAAATTGTCCTTGTCGAACTCCTTTCTCAATTTCAAATTTGCTACTGTCTTTGTCTAGCCTAATAAAAGAGGTAGCGTTCTCATATATTTTCTTCAAAATCATGATGTATGTGGTGTCTATGCCTTGCCTTTCTAGTGCCTGAAACGTTCATTGCCTTACGCTGTATGGAGTCGAATGCCTTTTCATAATCAACAAATGCCAGGAATAATGGTGTTTTATATTCATTTGATTACTCCATTAGCTGCAATATTATGTGAAGTTGATCCATAGTTGATAATCCTGTCCTAAAGCCAGCTTGCTCTTTTAGTTGATTCTTATTAAATATTCTTTATAATCTGTTAGTAATGACCTTTGTGAACAACTTGTAGATGTGGGACAACAAGCTAACTGGCCTTTAATTTTTTTTCAGTTTCTCATTCATCTCCTTTCTTATGTAGCAAAATTTATGATTTTCACTCCTTAGTCATCACGCCTTTCCTAATGTATTTTGTAAAGAGTCTTGCCAGTTTCTGTGTCATGTCCCTTCCTTCTAATTTTAACAACTCTACAGTAACTTCATCTTCACCTGGGGCTTTCTGATTCTTCATTTTCTTCACTGCATGTTCTACCTCATCAAGAAGGATATCGGGTAAGCTGTATGTGTTGCTAATTTGTGATCCACCTTCCCCAATGCTGGCATCATTCCTTCGCTCCTTTATACAGGGTGTCCCAAAAATATTGGTACAAATGTTTAGGGGAGGTAGGTAACATCTAAAGGAATGTGAATTGCATCGGAACCCATAACCGGAAACATCACCGTAAGTCGGTACACGGTGCTGTTCATCAGTTCGCAAGAGGAGAGAGAAAATTTCTGGTTTACTCATTCAAGCAGTAATCGCCACACGAAGAGCATGCATCAATATACGAACTGTGAGCTGGCAGACATGCACCTAGTGTATGGATTAGCAGAGGGCAATGGATGAGCTGCTCAACGAATTTATGGAGAACTCTTCCCAGATAGACATGTACCGGACCACCGTTTGTTTGCATGTGTGCATCAAAATTTGTGCGATTATGGGTCATTTAGAGGTAAAGGAGTACTGCAGGCAGACCATGTTCCATACGAACTCCCGCCATGGAAGAAAGTGTGTTGAATGCCGTCCAGAATAATCTTACTACCAGCACACGTGCCGTTGCCTCTGCATTAGGAGTGTCTCATTGCAGTGTACAGAGTGTCTGGCACGACGATTCCGTACACCCCTTTCATCTCCAAAGGGTTCAGTTACTGCTCCCCAAGGTCATCCTGCACATGTGGTTTTTGTGCAGTGGTTTCTCCAAGAAAGTGTTCAAGACTTCAACTTTCCAGCCTATGTTTTGGTCACGGATGAGGCTTATTTCGCTCGGGAAGGCTTATTCAACCAGCACAATTCTCATGTGTGGGCTCACAACAACCCACACAGTGTGCATCCCCATGCGGCACAACATTGCTTCGCAATAAATGTGTGGGCAGGTATGGTCGGTGACTGCTTAGTCGGCCCATACCTGTTACCATCCCGCACAAACTCCGCTAAATATCGGATCTTTTTTGAACAAGTTCTACCAGGGTTACTTGACGATGTTCCAGCAAATGTGAGATGCAACATTTGGTTTCAACGTGACAGGGCGCCTGTCCATTGTGGAAGGTGTGTTCGTGACCATTTGAATAGGCGCTTTGGGTGTCGATGGATTGGCCGTGGTGGACCCGTTGCCTGGCCCCCACGCTCACCTGATTTATCGAGCCTTGATTTCTTTCTGTGGGGGGGCCTTATGTAAGTTCATGGAACACAATCCTTATGTAAGTCGGAGAGTACCTGTATATCTATTTATCAATTAATTATTAAGATTATAACTTTACAGAACACCTAATAAAACTCTATAGGTTTACATTCTCTAAATTTAAGTTATTTAGTTTAATTACAACTGTATAATATTTATTACTCTTTTCTGTCTGTATATACTATTCCAGGGGCTCACATCTTGTGAGTATGGACTTGGTACAACCAGGGTCCTGAGCTGGATATCATCATATTCTCTCTCTCTCTCTCTCTCTCTCTCTCTCTCTCTCTCATTTTGGCTGGTGCAGCATAAGCCACAGGCTTCCTTGCACTATATGGCAAGTAATAATAATAATAATGTATCTTCACAAGCAACGTCACAAGTCTTGTGTAACAATACTGCATTAACTTTGATTTGATTTGACGAATATTTTTAAAAAGTCCAAATACAAAATTTCATGAAAATCCTTCCACTGGGAGGCCTTCTGTTACATGTGGACGGATGTAGTGAAAACAGTTGGCGCTTTGCATATATATGCGAATGTGCCTGAAAACCGAAATTAACATTAGCAAATGATGCAAGAAAGCAAGCTTATACAGCATCAGCAAAAAAAAAAAAAAAAAAAAAAAATTACATCTATTTCACCTATTCATTCCCTACCATATTTTTGTCTAGTTCTTCCTTGAATTTATTTAAGCAATCAACTTCCACAACACGTGGAAGTTTGTTCCAGCAATCAACCACCCTCTGGCTAATATACTATAACACTAATATGATACTATCTGGAACAACAGTGATGATCAGGTCAAGAATATTATTGTCCCGAGCACTTTCCCAACATACTGTTATAATAATCCCAATCATCTAATTGAATTCAAATTTTTTTTTTTCCCCCAAGGGGAGTTTAGCTCCCAGAAAAGACAGAATTCTCCCATGAAATGGTACTTGAGCTTATTAACTTTATAATTTAATTATGTAATACAGTAGAACCCAGATGAGTTTTTCAAGGGACTGAAGATTTAGAACTTCTTACGAGGGGAAAATGATCAAAGGGTCAAGTCAAAGTATTTTATTAATTTTTTGGCGGGCTCCAGGGTTCCCCTATTCACCGCTGAAAGTAATCTATACATTGTGTACAATTTATAACAACTATGTACAATAATTAATTATACATAAGACTATATACAATGATGATACATAAATAAATACCGGGCTTCAGAGTCCAGCAGACTGATCAATGCGTCAGGTAAGAGTTATCCAAAGAAACAGAAACAGTCTAGCATTTTACTGAACCTCAGGAGTAAGAATTCTTTTTCTCCATTTAAACAATTTCTCTGCATAGGTGGAGAAGGCAGTATAATATTCAGAAGAGTTAACCAATCATGGCAGTTCAGAGCAGTCAAATACACTTGTGAGAAGTTGAAAGTCCAGTCTTAAATCATTGCACAGGGGACAATGAAAGACGAGGTTCTCAACAGTATCTTGAGCACCACAACTACAGAGAGAGATGTACTTAATCCTAGAGAACAACTTAAAGGTCTCCCTACCCAAAGCAGAGGTAGACCAGGTATTTTGCCACGCCCTACAAAACATTCATTTCTCATTCTTTTAATGTCTACGTTTTCTTGCAAGTCAGTATTATATGTTATACCATTTACAACCGCAGGAACGTTTTTTTTTTTTTTTTTCCTTTTACAATATAAAAGATAGTGTAACATTACTTCGTATTGGATTGGCAGTCGATGATGAGGACCTGGAGAGCAGCTGTAGAAACAGTTTGACAAGCTCTACGTACAGTGAGAAGAAAGAATCTTTGTGCTTGAGTAACATATTTTTGAACAAGGGAGTTACTGCTTCTGTATCCCCAGGCCCCAGCCACATAACACACAATTGGTATAAATATACAAGAGTAGTATAATTTAATGGAAGATTTCTTTACAACCAAAAGCACCCCTGGTAATTTTAATAATTTTATAGGTCATAGCTTTTATTTTCAGAATTACATATTTTGCATGGTAATTAAAATTAAGACGGTCATCAAAATAAATTCCTAAGTATTTATGCTGCAGAGTACTCCTAATCATTTCTCCGTTCAACTTAATAACAGGTGGTCTATTCACATCAAAAGAGCCCTTTAGCAACATTTGTTTTGTTTTATTAGTCGAGATTTGAAGTTTGTGTTTGACACCAGATATTCAAGTCCTCTAGAACTTCATTTGCTCTGCTCTCAGCGGAAATTACTAAAAATCAGAATAGCAAGGTCGTCTGCTTAAGCTATCTGAAGGATGTTGTCTTGATCAACCGAGAGTCACCCATCAAGGACCATGTTCCAGCACACAGGACCAAGAACAGAGCCCTGAGGGCAGCCCCTAGAAACAGATCTGGAGACAGAGCAGAATCCTGAGGAAACTGAGAATCAAAGTAATTCGAAAGGAGGCAGTAAATAGGAACAGATCTGGACCTCGCCAGGACACTCGGCCACCAAACAATGTCGAATTCCCCTTTGAAATCAACAACGAGATAGGACATATTTAGAATTGGAATTTAGTGGGGAACTTAGGTTGCTGTCTAAATAGTAATTTAGAAGACGAGAAACAATTAATTTTTCCAAGACTTTGCCAAGGATGGGCAGCAGTGCAATGGGTCTGTGAGAGGCTGGATCGTTAGAGGGTTTGTCAAAGGACTCAAGCAGAAGTTTAAGTCTATCCTGTTTCCAAGCCAGCAGGAATAGTCCTGAAGGCAGACATGCATTCAAAAGATTTAATATATAATTAATGGGCAATTTTTCCAAACTCTTAAGTAAGAAACCTCGAGGAGATCCTGTCCAGGACATTTACCATCCTTTACGGTTCAGATAGCAGATTCCAGCTCAGTATCCATAAAAGGAGCTTCGGTTTGGGGCCCTTGGTATGATAAATGATCTAATCGCATTGTAGTTTGGATGGTGTTTTCACAGGAAGCAGTGTCCTCATGAGCAAGCCATCCAAGATGAAACTGTAGTCCAGGGTTTTATTACCATTTACAGTAATAGAAGAAAGAACATTGCCAGGATGAACCTTGTTAGTAACAAGTTTGTAGGGTAATCCCCATGGATCTTCATTTATGTTATGCTGAACAAACCTTGCCCAGGCAAGTTTCTTCTCTTGGAAAATGGTATTGAAATAACTCCTTCTATTGGATTTATACAACTCACCAAGTCTGTAAATCTCATCTCTGGGCCTGTTAGTGCTCCTTGCTCTCTGAAAATTACGACAAGCATTTTGTTTCTTGTGAGATTTGGGGTCCACCATGAAACACTATTCATTTTTTGTTTTTTTCTTTTTTAGAGTGGACTCACAGACAGGGATTAGAATTTCTTGAACCTTAGAAACCTGCATATCAGCAGGAAGCGAGCCAAGTTGGATGATTGTTTCTTCTGAAATAAGCTCACAAACCTTTACATCAAAGATATTCCAATCAATGTGTTTTGTCTTAAACCGAGGTAAGCCAAAACAGCACCTGATAACCCTAAGATTTTTGCTTAGACTGATCATAAAAGTGATAACATTGTGGTCACTCGAGCACCACGAATTCTGGCTAAGCCAGTTGGAAATGCCATAACGAAGAGTAGAGTTTGAAAGGGTAATGTCAATATAAGACTGACCCAGAGAAGAAACAAAAGTAGGCGGATGCCCTGGGGTATTCCACAGAGTGAGGTTGTTGGACTGAATAAGTTCCTCCAAAAGCTCATCTTTTAGAGTTTGTAGTGGGACTATTCCAAAGCTGGGAGTGAACATTAGCGTCCATCATAAAAATGACAGGATAAATGGATCAAAACGTCTTCCATGTAATTTAGAAATGGCTCTATGGGCTGCCCTGCCTGACTACATTGAGCATATAGAGAAACCACAATTTTTTTCCAAAACAGCCTTCCAAGCATGCACATGTGGCATGTGTGGAGCAAAGACTAGAAATTTTTGTTACAGTAATGAGGGGGTCAGCAACCACCAGGGTGGCCCAAATCCTGGCAGTGGTGTTACCCCGGTCACCGACCATCACAGGGTTTGAAGAAATAATGCGACAGCCAAGAGGGAGGCCCTTGACTACACCCTTATAAGAATACAGTTTTTTTTGTAACCCTAAAAGTTGAAATTTGTGTTGGACCATTAACTTAAAGATCACTTAAAACGGATAAAGATCGTTGACAATTTAACTGTAAAGTATATACACAAGCCATTCCAGAGTTAGGTAAAGTTGGTCCGAATTTTTGTTACCTCTTGGGCTTTCACAAATTCAGGGCACTTAATGTCCTTGAAGAAATGGTCTGCATTCCTCTTCTTAAGCCGACAATTTGGGCAAACAGCAAGTTCCTCCAATTTAGGACAGTCTTGAATTTGATGACCCAAAAAAGGGTATGATAATGTTAACTACACAAATAAAAATGAACAGATACACATAAGTTTTTATTATTATTAGCCATATGGTGCAAGGAAGCCTGAGGCTTAAGATGCACCAGCCAAAAAAAAAAAATTTCTGAGAGAGAGAGAGAGAGAGAGAGAGAGAGAGAGAGAGAGAGAGAGAGAGAGAGAGAGAGAGAGAGAGAGAGAGAGAGAGAGAGAGAGAGAAGTAGAAGGAAATCACCAAGAAAGAGAAGAATGATGATTAAAAATAAATTAAATATAAAAATAGATTTTTATATTTAAAAACATTTTAAGTGGGAAAACTTCACAATACACCGCGTGTTGTGATGCAAAAAAGTTCTTTATTGTGAACTTTTTATGTGGGAAAACCTTTTACTCGTGAAACTTCTTACGTGGGAAAATTAATACATTACAATATATAGAATCGAAATTGGGAATTAAGAAACCAAACTTAGTAGAGGAAAAAACATCTTGAGTGGTAATTTCTTATCTGGGTTCTGCTGTATATAATTATTAATTACAGAAAAAAAAAAAAAAAACGGTGCCTCTGTAGCTAGGTGGGAAGGAGCAGCAGTGCGTAGCACATGCTTCTTGATTAGACCGGGGTTCGAGCCCGCCACCACCAAATACAGAGGATGCGGAAAAAGTCAGGGAATGACCACCACATATTCCCAGAGCAATATGGCCTTAGTTGCTAATGCTCTTAAAAATCAAAATAACAAGAAAAAAACTTTGCAGGTCTATAGTCATTTATTTAGATAACAGCTTATGGTGATATTTTTTTAATTCAAAATGCAGTTATTCTGGGGCTTTCATTTAACTCCATTTTTCGTCCATGGTGAATTGGTGCCTATGACCTAAGCCACATTCGCCATCTGCAACCCCCCCCTTCGGGGGATTGCTTCCTGGCTTAAGCCCATCACAAACAGTCTCAAAATAAATAAAAAATAATAATAAAATGTAATTTTCTCTAGGTTAAAGCAGGGGTTGTGACTAGCAGCCTGCCACAAAGAAAAATCCAGTATAATCTACTGTTCAAGTACTGTAGTTAAGCTTCTGACAATATATACCTCATATGCAATTTTGCAATGGGCCATCAAAAATGAATATTTTAGTGTCTGATTTTTGAAGTAAAACTTCATAAACTTGAGATGCTAAAATTTGCACATTGAAACTGTTGGGTCGTATCTACATTGCACCATGAGTATACTCCTGTAATTCATTGTACTATTTCAAATTGTAATCTCGAAATAAATAAATTTACCATTCCTTACCTATTTTAACTCAGCATTCCCGTGATAAATGCTTTTAAATGTCGTTTCCATTCAATGGTTCTGGTGCTGTAATATCAATTAATAAATATAGGTATAGAATATTAAGCAATTTAAAAACTTTGTAGAGCAATTACCCCTGTACTCTACGCTTACACCAATGAGCCAAAACATTATGACCACCTACCTAATATGATGTTGGTCCTCCACGTGCAGCCAAAACAGCTCGTACCTGGCGAGGCATGGACGCTACAAGATTTCTAAATGTGTCTTGTGGTATCTGGTACCAACATGTAACCAGCAGATCCTTTAACTCCTGTAAGGTCCATGGTTGAGATGCCACCGATCGGAGTTGCTGTTCCAACACAAACCACAGATGCTCGATGGGATTTTGAGGCCAGGGCAATACCTGGAAGTCTTCCTCATGTTCTGCGAACCAGTCTCAAACAATCCGGGCGGAGTGGCATGTCGCATTATCCTGCTGAAAGACGGCACCGTCAGAGGGAAAGACCATCACCATGAAGGGGTGTACCTGGTCAGCAATGATGTTTAGGTACTATTATTTTAGGCCACCCAAATAATTAAATTCATTTGCTGTGCCGTGTTTTTTATGTCTGTTAATTGCGTGTGTTCTATGGTCTATTTGTCTTTTTTGCTGGATGAAAAACCCCAGTTTTTTTGGGGGGGAAACCTTGCTATCTACACCTGAGACCGACCAACTCAGTCACGCAGTGAAAAAAGCCCATTAAAGTTCACATCATCGACTGGATTCGAACCTGGCCTTTTCCACTCGGTGTGGGGCAGAATGGTAATGATACCACTCTGCTACCTATGCAGACAGATGATGTTTAGGTAGGTGGCAGACATCAGAGTGCCTGGCACATGGATGGCTGGACCTAGAGTATCCTAGCAGAACATTGCCCACAGCATGACACCACTGCAACCAGTTTGTTTTCGTTCCATGGTGCATCCAGGCACCATCACTCTCCCCAGGTAAACAGCGCATATATCCAGCCGTCCACATGGTGCAACAGGAAACATGATTCGTAGGACCAGACAACCTTCTTCCAATCACTCAAGGTCCAGTTTCGATGCTCTTGTGTCCATTATAGGCGCTGTCTCCAGTGGACTGTGGTTACAATGGGCACTCAGAGCAGCACTCCAGCTGTGCAGCCCCATTTTCAGCAGGGTTCGGTGTTGTAACATGTTACTCCCGTCACTAGCATTCCAATTACCATCTAGTTGCGCCACAGTCGCCCTTCTGTTACCACGTACCATCTGGGAGATCCTTCGCTCAGCTCGAGCATCAATAAACTGTGGTCGTCCAACACCTCACCGGCGGTTCCCCCCTCCTCGGACCACTTTAGTTAGGTACTAACCACGGCTGACTGTGAGCAACACACCAGCCGTGCCGTTTCGGATATGCTCTGACCCTGTACTCTGTTTTAATTTTGAATTAAAACAAGTGACCATTACTCTGTTTTAATTTTGAATTAAAACAGAGTACATGGTCACTCTGTACTTGAATTTGGCCTTTGTCAAACTTGCTTAAGTCCATTGCTTTTCCAATCTGAAGAACAAGAGTAACACTGATTAACGGAGCTCAGTATCAGGTGTTTTTTTATACCATGTCCCGACCCGCACACATGCCGTAGTTCACCTGCAGTTGCTTCGATTTGCAAATGACTCGCTGGTCATAATGTTTTGGCTCGTCAATGTATATTTATAGAGCAATTACCCCTGGAAGTCCAAATGAAATTATTTCGGGCATGTTCATTAAACCTACATGAAGTTATTGCATTGTGGGCTATGTACATAAATTTACTGTATATAGGTAGGCTATGTAAAAACTTTGTAAAACGCATTGTATGACTCAACGTATCAACAAAATTGAAGCAAAGGTCGTAGAAAAGCTGTTTTCACTTCACTGACACTGACTGAAATCTTTGGCAAAGGATGCAAAGAAAAACAGCAGAGAGTTCTTTACTTATGTAAACTCTAGAAGGAAGGGGATGAATCAGATTGGTCCACTTGATATTGATGGTTCAACTGTTGATGATTCTGCTCAGGTAGCTAACAAACAAAATGAATATTTTGCATTGACATTCACACATGAGGAGTTATTCAGCGAGGGGAATGCCAGAGGTGTATTCAGCTCTGGCAGTAAGCTAGAGAATCTTGTAATAACTGAGAGTAAAGTGGAGGAGAAATTGTTGAAGATAAACATAAGAAAGGCACCTGAGGTGGATCGGATCTATCCAGTTATATTAAAAGAGACAGCAAAGGAAGTAAGCAAACCCTTAACCATAATTATGACAGCTTCCTTGGACTCAGGGGATGTACGCATAGACTGGAGATGTGCAAATGTGACCCCAATTCACAAAGGAGGGTCAAAGGCTGACACAAGTAATTATATAACTATGAGTTTAGCTTCTTTAACCAGTGCCTCCATTAATTTTTCCTATTCCAGGAAAATTAATGGAGGCACTGGTTAAAGAAGCACTACAGGATTATCTAGACAAGACTTCAGTTATAGCTTGGACACAGCATGATTTTGTTCAGGGGAAGTCTTGCCTGACCAATTTGATTGGATACTATGATGCAGTCACAAAAGAGCTGGATGCAGGGAATAACTTTGATATTATATACTTGAATCTTAGAAAGGCTTTTGATACTGTTGCACAAATTGGAGCAGTGTGGTATTGGAGAAAAATTGCTGCTATGCATAAAGGGGTGGTTGAGGGAGAGAAGACAGAGTGGTAATCAATGGACACTGCTCATCGTGGACTAATGTTATTAGTGGAGTCCCTCAGGGTTCAGTGTTGGGTCCATTATTGTTTTCTGTATTTATAAATAATATTGATGATAGTATATGAAGCTTAATGTCCAAGTTTGCAGACGATACAAAGGTTGGCAGGATTGTTAGGGACACTACTGGCGCTATGCTGCTGCAACGGGATCTGGAAAGGTTGAGCAGATGGGCTGAGAGGTGGCAAATGACGTTTAACATTGACAAATGTAAAGTACTACATATGGGAAGCAGCAACCCCAGAGCAACGGGTAGTTTCTCTGGGGTTGCTGCTGACAGTGGTAAAGAATGAAAAGGACCTGGGAGTAATTGTGCAGGCAGATATGAAGTTCTCTGAGCAGTGCAGATGGGCAGCAAGAGTAGCTCATGGTGTCTTGTCAATGATATACAGGAATTTTTCTAGCAGGGATAAGGAGGTGATTATTTCCTTGTATAAGGCAATGGTCAGGCCACACCTTGAGTACTGTATACAGGTCTGGAGGCCTCATTTGAAGAAGAATGTAGAGCTGCTGGAACGAGTACAGAGAAGGGAAACAAGATTAGTGAATGGAACAAAGGGTTGCTCTTACGTAGAAAGGCTGTAATTTTGCAAATTACAGCGTCTGGAGACTAGGCACAGACGAGGTGATCTGATAGAAGTGTATAAAGCCTTGAATAGCTCAATGCTGATGGGATTCTTCCTCTTGCTCAGAATAATCACCTGAGAGGGCATAAATTTAAATTGAGGAAAGACAGATGTAGGATAGATGTGCGGAAATTTGCCTTTAGCCAGCGGGTAGTTGGTTGGCGGAACAGACTTCCACCCCTTGTTGTGGAAGTTGGTAGCCTAAATAAATTTAAGGCTCAGCTGGGCAGGTATTTCCAACGAACGGAGGTGTGAAGTGGAAGTGGTTTTTTTTTTTTTTTTTTTTTTGCCTGATGCTTCATAAGCTTGCTTTCTTGCACCATATGCCTCTGCTAATGACACACACAGATGCCTATCGTTATTATTAAAGAAATTTATTGTACCATACGAGTACTGTATATGGAAAAGTCCGTTTTCTGTGAAATTAAGTAGAGTACACATAAATGCGTCCACACTAAAAACGTTGCAAACATGTGGTCGTTAAACCTTCGGTGACGACAATCTATGATTGTTATATGGTCTTAAATGAATTCTGAACAGTTTAAAAATATTGGTATAAATGGGCTGCAAGCTGAAATTGTTTACAGTAGTATGTGCAGGGGGTTGGAGAAAATAAAAAACGTCATAGCAAGAGAATTTCAAAGAGGAAAAATCTGTGGGAAGTAAAAGTTGCATATAGCGTTAATTGACATGATTACAACACAATCGCAACTTTAGTTAGAAAAGCAATTCTGCTTCCTTTCATCGTCATTCTTTCTCCTCCTTCCCATATTGGGTGACAAGCTAATATGAGATTAGTCGCTAATTAACTCTAATATGGGAAATTTCCCATATTACGACCCCGGTTGAAGAGACCTAAAGTTTAAAAGTATGTCCGCTGCGGTGGACATACTTTTAAATTTTCTAATCTAAGGAGCAGGTCGAAGAAACAGGTCCCATGTCTGTAGCTCTCGGCAGAGGACATTAGGTTCGTGACAGTTTTTGACGAAATTGCAGTTGATATGATTGAAGGCGCCACAAGAAATGCACACTCGTCCGCTAGTGCCAGAGTTATATCTGCAATTAGATATTCCATGGGCAAGTAGTCCATATAAGTGCTTAAATCATTCCTGTTTTGGTTTCTTTACATGATCCATGTATTGCACCATTTGAATCTAATTTCCAGCTAATTTGCTGTGTGAATACCCATAATTTTCGACTATAGGAAACAACTCTGCATGTTTGGTATTAATGAACAGGGGCGGACTAAGGAAAATTCGGACCCTAGGCAAAATTCTCATTTCGGGCTCACCTAGGGTTGCCACCTTTCAAAAATTGTAATGGAGGACACAGTTGAATGGGTCTTCTATTACTAAATATAAAAATACATTTGAACTCTATTATTGAAGTTGCCAAGTTAAATCAGATAGTTCACACCAACGTACAACAGAGGCATTGATTAAGTAACTAAATCTACCCATTCAATGTACGACTAGCGCTATCTGGTGAATCATCGCGTATACGCGATGATTCACCAGATAGCGCGGCGTGCAAAGATGCTTGGATTGATCGGCGCGAAACAAGCGGAACATTATAAATTTATTTAAAATAAAATAATGGAAAAAAAAAAAGTACAGTATAATAAAACCGTTTTACGGGCCCTAGGCAGTTGCCTAGGCCAAAGTCCGCCGCTGCTATTGAAGAGTTTCCAATGCCGAGTTTTGCTGTTTGGTGTGAGTTCTCAGCAAACTTCATTAAATTTTTATTCAAAATTTAAGCACGTAGTCCCTAAACGAGCATCGTTATGAATGAACGTTACTGTGGTCTTCTCCATCCCTTCAAGAGATGATGTTTCGACAGATTTTTATTGAGGGTGGAACTCGCCACAATTTCCCGGCATTTTGCCAGGAATTGGTGTAGTCATCATTACTCTCTGAATCTTAATCCCCGTAACTTCTGGTTATGTAGGTACCTCAGGGCCAGTCTTTGGCCGATACTAATGAAGGCATCATTGTCAGCTTTCCTCTGATGGCACATTATGATCTTAGTTGTCAATGCTCCATTAAAAAAAAAAAAAAACAAACATAATCGAACGATCCAAAACCAAGCCAACACGCCCTATACCTAGCTTCCTTATATTGTACTGTAACTTGATCAAATAAATTATACCGTATTCACTGCCAAACGAACCCTAGCAGTAATGTGTTATACCTTCATGGGGCCCCAGGCAAAATGGAATTTGGGGGCGCCTCTATACTTTCATGGGCCCCAGGAAAAGTGGAATTTGGGGACCCATCTAAGAAAAAAACTAATAAAGAACATTCACAATTTCAGTTTATTGTGACAAGACAAACAAATTATATGACATAGGAACGAAAAATAAAATTTTTCGTCAAAATCGGTAAAACCATTGTTGAAAAAAAAAACGTAATTTTCAAATTAATCTTCAAGTAAAAGTTCATTGACCTTGGCAGGTAGAAAATTCAGTTTCCGATAAAAATCACTTAAAAATATCAGTGAAAAACAGCAATGAGTTTTTGAAACAGTGATTTTGGGGCTTCCCTCTAATGGAGGCACCTCCGTAGCCAGGTGTGAAGGAGCAGCAGTGCGTAGCACACGCTTCTTGATTAGACCGGGGTTTGAGCCCGTCACCACCAAATACAGAGGATGCGGAAAAAGTCAGGGAATGACCACTGCATATTCCCGGAGCAATATGGCCTTAGTTGTTAATGCTCCTGAAAACCAAATAACAAACAAACTTCCCTCTAATCTAGGCAGATGTCTTTTTTGCCTGTAGGATAACGCTTCACTGGGATCACTTTTGGAACTTTTTTTTTTTTTGTGTGTCTTTTCGTTTGCGCATAGACGGTCTGTTTCTGTTTTCATCTCAGGACGATTCATAGTTTGTCACGCACAAACGACAAAACTGGCGCACTTTAATCGTCCTGTGTTTGAACTAGTCCTCGAAACTAGTTTTATCAAGGTCAGCCCGGCAGAATAGTTTCCGGAATTAGAACCATGTGCCACTAGCTAGACATCATTACTATGAGACATGTTGGACAGAACCTATGTGATCGAATCCCGCTAATATTCGTAAAATCGGACAGATGCTAAAGTATTGTGATTTTCTCTTGTAGAGAATCCTCGTTTTGAATTTAAATTAATGTTTTGAAATTTAACCAAATCAAAAAGACAAAGGAATAAAAACAAGCTTTTACCCTAAATCCATGCATGGCGAATAATTGAAAGTATAATGGGAGTCACCCGAAGCTTGATGGGAAGGGGGGGGGGCTTTTCGTCTATACCATCTTCAAAAAGGAAGCGAACACGTGTCGAAGCACGGGCGTATTCAGGGTTGTATGTATGTATGTATGTATTTAACTGTCGAAGGGTGGCACCCGGACATACATCCATCTCCACCAATTTATCATATAACATATTCTCATAATGGCCTGTTAGTGTAAGTGTGTGTACACGTGTGTGTAATGTGTTATAAGTGAAACAGGCTACTCTGTCACCAGGTGATAGTCCATTGGGCAATTACCACCTGGTGCCCATCCCTGGCACGAGGAGCTATGCCTGGATCTATTAGCTCTGGCTGTGCATATTGCACCTAAATCCCGCACCCACCAGTAAGGGTGCAAGACTGGTGGGTGCCAGCAGTCCCGCTCCTGGGGTGCCCACACCCAAAAGCCAGCAAAAAAAAAAAAAATGCACCAACTAGGAGAATACATCTTACTAGTGAGTGCAACAATCCCGCCTCATGGTCATTCCACAAGGCCAGCCAAAAAAAAAAAAAAAAAAAATTTTTTTTTTTCTTTCCTCTCCCCGCCTCCAAGACAGAATGCCTATCCATCCAGAGGAGGGGGGAAAAAAAAAAAAAGGTCTTTAGTCAGTATTAGTAACAACATGTATACTCCTCCTTTTATTAAATGTCAACCTGCAAAACCGTTGAAATTCTACAAAATTCCTTTCATTAGACAGCCAAATTAATTCAGAACCCCTAATAAAATTAGGTACCAAATTAAATAAGTCTAATCTAAATTCATCATACAAATTGCATTCATATAAGATATGATCCCATGTTTCCAACCTTCCACAAACACAGTAAGGATCTTCCACTAAACTAAACTGTTGCAACTTACTTTTTAAGGAACCATGCCCTGTAATCAAATATGAGCATTCCATACTTGGATAAAACCAGCGATGCAATTTGTTATTAAAATTAAATTCAACACTAGGTATAAATAAATAAGTTACTCTACCAGTACTACTGGAATCCCAACGGTCCTGCCATAATTTAATTAATTTCACCAAAATTTCTTTCTTCTGTTTGCTGACTGCAGAAGAAACTTCATTAGTAATCCCCAGAAATGTAATTTGTATTCCTTTTCTTATAAAATAACAAAAAGCTCTATACACAACTGTTAAATCCAAAGGCAATACCCCCGCAATCACCTGTAGAGCATTAGTCGAAACAGTCTTACAAACACGCAAAATAGTTAACAACATTATTCTTTGTATTGATAATAGTTTTTGTTTAAATTTTACATTGACAGTATGAACATACCAAATTGATGCAGCATACGACACAATCGGAATAAAAATAGCTTTATAATATAGATACAAAATGCGTTTACCTAATCCCCAATCTTTTCTGGTAACCCTAACTATAGAAGCAGTGTAATTTTTTATTTTCCTACTTAAATAATTCAAATGTTGGAAAAATAATAACTTGTCATCCAAGATAACCCCTAAATATTTTACCTGGGAAACAAGAGGAATTTGTTTACTGTTTACTAATAATCGAGGTGGTCTGTTGTAGTCTAATTTTCCTTTTAATAACATCATGACAGTTTTAGAAGATGAAATTTTTAGTTTATTTAATGTAGCCCAATCAGTCAAATCCTGAACAATAACCTCCATTCTACTTTCTAATACTGCTCTAGATCTTCCTGTCACGCACAAAACCAAATCATCAGCATAAGCCACCTTATAACAATTAGGGACTGTTCTACTTAACCACTGGTTTAAGACCAGATTCCATAAAATAGGACCCAACACAGATCCTTGTGGACAACCGCGATCAATAATTCTATTAAAAGTTAAATGTTGGGATCTTATAATAATCTGTCTATCCATTAAATAACTTTTAATAATTTGGTATAACAAATTGGGACAATTTAATTCTCTTAATGAAAAAAGCACACTTTGATACCATACAGTATCAAATGCTCCTTCAAAATCTATGAATAATGCTAACACATATTTCTCACCAGAATTTACACTAAAATTAATCAAATCGCGTAGGGCATCCTCTGTTGAACTATTTCTCTTAAAACCATATTGATATTTAAAATGAAGATTTTGTTCGTTGAACAATTTCTCTAGCCTTAACAACAATAATCTTTCCAATATTTTGCCCAAATTTGCTAACAAAGAAATGGGTCTATAACCCCTAGGATCAGTCAACAATTTGCCAGGTTTTTGTAATAATTTTAACAGAGCAATTTTCCAAAATCCTGGAAAAACTCCTTTCAATAAACACTTATTATACATATTAACCATTATTTCTGGACACAAGTCAACAAACTTTTTAACACAATTATTTTCAATCAAGTCTAAACCTGGTGTTTTATTATCCCCAACCTTAGAACATACAAATTTCACTTCATCAATATTAAACAATTCCATCTCAGATGATCCAGTGTATTGTTCATTCCCCTGTCTAATTTGTTGCTGCTGTACACTATCTTCCCCACAATTGTCATTCAAAAATAAAGTGCTAGTAATAGTAGCAATTGTAGAATACCAATCAGTAGACTCAGTATCATTTGAATACACAGTATTAATTAAATTATTAACATTCAACTTGTTTCTAGTTAACTTAAACAACAATCCCCATGGCTCACTATTTCCAGTAGTACAAACCAATTCTTTCCATGCATTAAATTTGTGTTCAGAGATTGCCTTATGGTATTCTCTCCTCTTAATTTTATACATTTCTTTATACCTTAGTGCTTCATTATTACTTCTACTCATTAGGCAGAAGTATTCAGGGTTTGGCAGAAGGGGGCATATGCCCCTCCTTAACCCTAATTTTTTTTTTTTTAGAACGTTTGCGTTCTAAAAAAAACTCAAGAGCCTGGTCGCCATGCCCCCTCCCCCTTACGATGACACCTGGACATTGTCACCATGCTCCCGTTACGATGATACCTGGATATGCCACTGTGTTGAAGGTTGTATATATAGTCCCGGCATGTTTCCTTTGGTATAGACGAAAAGTCCCCATCAAGCTTCGGGTAATCTTCCCCATTATACTTTCAATTATTCGCCATGCATGGATTTAGGGTAAAAGCTTGTTTGTATTCCCTTGTCTTGTTGCAAGGTTCTTCCCTTGCTTTAAGCAGGTCTTTGAAACAATTTCCATATATTCTGATTGGATCTTACGTGGATGCAGCAGTTATTCCTGGAAAACATCTTAGCTAAAGATTTCCTGACTTAAAATAGATTTTTAAAAAGGACCGGCCGGAAGGAGGTTAATATCCCATTTATTATATGTAGTATTCTATTTTTGATTTGGTTAAATTTCAAAACATTGATTTAAATTCAAAATGAGGACTCAATTCTCTACAAGCGAAAATCGCAATAGTTTAGTTTAGCATCTGTCCGGTTTTACAAATATTAGCTGGTCTCGATCACATAAGTTGTGTCCAACATGTCTAGTAAAGTTCCGAGACAACGGGATTCCCATAATGTTTTTATACTATTAATTAAATTAAATATCTTTATTACAGGCAGTGATTGGTTACATGATTGCAATAATACCCACAACAGCGACAATGCTAGGGGTTTAACATTAAATAACTAATACAAGAAGAATTACATAAAACATATATTAGGACATAAAACGTATAATTACATATTTTACATATAAAATTAATATTAACATGTGAAATGAAGACATATGAAAGGACGATGACAGTCACTCGGTTGAAGACGAAAGCTGTTCCCTGATGATGCGTCTTCTGTACGATTTGTCCTCTATGAACTTTTTGTAGTCCACATCTATTTCCTGGACGTTGTGGAGCATCTCCATGGGCAGGAATCTATCCCCTATTCTGAGCCTCCATGCCACAGACTGCAGAGAGGGGAGGGCTCATAAGGGTTTTGGGGGATCCTCCAATTGCACAACTGCCAAAAATTTGGCGTATTGACTTCACCCGCTATCATTTTAATTGACACAAGCAAGCGGAGGGCAAATATCCGTTTGAAGACTTTTCTGTAATTTAGAAGTTTGGGACATGATCGTCAACCAAGCTCTTTCATTACAAAATCCTGTAATAAAATATAGTACTGTATACACGTATGTGCACATTGGTGGTGGTGGTGGGAAGAAATCTTGCGAATAAGTTGTGTATATTTCTTCTCGTATCTACTAGCCACTTAAACTTGTTAAAAAGGATATCACCAGTATCAAAGTCCAGCGCATTACACGTAAACAACTATTTTCACCAAGATATTGAGTGGGTTCTTCCACCCCCACCGTTTAAGAGGAAAATATATTCAGAAAAGAGTCATTATTGATAGTTTCTGAAGAGGTGTAAACTAGATTGGCGAGGGTGGCCACGACTGCAGTCTTTGATTCATCATAGGCGCCGAAAAACTGAATCTAATTTATTTTTTAAAACACGACAATCGTTAATGAGAACGATTGCCAGTTATAATCAATATATAATATATAAATCATTATAATGGATTAATAATAAAAATAATAAGTCACTTAATAACAATAAATTTATATTGTAATTATAAGTTTAATAATATTTATGAAAACAAGGCTAATTTCTGATGGCCATAGGCGTCAATTTCTCGTTATTAATACATGTATAGGGTATGCTGACCAAAATTGTGACGAATTTTTTTAAAATTAAACATTCAAAAAACTTAGTTGTTCATTTCATAGAAGTAAATCTCTTATCAAGAACAGAAATGACGATGAGACTTAGCATGTTTACATCTCTGCGATATAAGTGTATTATCTCTGTACCTCTTCTTCGTTGCCTTTTCATTAGTCTGTTATCTCTCGAACAAGGTCAAATGAAGTAACAGTGGGTGTAAAATAAATTATGTCATAATCAGCTTAACTATGCAGTTTTTAAGGAAAGGAAATAAAATAAACAGCAAATTTTACAAAATGGGTGATCTCGCTCTACCGGACGAGTACTACTGGAAGCTGAGATATACGCATTGACTGTGGATCAATTCCGGGAGAATCATTGAAATTTCTAGATGTGGCAACCCCACTGTAAAAGAACAACGATCGCAAACCTGATACTGAAAATTCCGAAATTTTTGTTCACCCATTAATTACTTTTTCACTGGGCTTCTGTGGCAACTTTGTTTCAACGATACATCGCTTTCCGTTACTCGTTTATATGGTTCTCGATTTGATTTCACTCGATAACTAGAATAATTTTTAATACCCTCTTCAATCGAATATGTATGTATTAGCCGACCTCAGGCACAGGGGTAAAGTTTTCCCCGCGAATTATTACGCGTCCGTAAAAATAAGTTACTTTATTTTTTAATTTTCCTTTGATTCTAATGAAGAGAAACAGTCTACAGTAGACTCTCGATTTTCCGGGATAGATGGTGGAAAAAAAAAAAAAAAAAAAAAAATCCGGGATTAATCGATTTCCCGGTTAATCCAAAAATACATTACGTCCCCGACATACGTAAGAGATAGGTTACAGGACTTCTTATGTAAGTCGAATTTTACGAACTCTAGAATGACTAATATAATATTGCTACTATATCCCTGATATGCCAAAATTATAAAAACCACATATCCTCAGAAGAATGAAGAAAGATAGTTATATATTTTTAATTAGTTTTAATTATTTTATCTGGGGACAGCGGTGAAGTAGCCAGAGTGGCACATCATTCTTCTGTTTCTTGGTCATTCTTTTCTACTTCTTTGCACCATATGGCTATTAATAAAAATAATAATAATAAGAAGAAGAAGAAAAGAAAACATAAAAGGAAGAATAAACGCATGTTATCGTACTGTAAAAACTGATATGTATTTCGTAGCCCATTGGTTATAATAGTTGACTTCATGGGTGCCGATCCCTTCACCGCTTCTCGTATTCTGTCTAACGTAACGTAAGTCCGAAGCTACATAAGTCTTGGACTTACTGTATCGAAAAATTCAGCAACCTTGTAAAAAGTATGGCGATAGATAAAAAACAAAAAAAAAAAACTTACCACGCGTGTCCAATACGATGCTTCCCTATATTTTTTACGATGTCGATTAATCGAATAGCTTCCCTTTATTTTTTACAGTGTCGCGTATGGTTTGGTTACCAAGATTATAATTAGCATTAGTATTAGCATTAGTAGAGGCATATGATGCAAGAAAGCAAGCTTATTCAGCATCAGCCAAAAAAAAAAAAAAAAAAAACAACAACCACTACTCCCATTTCACCCCTCAATTCGTTCGAAATACCTGTCCAGCTGAGCCTTAAATTTGTTTAGGCTATCAACTTCAACAACAAGCGATGGAAGTCTATTCCACAAACCAACTGCCCGCTGGCTAAAGGCGAATTTCCGCACATCTATCCGACATCCGTCCTTCCTCAATTTGAATTTATGCCCTCTCAGGTGATTATTCTGAGCAAGAGGAAGAATCCCATCGGCATTGAGCATACTCAAGCCATTCAAAGCCTTGTACACCTCTATCAGATCACCTCGGCGATGCCTAGTCTCCAGGCTCTGTAATTTGCAAAACTTAAGCCTTTCTTCGTAAGAGCAACCCATTGTTCCATTCACTAATCTTGTTGCCCTTCTCTGTACTCGTTCCAGCAGCTCTACATCCTTCTTGAAATGAGGCCTCCAGACCTGTATACAGTACTCAAGGTGTGGCCTGACCAATGACTTATACAAGGAAATAATCACATCCCTGTCCCTGCTAGAAAAATTCCTGTATATCATTGACAAGACACCATGAGCTACTCTTGCAGCTCGTCTGCACTGCTCAGAGAACTTCATATCTGCCTGCACAATTACCCCCAGGTCCTTTTCATTCTCTACCACTGTCATCGTAGTACCACAGAGTTGATACGTTGATCTGGGGTTACTGTTTCCCATATGTAGTACTTTACATTTGTCAGTGTTAAACTTCATTTGCCACCTCTCAGCCCATCTGCTCAACCTTTCCAGATCCTGTTGCAGCAGCATAGTATCAGTAGTGTCCTTAACAACCCTGCCAACCTTTGTATCGTCTGCAAACTTGGACATTAAGCCTGATACACCATCATCAATATCATTTATAATTACAGAAAACAACAATGGACCCAACACTGAACCCTGAGGAACTCCACTAATAACATTAGTCCACGTTGAGCAGTGTCCATTGATTACCACTCTCTGTCTTCTGCCACTCAACCATCCCTTTATCCATAGCAGCAATTTGCCTCGAATGCCACACTTCTCCAATTTGTGCAGCAGTCTTCCATGCGCAACAGTATCAAAAGCCTTTCAAAGATCCAAATATATAATATCAAAGTTATTCCCTGCATCCAGTTCTTTAATAATGCAGTTTTCAAACATTTGAATAATTTCAAGTTTTTGTTTTATTGAAAACACAACTCTTGCGTTTGCCCATCATTTTCGCGATTTCTAAACAAAAAAAATAAATAAATACCGACATCCCTGACATAAATAAACAAAATTTGGCCTTTTGCGGTGCGAGGAAACCAACAATCGACGCGACTTACCAAACAAACTAAACTAAAGATAATAGGTACATTAATCTCCCAGTGACTACTTATAACGGTGTTTCTTGTCGCTTATTTACGACTTGCAATACATCTGTTTATACCTATTCTAGTTATTACTTGAATTTTATAATTTCTGGTTGATTTTTTTATTTGTAGTGTTGACGTGTCCTGGTTAATCCGATCCAGGTAAATAGAGAGTCTGCTGTATATGCATATTTTTGGTGTGGTTGGATTCAAATTTTAACTACCTTACTGTCAGGGGCTCTGCATTGGTATCATGGGCCCAGGATGCATTGCCAGGTTTGTTGCCTGCACTCAGTCTACATTTATTTGAACAGCTCTATACCTTTCCATAGGTTTCGAAGTGTTTATTTTCTAGAAACTGGGTCCAGTAGAAAATAAACATTTCGAGCCATGAGTAAAGCCTTCATCTTACCATTGATGTCACGTGAACATGCATATGATACCCACGTCACATAATACATAACTTCCTTCCCTGTCAAAAGAGGCCAGTTATGGGGAAGGTTTTCCCAGAGTAGCAGTGTCTCAGTTTCGAGATTTTCACATATTCTGGGAGATGTGTGGAGTTTCCTTCCACAACGTCGATTTAGAAATGGACCAGCCCTGTCAGTGGTCAGTGACCATCTTGAACTTGGGTGCAGGTTTCTCCCAGCACCAGTGCTAGAAAAATATCCTACAATTTGAGAGTAAAATAAAATAAAAAAATAAAAAAACTGTTGTGTCCAGTATAGGAAGTCCATGTGAGAGTTTATGCTTGGATAATCTGATACTCTGCTTCTATACTGTAGTGAACATCCATAAATTTTACCTTATATTCATGTAACTCTATATTTTTATTGTTATTATTTTTATAAATATTTGTTTAATGTATTCCCTAATTTATACATATCTTTACTACTTTCATTCTACTAACCCCTCACCTAGGTGCTGTATTGTGTATTATTGTAGGTCATATCTAACAAGTCTCTTCTACAATAATAAATACATTTATATAATCTTATCTCACAGTAAACCCTTGATATTCATGAGAAAATCACTGTGAATATTATGACCAAAGTTATTTGAGGGTCAGGTCAGATCAGATTGCTAAATTTTGAAACATGATTTGTGGTTGATAGACTCTGGTTGTTTTTTTTGTCCAGTTTTTGAGTGAGGTATTCCTTGTCCTGACAAAGTGAAATGGAATGCTTAATAGTAACATTTTATTTAGAAGTTTTACATAAATTGTGCTACACATAAGTGATACTTTTTTCAATATTTATTAGATATTGGTCAAGTCAAGTTAGGCAGATGGGCTGAGAATTGGCAGTTGAAGACATTTGACAAATGCAAGGTACTACATATGTGTAGCAGTAATCACATACCAACTGTGTGGTACTACACTAGCGTAATAGAAAATGAAAATATCTTGGGGTAATTGTGCAATCAGGTATGGAGTTCTCTGTGCGGTGCTGCCAGGACAGCTCATGGGGTTTTGTCAATGATATACAGGAACTTTGCTAGCAGGAATAAGGAGGTTATTATCCCTTTGTACAAGGCCATGGTTAGATTGCATCTCGAGTACTGTATACAGGTCTGGAGTCCTCATTTTGGGAATGATGTAGACCAGGGGTGGGCAACATCTGGCCCGCGATGATGTTGAATCCGGCCCCCTCGGTAAATGCATAAATATAGAAAATCCATACCTGACTACACTCGCCGTAAACGTTCGGCTTAATTCGGTTCAATCGGGAATCGTGACCAGTAGAACAGTAACCAAGTGATTCTACGCAGCGTCAAAGAGTTATTTCCTAATTATTATTGTAGCATCGATCGAACGAAGTTCCTTTGGGTTTGACTTCTTATTGAAAAAAATAATATTGGTGCGAGATATTTTGTTTTATGCCTTTTCTAATTATTACAATTTTTAATTTAATATAATTTATAGCCCATAAAATGAGCCAATTAAAAAAAAAAAAGAAAAATTGATGCCGAATGCCGCATTTTCAATGATAATTGGACATTCAGATATTTTTTTTAAAAATACATTAATAATTTGGTAATTCAAGTAATATAACATTTTTTAGGTTCTGATTTTTTTTAATTAAATCGTTCAATCTATTCTGGCCCACATCATGATGCGAAAATTTCATTCGGCCCACTGACGAAAAAAGTTGCCCACCCCTGATGTAGACCTATTGGAATAGGTGCAGAGAAGGCCAACAAGATTGGTGAAGGGAACAAAAGAGTACTATTTTGTTCCCTTCACCAATTTAAGCTATCAACTTCCACAACGACAGATGGAAGTATCTGCACATGGAAGACTACTGTACAAATTGGAGCAGTATGGCATTAAGAGCAAGTTGCTACAATGGATAAAAGGGTGGTTGATTGGGAGAAGACAGCGTGGTCATTAATGGACAAATAGATACTTGTATTTGCAATCATTTGTTAGCATCAGTTGTTATGGAAGTAGGTAGTTTGAATAAATTCAAGAACTAGACATTCTTGGAGGGGATGTCTGGATCAGGTGGGTAAGTGTTTTTTTTTGTTTGGTGGCTATAAGCTTGTTTTCATGCATAATTTTCCAGTACTAATACTTAGCCTTGGTCCCCCAGCCTTATCTGTGGTACTATTACAGACCAACTTATTATTATTATTATTATTAAATCCGTTTATTATTTTTAAAGTGACTGCTTTCACTCCTTTTACACAGCCAGCCGACTAGAAGGGTGTACAAAAATGCAGGAATAGCAATTTTTACAATATTTACAACAGGGCAAATCATTTACAGTATTATTTAAAGAATGTAATTATCGACAACATTAGAAGAGGTAATTATTCACAGTATCATATAAAAGTAGATGCTCAACAGTTATTTTATATTTTGGTCATTCCCATCCTATTTATAAAGTTCAAGTTCCTATCTTCTTTCTAGTTCAAGCTTCTTTATACTTCTATAGTTATTATTTATTTTTTGGTTTTTAGGAGCATTAGCAACTAAGGCCATATTGCTCCGGGGATATGCGGTGGTCATTCCTTGACCTTTCCGCATCCTCCGTATTTGGTGGTGACAGGCTCGAACCCCGGTCTAATCAAGAAGCGTGTGCTACGCACTGCTGCTCCTTCCCACCTGGCTACGGAGACGCCTACTTCTATAGTTCAAGCAAGCTGTGTGCTTCAGAGAGGCTCTTCACTCTGTACTGCTTGCCTTCAGAGTATTTCACAGGGTCACAGGGCCAATGAATTGAAAAGGTTGACTGCGTTGTTTGGAAAGAAGTTCTTCAGACAGCACAGGTTGTACAGTGTAGAATGCAGCGGTAAGTAGGGGTTGTCATTACTGTATCCAGCACGTGGAGTAGAGAACTCCATGAACTTCATCAATCACACCAGTTAGCATCTGAGACAGAAGACGAATATTCCTGGATGATATGTGAACTCTCCGGGAAATGATCTTTAAGTTGGTATATAAAACAGCCCTGGAGATGGTGAATGGGTTGCCCATGACCCTGTTCATCCATTGCATTACCCAGTACTCGACTGCCAGGAATCTGTTTATGTACGACGTCGGGACAGAAGATCAGATTGGTGATGCATATAGTGCAATAGGTTGTAGGCACTGCCGGATGTATCATCTGGTTACATCGATATTGAGTAACCCCCGTCAGCCCACAGTGCCAGTTCTGCTTACCAAAAGTGGCCCACTGGGCACTCACATCCTTTCGTCCGGGCTTCAAGTCAAGTAAGCCGGGCTTTCTCGGCAATTGCCCTCATTGCCGAGAAAGTCTTCTTCAAAAAATGGTTCTGAAAAGTGAGGCCCTCATCCCAAGTTAAGCAGAGGTCGGTGTGAGACTTCACTTTCCTTATCTGCACTCTGTTGTCATAGGCTCTGAAATCAACTTTGATTTTCTTTTTTGTAAATGTGATTTGGGCTGATTTAGATATGTTTAGCTCCGGACCTATTTGCAGTAGATAGGCTACAAGACCGTTGATCAGGACTGTGATTTGCCGATTTATCAGGTGGGTTTGTTCAGGGTCTTTTGATTTTTATATTGTTGTAGCTGTTGTGTAGACTTCATTACTTTTCATCTCTCTCCTCATCTTCCAGCTTAGAACTCTGTGATTACTCCCAATTATTGTTTACTGAACTGTGAGCTCTGTGATATCATCTGGTTCAATTACAAAAAGGTTGAGAAACAGTGTTTCTCAACCTTTTTGTAATTTCATCCCCAAAGGGCTTTTTGGACAATTTTTTCCCCCTACTCACCCCCATGAAATTTTGAACAAGAAAATACTTTATTTTTTTTAAATACTTACTCTTTTTATTCAATGGGATCCCTGAGTTTGATGTTTCTTAGCTTAAACGTTCAGTATGATGTTAGTAAATTTAATTCTAATGTCTCCTCTTGAACAAATATCAATTCTGTTTCTTTCCTTTGTTAATATTTTATTTACTGAACTACAACCACTTTCAACCTATATTATATTGAAAAACAAAGAAGTAATTTAACCATTTCAGACCACATTGTTGGATAAAGAAGTTAAGTTCTTTTGATCCCCACAACTTGGCCATTTCACCTATTTCGAATTTATATTTGCATTCTTTACATTTTAATTCAATGAGTTCTTGAATTTCTTCACTATCAACCTGGTATCCCATCCAATTGTATCTAACATTCAAGGCTTCACTTCAAAAGAAAATAAATCTGAAAATCTATTTGTCATCTCACCTTTTAAAGAACACGAATGATTCGAATAATTCTTAAGATCATTCTCGGTGGGAGATTGATTGATTTCAGCTAACTCTTTCATACCACAAAATTATTTTCTCATTTAATTGCTTTCAAATATTTCCAGTTTTTCAGTGAAAGCTTTTAATCAGCGTTTGCAGTCTATCACTGTAATTACTTTCCCCTTGAAGCTGAAGTGATACTTCATTAAGTTTTTGAAAAATCCAAGTTATATAGTATATGTTGTTTTTTATGTCTGCTAATCTCCTTGGTTAAATCTGTGTCTCCTTTGCTTTCTGAAAAACTAATTATCATATCAAAAAGGTTTATAAATCTTGTTAGACAGTTTCCTTTAGAAAGCCATCTGACTTCTGTATGTAAAAGAAGCCTCACATACTGTTCATTATCAACACAGTTTTCTGAAAAGGTGATATTTGCTATGTGACTTTATTTTATTGATCCTTTTAATAACTATACCGAGAGATGGATAAAGAATTGGACTAATATTTTTTACAACCAGATGATGTTGATGCAAAGTGCAGTGTACTGCAAGAACTGTTGCATATGGAAGATTACTGTACAAATTGGAGCAGTATGGCATTAAAAGCAAGGTGCTACAATGGATGAAAGGATGGTTGAATGAGAGAAGATAGAGTGGTAATCAATGGACACTGCTCTTAGCATTATCAAAGGCACATGATGCAAGAAAGCAAGCTTATAAAACCTCAGCCAAAAAAAAAAAAAGCCCTTATTTCACCCATCCACTCGCTCCAAATGTTTGTCAAGTTCTGCCTTGAATCTGTTTAAGCTATCAACTTCTACAACGACAGATGGAAGTTTGTTCCAGCAATCAACCACCCGCTGGCTAAAGGCAAACTTCCGCACAATCTATCCTACAACCGTCTTTCCTCAATTTGAATTTATGCCCTCTCAGGCGATTATTCTGAGCAAGAGGAAGAATCCCATCTTCATTGAGCATGCTCAAACCATTCAAGGCTTTATACACCTTAATCAGATCACCTCACAGGTGCCTAGTCTCCAGACACTGTAATTTGCAAAACTTAAGCTCTTTCTTCGTAAGAGCAACCCTTTGTTCCATTCACTAATCTTGTTGCCCTTCTCTGTACTCGTTCCAACAGCTCTACATCCTTCTTAAAATTAGGCCTCCAGACCCGTATTCTATACTCAAGGTGTGGCCTGACCATTGCCTTATACAAGGGGATAATCACCTCCTTATCCCTGTTAGAAAAATTCCTGTATGTCATTGACAATACACCATGAGCTACTCTTGCAAACCATCTGTGCTGCTCAGAAAACTTCATATCTGCCTGCACAATTACCCCAAGGTCCTTTTCATTCTCTACCACTGTCAGTGTGGTACCACAGAGTTGATACGTTACTCTGAGATTACTGCTTCCCATATGTAGTACTTTACATTTGTCAATGTTAAACTCCATTTGCCACCTCTCAGCCCATCTGCTCAACTTTTTAGATCCTTTTGCAGTAGTCTACTGTCATTAGTGTCATTAACAACCCTGCCAACCTTTGTATTGTCTGCAAACTTGGACATTAAGCCTGTTATACTATCATCAATATCATTTATAAATACAGAAAACACCAATGGACCCAACACTGAACCCTGAGGGACGCCAATAATAACATTAGTCCACGAAGAGCAGTGTCCGTTGATTATCACTCTGTCTTCTCCCACTCAACCATCACTTTATCCATAGCAGCAATTTGCCTCCAATGCCACACTGCTCCAATTTGTGCAGCAGTCTTCCATGTACAACAGTATCAAAGGCTTTTCTAAGATCCAAATATATGATAGCAAAGTTATTCTCAAATATGTGATAAATTGACAGCAAATGGACTGCATGAAAAAGTAAAGCATTAGATAATAATATATTTTTTTATATTATGAGCTTTATTGGCAGGTACCCTAAATGAGAATATTATGTGAAGTTATAAAGTTTTGAAATTAATTTCAAATTAATTTAGAATTTTTAAATTCTGAGGAGAAATTAAAAGTTAAATGAAATTTCCCGACTGCAGTTAAAGTTTAAAAATAAATACCCATGTCTGAAAATTATAAGGTAAACATTGTGATTTCCAAGCTCTAATTATAATGTTCTTATTATTCTGGTTAAAATTCGAAAATCTTCATTAAAGACACAGTTTGAACGAATGAAAATCTTTTATTTAAATACTAAAGAGACAATATAAATGTGCACAGATCTTTACTAATAATAAAGTTTTTAATTAAGATAACATACCATTATGAGGACAGTCCATTCTTCTTTTCTTTTCACGTATGAAGTCTTCAAGTATTGTTCAAGAAAGTGTTCATCACTTGTTTGCAGTATGGAAAAATTTTCGAATTCCGCCTTGTGGCATCGAAGTAATCGTGATGTCATTAAAGATGGTCACCTCCTCTAGTAAAACCTATGACTGCTTTTCAATGGATACTTTCTCTCTCCTAATTCTCTAAATCACTCTCTCCTAATTTTATGACAAGCCGCTTACAGTAGCGCCATGTTAAATAATTTGGGAATACCCCTTGATCTGTTTGCTGTTCACCAGCATGACTTCTCGGTATGTGGGACAGGTAATCAGATAAGTTTTATGAGTACCACCAAGTTGTAGAATGGTAATCCCTTTAGCTCTCTTAATTCGTGCTTAGCAGCAGCAGTAATTGCTTAAGTTGCTAGAAGTGCGAACCCTTAAGTCTCTCCTAATCCATTCGTTAAATGAAAATTTTCTACGCTCAACAGAAACGATTTTAAATGTAATTACCAAGGGGAATTCAAAAAATTAGCTATAAAAGGAGTTCATTAAACAGAGGTCCAATTGCATAATTTAAAATTCTAAAAATGGTTATAAAGATTTATATAGTGAATATCTTAACAACAGACAGTGAAAAATGCAAATATAGTGAAATAACTATAAGCTTATTTGAATAGTAGGTAAATATGTGAAAAAAAATTACTGAATATTACAAATTTCAAAATGTACTGCATCAAAATGTCACACGTCACTATTAATAAAGGTGCCCGTACACCATACCATCCCAAAAAAAATCACAGACTGTACCTGTCTCTGTGGTATATTTGTATAATTGTAGATAGTGAAAACCTATAATAAATAAGAAAAGATATTTTGTATTTGGTGTAGAGGGAAAGTAGAAATTTGATATTGATTGTTAAGTGCGAAGCATATTTTATTAAAGGCAGCACCTGTGGCAAGTCCTGCAGCGCTGACCGTCAGTAATGTAAGGAATAACTTCCTGTTTGATTTTACTGCAAGGGACTTTTCAAAATAAAACACGTATTGTTAACTTGCATCACCTTCCTTTTGTTTAGTCTTCTTTGCATTTTGTTTTCTAGATACAATCAGTGTAAGTTCTCCTCCCTCCCCTAATATTTTTTTATGTATGCCAGATGACTTCACACTTGTTTCTTTACACTACTGCCTCAGAAAATAACTTTAATTTTTGAGTTCTACAAATAATTTAGATATTACTTATCACTAATCATATAAGTATTGGAATTTTGGCTCCACCTTGAATGATCCTTCTGAACTTTAAATCACTGTGAATACATATTTCATGCCCAGTTCTCAGGAGAGACTGAGAGAACAGGTGGTTTTACTTGGAGATATATATGGATATTTTAAACAGTAGAGTTTTTATTGCTGCTGGTGTATTGTTTGTTTGTTTGCATTATGCACGAGAATTTTTTTTATACGATTAATCACAAAATAAATTATCTAATTAAGAACATTTTTCAATTCCTTGATATAGGTCAAAGGATGGAAAAAGTGGAAATTATTACAAAATTGCCAAGCAAACTACTTACCTAGAAAAAGTGGAAATTAATAATATACTGAAGAGTCAGGCTATTTCATTAACACTAGAAGAAAAGTACAAAATGAAAGTTGTATCCAGACTGATCAGCATGGAAAATCCAAGTTAAGAAGGGCAGCAACATTTGTTGGTGATGATAGTGATGATGAGGAATCAGTTCTGTTACAGAAGCAACATCATTTATATATGAAGAATTTAGTATAAGGCTGTCCTTCAAGGATTAATGGTGATCAGAAACTTCTTGGCAGCATTGTATGATGAACATATGCTGGTAAGTTGCATTTTTTGTAGAAATTCAAGAACAGAAATGCAAGGTTATAGGCTAAGGTGCAGTGTATGCCATTTTATGAAGTCTTTTTCTACACCGAAGAAGAATACTGGGATATGTTCGTAAATCATTTTTTTCTTGGAAATTTTGTAATATACTTTGAAGTGACTACAGATTGAGGTTTTTATCATGTTAACTTATTCAGCATGTGAAAGAAAAGTTTGCAATTTAAAGCACTGCTTCCTTGCCAGTGATATGTAGTAGTGCCTACACTAGAGATGTTCAGCTGGGTGTAGTCCTGGGATGATGTATGTGTACGTGGTTCACATTGCAAGATCAAACCCATACACTACCACAAAAAAATAAAATAAAATAATAATAAAAAGGACTATTGTAACTGTTGTACTAGTAATAAATGTAAATTGTTGTAATAAGCAGCTACAGTAAAATTATCAACTTCTGGCTGTGATGGCTGTATAAAATATAAAGAGAAATTTATTTCATTTATTTATATAAAGTAAGACAATTCTTAGATTTGCTGTTTCAAAATTTTTATAGACTATGACCATTCTTGTTTTGACCCTTGATATTATGGTAGATTGTATGCTTATGACTTTGGGATTGTAGAGAATACAGTCCTGAGTTATGTTGCTTCCATATAACATTTCTAATTTTTAAATTCTGAATTTAAAAACTCTCACTTCACTTTTACCTTTGTCAATAAGTCTTAAGGAATAAAATTAACACTGGACATTACTTGTTTATGATAGTGTATCTAGCAAGCAATCCTGTTAACATTGAAGACCCAGACAATAATGTAAGTCATTTTCATGCCAACAAATGTGCTCTTTGTTGCAACCAACGGACTCAGAGTTGATTATTACATTCAGTGCCTTAAGGTTTATAGTGCAAAATGGCAAAAAAATGCTGCATAAATGAACTTGATGTATTTGCTACATTTTTGCTAACCTTTTTTGAAAAAAGAAAAAGTGAATTGTGAATTATAGAATTTGTTAGGGTGTATTTGAGCATGTTTCAGAATGAAACTTAGTGAGCAAAATAAACTACACGCTTCACACAAAGTTTGTCATACTTTTGTTAAACAGTTGCGGAATGGGGTAAAGGTATGAAAAACCTTTCTGCATTTTGCTATTACTGTGGCCTAGAAGGGGCTTAGAGGGGAACAGGTATCCTGTGTGTTATCAGACACTCAGCCTAAAACACTGATGGATCCAATATCTCTCTATTACAGAAGATTTAGGAGAAGTCCGGTTGGCCTGCCTCCCTAAAATCCACTCATGCACACCTTCTCGATGGTAAGCCCTGTTACGTCACTTAGGTGGCAACGAACGTGTAGAGTGGTTCTCTTCAAGACGCCTGGTCAGCGTGAAGAGGAAAGGACCAAAGCAATGAGAGCACAACAATACAAATGGCCCTCAGTCCCCAGCAGCTTTCACTCTCCCTCTTACGGCAGCGAGAGGATCAGAGTGGAAGCAGAGTAGTAGTAGTAGTAGTAGTAGTAGTTGTGGCACTTGATGCAAGAAAGCAAGTGTAGGAGCTTATGCAGCATCAGCCAAAAAAAAAAAAAAAAAAAAAAAATCACACCATACCCTCCAATTGCCTGTCCAGTTCCTCCTTAAATTTATTTAACCTATCAACTTCCACAACGACAGATGGAAGTTTGTTCCAGCAATTAACCACCCGCTGGCTAAAGGCAAATTTCCGCACATCTATTCTACATCTATCCTTTCTTAATTTGAACTTATGTCCCCGTAGGTTCGTATTCTGAACAAGTGAGAGGATCCCATCAGAATTCAGCAAGCTCAACCCATTCAAGGCCTTATAGACCTCAATCAGATCACCGCGCAGGTGCCTAGTCTCCAGCCACTGCAATTTGCAGAACTTAAGCCTCTCTTGGTAAGAGGATCCCTTCATTCCCCTCACCAATCGTGTTGCTCTTCTCTGTACACGCTCAAGCAAATCTACATCCTTCCTAAAATGAGGCCTCCAGACCTGTACGCAGTACTCAAGGCGTGGCCTGACCATTGCCTTATACAGAGGGACAATCACCTCCTTTTCCCTGCTAGCAAAATTCCTATATATCATTGACAAAACCCCATGACCTGCCCTAGCAGCCTGTCTACATTGCTCAGAAAACTTCATATCTGACTGCACAATTACTCCCAGGTCTTTTTCATTTTCTACCACCTTAAGTGTAGTACCACACAGTTGGTACGTTTCTCTGGGGTTACTTCTACCCATATGCAGTACTTTGCATTTGTCAAGGTTAAACTTCAGTTGCCACTTCTTAGCCCATCTGCCCAAATTATCTAGATCCTGTTGCAGTAGCACACTGCCATTACTGTCATTAACAACCCTGCCAACCTTCGTGTCATCTGCAAACTTCGACATTAAGCCTGATATACCTTCATCAATATCATTGATAAATATACAAAACAACAGTGGACCCAACACCGAACCCTGCGGGACTCCACTAATAACATTAGTCCACGAAGAGCAGCACCCATTGATTACCACCCTCTGTCTTCTCCCACTTAACCATCCTTTTATCCATTGTAGCAACTTACCCTTAATACCATTCTGCTCCAATTTGTACAGTAGTCTTCCATGCGCAACAGTGTCAAAAGCTTTCCTGAAATCCAAGTATATGATATCAAAATTATTTTTTGCATCCAGTTCCTTTGTGACCACATCATAATAACCAATCAAATTTGTCAGACAAGACTTTCCCTTAACAAACCCATGCTGTGTCTGAATTATTGCTGCAGTCTTGTCTAGATGATCCTGCAATGCATCTTTAACCAGTGACTCCATTATTTTACCCGGAACAGAAGTTAAACTAACTGGTCTGTAATTATTCGTGTCACCCTTCGAACCTCCTTTGTGAATTGGGGATACATTTGCACATCTCCAGGGTGCTAAGAATCTCTGGGTACGACCAGGCTGCCATGCACGGAAATTGAACTTGGCCTGTTATAACGTACGATCACTCATCGGTGAAGAGAGGATATTAGAGCTGGAAAAGGAATTAGAAAATGTGAATTGGAATATCATCGGTTTGGCTGAAACAAGAAGAAGAAATGAATCACTTATAAGTTTATCAAGTGGAAATCTGCTGTACACCAATGGAAACAGTGAAAGGAGTGAAGGTGGAGTTGGGTTTCTGATCCATAAAGATTTTAAAAACAACATTTTGGAATTCAAAAGTACATCACCAAGGGTGTCAAGACTAATACTCAAGATTTCTAAGAGGTACAAGCTAAAGGTTATAATGATTTATGCACCAACATCGAGCCATGATGATGAAGAGGTTGAAGAAATGTACACTGAAATTGAGTCTTCTAGATTAGCAGAAAACCCACTACACTATTATTATGGGAGCCTTCAATGCTAAGGTTGGAAAAAGGCAAAACAGTGCAGAAAGAGGAACTATAGGAAATTTTGGAATTGGTGAAAGAAATAAAAGAGGTGAAAGACTTGTGGAATTTGCAGAATCTCAAGGACTGTCAGTAATGAACACTTTTTTTTTTTTCAAGAAAAGGGTGAACAGAAAGTGGACATGGAAGAGTCCAAATGGATTAACAACTAATGAAATCGACTTCATCCTCACTAACAGAAGATATATTGTGAATGATGTTACCGTCCTGAATAAGGTAAATGTTGGAAGTGATCACAGAATGGTAAGATGTACACTTGATATAGATGTAGGAAAGGAAAGGAAAAAACTGACTCGAGTAAATAATACAAAGGTCTTTGAAATAACAGAGGAGGAGAAAAAGCAGTATGTACTGGAACTTAAGAACAAGTTTGAACTTCTGCAGACTGCTCAGGACCAAGATATCGACGAGGAATATTACAACTTTCTGAAAGTGATAAAGCCCAAGAAACCTGTAGGGAAACAGAAATCCAAAGAAGAAAAAATTAGTCAAGAAACACTTGTCATGATGAACCGAAGACGACTAATGAAGAGCAAGAAAAATACTGACAGGGAGAAAATTGAGTATACTGAGTTATGCAAAGCCATTAGAAAGAGACTCAGAGAGGACATAAGAAGATTTAACACAAGAAAAGTAGAACAAGCATTAAGGGAAAAAAAAAATTTAAATCAGCAGCCATGAGCAGTAATACAGAAAGACAAATGATACTGAAACTGAAGAATAGCGATGGTGTACTTATAAATAGCAGAGAAGGCATAATTCAAATAGCAGAAGACTACTATAGAGAATTATACAAGGAGCGAGGGAATGATACCAGCAGTGGGGAACATGGATTGCAAAGTAGCAACACATACGACATACCCGATATTCTTCCTGATGAGGTAGAACATGCATTGAAGAAAATGAAGAATCGGAAAGCCCCGGGGGAAGATGAAGTTACTATAGAGTTGTTAAAATTGGGAGGAAGAGACATAACACAAAAACTGGCAAGGCTCTTCACAAAGTGCATTAGAAAAGGTGTGATGCCTAAGCAGTGGAGTAATGCAATCATAGTTTTGCTGCATAAGAAAGGAGATAAATCAGAAATTGGAAATTATAGACCAATTAGCTTGTTGTCCCATATCTACAAGTTGTTCACAAGGGTCATTACTAACAGATTAGAAAGAATACTTGATGAGAATCAACCGAAAGAGCAAGCTGGCTTTAGGACAGGATTCTCAACTACGGATCACCTTCACGTAATATCACAGCTAATGGAGAAAGCAAATGAATATAAAACACAATTATGCCTGGCATTTGTGGATTATGAAAAGGCATTTGACTCCATACAGCATAAGGCAATGTTTCGGGCACTGGAAAGACAAGGCATAGATACTCCATATATTATGATTTTGAAGAAAATATATGAGAGTGCTACATCCTTTATTAGACTAGACAAAGACAGTGGCAAATTTAAAATCGAGAAAGGAGTTCGACAAGGAGACACAATATCTCCGAAGCTTTTACTGCTGCCCTTGAGGAAGCTTTCAGAAGATTAGACTGGTCGCAGAAAGGAGTCAATGTGAACGGAGAGTACCTAAAACATTTACGATTTGCAGATGACATTGTGGTCATAAGCCACGATCCCAAAGAATTAGAGGAAAATCTTAATCAGTTATGCACAGTTAGTAAGGATTTTGGACTCAAGATGAATATGGCTAAAACAAAAGTAATGATGAACAAGTATGCCACGGAAAGGGAAATAATGATTGAAGGAGCAGTAATTGAAAAGGTGGAGTCATATACTTATCTGGGACAAGTTATTAGCTGTAATAATGATAAATGGCTGGAAGTCAAGAGAAGAATAAATTTTGGATGGATAGCATTCAGGAAATATAGTCATATACTGAAGAGCAATATCCCAGTTTGTCTGAAACGTAAAATAATGAATCAATGTATACTCCCCACCATGACTTATGGAAGTGAAACTTGGGCACTCACCAAAAGAATGGAAGAGAAGCTAAGAACTACACAGCGAAGAATGGAACGAATTATATTGGGAGTCAGACTGTTAAATAAGAAGAGAAACACATGGATTAGGCAGCAAACTCAAGTAAAGGACATTCTTATCAAAACTAAAGAACTAAAATGGTCTTGGGCAGGACACATAGCTCGAAGACAGGATGACAGATGGACTAAGAAAATAACAGAATGGTACCCAAGAAGAGCTAGAAGAAAACCTGGAAGACAAAGGCGGAGATGGATAGATGAAATTCATGAGTTTTTGAGTAGTAAATGGTTGGCCAGTGCTCAAAACAGAAGGAACTGGAAAGTTGCTGGAGAGGCCTTCATCCTGCAGTGGATTGAAAATGGCTGATGATGATGATGTGGCCTAGAATGAAGTGTGAAGCCATAATGATTGATCGCTAGTTTTGGCTTGTGGCGTATTTGTGAATATAATTCAAAGTTTGGGGTTTCTCCAAAACAAATAAAAATGCTGTATTTTGTTAACTTCAGTATTTTTATTTGTCTGTCTGGCAGTAGCCTAAAAGAAGTATTTGTTTATTACTGATATTCATTAAAATATAACTTGGATGCATAAAATAAATTCACATCCCCCCACCCCCTGTTTTTGTGTCTTAAAACACAGGGTTTGTGGCTTATTCACAGGTATTTGGTATTTGAGAAAATATGGTATAGTATGTGAAATACATGGCTAAATCAAATAGATAAATTAAGTACACTAACTTGCATCATAATTTTTGGTTAACTTTATTAAACTTTAAAGTGAAACAAATTGCACCAAGGCCCTAAATTAAATCAAGTGTGAATACAGATAATCAATGTTTCAGAACCATTGGGATTTTCAACACGCAGGAAGCTGATAACAGCAGAACCACTAATGCATTAGTGACAAGGAAATTTTGTATTGGAAGCTGTCATCTGCTTTAAGACCCATCATGCAAAAATATCTGCCTATACTTTCTCCACCAGAATTCTTAATGCAGTTTTATCATCATATTCTGAATGTAATGTATATGGTAACAGTGGTTGTTCCCAGGAAAATGTTTGTGAACCACAGTAGTTCTCAAAAAATGAGCCAAATAGTTTAGTGAGAAATTCAGCCTTCCAGAATGTTTTGCAGGGATCCTGTGATTGAGACCTCAAGCTATAAACCCTTCTTCGGGAACATTATTTTCTTGGTACAGATACTGGGGTATTCATTCCATACTTTTCTTAAGAAGATTTGCTTATCTATTGCAGCAGTACTTCCATATAAAAAAACTACCTTAGGAATATATGAATCAAATGAGTGGAATCTGTTCATAGATTATTAACTAATACTAATATTTAATAAAATTAAATATTAGTATTATTAGTGGGAAATAAGCTTATATAGCATAGTATAAACAATACTATCCACCTTATCATAGTATAAACATAGTATAAACTATGTTTATACTATGTTTATTATTTATACTATGTTTATACTATGCTATACTATGTTAACATAGTATAGCATAGTATAAACAATACTATCCACCTTAGGGAGTCTGCTTTAATAATTTATCTCATTCTTTCCTACATTTTTCAAACTATCCACTGCAACAACACAAGACTGAAGTTCATTCCAACAATCTATTGCTCTCTGGCTGAAAGAAAATTTTTGCACATCTGTCCTGCAACCATCCTTTTTAAGTTTATTTCCTCTTATGTGTGTTGTCTGAAAAAGAGTAAGGAATTCATCAGCATTTAGTTTACTAATTCATTAAAGCCTTAAACATTTAAGTCAGGTCTCCTGGAAATTGCATTTTCCATGGTTTGGATAGGTAGACGTACCTTAAGCTGTTGTCGCTGACTTGTTCTTTCTCCATCCTCTATATCAACATAGCAGTTGTCTGTATTATCCTGATCTGTTGGAGTCAGCATACATCAGTATTATTTCAGGAACAAGTGTTCTGTGTGGTTCTTAATCAGGTGCATAGTCATCTGTAACCATTCTGTATTGGATCTGATACATGTTTAATCGGATTCCAGTTCTCACAGTGAATGCCAGAAAGTCTGAGTGATGTGTTGTTAATGTTGTTCTTCTGGCCTCTTTGCCATGAGGTGCCTCATGGAGCACCACAGACCCCTGGTTTCTGTCTTTGGCATGGGAAGTCAGGCCAGGGAGTCCAGAATCATTACTCTGGCTAGGCTGTTCCTGGGGTTGTCTGAGCTTCCCAGGGAGGATCCACACACAAAAAATAATTAATAAATTATAAAAAAATAATAATAAATAAAGGAAAAAAATAATGTTGGCTGCATCAATTGTTTGGTCTGATGTAGCCATAGGCAATTGAGCACATAGCAGTCCACCTTTCAACAGTAGTTTCCACATGTAAAAGATGAGCAATTGTGAATGTTGCCCACAATTGGTCAACCTCTGGTAGAAATGATGAGGACAATTGAAGGGAGAGTGGTAATAGTAAGCAGGTAGATTTCAACAAGCTAGGAGAGTCCTAGTAGGTAAGGGGTTGAAATGGCCCCTCCCTTGAATGGGACACCTCCACTCAAAGGAGGAAGGTGGTGATACTAAGGCAAAAGAGCCTCAGTGAGGGGAGAACAGTGAGCTGGCTGACCTCTGGGTGTGGGTCAGAAGCAGTCAGCAACTAGCAGATTGCTGCCAACAAAATCCCACACCAGAACAGGTCTGATGTCAGCATCCTATCCCAGTCCACTGGGATTAGCATTAGTTGTGCATAGTGAAGGGTGTGCTAATAATATTCCCTTCCCTCATCAATGGGGACAAGTGGACAGTTAGCAGATTAGTGGATTTTTGTTTAACCATTTATTGCCATTACAAACATTTATTTTTCTCCTTTATGTAGCATTTGCAGGGTTGTGCTAGCAAATCTATATAATACAGTAATTTGCTTATGTCCCTCCAACCATCTGTCCAGAATGCCATTTGAACTTGAATAAGTCAGTCTAAACAAGCTTTTGATCTGTTTCCTTTTTCTATAGATTTTATTTAACAGTAAAATTGAGAAAAAAAAAATAATAAAATCCAAAAAATTTTCTGACTGATTTTTCAAATCCTGAGAATTGATTTAGCTCCCATTGAAACTAACTTGGCATTTATTTTGAAGAGAAGACAATTTCTTAGCTTTTATTATCATGGTCAACAAATCTCAGGGTCAGACTTTCAACGAAGTGTCCATTTTTGCCCATGACGGTTTTACATAACAGTTTCCAGGTAATTTTTATGCAACAACTGTTATTTTTTTTTTTTTTTAAAGAACGATGTAGTCGTACATCTAAAAAAAAAATATATATATATATTTATTATTATAATTATTAGCCATATGGTACAAGGAAGCCTGAGGCTTATGCTGCACCAGCGAAAAAAAAAACAAAAATCCCAAGTTACCCCCCCCCCCCCCCGAGAGAGAGAGAGAGAGAGAGAGAGAGAGAGAGAGAGAGAGAGAGAGAGGAGAGAGAGAGAGAGAGAGAGAGAGAGAGAGAGAGAGAGAGAGAGAGAGAAAATTTCCAGCAGAGAAATTATTAGGCAATCTGATTTATTATTTGACACAATAAACTGAAGGTGATTGGACACTCTTCCAATCTAATTTGGATTGCCTTCTTTTATGTAAGAAATGAAGAAATTTTCATTAAATGAGAATTTAATGATACAGTTCAAACTTCTTTAGAATAGTTTAACAATTTCTTTGTAAAAGAAGTAAACAATTAAATGCAAATGATATTGCAGCTTTGTTGACATTGACATTTTTATTGTTAGATAATGAGTCTGTGCATCCTTCCGATGAATTATCAAATGATGGCAATATTAGGTGCATTTTCTTAAGTGCCACTACCACAGTCCTCTTACAATCAGTGGATAAGGAGTCATATTCATCTGTAAATGTTTATAGACAGTGGTCAATATTGAATAAGAGAATTTTTCATAAAATGCACTATTTACTACTATTGGGCTGCAAGCTGGAATGAAGTAAAGCAGAGTTATAGTAACTGCATGAGAAAATATTAAGTGATCATGTTCTTATCTATTTACACTTTGTCAAAGATAGTGTCAACATGTTATGCAATAGTAGTAAGAAGGATATAAATTTGGGTAATGTAAGAATGTGGCAGATGATGATGAGAAGGCAACAGCAATAAGAGAAAAAAAATTATAGGTGAAATAGGAAGTTAAGAAAAGTAAAGTAAAGAAGATTTTAAATTTACAAATTCTGACATGGAATTTGTCAATTTAACCTAAGATAAATAGAGAACGACATTATGAAACAGCAATGCAACAGGATATTTACTCACCAGAACCTTTCCAATTTCTTTCAAATGAATAAGACAGTATGATTGAGCCAGAATTGCATATATCTGATTAAATTTGTAGTTTTTAATGTTTAAAACAAAGTTTGTTTAAAATAATATTACTTGTGTTCTACTTGATTTGAACTCTGTATTTAAAATAAAATGGAGTACAAACATCTTTGTCATATTTATCTTAATATGCAAATTAAAGTGTTAATTTGATTTGTTAAATAATGATTTACTAGATTAAACACTTTTATACTACATTAAAGGAATTGTTGCAAACTGTAACCAATAAGGCTGAAGTAATTCTAGCTGCTATCTGCCTACCAGAAAAAGGTTTAAAAAGTTTTGAGAATTTCCAAAGGGCCAATTCTCTTTGGAAATTCTCAAAACACACATTTCTGTCATGTCTTGCTAACAGCACAAGAGCCATAGATGCACCTAATGCAAGTGATCGATTGAGGCAGACAATGACAGAAAAATGTCTTAAATACGGTTAACCCAGTCACTGAGGAGAAGCTTAAACTGTAAACTTCAGTTAGTTTGAGTTGGGCCTTAGTACTGGGCTTTTGTTATTTGCCTTGCTTTGTAATTTTAATTAGTACATGTTCATATTTGCATTTCAGTTTGGCCTGTCAGTTGGCATTGAAATTTACATTTTGATTTTGTTGCTCCATGGTTATTAGGTTAACCACATTTAAGATGTATTTTCTGTTATTGTCTGTCTCAATCACTCACTTGTGTAGGGGTACCTATGGTTCTTTTGCTGTTCGCAAGCATAACAGAAATGAGTGCTTCAAGAATTTTCACAGGGCCGATGCCTCCTTGAAATGGTTGCTTTGGTTCTAAATTTTCTCTGCTTTTTTTTTCTTGAGTGTGAGTCTGCATTCATCCATTTTCTAGTGCATTCCCAGCAATATTTGTACCATCCTTTTTCGCAGGATACAGTGCAGTTGTGCTTCCCTGAGTGAGTGTAGGCCCCACTTATTTATTCGGAATTTTATTTTCATTATGCTTTTTTTTTAAAAAACATTTTTATACAATTTAATGCAGGCAATTAAATCCTATCTTGTTCATAATATTCTGCCAGCGGACGTGTTAAGGAGGTAAAAAAGTGATATCTCCATTTCAAAATTTTGTGTGGTGTTGAATTACTCGTTGCTCAACTTTTTCATTTATGCTTCCCTTCACTTTTATTTTCCTTGCATGATATGATATTGTATGTTTAAACACTGATGTACTGTGTTTATAGATTATATGCACAAAAAAAAAACAAAAAAACTAACAGCCACACCTTGTTTTAAGAAATTTGTTTCATGTTTTCTGTAGTTGTTTTCAGTAGACATTTATCTATCATGAAAGTCATTTTCAGCAGTATGTTTTATCAAAAAGCATGCATATCTAAAAATTGGTTGCTGTGTGTTGCACTGGAGTTTGCTTCCAATGTGATGACACAATGGTAATTGCTATTCTGTTCAAAGCCTTGATAAGATGACTTGATCAGTCTTTAATGTGTCAGTCCAATGGCTGCAAATGCTGGCATATTTGTAAGTAAACGCACTGTTCTTGTGATGGTATTGTTTGTTGTGTGTCATTCATGTGGAGATGTCTGGTGGGGGAAGCAGATGAGTCAGCTGCACTGATATGGGGGCCTGTACTGGCTGTTGACACCTCTGACAGTCTGTACAGACATTCAGTAACATAAACATGTTTATGTTACTGGGAGTTTACATACTCCTACAAATGTAACCATAAATAAAGTATCCATCTGATTCTAAAAAGCCATTTTCATCACTGTTGTTGGTGAACAAAGGAATGTAGGAAGTCTTCATAAATTGAGACAACTGATCCCAGAGGGAGTAGGGTTTTGCCCACAATATTCAATGATTTTCTGTCGGGATAACATGCAAACCTGCTTGTGAATGCTCACATGGCAAAAGATGCTAAGAAAAACAGCAAGGATTTCTTTACTTATATAAACTCTAAAAGGAGGGGATGAATCTGATTGGTCAACTTGATATCGATGGTTCCATTGTTGATGATCCTGCTCAGATAGCAAACAAATTGAATGAGTATTTTGCATCTACATTCACACATGAGGAGTTATTAAGGTTTGAAAATGGCAGAAGGTTATCAAATTGTAGCAGGGAGCTTAATGATTTTGTAATAACTGAGAGCAAAGTGGAGGAGAAATTGTTGAAGTTAAACATAAGAAAGGCACCTGGGGTGGATGGGATCTATCCAGTTATATTAAAGGAGGCGGCAAAGCAACTAAGCAAACCCTTAGCCATAATTATGAGAGCATCCTTGGACTCAGGGGAGGTCCCCACGGACTGGAGATGTGCAAATGTGTCCCCAATTCACAAAGGGAAATCGAAGGGTGACACGAGTAATTACAGACCAGTTAGTTTAACTTCTGTTCTGGGTAAAATAATGGAGTCACTGGTTAAAGATGCATTGCAGGATCATCTAGACAAGACTGCAGCAATAATTCAGACACAGCATGGGTTTGTTAAGTGAAAGTCTTGTCTGACAAATTTGATAGGATATTATGATGTGGTTACAAAGGAATTGGATACAAAAAATAATTTTGATATCATATATTTGGATTTCAGAAAAGCTTTTAACATTGTTGTGCATGGAAGACTATTGTACAAATTGGAGCAGAATGGTGTTAAGGGTAAGTTGCTACAATGGATAAAAAGATGGTTGAGTGGGAGAAGACAGCATATATAGGTGGTAATCAGTGGGTGCTGCTCTTCGTGGACTAATGTTATTAGTGGAGTCCCACAGGGTTCGGTGTTGGGTCCTCTGTTGTTTTGTATATTTATCAATGATATGATGAAGGTATATCAGGCTTAGTGTCGAAGTTTGCAGATGATACAAAGGTTGGCAGGGTTGTTAATGACAGTAATGGCAGTGTGCTACTGCAACAGGATCTAGATAATTTGGGCAGATGGGCTAAGAAGTGGCAACTGAAGTTTAACCTTGATAAATGCAAAGTACTGCATATGGGTAGAAGTAACCCCAGAGAAACATACCAACTGTGTGGTACTACACTTAAGGTGGTAGAAAATGAAAAAGACCTGGGAGTGCAGTCAGATAAGAAGTTTTTTGAGCAATGCAGACAGGCTGCCAAGGCAGGTCATGGGGTTTTGTCAATGATATATAGGAATTTTGCTAGCAGGGAAAAGGTGATTGTACCTCTGTATAAGGCAATGGTCAGGCCACACCTTGAGTACTGCGTACAGGTCTGGAGGCCTCATTTTAGAAAGGATGTAGATTTGCTTGAGTGTGTACAGAGAAGGGCAACAAGATTGGTGAGGGGAATGAAGGGATCCGCTTACCAAGAGAGGCTTAAGTTCTGCAAATTGCAGTGGCTGGAGACTAGGCACCTGCGCAGTGATCTGATTGAGGTCTATAAGGCCTTGAATGGGTTGAGCACGCTGAATTCTGATGGGATCCTTCCACTTGTTCAGATTACGAACCTAAGGGGGCATAAATTCAAATGAAGAAAAGACAGATGTAGAATAGATGTGCGGAAATTTGCCTTTAGCCAGCGGGTGGTTAATTGTTGGAACAACCTGCTATCTGCCGTCTTGTGGAAGTTGATAGGTTAAATAAATTTAAGAAGGAACTGGACAGGCATTTGGAGGAAATGGTGTGATATATTTTTTTTTTGGCTGATGCTGCATAAGCTCATACACTTGCTTTCTTGCATCACATGCCACTATTACTACTACATTACACAAATAAGACACATACTGTATAAGCATTCTTCTACTACTGCCATACTATGATCATTGCATTTGATGCACCAGGAGTTCTATAAGCCAACGAAATATGCTCAAGCCAACTAAAGTTTCTGAACTGTGCAGTGGGTCCATCAATAGTGCAGTTAGCATCTTGCCATTCATTAATAGCTTTTACAACTGTTAACACATGACAGTACAACTATATAAATTAAACAATATGTCCGATGGGCTTTATCTCCCAAATGCTGCTTCACTCCTTTCTGCTTTGCTCAAATATCATATTCAGTGGATCCTGCTTATTGTGATCACTTGAGACAACTTAATTGATAAAAATAACTGATGAAAACAAGAATGCAGCTGTTCAGCATTGTTTATTGGTGCAGAGTGTAAATGTGTACATAAAATGGTGGAAGTGGACAGAAAGAGACCACTAAAATCAAGCAATGTAAAATGCTTTTTGATTTTTCACTTTTTTTTTTTTCAAGAAAGTTATAAATAAAAATGAAACTGTCATGCTGTTTGTTATTTTGGTTTTTAGGAGCATTAGCAACTAAGGTCATATTGCTCCATATTTGGTGGTGCTGTCATGCTGTCTGGAAATCATTAAAAAAAAAAGAATATTAAAATCAAAAATTAAAAAATGGTTAATGTTTTACTGTAAATCAGTCAGATTGATAGGAGTACTGATAAAGTACTTTGTTTTCATAGAATTATGATACTCACAACCAAATAGACTGTACAAAGCAACAGCAGTAACCGGGCATGCAACATGGAGTTCAAAAACAAATTGGAATGTTAGGTAATCGCTTTACTGCATGCATCATAAGGCAAAAAATGCAATAACATAAATTGAAATTCTGATTGCAGTAGTTGTTTTTTATATGTCTGATCAAACTTCATAAATTACACAAATGGTAACATTTATCTGTGATCACAATAAGTAGTTTACATTGTATTCTAAATTTCAGCTGTGTGATTAGCTGTTCTCTATATATATAGGCCTTCAAAGTGATAAAGCTTAATTATAACTATTTTACACACACACTTGAAATTTATTAGTTGTACATTTGCAATGAATTGCTTTCGTTTATCAGTGATAGTTTTATATTTGACCTTAATATAACATTAATTTATAGATATGGAAGAATCCTGGCACAGAAGTCACCAGGTGGCAAGCCAGTTATTCAGCATGTGGAACCAGCAAATGTTAGGATGCTTAGTGTTGTTCATGGAGATATGAATCAACTAAAGCCAGATGTCAGGGCTTATATAGAGGAAAAGGTTCGTCTTTGCCATCCAGATGGGATCCATATATGCGATGGCAGTGATGCTGAAAATGATCATCTGCTCAATTTAATGCAAAAGCAAGGAATGATTGTTCCATTGACAAAATATGAAAACTGGTAATGTCAGCATATTCATATCCTTTTTTTTATATTATTAAATTGTAATATAAAATGGCAAGCTTGCAAAGTGTATATAGTAAATTTTGATATTTTACTGCCTAAAATGGATTAAGATTAATAACAAATGTAATTATTTTCTCTTTGTTTTATATATATTCTTGTGATCTCTTCATTTGTTTATGATCCAAGCTTTTATACACTTATCAGTTATATATAAACACATTTAATACCTTTAACTCATTACAGATATGAAGAGGCAGCATTGTTTTGATTGTTTACTTTGCTTTCACACACTACTGTAAAGAGAATTTTAGCATTGGGACTTTTTGCATTCAAAAGTGCATATAAATATTCAAATTGCCACCATCAGTTTCCATGCAACATCTGAGTAACATCAAGAGTCACTGAACAAAAACTGATTAAATCAACACTTGAACTTGCAAATGTGGTGAGAAAAGAATGATGTTTTTGCTTATAACCTAACATGAAATAGCAATAGAAAAAACAAACAAAAAAAATTTGGTTAACTTCTTAGCAAATTACATTTATTCTAACTTGTTGGTATTCTCACATTTAATATAACAGTACTTAATGTTTAATATTAATAGTGACAAATGATGTAAAGAAGCAAGCTTATATAGTATGCCAAAAAAAAAAACACCACCACCACCCACCTTATCTGTTTATCCCTTCTAATAACACCTGTCTACACAGAATTTGATGTTTCAAAAATTCTGGTGTTTCTGGGTGTACTTTTATTACTAATTCTAAAAGTCCAGACCATTTTTGTCTATTTCATAAGTCATTTTTTGTTTTCTTAGATGAAGTCTATGTATAGACTTCCATGTATATGCAATGGAAGTTCTACTTCCTTTGTGACTGACAGGTATAGATGTGCCCAAATGTGTTTTTGGCATGTGATGCAAGAAAGCAAGTGTATGAGCTTATGCAGCATAAAAAATAATAATAAAATAAAAAATAAAAACTTGTTAAGTGTTTCTTCCACATTCAGTTGTTTTCTTGTGCAGTCGTGCTAACTAGTATCTGCTTCTAATGTGATTTTCGTATGCTGTGCTTTTGACAATGGCAACTCATGAGTTGTATGAACAATCCAAATATACTTTGTTACGTTTGCAATGTGTTGTGGTGAAAAAAAAGGCAGAATATAAAATAGTTTGTGAAGAATCTGTGCTGCATATTTTGAAATTAAATTAGTTGACCAGGATAAAAGTTGGGCACCCATAAAGTGTGTTGTACATGTGTAGAGGGCTTGCAATAGTGGAAACGTATGAAATTTTCCATTCTTGTGTTGTGGAGGGGACCTCCCAGTCATATTATTCATTGCTACATTTTCTGTAAATGTAGCAGATTATAACATGAAGAACAGGCAGAGCATTAATGTTGTACCTCAACATTACTTTAGATGTAAGGCCCATGGACTGAAGGGTAGTTAATAATTCAGGCCAAGCCATGATGCTTCAATAGAGATTTGGAGTGGTTGCACATATGGGCCCAGAAAATAGCAACTAAAATTTAATGAGAGAGAGACTGATCTGGATGCCTCCTGGAGAGTTACCAATAGGTTTGGTCTAGTGGCCAGCCTGTGACCACTGTTTTAGGGTTGTATCCTTGAAATGTAAGGAAGATTGAATCTTGCCATGGTGTTCATCATAACCTCAAAAAACATCAATCAAACTATGTGATGGAAGAGATTGGGGTTACTCGCTTTGCTCTGGAGACACCGGTTTCCACTTTGAGCTTCCAGTAAGCAGGGTGTTGGTATCGCACCGGTTGATGAATGTCATCTGTCGCCTATAATTGACTGGTAACATGGAGGGGTGGCATTCCTCTGTGTGGTATGGACACCACACCTTGACTCCTGCTTACATTGGTTTGCACCTGGGTGGTCACTTCCATTATACTAGTTGGTAACTAGGTTATACCCAAGGTTACCAACAGCCTTACCATCATGCATTAGCGTTTCAATAATTAGTCGCCCTCTGGCCAAAAGCAAATTTCTGCACTCTATACCACAGCCATTGTTTTTCACTTTTGATGCTTAAATATTTCATTCTTCAATTTATATCCCATTATGTGTGTTTTCCAAGCAACAGAAGGATGGCATTTGTATTTAATTTACTCAATCCATTTAAGGCCTTAAACATATCAGTCGACTCTCCTTTTGGGTGTGTAGTTTCCAGACATTGCAATTCGCAGAACTGAAGTCCTTCTTGGTAAAGGTATTTTTTGTTCTCGACTAATCTAATTGCTACTCTTCCCTGTACCTGTTTCAACAGATCCACATCCTTTCTAAAATGAGGCTTCGAGACCTGTATACGATATTCAAGATGCAGCCCAACTATTGCCTCACACAACAGGACAATTGCTTCTTTGTCCCTGTTGGCAAAGTTCTTCACAATCTCTCCTAACAACCTGTACACTTCTCAGGAAACTTCAGTCAAACTGTGCAATTATCCCCTGGTCTTTTTTTTTTTTTTTGTTTTCTACTACCTTCAGTGTGGTATCACCCAGTTGGTATGTTATTCGTGGATTCCTGCTTCTGATTTACAGTATCTTGCATGTTTTTTTTTCTGTTAAATTTCAATTGCCTCTTCTCAGCCCACGTGGCTAATTTTTTAGGTCTTCTTTGAAGTCTTCTCACTAACTTTGACGTTAAACTTTGTCTTCATATATATCGAAAACAACAAAAGACCTTGCACTGACTCCTGAAAGAGTCCACTATTACCAAGAAAGCAGTTCCCATTAATGACTACTCTATGCCTTTTGCCACTTATCCATCCCTTTATCCATAGCAGTAACTTGCCTTTAATCTTATGCCACACTGTTCTAATTTGTACAGCAGTCTTTCATGCAGAACATTTTATAAAATCTAAGTATATGATGTAAAAATTATTTTTTGCATCCTTTTCCTTTGTTACTAAACGTAGTAGCCAATCAGATGGTCAGATGATATCTTCCCTTAATGAATCCATGCTGTGATTGACCTATAACAGTAATCCAGAAGATGATCCTGTATTATTTCTTTGATCTCTGACTTCTGTATTTACTTATTTCTTCCTTTGATCCTGCTATATGCATTGGAAAGAAGACACTTGCACATTTTCACACTTGCACAATCCATAGTGGCTTCCCCTGAATCTAAGGATGCTCTGATAATTATTGCCGCAGGTTTACTTACTTCTTTTTCTGCTTATTTTAATATTAATAAATAGATTCCATTTGGCTCCAGATGCCTTACTTTTAGCCTCAACAATTGGTTTGGAAATCCTCAACAAGTGGATTTCTTTGCTGATGAGGCTACCTAGACTAGAAACTTTTTTGGGAGTCACCAAGTAGAACTTTATTTACTGATTTAAAATTGTTTTTTTATAAATTTTGATTTAAAATTAGTAGTGTAGTAATTATTTGTAATTCTCTAATTAATTTGGTGCATTTATTCTTTACTTGACCCTTATAATTGCTTAAAAAACAGCCTACTTCTGCTGCCATTGTGTTATTTCAATAAGAATGTTCAAAATTTGCTGCTATTGTTTTAGTACTTGATATAGACAATACTTGGAAGTCTCTACATAGTTTTGTAGCAGTGTAATTAATATTAGAAGAAGCCTGTAAACTATAATTTATAGCAATATATACGTGTTTTAATAACTTAACTTTATCACATATTATGTAATGTATGAAGTTAATATTCATAGAGCTTTTGTTATCAGTGATGTGGCTTGAATATAGTATAGTGTAACTTGTAGAGTAGTGCATAGTAGTGGAATTCTAGATTTTTAATTATGGTAAACAAGTAAGCTCAAGTTCTAATCCTGTAGGTTGGTGCAAATTTTTTGTTTTAGCTAATAAACTTTATTCTGGTCAGGTTATAACTAATCTAACCTAACTGTATAGCACAATACATATAAAGTAACTTGACAGTGTAATATATATTATTGCATTTAGGTATCTATCAGTTTAGTGTATTAATTGAATTTAAATTAAAATTGTGCTTCATGCTAGAAGTAGCAAAGCTGTTTGTGAACTTTCTGGAATAGGACCTGGGGGGGGATTGTGTGTGTGTGTGTTCGGTGCGAACAGTACAAGGAAATTTGGCATGAAGTTGGTCTTCTGATGGGTGTGTATGACAGCTTGAAGCAATTAAAATGGGGGCCCCCATCAAACTCTCAGCCGACCAACTCAATGCTAGGCCCTCACTTGTGCATCAGGCATGATATTGGCAATCCCAAGAAGGCAGAATGTGCTGGTTCCAAAGGATGTAATAATAATTGTTAGTGACTCTATTGTCAGGGAAACAAAAAATAAGTTGTGCAAAAAAGATAGGTGGAATAGGAGCAGGGTGGCCAACTGTCCCGATATGGCCAGGATTGTCCCGATTTAGAACTTAAAGTCCCGCTTCCCGATAATACCATCATTTGTCCCGATAAGAGAGGAAAAAACTGTTAATTTTTTGAGTTTACATATTTTTAATTAATTCTTATTGGAATCTAATGGATGTGTTAAAAAATTAATTCTAATAACAAGAGAAAAATGAGAATTGAGAAATCTCTTTTCTCTTTGTTGTTTTAAATTACATGTATAACGTATTAATTTATCTATGCCATACATTATTTTAGTAATAATTCTCAAATGAATTTTCCTTTTTTTGAATTGTTAAAGTAAAGTAATTTTGAAAGTATGTGTGCCAGAGGCAAAAGTAGATGATGTAGAGCAGATATCATCTTTTGAGGGCAAAAGGTGATATTGTTGTACACGTGAGCATCAATAATAATAAGAGTAGGAGATCTGAGAATTTAATTAACAAGTACAGGGCAACTTGGGAAAAAGTCATGAGTTAAAATTAAATCAGAAATTGTCTGCAATCCTGCCCAGATACGATAATAGGAGTACATTTTGAGAGCCTTGTCAATCAATTTCGCCCTGGAGAGACTGTGCAAGGCTCATGGGGTAGAATCTTTTTCAGCATGGTCTGTGCTTGTCAGCAGGAGAGATTTTACAGGAATGGATTACACTTAAATAGAAGGAGAGCAAGAATATTCGCTGATGCTACTGAGGCAGTGCTAAATGGGTCAGAAAGCTGATAGCTTGGCAGGTACACAGACTAATACATTTACTAGAGCCGCAGGCTGAGATGAAAGTGATTCTTGCACTGCTTCTATTAGAATATGCAGCAGCCTGGAAAGCAAAGTGTCAGGGATTTCAAGCCCTGCTTTGGGTTATCATGAAAATTATGAAACAAAGAAATATATGGGCTGTGTGAGGGTAATTAAAAATAAGGACAGGTGTGTGTATACAGTACTTGAATGTAAACCAATGCTAGGAGCGTAGTAAATAAATTTGAATTTGCAGTGCTGGTCGAGTCATCAAATGCAGACATTCTGAGGATATCAGAGACTTGGTGTCAGTGGATGCAGAATTTGAATATGGAGAGTACAATGTATACAAACAGGAGGGAGGGGTTATGCGCCTCTTAATTAAGAAGCACAAAATCTGAGAGTGCATCCAGTTGCCATGGGTGACCAGTGTAGTGTTGAGTCAGTTTAGTGTGACAGTTTGGTTTGGCAATGAGTAAACAAAAATGAGAGTAGACGTGTGTGCATTATAGGACTAATGATTCTGATGAGTACAACAAACACTGTACAGAGAAGTAGTGTGCCAGTAAATCAGAATAGGACCAGGGAGATTTTAACTTTCGTGGTATTGACTAACTTGTGGGTTGGACACACGCGCGCGTGCGACTTTTGTGGATTTATTGGATGACTGTTTTCTACATCAGCACGTTAGAGAAACAACAAGAGGAAGCAATACTCTTGATCTGATTATCAGCACGGACTCTTCATGTAAAAGACCTTCTGTATGGTAGTGAACCCAGTGTGCTGATGTGGAACTTACTTAAAAACATAGCTACTATCAAGGATAAAGGGAAGGGTTTTTATTTTCATAAAGTTGACTGCAGTGGTTTCAGATAGTTTTTAAATTCTAAACAGCGGGACCATCTGATAATGTTACCAGCAGCAAATGCTAAATGGAAAGCATTCGGGGAAACTACTAGGTTTTTCATACCAACTAAGAAATACCATTTCAGGCTTAAACCTAAATGGATATAATATGAACTAATGAGACTTGTGGCTGAGAATAAAAATGCATGGGATGCATATAATTATCTGATGACACAGAAGCCTATGGTAGATATAAAGTAGTATGCAATCAAATGACAAAGGAGGTTAGGCAAACTAGGCAGATTACAAGGAGTCTCTGGTAAAGAATGCTATGAAATGCAGCAAATACTTCTTTATTTAAAATAACAGTAGAAGGAAGGGGTTGAATTGTATTGTTCCACTTGATAATGATGGTTTAACTGCTGATGATCCTGGCCAGGTTGCAGACAAACTGAATAGGTATTTTGCATCTATATGCACCATGAGGAGTTCAGAGATTCATCAGAATCTTAACATGGAACTAAAAGATTTTGTATAACTGAGTGGAAACTGGAAAGGAATCGTTGAAGCTCAAACATAAAAGGGGAACCTGGGGTGGATGGGATCTATCCAGTTATATTAAGGGAGCAGCAAAAAAGGTAAGCAAACCCTGAGCCATAATTATGAGAGCATCTTTGGATTCAGAAGAGGTCTCTATGGGCTGGAGATGTGCAAATGTTATCACCCAGTTCACAAAGGGGGGAAACAATGGATGACATGAATAATTACAGACCTGTTACCTTAACTTTTGTTTGGGAAAATAATGGAGTCTCTGATTAAAGAAGTAATGCAGGATCATCTAGACAGAGTGACTGACTTATACTACAATCACAGCATGGATTTGTTAAGGGGTGATCTTGTCTGTCCAATCTGACTGAATATTATAATGCAGTAACAAAGGAACTGGAGGCAAAAAATAATTCTGATATTATTTACCTGGATTTCAGGAAAGATTTTAGTACTGTTTCACATAAATGATTGCTGCATAAATTGAAGTAGTGTGGTATGAAGGGCAAGTTACTGCTCTGGATAAAGGGATGGTTGGTGTGGGAGAAGATAGTGGAGTTAAGGTAAAGAAAGCCATCACGAGAACCATAGCAAATACAGGAAACTTACTGAACAAACTGGTTTGCCAGTTTCTCCTGCATTTTTGGTAAACTGATAGTGCATGTTATCGGTAGCGGCAGTAGAAGTCGAGAACAATATATTGATTGACACATAGGCGTGACAGATGATGTTCTGATTGGCGTGTGAACACAGCAGATGATAACGTCATAGTGTTAAGTGATTGATTGATATTGTTACATTTATATGTATATAAAGAATCATTCTTTCTTTTCCTATTATTTCCTAACCTAACCATTAAGGTTAGGTGAGGAAATAAGGAAAAATAAGTAAACCTTTTCTTTTGTTAACCTAACTTTTAAAGTTAAGTAAGGAAACCTTTTTCTATTATTTCTCCTAACCTAACATTTAAGGCCAGATTAGGAAATATAATGAAATTAAATAAACTTTTCCTTTTTTCCTATCCTAACTTTAAAAACGTACAAGGAATCACTACATTGTCTGTCATGCCTACATCAATCAGTATATAATTCTCGACTTCTGCTCTGGACCAACAACATGTACACTGTCTTTTTACCGAGAATGCAGGGAGAAACTGCGGTATTGGCAAACCAGTTTGCTGAGAACCACAGAAAACTTACTGACTTTCTTTACCTTAGCTGATAGTGGTTATTAATGGATGCTGCTGTTCATAGACTAATGTTATTAGTACAGTCTCCCAGGGTTCAATGCTGGACACTGTTTTCTATATATATTAATGATATTGATGAAGATATATCAGGCTTAATGTCTAAGTTTGCAGATGACAAAGGTTTGCAGGTTGGTTAGTGACAGTAATCAGGGTAAGCTGCTGCAACAAGATATAAACAAATTAGGCTGATGGGCTGAGAAATGGCAGTTGAAGTTTAATATTGATAAATGTAAGTTACTGCATATTGGTAGCAGTAATCCCAGATTAACATACCAACGGCGCCTCCATAGCCAGGTGGGAAGGAGCAGCGGTGCGTAGCACACGCTTCTTGATTAGACCGGGGTTCGAGCCCATCACCACCAAATACGGAGGATGCGGAAAGGTCAGGGAATGACCACCGCATATTCCGGAGCAATATGGCCTTAGTTGCTAATGCTCCTAAAAACCAAATAACAAACAAACAAACATACCAACTGTGTGGTTTTTCGCTTAGAGCAGTGGAAAATGAAAAAGGCCTCGGGATAATTGTGCAGTCTGATATAAAGTCTCTGAGCAATTCAGAGTCTGCCAGGAGGACAGGTCATGGAGGTTTGTCATGACACACAGTAACTTTGCTAGCAGGGTCAAGGAAGTGGTTATCTCATTGTATAAGCAATAGTTCGGCCACATCTTGAATATTACATACGGGTCTGGAGGCCTTGTTTTAGGTAGGATGTAGATCTGCTGGAATGGGTGCAGAGAAGGGCAACAAGATTGGTGAAGGGTATGAATGAATGAATGAATGAAACTATGAATTCTCTATTACTTTTATTTGCATTCTTAGTAAAAGACTTCTTTTAATCTGCCTTATCCTGTCTAACCCTACTTTGTGATTTTATTGCAGAATGGTTTATACTTACTGTATGTCCATGTGTCCCCTGATAATTTATAATCATCCCATGCATTTTTCTTCTCTCTCTCACTAGTCTCATCAATTCATCTGTCATCCATACTGTGGTAGAGAATGAAAGGGACCTGGGGGTGGTTGTGCAAACAGATATGAAGTTTTCTGAGCAGTGCAGACGGGCTGCAAGAGTAGCTCATGGTGTATTGTCGATGATATATAGGAATTTTTCTAGCAGGGATAAGGAAGTGATTATTCCCTTGCATAAGGCAATGGTCAGACCACACCTAGAGTACTGTATACAGGTCTGGAGGCCTCATTTCAAGAAGGATGTAGAGCTGCTGGAACGAGTACAGAGAAGGGCAACAAGATTAGTGAATGGAACAAAGGGGTGCTCTTACGAAGAAAGGCTTAAGTTTTGCAAAGTACAGTGTCTGTAGACTAGGCACCGGCGAGGTGATCTGATAGAGGTGTACAAAGCCTTGAATGGTTTGAGCATGCTCAATGCTGATGGGATTCTTCCTCTTGCTCAGAATAATCACCCGAGAGGGCATAAAAGCAAATTGAGAAAAGACAGATGTAGGATAGACGTGAGGAAATTTGCCTTTAGCCAGCGGGTGGTTGGTTGGTGGAATAAACTTCCATCCCTTGTCGTGGAAGTTGATAGCCTAAATAAGTTTAAGGCTCAGCTGGACAGGTATTTCGAACGAACAGCGGGGTGAAGTGGAAGTGGTTATTTTTTATTTATTTATTTTATTTTATTTTTTTGGCTGATGCTGCATAAGCTTGCTTTCTTGCATCAAATGCCTCTACTAATGCTAATCCATTTAGGTCTAAACCTTGAGCAGTATCTCTTAGTTAGTATGAAAATCTTATTAGCTTTTGCATTTACTTTCTCGAATGCTTCATATTTAGAATTTTCAGTTGGTAATGTTATCAGTTGATACACCAAAAAGAATTTAAAAACTTTCTAAAACCACTGTTGTCTTTATGAAATAAAAATCCCTTTCCTTTACCCTTGACAGCAGTTACATCTCAGAGTAAATTCAACATCAGGTACATTGTGATTACTGCCACATGTTGGTTCTTTTATGTGCAAATTAATGCATGAAGAGTCGCTACTGATAATCAGACCAAGAGTATTTATTACCTTCTTTTTTTGCCTCTCTAGCGTGCTGCTGAGGAAACTTGTCATCTAGTAAATCCCGAAAATTTCTGCTGCTACTGGATGAGTGACCAGCCCACAAGTTTCAGTTGATAACTGAAAAGTTAGTTCCCATTATGATACATTCTGATTTATTGGCTTACTTTGTCTCTTCATTGTAATCATCAGTCATTTCATGTATGACATACCCCTAAATTCTTATGTCACATGAAACTGATTCAATATTACAATGACCACATAAGTCAACCGGATGCACTGCTTTAGAGTATTTGTGCTTCTTAACCAGTAAGATGTAGCCAGGTGGGAAGGAGCAGCAGTGCATAGCACATGCTCCTTTATTAGACCGGGGTTCGAGCCCGTCACCACCAAATACGGAGGATGCGGAAAGGTCAGGGAATGACCACCGCATATCCTGGAGCAATATGGCCTTAGTTGCTAATGCTCCTAAAAACCAAATAACAAACCAGTAGGATAATTCTCCCCCCCCCCACCTTTCTGTAAATGTACTTTCCATATTAAAATTCTCCATACCTATGTCTGAGTGGCACCATGTTTTTGATATCCCTACAGTGGCCACCTTTTGTGGCCTAATCAATACTCCAAATTCTTCAAATTTTCTGTACTCCTAGCATTAGTGTACAGGCAAGCATATATTCACCTGTTTTTGTTCCTAGTAAATGTAACATATCCTATTCATTTAAAATAGTTTACTAATCATTGTAACTTATAAGTTGATGGAAGTGCTGTACCAAAAGAGCACATGAAGCTGAAGTGTATTATTGCTTTTTTCCTCCCTATTACTGTACTTATTGCTCTTTGTCATTACAGATGTTCTTTTTTTTTTATTGCAGTCATGTCCCTACAGTGATGTTCACCCTAACATGCATTGCACTGACCATTGAGAGGGCATATTGGCTACCTGATTACAGAAATCAGAAGGCAGGCCATAAGATGGAAACTTCCTTAAATATTTATGCCAAGCACAATTAAATGGTTTAGGAATGTTGAAAATAATTGGTTTAGTTTTTCCATGGAACTTGTCCAAAGATGAGTAACACAAGCTAAGATGTCACCAGTGGCTTGACATTGTAATCCATATTATTGTTGATTGTTAATGAGATGGCATCAATATAGTGCAAGAATTGATAGTCTTTTAACTTTTACATTACTCTGTAAGTACTTAAGTGCAATTTGACAATAATTGAGAGGGATTTATCACCTTTTTTTTTTTCTTTCTTTTCTGTTCTTTTTTATTTTTTTAATTTTTTTAGGAATTGGCTGAATATGCACAAATGTTATGCAGAAGGAAAACATTAATGAAGTAAGGGTGCAAAATGTCGTAATAAAACTAGTGGAGAAATATCTTGACTTTTGATTATTAATGATAGCCATATAGTCTGAAGAAGCCACCAGCTTTTGCTGCACCAGCCAGTTAGTCTGGCAAGTGCAGCAAAACAGATTCAAAGAGTAATCTAACCAAGGAAAAGAGGAATATAAATCATGCAGATCATCTCCTTTCACATTTTATTATAATGCCAAACAACATGAGGCTGAGGACAACAGAGACTCTCCATTTGAGAAGAAGCCATTCATAAAGTGGATACTTAGATAACAGCTAACATTAATTGTGCACACTAGACACCTGATTATCTAGGGGGGGGATTTACTGATGTTTTTGTGGCCCATAAAAGTTTAAGTCAGTCTGAGTTGGATAATAAGAAGGAATACATGTAATCTGATACATTTTGTAATGTTCCAGTAGACAGGACCCTTAAAATTTTCAGAAAACTCATTTCCCATCTTTTGCTCTCTGTCTACTGAATCACTCTAGTCATGCTCCAGTAATCCTTCAGTTTAACTATGTATTGTTAATTTTAACCTTAGAGTTTTTTAAATTTGTGCCAGTCAGTGATGTGTATCCATATTAAAATGAAAAAAAGTTACTTTTTCTATTGAAACACTTGCACTTATCAATAAATATAAAAAAGGTGCTAAAGTGTAAACTTTAATTAGGGACTACAATGTTGAACAAACCATATGCAATATGCTGAAAAATAAGGATTAATTAATCATGTTTCCCAGAATTTCAGATAGTGTGTGTTCCAATAGGAAGACTCAGTAAAAAAAAAAAAGGAAAATACTTTGTTTTCCTTTCTTAAAAAATATCTGCACATTGAATTTTATGTCATGCATCCCCTTGCTATAGTATACTTTTATAAATGTAAATAAATTTTACTTTAATTGAATGAGTATTTCTTTCATTTTGGAGATTATCTGGGAAACCTTATTTCCTCCACCACCCTAGATAATTGCAAGTCTACTGTATTTTGAAGACTAGTTGGGGAGAAAAGATAGTGTTGGCTGTTTAGTTAGAATTGTCGAATTGTCTGGTGCCCTAGTCAGTAAATGAACAAATTGTATAATGTCATTTGCAATAGCAAAAGTCTTAACATAAACCATTTGAGTGTGCATAACTAAAATGTTTAAGCCAGTTGGAGTTGTGAATATCAAAATTTCCAAAGAATATTGTCTCATTCTAGGAAAGTTAGAGATAGGAGAAAGTAGTTTCAAAGAAGGATAGTCAGAAAGATTGAGTAACTTGTTGAGTTGGAAGTGCAATAAGAGATCACAAATGAAGTGCATACAATGAGAATTTTTAGCTAAATAAGATTAAATGGCAATTTCAAATTAGGTAGTCTCTTACACGTAATCATAAAATGAATAATTAGAAAAATGAGATTAATGGTAGTTGAGGAAGCTGATAATTGTGATTTATTTCAGGAAAAGTCAATTTAGCTTAGCAGATGTAGGTGGAAATGTACATCATTGAGATTAGAATCGAGATGAAGTTTTTAGGAAGATTATTTCCTTTCACAGATAAATTTGCTCCATCAGTCATGAAGTTGAGAGTTAGTAGGGACATGTATGAAGTGATGAATTTTTAGGCATGCTGTACATATGAAAAGTTATGCCCAGCTCCTACCTAAGTCTCAGTGGTGATCCCCACATAAATACTACTGAGATTTCCTCCAGTCATAGCTGCCAGGTTGTAAGCAGCAAAGACTGTACACTAGCCTCTAGATGTCTCTTAGACCATTACTAGTAGATTTGGTGTGGTGGACTATCTAGCAGCTGGTCTTTGAAAATCATTTAAAGCTGTTTTCTCGAAATATAGAGAATATTGGATTTCACCATTATAGTGTCAAGAGCCCCAACTCATTGTGGAGCTTTGCTCTGTGGGGCCAAACATGGTTTTGGAGAGTTCAAGTTCCCATTAAGCAAAATGGTGATATTGCATCAGGTCAGAAGTTATCTACCACTTAGTATTGTGCAGTGTTAGAGAGAGAGAGAGAGAGACTTGACACTGAGAAATATTAGGACACCACACCTCAATCCCCTCTGCATATATAGTCGGCATTTACAGTATTTTTAAACCTTGCACATGAGAGGATATACTCTGAATTTACTAACTTCCAGGATAAAGGCTCATGCAGTGGATTTAGTTTTCACAAGATGGACAAGCGTTGCTGAAATTTTATGAATTTGAATTAAATATGAGCTCTCTCAGTGATTTAGACTTCCAAGTTGTAGCCCTAGCTGTTACCATCAGAAGAATGTTTGTGACAAATCCTAATGGTAAAAAAAAAATCATGATGCAAATGTTTATTACTGTAATGATTCCTTCAAGGATCATATATCCTTTAGAGACTCTTGCTTCACTGCAGCTGTCCTTGAGTTCAGTGAGATTGCATTGAAGATGATGCTGCTTCATATTCATGTTGATAACTTTCTTGTCTCTTACATCTGGCTGTTCTGTATTTATTAAAGGTTTGTTAATTTTAGATAATTTTTTCGCTGAAACAAAATGATGTTTAATACTGAGACTTGTTTTTAGTTAATAAATAAATGAATGTGCCGTAAAATGTACTATTAAATCTGGTATGGTACATAAATAATGTACCATTAAATTTATGTAGCATAAAATAATGCACTTAAATTTTTGGGAGGATACTATATTTACCCATAATTTAATCCCCTTTTTTTAAAATTAAAAAAAAAATTACATTGTGTGGGGTTGCTACATAAAATATGCAGGTCATTGATTTGAGCAGTGGTAAGAAAAGCAACTCGCTGAATAACAGCTTTCACATTTGTATGAATAGTGAAAGTTATTTCTTGTGATATTTATAGACATGACTCAGGGACAACATTTTGAAAAGATATCTTAAGTCTTAGCTTTAATGTAGTTTTTCGGTATGCTTTCATTTGTTTATTATTTGTAGAGCAGTTAACACTGCTTTACAAATAATAAACTAATAAACCAATACTTGATATGGCACACAAGATTCTCAAGTTGTGAATGTTGCAAATGTATGATTATTCACTTTCCAGACCTATTCTGCACTAAGAATGACCATGAAAAAAATTATATAGAAAAATGCTTTTCTTAGTTTTCTTTTCTTTTCAGAAATAGTAGTAGGAAATTTCTGCAGACAAATATTGCACTCATTATTTTATCGTTATGTGTCCTTTGTTATTATATTAAATAAATGTGCAGTAGTGCATATTTAATCATAAATACTCAAAATAATGGATATTTTAAATGCACTAAATATTTTACTGATTGTATGTGTATTTTAAATATATATATATATTGAGTTTTGTATTTAGAATTATTAAAACTCATTTTCTGTTCTTATTTTTCTCATTGTAGCATTCATATTTCTTCTTCTATGGAAGAAACATATAATGATGCTTTTCTGTAGTTTTTTGTTTTAAATCTCTTAATGCTTTGTATTTAGTATTTTTTTTTAATATTTGCAGTTGGCTTTCTCGAACTGACCCAGCTGATGTAGCAAGAGTAGAAAGTTTAACTTTTATTTCAACTCCAAACAAAAGAGATACAATACCAATTGCTAAGGAAGGTACAAAGGGAATGTTAGGAAACTGGCTATCTCCTTCTGATATGAAGAAAGCATTTGCAGAACGCTTTCCTGGATGTATGAAAGGTAATGTAGGAACTTGTTTTTTCTTCCTGTTTTATTCCAAGATTAAATTTGTCTGAAATAGTACATTTAAGATCTTAACAAGATTTTAAAAAGTATTCAAAAACTTAATTTTACTAGTATATTTGGATCTCTCTCTCTCTCTCTCTCTCGAAGTTTTATGATTGATTAGTTTTTGTTTAAGTTGTATATATAAGAATTAATGATAAAGCATAGCTTTATTTAAAATTGGACCAAGTAAATGATAGATGTCCTGTGGTAGATGTGCATTAAAGTGCTATCAGGTTAATTGTTGCTTAATTCAGTATATTGTTCAGTTTTATAAAGGGATATCTACAGCATTCTTCCAACCATCTGTATGTTTTTAGCATTAGCATTAGTTGAGGCATATGATGCAACAAAGCAAGCTTATACAGCAATCAGCCAAAAAAAAAAAAAATGCTTTATGTTAACCCTTTATGTTATGTTTATGTTTCAGCATCAATGTTGGTGAATGTATGTGTACTTGGCAGCAGGTTTTCCATGAATGGTACTTTTGTGAAGAGATTTTTTTTTTAAAGAAATGCAACCACAGTTAGCAAGACGGTAGTCTCCCTACAAAATAGGAGGTTAGACATTTTCCCTGACAATGAATATGCCAATAAAGCGTGAAAAAAAATATAGTAAACATCATTTTTAGGGTTGGTAGTCTTACAAAGGACCCTTATAATGTCACTCAGTTGTCTGTCAGTCAGTCCGTCCATCTGTCTGTCACAGCGTTGTATGTCTGGAACCATTCAACCTATTGACTTGAAATTTTACATGAGTTTGTATATCATGTGGGCCAACGTAACACCATATCGATCATTGTTGGCAAAAATATGTCTGAGAGTGAGGGGGTAAAATGTGGGGGGACAAAAATGTTGTCCTACAACCTATAGCTTATTATACACCATTGGAAAGAGCTCAATGAGTAGGTTTAAAATATAATTTTTAAATATTTTTAAAATTAAAAAGCGGCACCAGACAGGGAAATGTAATTTGTGTCTAAAAATTTAAAAATCACATTAGCTATGCGTTATTCAATGCTTAACAAGGGAAAACTATTCTGATCGAAATCTTATCATTTACTCTGTGTTAAAATTAAAAAAACCAATTTCTTATTGCACTTCGATAGCACACTTCTTTGTACTAAGTAACTCTCCTTTTGGTGACAAAAAAGGTTGCTAAATAGTTAATAATTCTATAAAGGTCATTTATAAATTTTGCGATGAAAAGTATTCTTTAACAATTTTCAAAGCTGGAGTTGTCCTGGCAAGGAGGTACTCAGAGAGCCAGTGTTCAGGCGGCAGTGGTGGGGAGACGCCTGTGCAGAGTCCTGCATGGCCCTCACCTGCCAGTCGCTTCTCTCTCTCTCTCTCTCTCCCTTGTCATTCACAACAACTGGAAACATTCAAATAGACAACGTTTTTGTTAATTCGTCAGTTTTAGGTCAAGTCGGGGTGCTAGAAACATTTTTTCAGTTACCATAAAGCTCTCTATATGAGATACTACGCTAACAACCACTTGTGACTATGGACCCTTCATTCTGAGTGCCCGGCACTCAGCAGTTGACTGATTTATCTATTTATTTATTTATTTATTAGCATTACCATTAGTTGAGGCATATGATGCAAGCTTACAGAGCATCAGAAAAAAAAAAAAAAAAACCCTTCCCATTTCACCCATCCAGTCACTCCAAATGTTTGTCTAGTTCAGCCTTAAATTTATTTGAGCTATCAACTTCCACAACCCCTCAGATTCTTAATCTCAGCAAGTGGAAGTATCCCATCAGCATTGAGCCTGCTCAAACCATTCAAGGCCTTGTACACCTCAATCAGATCACCTTGCAGGTGCCTGGTCTCCAGATGCTGCAAGTCACAGAAATTAAGCCTCTCCTGGTAAGAGAACCCCTTTGTTCCTCTTACCAATCTTGTTGCCTTTCTCTGTACTCTCATTCTAGTAACTCTACATCCTTCCTAAAATGAAGCCTCCAGACCTGTATGCAGTAGTGAAGGTGTGGCCTGACCGTTGCCTTATACAAAGGTATAAACACCTTGTCTCTGCTAGCAAAATACCTATATATCATTGATAAAACTCAATGACCTGCTCTTGAAGCCAGTCTTCACTGCTCAGAAAACTTCATATCCGACTGCACAATTATCCCCAGCTCTTTTTCATTCTTCATTCTCCACCTCCTTGAGTGTAGTACCACACAGTTGCTATGTTTCTCTTGGGTTACTGCTACCCATATGAATTACTTTGCATTTGTAATAGTAATCGTGGCATGTGATGCAAGAAAGCAAGTGTATGAGCTTATGTAGCATCAACCAAAAAAAAAAAAAAAAAAATTCACACAACCATTCCCTCTGAATGTTTGTCCAGTTCCGCCTTAAATTTATTTAACCTATCAACTTCCACAACAACAGATGGAAGTTTGTTCCAGCAATTAACCACCCGCAGGCTAAAGGCAAATTTTTGCACATCTATTCTACGGCTGTCCTTCCTCAATTTGAATTTATGCCTCCTTAGGTTCGTAATCTGAACAAGTGGAAGAATCCCATCAGAATTCAGCGTGCTCAACCCATTCAAGGCCTTATTCAGCTCAATCAGATCATCTCGCAGGTGTCTAGTCTCCAGCCACTGCAATTTGCAGAACTTAAGCCTCTCTTGGTAAGAGGATCCCTTCATTCCCCTCACAAGTCTTGCCCTTCTCTGTACATGCTCAAGCAAATCTTCATCCCTCCTAAAATGAGGCCTCCAGACCTGTATGCAGTACTCAAGGTGTGGCCTGACCATTGCCCTTATACAGGGGACAATCACTTCCTTTTCCCTGCTAGCAAAATTCCTGTATATCATTGATAAAACCCCATGACCTGCTCTGGCAGCTGTCTGCATTGCTCAGAAAACTTCATATCTGACTGCACAATTACTCCCAGGTCTTTTTCATTTTCTACCACCCTAAGTGTAGTACCACACAGTTGGTACGTTCCTCTGGGGTTATTTCTACCCATATGCAGTATTTTGCATTTGTCAATGTTAAACTCCAATTGCCACTTCTCAGCCCATCTTCCCAAATTTTCTAGATTCTGTTGCAGTAGCACACTGTGATTACTGTCTTTAACAACTCTGCCAACCTTTGTATTATCTGCAAACTTCAACACTAAGCCTGATGTACCTTCATCAATATCATTGATAAATATACAAAACAACAGTGGACCCAACACCGAACCCTGTGGGACTCCACTAATAACATTAGTCCACGAAGAGCAGCACCTACTGATTACCACCTATATATGCTGTCTTCTCCCACTCAACCATCCTTTTATTCATTGTAGCAACTTACCCTTAATACCATTCTACCTCCAATTTGTACAATCGTCTTCCATGTGCAACAGTGTCAAAAGCTTTCCTGAAATCCAAGTATATGATATCAAAATTATTTTTTGCATCCAGTTCCTTTGTAACCATATCATAAGACTTTCCCTTAACAAACCCATGCTGTGTCTGAATTATTGCTGCAGTCTTGTCTAGATGATCCTGTAATGCATCTTTAGAGTTTATATAAGTAAAGAAATCCTTGCTGTTTTTCTTAGCCATCCTTTGCCAAAAATTTCTTGTAATCTGCCTAACCTCCTTTTTACAGACTACCCTATATCCGCCATAGGCTTCTGTGTCGCCTGATAATTTATATGCATCCCATGCATTTGTTAATATTAAACTTTAGTTTCCACTTCCTCGCCCATCTACTTAACTTTTATAGATCCTATTGCAGTAGCATACTGGCTTTACAGACGGCGTCCGTAGCCGAGTGGGCAGGAGCGGGAGTGCAGTAGCACACGCTCTTTGAGTAGACCGTGGTTCAAGCCCCTGACTGCTGAATACGGTCGATCTGCCAACCCGCACTGGACCAGTGTGGCAGATTATGGTCCATTTTCCTCAGCATGAATTGTTGAGGAGGCTTCCATCCTGCAGTGAGTTGATAATGGCTGCACTTTACTTTACTTTTACTGTCTTTACTATCATTAACAACCCTGCCAACCTTTGTATCCTCTGAAAACTTGGACATTATGCCTGATATACCTTCATCAATCATTAATAAATATACAAAACAACAATGGAGCCCAGCACCGAACCCTTTATGCAACATAAAAATGACAGTCCATTAACTTTTGTTCCAATGCATTACTTTCCATGCTGTTTTGACACTTATTGCATGTTTAAAAGCAATAATGAAGGCTAAAAAAAAAAAAAAAACCCACTAGATTACAACAAAATGTTAACCTTCAAGCATTATCTAAACAAGTTAAATATATCGGGTGAAAAAATAAATGTTAGCCAAAAACAGGGAAATTACGTGGTGACAACACATCCATGTGCAACATTATATATCTAGAGCAACGTTTCTCAACCAGTGGTACGTGAATAACACAGTTGAATTTTTTAAATATATGAAAAAATAAACCATTACAAATTTCCCACTCTTTAAGGTAAATAACATGTTTTACCTATCTTTTTTCAATCTAACAGGAGTTCACAAATTATGTTGATTTTTAAATATTTTGTTTGTTTAACCTCTGAGCAGATAGCTATATATTTCTCTGAAAGTGACCAAGTCTTATCTTGCATTATTTTCTATTCCTTCTTGGAAAACTCTTAAATGGCAGTGTTGCCATCAGTACACATTGTTGCTTTAGTAAGTTGCTGTGCAGCATTGGGGATTTAGTAAACCCATTACAAATGAAATATTTTAAAAAATTGGACAATTTTATGAAGGAACATAATATTCTTTGGAAGAATTGCATTGGTGTGTGTGTGTGTGCTGATGGAGCTCAGGCTTTAACAGGAAAGCATAGCAGTGTTGTAGCTACAATAAAGTCGCTCCCGAAGCTAAGTTTACTCACTGCGGTATTCGCCGAGAAGCCTTGGTTGCAAAAGCAATATCTGAAGAACTGAAAACTGTTTTAAATCAGTTGGTTAAGATTGTTAATTTTATTAAATCCTGTGCACTAAATTTGTGAATGTTTTTAAAATTTTATGCCAAGAGATGGGGAGTGACCGCGAAAATCTACTACTGCATAGTGAAGTTAGATGGTTGTCCCAGTGGTAAAGTTTTAAATCATCTTTTTGAACTTGGATCGGAAATGAGAATTTTCCTTTGTGATTCAAAATGTGAATTAAAAGACTGTTTCTTTGAGAATTATGGTTGACTATTTAGCATATTTAGCTGATATTTTTGGAAGACTGAATTTAACTTTACAAGGACCAAATGTGACTCTTTTCACTGTTAGTGACAAAGTAAATGCAACAATAAAAAAAACTTGAGTTAATCATCAAAGACTTGGATAAAAAAAGTTAAGTTTTCTACCAGCTTTAGAAAATTTTCTTGGAGAAAATAATTTAGCATTGAGACATGAATTAATATCAAATACAGGCATACCTCGAATAACGAATAGGATGCGTTCCACGAAATTACTTCGTTAAGCGAAACTTTGTTTTCAGAGGTAAAAATACTATGGCCAGAATAGGGATACGTTCCTACGTAAAGAAAATGAAAAGCTTTTTTTTCAAACAAAGAAAAGTTTTATTAAATAAACAGTCAACTTACATACAAAGTGAAACCACATTTTAAAATACGAGTCTAAAGTTGATTGTTTATGCTCTTTTCCTCTTTCATTTAACAATTGCCTATACGGAGTTATTGCATTTAACACTGATCGCTTAACAATAACACTTCTTCCTAAATCAGGATCATTTTCACTAAAAAAATTTAAAACGTTTTCAATGTCATTTAAGCACCTTTTTAAATCTTTGGTTGTTAACACTTTTTCGGCAGGAACTTCTTTAACTTCGTCATCATTATCTTTGTCTTCGTTGCTAACAAGGTTTTCTAAATCTTCCACTGAAAAACCATCATCTTCTGCATTCAATAAATTTCTAACATCCTCTTCATCGACATTTTCGAAACCTATTGATTGAGCCATCTGGATAACTTCATTTCTAATTTCTTGGATGATGTTATTTTCTTCTTCTAGTACAACTTCTGGTCATATTTTGCGCCAAACTCGATTTAAGCATTTCTTAGTGACTTCTTTCCAAGAACTATCAATGTTTTCAATTGCGTTTTTAATGGTGTAGTTTTTCCAAAACGTTTTAACTGTCATTTCCTCTTTATCCTCTAGTTCAGTTAAATTGCTTAATGTTCGACGCAGATAATAAGCTTTAAATGATGCTATACCCCCCTGATCCAATGGTTGAATCAGGGAAGTTGTTTGCTGGAAGAAACACAACTTTGACAGGAATGCATGTGTCCAACGTGTTAAGATCAGTAGGATGTCCCGGAGCAACAACAAAAGAGCTTTTTTTTCAAAGTTGTTTTTTTGACAATACCGTTTTACTTCAGGACAAAAGTGGTTAACAAACCAATCAGTAAATAACTCCTTGGTAACCCACGCTTTTCTATTTGCTTTCCATATTACAGGTAAATTCATTTTTATGTTACCTTTTAATGCCCTTGGATTTTCTGAATGGTAAACTAATAACAATTTTAATTTATAATCGCCAGAGGCATTTGATCCAAAGAGTAAGGTTAAACAGTCTCTGGCTGCTTTGAACCCAGCAGCTGATTTTTATTCAATAGAAATGAAGCTTTTTGTTGGTAGCCGTTTCCAGAACAAACCGCTTTCATCAACAGTGAACACCAAATTTGGAAAATTTTCACGTTCAATTGTTTCCTTTAGTTTTGCTGGAAACTTATTTGCAGCTTCTCCTGTTAATTTTACACTATGAATCCTGGCCCGTTTTTTAAATTTCTCGAACCAACCACGAGAAGCCCCAAAGGTTTCCGTAATTTCTTCAGTTTGTTTAGATTTCAGGTGACTAAACTGGAATATATTTTTTGATGTTAAATGGGGCTTGAAATTGCCGACTTCGTTATATCGAAGCTTCGTTATCAGAGGTTACGTTAAGCGAGGTATGCCTGTATAAAAAAGGCCATTGTTTTCAGTTAATACTGAATTTCAAATTCCCAGAAGATTATGAAAAAGAAAACTGGATCAGGAGTCCATTTTCTTCCGATTGTGTACCAAAATATCTTTCTTCTGAAGCAAAAGAGCAACTTTTAGAAATTTATTGTGGCAGAAATTTAATGGATGATTTCAAAAACAACAACACTGTAAACTTTTGGATTAAGCATAAGAAAGATTGAAAAGAAATTTCAGAAAGAGCAATAAAATTTAATGCCATCTTGTTCGACATATTTATGTGAAACAGTATTTTCTTTTATGCTGTATTTAAAAAACAAATATAGGACAAGACTCACTTTGGAGTCAAATTTACGTTTGAAATTAAGTGAAATAGAACCAGATGTAAAGAAACTAATTACTGTCAAACAAGCTCAAATATCACATTAAGTTAATTATTTTTGTTAAATATTTGTTCAAGTTCTCCTGATTTATTGTATTTCATTGTTATTGATTACAATTAAATCACCATGTTAATCAAGTATTTTATAGTTTATTTTGTATTGTTTTGTTTAATATTTGTTAGTTCAAGTTTTGTGTTAAAAATTAAATAAAAATATTTATAATTTATGACATAGTCTTATTATGCGAACATTCTTGACTTTCCTCTTAACACAAATACATATTTTAATAAGTAGTACCAAAATTTTTCAATTTTGGTTTTGGTGGTACAAGTATTAAAAAAAAAAAAAAAAAGGTTGAGAACGACTGATTTAGAGGATAGAGCATGAACAAATTTCATCCCTCTGCAATACCCACTAGTCCTCCCATTATATACAATGTGGGACCAATAATTGTTCTCTTTTATTTAAAGAAACTAGATTAAACCACATCATAAAAAAAACATGACTTGGCAAAAGATCCAAAAACTTCTTTTTTTTTTTTTTTTTGACAATCAAGGGATTGCCAAAAACCAAATCAGAATAAAAAAAATCTTCTTTGTTGCTTTTTATGTGATATCCTCTACATCAGTTTCTATCAATTGATTCAGTTTCGTTTTCAATTTAAGGCTGAAAACTGAGGCTAATAATCTCTGCTGAATTTGTGATCTGTTCCTCCTAATTTCAAAGCTAGTTTTGTACTTGCCATCTGTTAAAATTATCTACTATTAATTGGAAAATCCCAAATAGGTGATGGCAATAGATAAAACACTTTATTTGATGGACGAAATTAAGGTTTTTTTTTTTTTTTTTTTTAATGAAAAATTTTATTGTTAACATTTGACTTCAGTTTCATAGATTGTAATTTTTGGGAAATACATGCAAAAGAAGATTGTTCTCCAAAGACCAGTAGTGAACAAGATAAATAAATGTGGAAGAGGAAAAAATTAGTTCTGCATGTTTGGAATTAGACAGTGAATGGGTGTTGGCTGGTTGAGATGTGTTTGGACTGGTTTGGAAGAGAGTGGTGGCATTACAGATGCCAGTTCAGAAGAACAATGTCTGTGGAAGTATCTATAGGAAAAGCATGCACCAGAAACTCATCATCTATGAGACAGAGTGGAGATCATTATAAGTTTTAAATCAATACAGATCTATCATATTCTCAGGCATTTGCTGATAGGTGTTAATGTGCTCTTCATGTGGATTAAATATTTAATCCAATGAAGATTAAATCGCTGTATGATTGATTCCTTTCGCCCCAAAGGTGGTACTTGTGCATATGTCCATTCCGATATTCTCTGTCAGAGACTTGGTAATTTAGAATCTCGTTTAGACTTGGTAAAATAGATTTAATCTTATTGTTATACAGTAAATAAAGCTCTCCCACAAATAGCATATTTCCTTGTAAAGTTTTCATTCTCAATTAATAATTGGAAATGCATTTTTGGCCTACATTGTAGATTATTGAAGTTGTTAATTATAAGCTTGAAGTTAAATAATTTTTTTATTAATTTCTTTGCAGGTAGAACTATGTATGTTATTCCATTCAGTATGGGCCCAATCGGTTCTCCACTGTCAAAAATTGCAGTACAGTTAACAGATTCACCATATGTGGTAGCTTGTATGAGAATTATGACTAGAATGGGATCAGAAGTGTTGAATACGTTGGGAGATGGACAGTTTGTAAAATGCTTGCATTCCATTGGTCAACCACTACCCATGAAATGTAAGTAATTTAAACCATCTCTGATATTCTGCATTAACACGTAGCGAAATAACCTTGTGTGTACTCCAATAACTGATAGTTTCCTCTTTTCTCTGGTTCTAGCAAAAAGAAACGAGGTACTGCATTTGTTATGTTGGCATGTATTATAGATTGTATTGGAATTAGACAATGAATGGCTGTTGACTGATATAACGAAATAAAGACACTGGAATTTTCAATCCACACATAGTACTAAGCACTATAGGTTCTAAGCACTATAGGTTCTAATACCTTTTTGTGTTTGGAGTTTTCATTTCAAAAAAGAAAAACCTTCAAAAGCACTAAACTATTGTAGAATCTTATCTACATGACCAATTAGCACATTGGATCTGGTTAATAAAAAAATTGTCTAATCTACTGGTTCTCAGGAAAACAAAAATAAACAATCTCTTAAATCTGTGCTAGAAAACAATGAAATGCCTCTTACTCTGTTGTAAACCATTTTTAGAAGAAAAATGATATTGTATTAATTAATTATAATAATTTGGTCATTAACATTCTTATTTCAAGAAAACGACTGTTAATTAATTTAACAGGCTGTCTACCAATCTTTCAATGGTGACTGAAGGATTTACTTATGTAGAAAAATTTATCTTCAGGCTTTGTCTTCCCCCCCCCCCCAATGAACAGGGAATCCTTTTTTGGAAATCTCTCAGATCTCTAATAATAATATTGTTTTTTTTTTTTTTTTTTTTACTTTGTGTGATGAACCTTTTTGAAAATAAATAATGGAAGAAAATGGGAAAAAAGAAAATTTAAAACCCTGTTCTAAATAAAATTTTAATAAAACTTGTGTAGTTGTGCCAAAAAGAAACTGATACTACCACCTAACTTCACTAAAATTTCATTATAAGTCAAATTCTTAGGGAAACATCAAGTTCTGTTGTACTAAAATTTCATGCCAGTGGATATAACAAAAACTATTTTAAAAGAACTATTTCTTCTATTTAGTGTTCTGCTGTACTTTTCTAACATGCAAAATTAGTAATTGCACTTTATTTTCCTAATGTGAAAGAAATAACATTGTTTGTAAGATGCTTTAACAAGCTGTCTACCAATCTTTGAAAACAGAAAAGCATTAGTTTTTCATGCCCTTAGAAGAGAATTTCATGATTACCTAGATTGATTGCAGAAAAAAAAGAAAAATGTCTTAGATTTTCTGAAAATACAAGGGATGTTTCAAAGAATGCTTAAATGAGCCCTGATTAATGTTCTATAATATTATTTATGACATCTAAATGAATCATTCAAGCTGTTTTTGCAGTTTACTCAGAATAGGTGCAATTTACTTTTCAATAAATTGCATTTGTTCTGAGTAAACTAATATATGAACTGCCCTGTATATATTGTTAGTCCTTTCTGCCCTCCACATATACATATTTAAGAGTTTCTGTTTTAGGCTTAAGTGAAAGAATAAACTAGTAATATTAGGATGATACTATCCCATTTAACATACTTGGCTTGTTATCAACTGAATAATTGAAAAGACAGATGACTATGTTTAAATAGCAAAGAATTGAACCATACGAAAAGTCTTTTCTTTCAATTTTTCATTTGGCAGTAAGGCAAGAATTAAGGACAATATTAATTTTATATAGTTTGTGTATGTTTTGCGTGCAAAACATACATAAATATTGCATAACTGTGTTTTGTATATATGTTATTTATTTTATTTCTTTTTTTTTTTTTTTTGTTTTATTTTTTTAAGCCCTACCTGTGAATAATTGGCCTTGTAATCCTGCCAAAACACTCATAGCTCATATTCCAGATAACAATGAGATTTGCTCCTTTGGTAGTGGATATGGGGGCAACTCTCTTCTTGGTAAAAAGTGCTTTGCTCTTAGGATAGGTTCAATTCTTGCTAAACGAGAGGGTTGGTTAGCAGAACATATGCTGGTAAGTTTTTTCCTCTGTTTTATTTCCCACATACAGTATTTTGTCAATTCATTTTTTTTTTTTTTTTTTTATGTATGAAAAGTTTGGGAAAGTATTGGATTTTAGTGTTAATTTCTTCATTAGTGTGTGAATTAACATATCTTTGCAGTAATAACTACAGTCACATGTTTCTTTAATGTGATGAAATTGTAGTTGTAATGTAAATTTTTTTCTTTAAAAGGAAATATCATTTGAAATTAATGATCTGTTACAAGTTGTATTTTTATTTCATATTAAGAAAATCTCTTGTTTTAGACTAAAATATCATAATCTTGCACTGCTCTAAAATTCTGTTTCAGTAATGTATTCTTTAGCAAACACTTTTCTTTGTTTGCTGTCCTGCCGAAAAAATAAAAATAAAAATAAATAAATAAACCCTTTACCTTACTGTAGAATGAGTGTGGACAAAATATAGCCTCAGTTATTTTTATAACAATATTGAAGTTATTTGGGAACGTTTTTAATAATACATCAGATATAATACAAAGAATAATAATATCCTTTAGTTGGTCTTCACCAGAGGATCGAAGTTGTATCAAAAATATGACAATGCAGGAGGTAGTTGTGGGTAGTGACTGTAATATTTGAAAATGGATAGTGTCCAAGGAAATTTTGGCACTCAAAAGGAAAGGTGTGGGCTTCAATTTTGAGAGAGGTGGATGTGGCGGATCAAGATCACTTGAGCACTTTTAACTGGGGTGTCAGTTGTATATTGTTGGATAGAAAGGTTTAAGGGAATTAACGTGCATGCCACAAACACATTTGTGGTATGCACATTATTGTTTTCATTGGGGTGGTATTGCAAGTGAAAGATGGTAAGAGGGTTGACAGAAATAATTAGGCAAAATTAAAAAGCATGGGATAGTTACAGACTATCAGGCAATTCATATGTATATTATAAGAATATATAGATATGTAACAAGTCAATTGATGGGGTGAGAGTAAAATACGGTGGTTGAAATCAGTGGTGTATAGCTAAAAATGAGGATAAAAGGTCTTACTTGTACATATATACAAAAAAAGATGTGTAAACAAGATAGATTGTTCCCTTACAAGATCAAAGTGGTGGAATCTAGTGAAATTGGCAAATGAGTTGAATAAGTATTTTGCAACAATCTTTACAAGCACATTTGAACCAGGGGAAATTAATGAAATGAGTTTAACTGCCATAAATTAAGTGATATAATGACTCAAGAGCTGCTGCAGATGGGGAAGGCCCCAGGAATGGATGGCATACATTTGATGATGTTAAAGACAGCATGGAAGTACATAAAACCATTAGGAATGTTACTGAAATTATTAGCTTTTGGGATGATCCCCCTTTGATTGGAAATGTGTTAATGATTTCCAAGTCCTTGAGGAAAATGCTAAAGAAGTGAGTGACCACTATAGATTGGTGAGTTTTTGACTTCTGTGGATAATAATTAATCTAATACAAGATCATCTCAGTAAGAATGGGATCATACAGGGATGACGGTACATATTCAGGAATGGGAGGTCTTGCTTGACCAGTCTGGTTAATTACAATGTTAAGGTCATAAAACAGTTGGATGCAAGAAATAACTTTGACATTACAAGAGCAGGCTGAAAAGTAAAGCCTGAAGGAATAGAGATAAATCAAAATGAAAATAACTAAAGTTTTATTATGCCATTCAAGAAAAAATTCTTTCCACTGAAAAGCCAACCATCTTTTCAATGCTTTTTAACTTCTTCACCGAAATCATATCTATTGCATTGGAGATGTTTTTTAAGCTTTGGGAACAAAAATAAAGTTGCTTGGAGCCAAATCTGAGTATATGGGATGCAGAACAACTTCAAATCCTAGCTACAAAATTCTTGTCAGTTTTGCATGGCTGCAGTAAAGTTATGCATTGTCTTGTTGAAGCAGCATTGCTGTATTGTCAGGTCTTACTCATTTTATTTATTTATTTTTTTTTAGCATGGAGATGGATTATGGCAAAATTCCTTGGACTGGTTCTTGTTTTCTAGATCATATGTGAATGTAGGTTTCATATATAGGCACAATAATGTTAAAAAATATATCCTTGAAATCCATCAATCATCTTTCTGTACTTAGCTGAGACAAAATCTGTCGAACACATTCTTTAGAAATCCTTACACTTTCACAATATTTGATTAATCTAATGATCACCACAAAGAAGTTCATATGCTTTTATATGTACTTTGTCAATTGACATTACACATTTATTCCACTCTGATCATTGACCATAGTTTTTCCAACTTCAGTACCTTTTGACTTGTAAAATGCATCAACAAACATTGCTGACATCAACATTTTCAGCAGTCAGAAACTCAATATAATTGCACATTTGAACTGCATATTCAAAGATGCTTTCATTTATGACAGTGAAACTTGTAAACGACAACTACACAGAAATACTACTGCACACATACTAACTATAAACTGTTATCTACATGGAGAACCTAAATGTGGAACTTGCTGCATCACTTAGAGCTGAAGTTATGAACCAAAGAGCATTACTTTTATGTTCTACCCTCTTATGTACCTGGGTTTTACTAAACCTTTTGATATAGTTCTGTAAGAGGATTTTGAATGAAGTGGAGTGAGTTGGAATTTCAGGAAAAATCCTCATACTGATTAAGAGTTGGCTAAAGGATAGGAGACAGAGCATACTCCAGGCTTGACTGACATAGCAACTTGGTTCCCTTTGCAATCAAGGCCTGGATCTTCCTTAATGACTTTGAGAGTGTACAGGGTCATTTTTCAAAGTTTTTAATGATTTTAAGCTTTGATCAAAACCCGGCAATACTGCCTAAAAATGACTTAGACCATTACAAGTAATTGAAAAACAGCAATTGAAGTTTTCATTCTACTAAATGCAACAGCTTGCATCTGGGGAATGAAAACTCAAAAGTAACCTATAAATTGCAGGGGGGGGGGGTTAAAAGTGGTTCAGGATGAGAAAAACTTAGAGGTTACAATATGGACAGCAAGGAAGAAACACAGTATCCTATCAATGATTTATTAGCCCTTTGCGAGGGGAGAATGATGTCATTATCCCTCTGTATAAGATCATGGTGAGACCACACGTGGAATATCATATTCAGATCTGAAGACAATACCTAAAAAACAAGATGACTTCTAGAGTAGGTTCAGAGAATAGCAGTCAGATGATAAGGGGTTGCCAGTCCCCCATACAAGGAATGACTTAAAGTATGGCTTGCAAAGCTTGGCAGCTAGGCATCATTTGTCATCTTTTAAATGTAGTTTACTTCCAAGTTTGATGTATCTCAGCTTAATGGCAGCACTCTGAATTTGAATTAATGTCATTAACTTAGCAATTGGAACTATTCAGAGTTAGGGAATTTTTAGTTCCTTGCCATAATATTCCAATAAAATAATTTTTAACGATGAAAAGTGTGAAAATTTTACTTCTGTAAATTTGTAATATAATTTAGTTTTTATATAGTGGAAATGTTCATAGTAATTTTAAAAATGTTTGGCTGGTATGGTAGCTCATTTATGTAGGTTCTGTATTCAGAAACTACAGTTTTCAGTATATGTAATTTTTATTTTATTTAGGATAAATTAACTGAAAATAATCATGAATATAAAAAAACAACAACTTTATATCCTTTTCGAATAGATTCTAGGAATTACCAATCCAAAAGGGCAGAAAAAGTATATTGTTGCAGCGTTTCCTAGTGCCTGTGGAAAAACAAACTTGGCTATGATGAATCCAAGTCTGCCTGGATACAAAGTAGAATGTGTTGGAGATGATATTGCATGGATGAAATTTGATGACAGTGGACAGCTAAGAGCTATTAATCCGGAATATGGTTTTTTTGGGGTAGCCCCAGGTAAAAACATATTTAAACACTTTAAAGTTTTGAATTGAAATTGCTACTAACATACTTTTTTCTATGGTCCTTTGGAAAGTGCCTTTATTGCAGATGCTAAATTTTTTTTCTGCAAAATTGTTCGTGTATCAAAATCTGTATGCATTATAATTTAAAGGTAAAGACTATATCCAAAATTATAAGCAGTGGAATAGTATATGATTTTAAAACATTGCTAGAAACATCAATTAAGAAAGAAAGAAGCTTACCAAACAAGTAGAAGGAATTTTGTGCCTAAAGTTTGTTGGTTAAGTTAGTCAAGTATATATATTAGTAATGTTATTAGTTTTTATTTTGTATAACCTTCTATTCATAATTTCTGTTGATGAAAGCCATTGTTTCCACTCATTAATTCAGCATTGTCTTTGTTATATGTTTTTTGAAAAACATTCTTGATGTGCGAGGATAAGGTTACTTCAAAGAAAATGCATAATCTTATCTTTCCAGCATAACCTCCAGAAGGATAATGTTTAAACCAAACAATGTGTCAAAGACACGTTTGAAAGTAAATAGGTTATCCATTCAGAGACCTTTAAGAAGACCTTGCTAATAAGGTAGAATTTAATTTTCTTTTAATCAATTCAAAACTTCACATGCCATAACTATTAAAAGGATATGCATAAGATTTCTTTCACAATGGCTTTTTTTTTGGAAAAGAGTTAGAATGAGAGACTGCATCTTGTTATACTATTAAGATATATGTAGTTCAACTATGGAGATTTCAGTTCTTTTCCATTTTGCTGAATTATTATTATATTTATCTTTCATGGAAGCCATTACCATGTAGATGTGCTATCAAGCAATAGTGACCATAGTGAAAGAGAAAGTCAGGAAGGTTTTTATTCAGTCTATCTCTATATACTAATGCTGAAGCTATTTCAGCATTAGTTGAATTGAATCGCACATGCACGTGCATCTGTGTGTGTGCGAAGTGATGATATTTATTATTTGGATGGATTTCCTTCAAATTAGTCTCCTTGACAATGTATATATGCTGATTGAAACACTTTTGGAAGCATTCCTGATAGGCTTCTTGTAAAATTGCTCTGAATAATTTTCTCAATTGTTGCAAATCTCCAACCTTTAAAGGGGACTTTAAGCTTGGATCATGGAGCTAAATCCAGTGAATATGGTAGATTGAGGACCAATGGTGGAGTGCTTCGTAAGGAATTAAAAATTCTTGAATGGAATGTGCCAAGTGTGCAGGGATATTCCAATGATGCAAGCACAAAGGCGCCTCCATAGCCAGATGGGAAGGAGCAGCAGTGCGTAGCACATGCTTCTTGATTAGACCTGGGTTCGAACCCGTCACCACCAAATACGAAAGATGTGGAAAGGTCAGGGAATGACCACCGCATATCCCGGAGCAATATGGCCTTAGTTGCTAATGCTCCTAAAAACCAAATAACAAACAAACAAACAAGCAAGCACAAATTCCATTTTCTCTGATAAGCATTGTGCAATTTTCTGTGGAACTGTTTTGTAGTATTCATAGTGAACAGTGTCCTGTGGGCCAAAAAAAATGCAATAAGCAAAATATTATTTGATTGAGGTTATTTTTATTTTATTATTTTTTTTTTATTATTTATTTTATTTTTTTATTTATTTATTTATTATTTTTTTTTTTTTTTTGCACCTTTGAGAAGACAGTCTTCCATTGAATAGACCAGGCTTTTCTTTCCAAGTTATAGTCAGACATCCACAATTTGTCACTAGTAATAATGGAAGAAACATAGGATGGGTTAGTAACATGTTGAAGATCCTGACATTGTGAGAATTTGTTGCTCTCTTTGATCATTAGTGAGGATACAAAGCACAAACTTGGCTGAAGTGTGTCGCATTCCCAAATCTTGTGTTAAAATTGATTTGATGTGTCCCATAAGAATTGCCAACTTTGGATAGTTGGCAATTCTTACGGGACAATGTCAAACTTTTGGTAGTTAAATGATCGTTGGAACAAACTTTCATCTAGTGCCATGGAAGTGAGTAGATGGAATAAATTTAAAGAGAAACTAAACAAATTATTAGTGGGGTCAGACAGGTGATGTAGAAATTTTTTCTTGCTGATGTTATATAAGCTTGCTATCTTACATCATTTGCCACTGTTAATACTAATATTCCTGATAAGATCATGAATGATTGAATAATTGATTTTTGAAGTTGATGGGTGGCTAGAGTGAGATCATCTTCAATGGTCAAGCAGCCCTTTTTAAACTTTTTGAACCACTGAAGTTTTTAAACAACACCTAACATCTATTGCACTTTCCTAATTCGAAACTAAATTAATGCAAATTAGTTGTGAAAAAAATCGCTCATTTTAAAGTGCCTTCTGTTCAATGCATGCTAATTCAGACTGACTGCAGATAAATGGGTAATTCATTTAGATGAATCACAGAACTTATCACAACAAGTTGCAGCTCACTATGATTCTTTAATTTCAAAATACAAAATCAGTCCTTGAACTTTTTTATCACGCTATGTACACCCAAATATAGCACATGAAGAATTTTGGAAAATTCTTCAATTATTGCAGTTTTTTTTTTAAGTTCTGTATACAGCATTTTTCCTGGCTGTAGCCTTTCACCACTTCTATTTAATTTTTTTATATAAATTGCATAAAGAATGGAAAATACAAAATTCTTATAAACATTCTAATCACAGACTCCTTTTTATTTGCAAACAGTCGGGCAATTTTTATATACTTAGAGCATTTGTTCTCTGTGGGATGTCACTACCCCATAAGAATTGTTTAGAAATTTGAGGGCATTTGGTGTGTCACACCAATGATGGAGTACTATCACAGAAACCAACATTTGTAAACAGCAGAGTCTCATCAAACTTAGTGATTTCAGTAGAATTTCCTGTTTAAAACAAATATATTATATAAATATATTTCAGTTACGTATCCTTATAAATACACGTTACAGTAAACTCTTGATTTAACAGACTTTGGATTGATTAAACCGGGGTTAGAGCCCATCACCACCAAATACGAAGGATGCGGAAAGGTCAGGGAATGACCACCGCATATCCCTGGAGCGATATGGCCTTAGTTGCTAATGCTCCTAAACACCAAATAACAAACAAACAACAGACTTTGGAAATAATTAGCAGCATCTTTAAAAGACCTGGTGACATAACTGCATCATGATAGTGTTTACCATCACAGTGAAACAATAGCAAGTAAAATATTTTCAATATTTTCACAATCAGGTGAAATGCTAGAGTTAGGATTTTCCTCACTATTACTATCCATAAGCTTGCCAAGGCTTTTGATCATGTTTGGCATAAAGGTCTTCTAAACAAGCTTCCATTTTATGGTTTTTCAACTGTTTTTTGCAATTGGTTATCCAGTTTTCTCTCTGACCACTCACTGAAGCTAATGGTAAATTGCTCTCTGTCTTCTAACTTCTCCACTAATACTGGTTCAGTTCTTTCCCCCACTCTTTTCCTCTTGTACATTAATGACCTTCTTCCATTAACTGGAAATCCTATGCATAGTTTTGCCGAAGATAACATATTGCATTCCACTTTCCGTTTTGAGAAACTTGCCCTGCTCAATCAGCATCAACTTCTCGAATATCCACTACCAATTCCTTAAATGCTGATCTCCAGGTAATTCTCCAGTGGGGCAAAGACAACTTAGTTGATTTCAATCCTTCTAAAACTCAGTCCTGTCTTATATCTCTATAAAAGGATTCTTCTGCTCCTATGCTTATCTTTGGTGGCACTCAGATTTCTAGGCAAGATGATATATCTTTTTCAGGGATTACCCTGACTTCTAATCTCTCTTGGCACAAGCACATTTCAAATATTGCTTCCCCTGCTTCTAAAATACTTTGTTTTTTTCTTTTGCTCTCTGCGTTACTTTTCTTCCAAACAGTTGTTCATTCTGTACAAATCACAAATTTGCCCTACCATGGAATATTGTTCCCACACCTGGGGTGGTGCCTCCACAACCACTCTCAGGCTTCTGGATTCCATTCAGAAGAGGGCAGTTAGGTTAATCAATGACTCATCTTTAACAGAGTCTCTCCACTTTGTCTTATAGACGTACTGTTTCTTCTGCATACCTTTTCTACAGATACTTCCATGGGTACTGTTCTTCTGAATGGCTTCTATAATTCCTGCTCTCTCTTTCAAAACAGTCCGAACATGAGCTGCCAACATCCGTTTACTGGCCAACATCAAACTCACAGAACCAACTTTTCATCTTCCTCGTTTATTCATTCAACTGTCATTTTCTGGAACAACCTTCTTTCATATGTATTTTCTGAAAATTACAATCTACAGAAGTTAAACTCTAATGTCAATAAATATCTTCTTTCATCTTCTCAACCTTCCAACCCATGCATGGTAATAAGTACTATAGGTTCTAATACTTCTCGTGTTTGGGGTTTCCATTTAAAAAAAAAAAAAAAAAAAAGTGTGCCAAACATCAGTAAAAAGTCATCTGAGTCACTAACGAGAATGCCAGAGAGCTCTTCAGACTCCAAATAAGCCCAAATGTCCATTGCTACTATAAACAGTGGCAAGCTTTTCTACTCCATGCAACTAAGTGGAGAAAATACAGTATTACATTTTAATATTTTTCATTTTGAAATATAGAATTATTTCTTAACATTCTGGCAGTTTTGGTGAGACAGTGTATATAAATTTAACATACAGATATAAAGAGGAATTTACCTCAATTTTTTTTTTTTGTAGAATGCTTCACTACAATGCTATCCCAAATTCAATCAAACGCAAAATTATCACTCAATGGCTTCCTTCCATCACAAGCATATGAATGGTCTGACGTATCCATGATCGATAGTCAAGATCTCCCAACCCAACCATCAACACATCAAACCACCACCACATAACCCTGAGAGTCGGAACCTTGTCTAATATCAAAACCATTAAAATCAATGAAATGATTGCAGTGTATAATATAAAAGTTAATATTTTAAATTAGCTAAAATAATTTAACCCAATTTTGAATAACTTCTCTTCCTAAAGTGGACTGGGACTTTTTGACAGTCTGTCTTGGTCACAGGATGTGGTGGTTTGATGTGTTGGTGGTTGGGTTGGGAGATTGACTATCAATCACAGATACATCGGACCATTCATGTGTCTGTGAGGGAAGGAAGCCATTGAGTGATAATTTTATGTCTGATTGAATTTGGGAGAGCATTGTAGCGAAGCATACTACAAAACGCATTGAGGTAAATTCCTCTTTATTTCTGTATAAATGTATATTAATATAAACATAGGTCTCACTGAGCATTATAGCTCCGTTTTATTTATTCTAATATAAGTTTCACAGACAGGTCTCCACCACTCATTTAATCTGTTAAATCAAGGTTTTACTGTTATTACAAAAAAAACTTATTTCCTTGACCACCAATGATTTTTCTGTATTTGTGATATAAATATTGATTAAATCTGTAAATCCATAAATTTCACCTCTTTTTCAGTGGTAATAGGTTAGAAGATAGTAAATAGAATATCAAATAGTTTTTAGATTAACTATGCTAAGCATGCTTTATTTTGGCAGAAATTCGTGAATACACTACTAAAATACTTGTAAATTTGTATACACAGTAAATATTTTTAACTACTTTTAGACAAAAAAAAATTTATTTTCATGAAGAGTGTTAAGGGGGAGCATTGAATGTAAAAAGATTGGGAAGAACAGACTTAGAAGATAAGTTACAGAGAATAGTTTTAAAATTGAATACAATAACAGACATAATAATATTATACACTGAAACTGACTCTTAAGGAGAAAGAAAGAATCCAAAATGAAATATTGAATAAATCATAAAATTATTAAGCAGCTCTAGTACAGGCCTTATTACTTCATTACACCATTAGCTTCATACACTTCTTTATGAAGTTGGTGTAATAAGGACAGCAATTCAGCTACTGAAGAACAGAGGTATCATGAAACATCTAATTATCTGTATTCCTTTAAGAAATTAAAGACATTTTACTCTACATTAGTTGAAGTGCTTGGATTTTTACTATTCTACAGTTGTTTTGCAATTTATGACATTACGTTGAATATGTAAGAGGGCTGTTCAAAAAAGTATCCAGACTCTGCTCATTGTTTAAGGTTGAGACAACACAGTGAACTGTGATAAAGCATTTGTCTAGATGTGTCTCATACTTACTTCCACGCAGTAAACTGTTCATTCACTTACAGCAGTCTGTTATAGTTGGCCAACGATGAACACGTGTTTTAAAATCAGATAAACTGCAAGTGAAACATTTCTTCTTAAAATAGCTTTGGAGGATTTTTCAATAGCCAAACAAGTAGTTTTCAACTACTGCAGTCATTTCAAAGAAATTAAAGAGTCTGTCAAAAGTGATCGGAAATCTGGGTGGCCCTGAACTTCAGTATACACTCACTAACCAAAAAAACTAAAAACCTTTAGCAGTTGGTACCAATAGATAAGTACAGTATGCAAATGTAAATTGGCACCTGGTATAATCATAAGTTTCTTACTTTCACATAAATATGTACATCTTTCCTGGGGCTTCTTATTTGATCCATTCATGGGCAAGAAATCGAAAAGATTTTGAAAATCTTCCTGATTTTCAAGAAGGTATTATTGTTGGAGCACATTTAGCAGGAGTCATAATGGAGAAAACAAAGGAAATCACTGGTGTATTGAAAGCAACCATTTCAGAAGTATGCAACAAGTGGAAGATAAAAGAATGCAGCTCTAAAAGAAAGAAATATGGCAGAAAATCTGTGCTCAAAGAACAAGATTGCAGTAATTTAAAGCAAATTATTCATCAAAATAAATAGTTCAGTGTACTGCAAATGGCTGAAAAAATTCAATTTGGACAAAGAAAGACCTGTTTACAACTGAGCTGTGTGGTGGGAGTTAAAGAATCTGGGATTTAATAGTTGTGCCTATACAAAAGACACTTTTTTTTTTTTTTTTTTTTTTTTTTCTGTAAAAAATCAAGGAGTTGACTGAAATGGGGCCACCAATGCCAAGACTGGATTGTGAAACAGTGGGAAAAAAAAAAATCTTGTGGTCTGACAAGTCTTGATTTACACTTTTTTTTTGCACCAATGGTATGGTGAAAGTGCATGAAGCCACACATCCTGACTGTCTCATGTCTGCCACTCAAGCAACTGGAGGTGGTATCATGATATGGGTTATGTTCTGTGTTGGTAGGAACTTCATACCAACAGAACATGACCTTAGTATGGACTTTATACCAACAGATTCATACCATTAGGAGTGAATATCAGCATTAGCATTAATAGGCATATGATGCAAGAAACCAAGCTTATACAACATCAGCCAAAAAAAAAAAAAAAGCCCATTTCACACATCCATTCACTCTAAAAGTTTGTCCAGTTCTTCCTTGAATTTATTTAAGCTATCAACATACACAATTGATAGAAGTTTGTTCCAGCAATCAACCACTCAAAAGGCAAATTTCCACATGTCTATTCTACAACCATCTTTCCTCAATTTAAATTTATGCCCCCCCTCGGGTTTGTAATCTGAGTGAGACGAAGAATCCCATGAGCATTGAGCTTGCTCAAACCATTCAAGGTCTTGTACATCTCGATCAGATCACCTCACCAGATGCTGCAGTTTGCAGAGCTTAATCCTTTCTTGGTAAGAGGACCCCTTTGTTCCCCTCACCAATTTTTCTGCCTTCTCTGTACTTGTTCCAACAGCTCTACATTCTCCCTAAAATGACTCCTCCAGACCTGTATACAGTACTCAAAGTTTGGCCTGACCATTGCCTTATAGAAAGGGATAATTACCTGCTTATCCCTGCTAGCAAAGAAGCCAATCTTTAGAGTTCTTCATAAAACTCTAATGCTGTAGAATGTTGTTGAGTTTTTTTGATATGCAAGAACATTGTTTAGAGTTCAGTTGTAATTTTGTTGTAAGCCATTGCCAGCTGTTCTGTCAGTGGTATTGGCTATTAGTCAATTAGGATAGTTCCCTTTGCAGGATAAGTTTTTCGTTGTCCTTGCAATATGGACCATTGGATATCTGTCTGGATTATCGATATTTTTGTCATAGGTAGTGGTACAAGATGCAGTGAAATAATTTTCATGTTGAACTTCTTTCGGACTTTTATGCACAATCATGTTTTATTTTTGCTGTGGTGAAACAAAGGTGCATATCACAGTTAGGAAAAATTTAGGCTGATAGTCTGATTATAGGCAGAGAAACATTGGGGGGTTCTCCCAGCACTTATATGTCATATGTTCTACACAATAAGTCTTATAATTCAAAATGGGGTAGGTGCATCTTATAATTTTAATAATTTAATTTATAAATTTAATTAGCCAACTGGCATGATATGTGCATACTTGTTTTGATATATTGAATTGCAATTTTCTTTGAAAGATCATCCACTGATTGATTTGTTTATTGAAATAAAAAGGCAATATTTATACAGCCTGATTACTGGAATTACTGGATTACTACCTTATTACTGGAAGGTAGTATTATTTCAAGTTTAAGGAGGCTAGATATGTCTGCTATATTTGTGCAGTGCCCTACTTTCTTTTAATAACAGTTAATATCAGTCTTCATAAACTCTTTAAAAAGTTGTGGTACTTTATTTTACCATTTGTTAGTTAGTTAGGTAATTTTACAAACAGTGTCTTGAATTGTAATAAATTTTGTATTGCTGTATGCCGAGAGGTTCATACATATGCTAGTACTCTGCATGTTAATGATTTTGACTTTTTAAGTTTCTCGCGCGCGTGCGTGTGTTTTAACTGTTTTTTTATATGTAATTTAGAATAAACCAATATACTGAAATAAACTGAATCTTCTCACAGGAACCTCAATGAAAACTAATCCAAATGCAATGTTGACAATTCAGAAAAATACAATGTTTACAAATGTGGCTGAAACTAGTGATGGAGGAGTGTTTTGGGAAGGACTTGAAAATGAAATTTCATCAGGAGTGAAAATTAAGTCATGGCTTGGAATGGAAAACTGGACCCCTGATATTGGCAAACCTGCAGCTCATCCAAACTCTAGGTATTTTTAGCAGTTATAATTTTTATGAAGTTATTAATGATTAAAGTCATCTGAATTATTTAAAGCAATTTTTTTTTTTTAGCAAAACTCACCTTTGTAATAAATTTGATAAGAAAAAATTATATTGATATTAAATAAAATCCATTAATCCTAAAGACGTATCTTTTGAACCAATCATTTTGTATTTGATGAAAGAGTTCTTTGGTTCATCAAATTTTAAATGACTGGGTATTCTAACAAAGTTTCCAAGGCATTCATATAAATCAAGGGACAACGAATGGAAAGAGATCTATCCCTCTACTACTTGTAGATAGGGTTTATTTGTCTCTTATCCTCCCACCAGTGTAAGTTACAAGTAAGTCTGACCTAACAACCAGTGTATATGTATAAATAACTATATTAGGCTAGGCTAGGCTATGTTAGACTAGACTTATTTATAACTTACACTGATGGGAGGATAATAGACAAATGTCCTTTAAAATTATACTTTAATCCCTATGCTTTCCACATTAAAAGCATAGGAGCTAAAGGTGAGTAATCTGAGTAAGCACAAAAGCAGTTGGCTTGTTTGCATATGTAAATGTTAATCATTTACATTTGCATTAGAAGTGTTAATCATTTCATTTGGTTTTTACTTTATATGGAGATAAATTTTTCAGTGTTATGAAACTCATGAACCTGTGGGGGAAGAAGTTTCTTTAGTTTGTTGATTATATAATTAATGATGTATATGGGGGTGGGGTATTCATTACTGAAGTTTTTTTTTATGGCAAGTGCAAACTCAAAAAGCATTGGACCCCATAGTATTCTAGTACCACATGTGAGTTGAAAATTGAGAGGACAGAAGATATTTGACTAATTTTCTGTAAATGTATATGAAGGAAGGCTGTTCCAGTGAACAGAAGTAGAGGGATACATGAGGAAAATTTAGTGTCACAAGTTTGGAATTGAACTGCTAATAAACGTTGACTGTTTATGCATGTGTTAGACTGGTTTGAAAGAAACTAGTAGAATTATGGATTAGGGTAGAATGTCAGATACTTCAAAAAAACTAATTTTCCCACACTTATCATATTGTTAAAATAATTTTTAACAAACTCTGAGTTTATATTGTTTAGCCTCTGAGCTTATATTGTTAAACAATATAAGTTCAGAGGCTATTAAAAAATTGAACTGTATGCACTACAGTTGCAAATATGTATCCATCAAAATTAGTTGAAACAATTTGCATTTGAAAGTATCTATACTTTTGTTTATTATGTATATGGTTCAGTAGTAGATTATATAGCCTAGTATCTAGTTTGTTTGAAATAATGTTGCAGATATTCTTCAAAACACATTCAACACAATACACATTTATGCTGCCTAACAGGGAACTTCATGTGTGACTAACAGGGGTACATAAAGAGAAAAAGAGATAAGCATACTATGTAATGAATGCCCAAGAGAAAACTAATGTTGTAGTGTTTGTGCAAGTTAAATCTAAATGTTGTAACATTTCCTTAGTATAAAATATGGAAAGAAAATTGCTGTATCTTATACTTTGATTTTTATTCCTAAAGAAAGAATTTAGAAAAGGAATTTTCCTTGGAAAATTAATTTAGAGAGACTTTAAAATTCAGCCATCTACAACAGAAAACAGAATTCTCTTAAATAGAAGAGAAGATTTATGGAATTTATTTTGATGAATTCAAGTTTTAGTCGAAGTAAAAAGAGTTATTGTGGGGTTTTTTATTTATTTTATTGTATTTTATTTATTTATTTTTTTATTTATTTTTATTTTTTTTTTCTATTTGGAAGCTAAAGAAACAAGAATTCTAAAAACAAAAGATGAAGCCCACATTACATGAAGTTTTAAAAAGATTCATTACCTTGCATCCACTTTGAAGAAATATCATTTTGAGAAAAGGATGCTATTTTTCAAAATGTTAATGTCATAATATTTTATTATGACATTAACTTAGGATTATAAATAGCTCTATATTATAATACTTAGGATTATAAATACAGCAGGCCCCCGTTATAACGCGGTTCACTTTACGCTGATTCGCTATAACGCTGTTCTTATATTATAACCCGTATCTGACTATAACGCTGTCACAGATCACTATAACGCTCTTTTACAGATTACATTTTTGACATATTAACGAAATCATTTCATTTGATGGAGTCGATAGCTTGAAAATGAATAGCAAAACAGCATTAAAACGTTTCCCACGCCGACTTGAGAAATTTTCCCACGCTTAGTGAAATTTTCTCGCACGCTAATTTAGTTTCAGTACAGTGACTTGTAACGTAGTTCCGCGATCAACATTTTAAAAAATGATCAAGTATATTTAAGCTTTCGCTATTCCTTTCTAGTCAAGTATATTGCTTGTAATATTTGCGTTATATGAATTTATCCGAAGTCTAGTCATTACTCAGTAGAGTATTAGACATCGTGCGTAACGGAAAGTTTACTTGAACATTGTATCGTAATTAATTCAACCAACGCAGTTACATTTTCGAAGAGCTAATAATGACTGATAGGAATGAAAAAACAACAACGTCTGGGCGCAGTACGAAGACTATAAATGTAAGAAAAAGACTGAATTTGAAAAGTAAATTAGACGTTTTGAAGCGAATCGATTCCGGTCAACGACAAACGAATGTGTGTCATAATTTAGGACTTGCAACTTTAACTGTAAGAACAATTATAAAAAAATAAAGAATTCATTTTTGCAGCCGGAAAGATAGCTGTTCCACTGCAAGCAACTAGGACTAGGCCGGCTATTAGGATTGAAATGGAAAGACTTTAATTTTATTGAAGATAATATTCCAATGCAGAATTCAGTTAAGTTAAATATTAAAAAAAGAGAGAGAGAGAGAAAGAGGTTTTAGCATTAGTAGTGGCATATGATGCAAGAAAGCAAGCTTATACAGCATCGGTCAAAAAAAAATCCCATTTCACACATCCATTACCTCTAAAAGTTGGTCCAGTTCTTCCTTGAATCTATCTAAGTTAACTTCCACAACAACAGATGGAAGTTTGTTTCAGCAATCAACTATCCACTGGCTAAAGGCAATTTTCTGCACATCTATTCTACAACTATCTTTCCTCAATTTGAAACTGTGTCCCCTCAGGTTCTTAGTCTGAGCAAGACGAATCCCATCAGCATTCAGCTTGCTCAACCCATTCAAGGCCTTATACACCTCAATCAGATCACCTCGCAGGTGCCTACTCTCCAGCCACTGCAATTTGCAGAACTTAAGCTTTTTTTGGTAAGAGCACCCCTTTGTTCCCCTCTCCAATCTTGTTGCCCTTCTTTGTACTCATTCTAGCAACTCTACATCCTTCCTAAAATGAGGCCTCCAGACCTGTACACAGTACTCTAGGTGTGGCCTGGCCATTGCCTTGTATAACGGGATTATCACCTCCCTGTCCCTGCTAGCAAAATTCCTATATATCATTGACAAGACTCAATGACCTGCCCTGGCAGCCCGTCTGCACTGTTCAGCGAACTTCATATTTGGCTGCACAATTACCCCCAGGTCTTTTTCACTTTCCACTTCCCTTAGTGTAGTACCACCCAGTTGGTATGTTTCTCTTCAATTATTGCTACCCATATGCAGTACTTTGCATTTGTCAATGTTAAACTCCAGTTGCGACTTCTCAGCCCATTTTCCCAATTTATCTAGATCCTTCTCTGTACTTGTTCTAGCAACTTTACATCCTTCCTAAAAGAAGGCCTCCAGATCTGTACTCAAGGTGTGGTCTGACCTTGCCTTATACAAAGATATAATCACCTTTGTATAAGGCAAGGTAAAGAGATTAGCCAATATGATGATCTGAAGAAAACTCGCCTTAAAAAAAAAAAAAAAAAAAATGTGGAACCATTTAAAACTGGTAAGGGCTGGTTGAATAGATTTAAAATCCAGGGAGAAGCCGCAAGTGCAGATCAAAGAGCCGAAACTTTCAAAAAAGAACTTTTGTTAAAATTATTGAAGAGGGGTATTATGTGTTATACTTCTCAACAAGTTTTTAACATAGCTGAAGCAGGACTTTTGTGGAAACGAATGCCTAAAAGAAGTTTCATATTGAAAGAAGAAAAAAACATGCCAGGTTTCAAAGCGGTGAAGGATCGGTTGACTTTATTGTTGGTTGTAACGCTGCGGGAGATTTAAAATTAATACCCCTTTTAGTTTATTTGGAAGAGGGCCAAAGGTCAACTCAAAATCCACACGTTTTTCATGATTAAATTCATCAATTAAATTAAATTCATTATTTTAATTGGAATTTTAAATTTACTTTTGATACGCAAGTAGTTACCACATAATTATACGTATGCAATGCAGAATATTTTATATGTGCAAATATTTGAATATTAAATATTTTGACCGACATTTGTGCATCTTTTCATTACTGTTTATTATTCATTAGGAAATATCCTATGGCACTGACCGCAGCTCATAAATACATATGTTACCTTATGGGAAAGCGGCGCTCGCTTAGCGCGGATTCACTTAGCGCTCTGTTTTTCCGGAACGAATGATCAGCGTTAAGCGGGGGTCACCTGTAGCTCTATTTAGGTGGCATCCAAAAACAATATTGTTAGATTGATTATATAGAGGCCATCTATTGTTGCATGCATTGTATGATCAAAGGAAAAAATGGAAGGCAGACCATAAGGTGGAAGTTTGTTTGAAAGACGTTTATTTGAAAGACTTTTGTCAAACATAGGCCGCCGTAGCCTAGTGGTCAGACGCGCAGGTGCATAAGTACACGTGCCTTGTGTGACTGGGGTTCAAGCCTGTGACTGCTGAATATAGTGCTGTTTCTTGTAATCTGTCTATCTTGTGAACTCCTCTGCCCGTTTGGTCGTCCCGGAGTATAAACAGAAAAAAAAAAAAAAAAAAAAAGTCAAAAGACAAATGTCACAAGTAACTGCTTGTGCTTCTCTGAACTTTTCTTTAGATAAATTCCAAAGGTAAGTAATTTAAATTAAGATATCAGTGAATCAACACTAATAGAATCCATATTGCTGATCATTATCAGATGAGTTTCAAGATAGTGCAGTAGTGGGCAGTTGATGGATTTCCTTTGTGGATAGGGTTGAAAACTGCAATAGGATGATAGTTGGAATGGATGAATTTATAACTCTTTTTTAAGAATTGGTTGATTATCAGATTGTATGGAGTATAAAAAAAAAATACCAGTCGAATAAGAGTGTGGAAAGCAACACAAAATTGGAGCAATGCTATCAGAACCCAAAGATTATTGACACATAGCCGAGTGATCAAGCACGAGAGAACAGAAGTATTTGAGTGGACCATGATTCTAGCTCACGTGATTGCTAAATACAGTTAACTGTTGTATTTATTGTCAAAATGATTAATTGTAAAATCTGCTGACTTTGTGGTCATGCAACAGTATAAACAGAACAATTTTTCTGTTAGTAAGCTGAGGGAGACATTGAATGGAATGTTTTTAGTATTGACAAATGATGCAAAAAAAAAAAAAAAATTTATAAAGCATTAGGCAAAAAAAACTACCCATTTGCACAACAACAGATTGAAGTTTGTTCCAACAATCAACTACCCACTGACTGAAGGCAAACTTACGCACATCTATCCTTCCTCAATTTGAGTTTATGCCCCCTCATGTTGTAGTCTGAGCAAGAGGAAGAATGCCATCAGCATTAAGCTTGCTCAGTCCATTCAAAACTCAATCGGATCACTTCTTGGGTGCTTATCTCCAGACACTGCAATTTGCAGAACTGAAGCCTTTGTTGAGACCACATTTTGTTCCCTTTGGCAATCTTTTTGCCTTTCTCTGCACCTGTTCCAGCAGATCTCCATCCTTCCTAAAATGAGGTCTACAGACTTGTATGATGCAGTAGTTAATTTGTGACCTAACCATTGCCTTTTACAGTGGAATAATCACCTTCTTATCCCTACTATCAAAGTTCCTGCATATTGGCGCCTCCGTAGCCAGGTGGGAAGGAGCAGCAGTGCGTAGCACACGCTTCTTGATTAGACAGGGGTTCGAGCCCGTCACCACCAAATACGGATGATGCGGAAAGGTCAGGGAATGACCACCGCATATCCCGGAGTAATATGGCCTAAGCTGCTAATGCTCCTAAAAACCAAACAACAACAACAATCCTGCATATCATTGACAAAACCCCATGTATTGTCCTGGCAACCTGTCTGCACTGCTCAGAGAACTGCATATCTGAATTCTCAATCCCTCCCCCCAGTATTTCTCATTTTACACTACCCAGAGTGTAATACCATGTAGTTAGTATGTTAATCTGGGATTACTGCTACCCATATGCAGTACTTTGCATTTGTAAATGTTGAACTTCAACTGCCATTTCTCAGCTCATATTCCTAATTTTTCTAAATGTCATTGCAGTAGATTAGCTTGATTAATGTTCATTAACCACCTTGCCAACCTCTCTGTCATCTGCATTAAGACATTAAGCCTGGTATACCTTTATCCATATCATTAATCCATATCAAATATAGAAAACAACGAGCCCAGATTTGGAAAAAAAAAAAAAACAATGATTATAATAAATGGAATTCACTTAAAAGTAAAAATAAGAAACTTAAAAAATTGCATTTGTCTGGAGCCTACTGAGACTCTGAACCTCTTTACACACTAAATCTGGCCTTGCCTAGCATCTATGTTAACATTAATAGAGGCATATGGTGCCAGAAAGCAAGCTTATACAGCATCAGCCAAAATAAGGTTGGAAAAAAAAAAAAACCCCACTTCCCATTCAACTTCTACAATGACAGATGGAAATTTGTTCCAGCACTCAACCACCCGCTAGCTAAAGGCAAATTTCTGCACATCTGTTCTATAACTTCCTTTCCTCAATTTGAATTTATGCCCCCTCAGGTGTTGTAATCTGAGCGAGTGGAAGAATCCCATCAGCATTGAGCTTGCTCAAACCATTCAAGGTCTTAGTTCCCCAAGGTCTGAACCTTGGGGGCCTTCTCTAATAACATTAGTCCATCCTCTGTCTTCTCTCACTGAACTATCCATTTATTCAAATCAGTAACTTGCCCTTAATGCCACACTGATCTAATTTGTACAGTAGTCTTATGTGCAACAGTATCAGTTTTCCTGAAATCCAAGTATGCGATATCAAAATAATTTTTTGCATCCAGTTCCTTCATTACTACATCATAGTGGTCAGACAACATTACCTCATAACAAATCCATGCTGTGATTGCAGCATAATTGCATTCCTGTCTAGCTGGTCCTGCATTATTTCTTTAACTAACGATTTAACAGGTCTGTAATTAATACTAGTGTCCCCCCCCCCATTGTTGTTGTTATTATTTGGTTTTTAGGAGCATTAGCAACTAAGGCCATATTGCTCCGGGGATATGCGGTGGTCATTCCCTGACCTTTTTGCATCCTCCGTATTTGGTGGTCCCGGGCTCGAACCCCGGTCTAATCAAGAAGCACTGGTTATGCACTGCTGCTCCTGCCCACCTGGCTATGGAGGCGCCCTCCCCTTGTGAATTGCAGGATACGTTCACATACCTCCAGTCCACAGGGACTTCTCCTGAACACGGATGCATGCGTAATTATGGCTAAAGGTTTTCTGCTTCTCTTAATATAATTAATTGGATAGATTTCATTCACCCCAAGTGCCTTTTTTTTTTTTTTTTTTTTTTTTTTATGTTTAGCTTCAACAATTTCTCTTCTACTTTCCTCTCGGTTATGACAATCATTTTGCTCCCTATTAGAATCTGATAAACATCTGGCATCCCTTTTCCTAAAGAATTCCTCATACGTGAATGTATTTGCAAAATACCTATTCAGTTTATCAGCAACCTAGGCAGAATCATCAACAGTTAAACCACTGACGTTGTGTCTTTGCTGCTTTTCTTGGCATTCTTTGCTAGAGATGTCTTGTAATCTGCCTTAGCTTACCTAATCTCCTTTGACTTGTTTACAAACAAGTTTATATCTACCATACACTTCTGTGTCACCTGATAATTTATTTGCATCCAATGCATCTTTCTTGTTTGTTTGTTTATTATTTGGTTTTTAGGAGCATTAGCAACTAAGGCCATATTGCTCCGGGGATATGCGGTAGTCATTCCCTGACCTTTCCGCATCCTCCGTATTTGGTGGTGACGGGCTCGAACCCCAGTCCAATCAAGAAGCATGTGCTACGCACTGCTGCTTCTTCCCACCTGGCTACGGAGGCGCCGCATCTTTCTTCTCTGCCATATGTCTCCTCAGTTTATCTGGCATCCGTCTATGTCTAAACCTTGAATACTATTTCTTATATAGCATGAAAAGCCTATTCTCTTCTGCAGTTACTTCACCAATTGCTTTCCATTTAGAATTTTCTGTTGGTAACATTATCAGTGGTCCCACTGCCTTGAATTTAAAAACTGTCCTAGACCCTGCAGTCACCCTTACAAAAAAAAAAAAAAAAAAAGGAGGGGGGGTAGCCCTTCCCTTTACTCTTTACAGTAGTTATGTCTCTAAGTAAATCCCACATCACTATGCTATGATTGCTGCCACCCAGTGAGTATTTTACCTACAGATTCTTAATGCACGAAGAATCACTGCTGGCAGTCTGACCAAGAGTATTGCTTCCTCTTGTTTTGCCTCTCTGACATGCTGCTGTAGAAAACAGTCATACAGTAAATCCACAAAAGTCTTGCTCTTGTGTGAGTTAACAATCCACAATTTCCACTTAATATCTGGAAGTTAAAATCCCTCATTATAAGACATTCGGATTTACTGCCCTACTCTTTCTCTGCATAGTTTAGTATACCCCTTATGGTCATTAGGCCTATAGCATACTCCTATTTTCATTTTTGTAGTGCTAATGTTACACCAAACTGATTCAAATTGCACTGATTCAAAAGCCACCCATGTCGACTGGATGCACTGCCTTAGATATGCTTCCTTAATTAAGAGTGTAACTCTATCCCCCCCCATACTTTCTGTACATCGTACTTCCCATATTCAAGTTCTTCATCCCTTATTGTCTGAATGACACCATGTCTCTGATATCCCTCCTACATTGCCTGCATTAGATGACTTAATCATTTCTTCAAATTCATCAAATTGATTTACCATGCTCCTAGCATCAGTGTACACATAAGTATACATGCACCTGTTCTTACTTTTAGTTACCCTAACACAGCCCATGTATTTACTTGTTTCATGATGACCCACAGTAGGGCTTGGAATTCCAAACATGCCTTGCTTTCCAGGCTGCCAATTCTACACCTTCCAATAAAAGCAGTGCAAGAATCGCTTTTGCATCTGCCTGTGGCTCTTGTTAATATATTATTCTGAATATCCCCACCAAGCTAACAGTTTTTTGACCCATCTAACACTGCCTTAATATCATCAGTGATATTCTTGCACTCCTAAAACAGTGTCTTGTTAATTAGCACAGACCTCTCTGAGAGGCGCCTCCATAACCAGGTGGGCAGGAGCAGCAGTGCATAGCACACGCTTCTTGATTAGACCGGGGTTCGAGCCCGTCACCACCAAATACGGAGGATGCGGAAAGGTCAGGGAATGACCACCGCATATCCCCGGAGCAATATGGCTTTAGTTGCTAATGCTCCTAAAAACCAAATAACATAATAAACATAACTACCTCCTGTGGGACCAGCACATTCTGTTTTGGGGATTTCCGCTGTATTGCTTGATGCACAAGTGTAAGCTCTGGCATTGAGTTGGGAAATTGACAACTAGTGGGCCCTCCATTTTAATTCCTTAGAGGGCAAATGCCCATCAGAACACTTGAGTTTGCACTTAATTTCTTCACAATCTTTGCACTGAACTCACAAAACATATCACTTAGCTGTTTCATGGCCTATTCCAGAGACTTCTGCAAACACTGCTGAAGTAGCACATTTTGCAAGGCTGTGATTTGTAGGAGAATAGTGTCTTCATTTCTCCCCTGAGCAACAGTACCCTTGCTACTTTGAGCCTGTTGCTTTGCTGCTTTATTTTATGGTGTGATTTCCATTTAAATTCAATTTAATTTGAGAATACTACATTAATCTAATAGATGCCTAAATGTAATAATGCGTAATACACTATCAAGTTCACATTATACTTATTATACTATACTGTTATGTTTGTACAGTTTAACTTAGTTATAACCTTTCTATAAATAATTTATTAGCTAAAAAAATAAAAATATATATGCCAACCTACACGATTACAACCTTTGAGCTACTTAGTACCACAGTTAAAACTCTAGACTTCTGCTACTGTGCATTACACTACTAGTTTTATGATACAGTATTTGTGAAAAATCAGTGATACATAAGCTCTAAGAATATTAAGTTGTAACTTATAAAATTATTTCTTTTGGTAGAGGAGGAGATTTAGAATGATCAGCTGTTGTTATGTTATTTGGTTTTTTAGGAGCATTAGCAACTAAGGCCATATTGCTCCGGGATATGTGGTGGTCATTCCCTGACCTTTCCGCATCCTCCGTATTTGGTGGTGATGGGCTCGAACCCCGGTCTAATCAAGAAGCATGTGCTACGCACTGCTGCTCCTTCCCACCTGGCTACGGGGGCACAGAATGATCAGCATGAGAGTTAGAGGAAAAGTAGGGTGCTAATAAGTCCACTTTTCTTTAAATCAAGATGTAACAGAACTATTGTGGTATAGCACAGGTTGAAGTATGGATAGACAGAAATTGACAACAAGTTGGCGAGAGATTAGAAAGCTTAATTATCATTTTGAAAATGAGCAATTTTCTTATTCTTAACATTTTTAAAATACAGTAAGACTCCCATATCCACAGAGGATACATTCCAAGACCTACCGTGGATGGCTGAAACTGCAAATATAAGCAAACACCTGCTGACCCCATACAAATTTGTATATAACATGATTTTCTTGTAAAGAGAATAAAGTTTAATTGATAAATTAACTACACAGTAGACATTACCAACATTAAATACGGTAATAATAAAGTACAGCAGACTCTCAATTTACCGGGATTGGATTAACTGGGATACTTCAAGACTCCAAATTTAAAAAAAAAAAAAAAATCAACCAGAAATCTTAAAATTCAAGTAATAACTAGAATAGGTATAAACAGATATTTTGCAAGTCGTAAATAAGGGACAAGAACTGGCATTATAAGTTGTTGTTGGGAGATTAGTGTACCTATTATCTTGTGTTTAGTTTGATTTAGTGCGTCGCGTCGATTGTTGTGTTCCGTTGCACCGCAAAAGGACAAATTTTGTTATGTTATTTATGTCAGGGATGTCAAAAAAATTTTTTTTTTTTTTTTTTTTTTTTTTTTTTTTTTAGAAATTGTGAAAATGATGGGCAAACACAAGAGTTGTGCTTTCAAATTAAACAAAAACTTGAAATTATTCAAAAGTTTGAAAATGATGCATCCGTGAAATCTCTAATGAACCATTATAATGTTGGTCACCAAACCATACCCAACATTGTAAAAAAATAAAGGGAAGCTATTCAATTTAAAATCGACATTATAAAAAATAAAGGGAAGCATCATATTGGATACACGAGTAGTAAGAGTTAAGTTTTTTTCAATTTTTTTCCATGGGTAACTGAATCAGTGGATACGGGGGCATAACTGTATATATTTTGGATTTATTAATAACTTGTTTAACATTGTAAGCTTTGCTATAGGCATTAGCTGGACTCAAGGGGGGGGGGGTGTCTCCACGGACTGGAGATGTGCAAATGTATCCCCAATTCACAAAGGGGATCGAAGGGTGACACGAGTAATTACAGACCAGTTAGTTTAACTTCTGTTCCAGGTAAAATAATGGAGTCACTGGTTAAAGGTACATTGCAGGATCATCTAGACAAGACTGCAGCAGTAATTCAGACACAGCATAGGTTTGTTAAGGGAAAGTCTTTTCTGACAAATTTGATAGGATATTACGATGTGGTTACAAAGGAACTGGATGCAAAAAATAATTTTGATATCATATATTTGAATTTCAGGAAAGCTTTTGACACTGTTGCACATGGAAGACTATTGTACAAATTGGAGCAGAATGGTATTAAGGATTAGTTGCTACAATGGATAAAAGGATGTTTGAGTGGGAGAAGACAGAGGGTCGTAATTAATGGGTGCTGCTCTTCGTGGACTAATGTTATTAGTGGAGTCCCACAGGGTTCGGTGTTGGGTCCTCCGTTGTTTTGTATATTTATCAATGGTATTGATGAAGGTATATCAGGCTTAGTGTCGAAGTTTGCAGATGATACAAAGGTTGGCAGGGTTGTTAATGACAGTAATGGCAGTGTGCTACTGCAACAGGATCTAGATAATTTGGGCAGATGGGCTAAGAAGTGGCAACTGAAGTTTAACATTGACAAATGCAAAGTATTGCATATTGGTAGAAGTAACCCCAGAGAAACGTACCAACTGTGTGGCACTACACTTAAGGTGGTAGAAAATGTAAAAGACCTGGGAGTAATTGTACAGTCAGATATGAAGTTTTCTGAGCAATGCAGACGAGCTGCCAGGGCAGGTCATGGGGTTTTGTCAATGATATATAGGAATTTTGCTAGCAGGGAAAAGGAGGTAATTGTCCCTCTGTATAAGGCAATGGTCAGGCCACGCCTTGAGTACTGCGTACAGGTCTGGAGGCTTCATTTTAGGAAGGATGTAGATTTGCTTGAGTGTGTACAGAGAAGGGCAACAAGATTGGTGAGGGAAATGAAGGGATCTTCTTACCAAGAGAGGCTTAAGTTCTGAAAATTGCAGTGGCTGGAGACTAGGTACATGTGTGGTGATCTGATCGAGATGTATAAGGCCTTGAATGGGATGAGCACGCTGAATTCTGATGGGATCCTTCCACTTGTTCAGATTATGAACCTAAGGGGACATTTTCAAATTAAGAAAAGACAGATGTAGAATAGATGTGCAGAAATTTGCCTTTAGCCAGCGGGTGATTAATTGCTGGTACAAACTTCCATCTGTCGTCATGGAAGTTGATAGGTTAAATAAATTTAAGGAGGAACTGGACAGGCATTTGGAGGGAATGGTGTGTTTTTTTTTTTTTTTTTTTTAGCTGATCCTGCATAAGCTCATACACTTGCTTTCTTGCATCACATGCCACTACTACTACTACTACTATTTGTATACAAGCCAATTCAGTTATGCTTCTTATCTTGAACAGCTTTAGTACATTTATTGAAAGAAAGAAAAAAAAAGGTTTAAAGGGTATGAGTAAGGAGAGTGTGAGAGGGATACACAGCAAATGGAAAGGCAAGATCTGTGAGGCCTACACTGAGAAGGGAATTTAAGGTAATTTTAGTAAATGATGCTGTTGATGGATGACTTGAGTAATATGCTTGAACAAATATAGATCAGAAGATTGAAAACATTAATCCAACACCAAGGAAAAGAGGAATAGAAAATGTGCCAATCTCCCCATTTCAGCATTCTTGTAATGCTAAACAGCTTGAATTTTAGAATGGCCATGAGACAGGATCCACTGGTGAGGAGAACCAGCATTCAAGTGTATACTTTTAAAGATTGCTGGCAAGGAAAAGATAACCATTTGGCATGGTTAAGAGTGTCTGGTTTTCTTGTAGGTAAATAAATTAGTTGTGTAAGGTTGTTATTAATTGTAGAAGTGCCAGTATATAAACCAATTGGAACCTTACAACCAGAAAATTGGATCGAGCTTAGAGGTGTGGATATTAAAATCACTATAGAAAATTACTTCACTGTTAGCAGAGTTAGAGTGGAGAAAATTATGAGTGAGTTCAAAAAATGATAACAGCAGCAAATGAATTTTATAGAACAAATTAGAGCTTGAGTCAGAGATCAGAAAGAGAGATTCAAGATTAGGGAGAGAGTTGCTGACTGGGAATATCAGACCTATAAGCACCACCTTGCTGATGATGTTACCAAGAGCAAATTCTAAGCGGGAAGCATTCAAGCAATTAATCGTGGAAGCTACTAAAAGTTTCATACCTATTAAGAAATATTGTTCAAGGTTTAGGCCTAAATGGTTGTCAAATGAACTAATGAGAAGAAAAGTGCATGGGATGCATATGAATTATCAGGTGACACAGAAGCCTATGGCAGATATAAGCTAGTCTGTAATCAAGTCAAAGGAGGTTAGGCAGGCGAAGACAGATTACGAGAAATCTTTGGCAAAGGATGTTAAGAAAAACGGCAAGGATTTCTTTACTTATATAAACTCTAAAAGGAAGGGGATGAATCTGATTGGTCCACTTGATATCGATGGTTCGATTGTTGATGATCCTGCTCAGATAGCAAACAAACTGAATGAGTATTTTGCATCTACATTCACACATGAAGAATTATTAAGGTTTGAAAATGGCAGAAGGTTATCAAATTGTAGCAGGGTGCTTAATGATTTTGTAATAACTGAGAGCAAAGTGGAGGAGAAATTTTTGAAGTTAAACATAAAGGCACCTGGGGTAGATGGGATCTATCCAGTTATATTAAAGGAGGCGGCAAAGCAACTAAGCAAACCCTTGGCCATAATTATGAGAGCATCCTTGGACTCAGGGGAGGTTCCCACGGACTGGAGATGTGCAAATGTATCCCCAATTCACAAAGGGGAATCGAAGGGTGACACGAGTAATTACGGACCAGTTAGTTTAACTTCTGTTCCAGGTAAAATAATGAAGTCACTGGTTAAAGATGCATTGCAGGATCATCTAGACAAGACTGCAGCAATAATTCAGACACAGCGTGGATTTGTTATGGGTACGTCTTGTCTGACAAATTTGATTGGGTACTATGATATGGTCACAGGGAACTGGATGCAAAAAATAATTTTGATATCATATACTTGGATTTCAGGAAAGCTTTTGATACTGTTGCACATGGAAAACTGCTGTACAAATTGGAGCAGTATGTCATTAAGAGCATGTTGCTACAATGGATAAAAGGATGGTTGAGTGGGAGAAGACAGAGGGTGGTAATCAATGGGTGCTGCTCTTCATGGACTAATCTTATTAGTGGAGTCCCACGGGGTTCAGTGTTGGGTCCACTGTTGTTTTGTATATTTATCAATGATGTTGATGAAGGTACAGTATAACAGGCTTAGTGTCAAAGTTTGCAGATGATACAAAGATTGGCAGCCCATCACCACCAAATACGGAGGATGCGGAAAGGTCAGGGAATGACCACCGCATCCCGGAGCAATATGGCCTTAGTTGCTAATGCTCCTAAAAACCAAACAACAACAAAGATTGGCAGGGTTGTTAATGACAGTAATGGCAGTGTGCTACTGTAACAGGATATAGAAAATTTGGTCAGATGGGCTGAGAAGTGGCAACTGAAGTTTAACATTGACAAATGCAATGTACAGCATATGGGTAGAAGTAACCCCAGAGAAACGTACCAACTGTGCTGTACTACACTTAAGGTGGTAGAAAATGAAAAAGACCTGGGAGTAATTGTGCAGTCAGATATGAAGTTTTCTGAGCAATGCAAACAGGCTGCCAGGGCAGGTCATGGGGTTTTGCCAAGGATATACAGGAATTTTGCTAGCAGGGAAAAGGAGGTGATTGTCCCTCTGTATAAGGCAATGGTCAGGCCACGCCTTGAATACTGCATACAGGTCTGGAGGCCTCATTTTAGGAAGGATGTAGATTTACTTGAGCATGTACAGAGAAGGGCAACAAGATTGGTGAGAGGAATGAAGGGATCCTCTTACCAAGAGAGGCTTAAGTTCTGGAAATTGCAACAGCTAGAGACTAGGCACCTGAGAGGTGATCTGACTGAGGTGTACAAGGCCTTGAATGGATTGAGCTCGCTGAATTCTGATGGGATTCTTCCACTTGTTCAGATTATGAACGTAAGGGGACATAAATTCAAATTGGGGAAAGACATGTAGAATAGATGTGCAGAAATTTTGCCTTTAGCCAGCGGGTGGTTAATTGCTGGAACAAACTTCCATCTGCCGTTGTGGAGGTTAATAGGTTGAATAAATTTAAGGAGGTGCTGGATGGACGTTTGGAGGGAATTTTTTTGTATTTTATTTATTTATTATTTTTTTTTGGCTGATGCTGCATAAGCTCATACACTTGCTTTCTTGCATCACATGCCACTACTACTACCTTTAAAGTGAAAGAAACCATTGAGGGAATAATTAGTTCAGACAAGAGTAGCAGTTGAGATTGTCTAGGTTGAGATTGGGTCAGAACAAGTTAGGTAATGTATGCATGCATTACATTTCAGGTACATTTTATTTTTTAATTGATCATTGTTTCCCCCCCCCCCCTTTTTCTGTGATTCATAGAAATGAAAAGTAAGTACAGTTATATTCTTATCAATAGAACACTTAATAAAACTGCAGTTTACATTTTCTCTAAGCTTAGCTTTGTTCAGTTTAAATTACTTCTCTCTCTCTCTCTCTCTCTCTCTCTCTCTTTCTTTTCACAAGTGGCACCATGTTCACAATTCGTACATAACAATTGCAAAGCATGCGTGGGCTGTCTAAAGCTAACAATACTGCATCAAAACCAAATTTAATTTATGAATTTTTTTTCCATATAAACTATATATAAAAAAACCCCCGCATAATTGATGAATTCTATTTGTCTGATTTTAATGACATTTTGATTGGCTCAACTAATCTTTTTAAAAGAAAATATAAAATTTAATGTAAATCTGTGCAGTGGAAGTAGAGTTAGTACATGCAGATGAACAAACAGGCACAGATGGACATCGTGAAGATAATAGGTTCTTATGCGCATATATATTTGGGGGGGTGGACATGCTCAAAAAAGTAGTGGGGGGGGACTTAATATTGTCAGTGAAAATTGTCATAGAGGTTAGAATTGAGATTATGTATATTTGCAAAAGGAATTAGGAAGTTTCTAATAAGTTTGTTCCATTAGATTTGCTCATCAATGTTGATGAGGTAAGAATTGGAGGAGAGAGGAGAACATATATGACATGACACATGGCAAGATATACCCAGCTCCATAACATAGTGCCTTCCCTTTCTCCCATTCCACATATGTAGACACTGTTCAGATTTCCTCCAGCCATGGCTGGCTGAATAAAGATAGCAAAATTACATACTAGCTGATCTGGAAATGTTTCCTAGAGCAGTGTTCCTCAACTGGTGTGCCGCAAAATTTGCTGAAGTGCTTTGCTGATACCTATAAATAGTACTATACAGGGTGTTTCAGTTAAACGTTTCAGAACTTCTAAGAGGGGTAGGGTACATCCTGACAACTCGAAATCATATAGCAATGTGGGGTCGGAAATGCTTTCCTGAAGCGGCGTTGTACACAGAAGCACCATAAAGAAAAGAGACCGTAAGTGAGAAATCGTTTTAATAATACATGGATTAAAGTAAATGTTCGAAGTTTCTTCCACGGGCTAAATGCGCGCCTCACATCTCCGACGCGTGGACATTCGAACATTCTGGAATACTCCAGGCGAATTTCGAATTTCTTCGGCAGCTACTGTGATACTTGCAACCAGCTCCTCAGCATTGTCAACAGGGGTGTCATAAACTAGAGATTTCATATGACCCCAGACATAAAAATCAAGACATGATAGGTCGGGTGACCGAGCAGGCCAACGCACGGGACCACCACGTCCGATCCACTGTTGACCAAATGTGACATCCAGGTAGTTACGAACATCTCCGCTATAATGGGCAGGGACTCCATCGTGTTGGAACCACATTGTCTGTTGCGTCAATGCAGAAATCTGTTCATCTCTCAAAAGTTGTGGCACTACTTGCTGCAGAAAGATCAAGTAGATAGGTCCGGTTAGACGAAACAGTAACAGGTAAGGTCCGATGAGGTGATCTCCCATAATACCGGCCCATTCATTGACCGAAAATCGAATCTGTGCTGCACGACGTCGCACGACGACTTCTGTGTACAATACCGCTTCAGGAAAGCATTTCCGACCCCACATTGCTATATGATTTCGAGTTGTCAGGATGTACCCTACCCCTCTTAGAAGTTCTGAAACGTTTAACTGAAACACCCTGTATATATTATGATTAGAAATTTGTTGGTCCTGCATCTAATACTTTGTTTCCTTGCAGCTGCACTCTTAAATAGTCAGAAAACTGTGACCGTGAGCCGTAACATTGTTAATTTTCTTTTTCTAACAATGGACAAGTTCCTGGTAAGGAGTATTTCATCCAAGAGTGCAAGTACTGAAAGTGCCAAGCCTGAAAAAAAAAAAAAAAAAAAAAAAAATTAGTGTGCAGACAGTATGGTGATAATTATTTGTCTTTTGGATTTTTCTGGTGTGGTGATAAAACATGCCCCACCCCTGAGTGTCTCTTGTGTGGAGAAAAACTGAGCAATGCTGCTATGGTTCCCATTAAACTGAAACGGCACATTTCTCAACAAAACATTCTTCTTTGGCATGCAAAGATATCAATTATTTTCGACGGTTGTTGCAACAAAACAAAACATAGGCAACATTCATGACTTCATCGGTACGTATTTCAGAAAAAGTACAGGAAGCTAGCTATAAAGTAGCCGAACTTATTGTAAAGGCCAAGAAGCCACACACAATAGCTGAAACTTTGTTAATGCCAGCTTATAAAGAGATGGTGATAATAGTCCTTGGCCCAGACGCTGCTAATGACATTTCAAAAATTCCACTCTCAGCTGTCAATCAGTCGCCAAGTCAGTGATATATCCAGTGACAGTGAAGACATTATGAAGGAGAAAATCAACAGCAGTCTGAAGTTCTCACTTCAGATCGATGAGTCCACAGATGTTAGCAGTCACATTGAACTTCTTGCCAACATCTGTGGACTCATCGATGGAGATGTAACTGCAACAAAATTTTTCTTTTCTTTTTTTTTTTTTTTTTTTGCGAAGTGCTACCCGAGCAATCCACCGGTGAAGAAATATTTCGTGTTATGAAATATTTTTTCAGTGAATATGAATATATGCTCTAAAATGAATTAAATTGGAAGTATTGTGTTAGTGTTTGCACAGACGGAGCCGCTTCCTTGACAGGTCAAGTTTAAAGGCTTTGTAGCCAAAGTGCGTGAAGTGAATCCTGACATACGACATGACCATTGTCTTATTCACTATGAAGCCATTGTTGCCAAGTCTTTGCCATCTGCTTTGAAAGTTGTGTTGGACAAAGTAGTAAAAGTCATTAACTTCATCAAATCGCGGCCCCTCAATTTGTGGTTTATTTCCATTTTGTATCAGGAAATGGGATCTGAACACACCACATTCCTGCTACATACAGAAGTATGGTGGTTGTCACGTGGTAAAGTGTTAATGTGCCTTTTTGAATTTGAGGAGGTACAGATGTTTTTAACAGTTGAGGGGCATGGGTATGCAGAGTTATTTGAATGGGTGACTAAGTTGGCGATATTTTTGTTCACTTGAATGAGCTGAACCGAAAAGTTCAAGCAAGAATGAAAATCTTTTTAAGAGTATGGATAAGATTCAAGGCTTTCAGAATAAACTGGATTTGTGGATACAACGCATTGCAAATAGGTTGTTTGAGATGTTCCCAACTGTATGGCCACTTGTTGCTGGTAATAAAGTGGTGATGGGCTTCAATAAAGAACATTTAGATAACTTTGCAGCAGAAGTTCAAGGATTATTTTGGAGAGAGCATTGAAGATTTCGACTGGATTCATGATCCATTTGTTGCAGATACAAAATCTCTTCCGATGAATGTACAAGAGGAACTAACAGATCTGAAGGCGGACAGAACATTGCTATTAAAACATCGTGAAGTACAATTGGGCATATTTTGGTTGTCAATAAGAAAAGAATTGTCATTCGATCTAACCCAGAGCTTAGGTGTGTTCAGGTGGTAGGGCCTCTGGCTAGCTCCAAGATGGCAATTAATATGTTATTACCATTTTCAACTACATATTTGTGTGAACTGGGTTTTTTGACCTTGACTGAAATTAAAACATCAAAGAGGGAGAGACTTGGATCCATTGATAAGGCTTGCATTGTCAACAAGTCCGCTACGCATCAGCCATCTGTGTTCAGCTAAGCAGGCACAAATATCACATGAAGGTATGCATAGTTATTTGCATTAATACTAATAGAATTTTTATTTTATTTATTTTTTATTTTTTGGCATTGCTTTTGTACAGTGATTTAGAGTTGATAAAATGTTAATATATATGCAGGAGCCAATTTCTTGGATTGTAAGAACAATAATAATTGATTCTATTGTGACTTGTAGCATATTCATATTGAAATTGCCATAAACTGTGCTTTTTGGGGGATTAAGATTTTGATGTGCCGTGTTGTGTCATGCTATTACCAAAATGTCATGGATAACTTAAGGTGTGCCACGAAGAGAAAAAGGTTGCAGAACACAGTCCTAGAGCATTATAAATAGGTTTAATGTGATGTATTATCTAGCTGCTGGCCTGTGAAGAAATTTTGAAACTACAATATTGGATCTATTAAGGAATATTGGCTCTCTCAATGATGCCAATTATTGAGAGAACCAATCAAAAGAAAAGACTCTCACTGCATGATATAAGATATCTGGAGATATCTGCATGATATCTGGAGCTTTTCTCTAGAAAGCAAACATGGTTTTTGCTACTCCAACCGATCATTCTGTAAATTTTAAATGTTGCTTATCCTCAGAGAGGCACAGTTATTCTTCTGGATAACATACCTCAATCCTAGCTTGCATTGCCTTGCATTTGGCCCTCTTGCAACAACTGGAATTTTCCAAAATTTTAATCGCTAGAGTCAAAAATGGGACCTGAATATGAGCTCCACCAGTGAGTTATATTCCCCCCCAAGCAACTTTAACTATCATTTCTGAAGAACATCCGTGACAAAACATAGGAAATAAAGCCTTCTGCAGTTATGCAGGGCTCTTACAAATAAGCCCTTTACTGTGCCAGCCTTTGTATTGGGGAAGGTTAGAATAACAAATATCTGGTTTCCTTATACAGTAATACCCCGACTTACGCGAACTCGGAGTTACGCGGTTCTTGATTTTTTTTCGTTTGGCAACGCTGCCGCCCACTATCTTCAAGGTCGTTTTTCATATGTTATCGATATACGGTGCGACGGCGGAGAATGAGAGCGAAAGATGAACAAAATTCAACTTTGCTGCTTTTATGTTTTTTATATCAGTTTAGGGGAAACACATTTCACCATAATAACGTAAAAACCAACACAATTCCAGCTATCGGTATAATCGCAAATGCAATTAGATCGAGTTTACTACCAGTTTATAACAGATTTCACTAGCAGAAACGCAACTGGATTTTTATTGTTTTATGGTAGTAACCCCTAGAAATATGAGGTGTTAATAGTGTATCTCTGCCTTTATGGTGTTGTTTATTCAGTTGCTACATGCGCGCAGCTTTGTTTATGTGTATCAAGCGTGCCTCCTCGTTTTGTAATTGTGCTTTATTCCCTAAAAATGAGTAAAATACTTAATTAAAAGGTGTGAAAAGGAAGCGTCCTGGTGAAGACACTGCAGATTCAGAGAGAAAAAGAAAAGCAATTATCGATAAACAGAGGCGGACTGGATCAAAAATTCTTACCCAGGAAAATTTATAGTGGCCTCATACTATGGTTTATGGCCAAAATCACACCGGCCCACCGGGGTTTCCCCGGTAAGGCTTATGGCCAGTCCGCCTCTGTCGATAGAGAAAAAATATGAAATTGTGAAACGCTTTGAGTGAAATGAAAGACAATGTGATATTGCACGTGCTACAGGCCTAAATGAAGCAACGGCAAAAAGCACATGACAATTGCAAACTTGACAGGTTGAAAACTGAAAAGGGCTCAATTGTAAAGGGCTTAAAAATTTTAGAAAACATAGACTCCAACGAAGAACGCGTTATAGCTACAAAGCAAGGAATAAAAAAATTATTGGTTTGCTACGACGAAATTCTGCGTGAAAAAAAGAAGGCGCTGTGTCGTCAGACGAATTTGTTAGATTTTATGAAGCCATCGACATCGAAATAACTTTTTTACGTAAGTCATTTGCTTTTTTAATACATATTTTGTATTAATATGTATAAAGAACTGCAATTTTATTAATATTTTTCTTCTAAACTAGTGTTTTTGTTAGTCCTTGGTCCCAATTAAGCAAAATTTATATGTATTTATATGCAAAGTTGTACCCCGACTTACGCGAATTCGACTTACGCGATTTTCGTCGGACCCACCTATCGCGTAACTTCGGGGTATTACTGTACTCCATCCTCACGAGTAACACAGTAGTTAGATTACCATCCATCCACACAGTGCAAAAAAAGGTCTGGGTTCAGATCTCATTAATATACTGTGGCTGAATGTCATTCTCTGTGATGGCTGCATATTTTTTTCTCGCATTAAGTCTGGTTTCTCATCTAGCACAATAGATACTGACCATAGAATACAGTTTGCATGCACAGCACACTGACTTCTCATTCATTATATCACTAACATAGACATTAGTTGCTTTGCAACATACCACCAATTGGATACCAATATTTTTCACAAGAATATCGGGGGGGGGGTGATCATAATCAACCTTGAAATGAATTGTATCTCTCCATTTTAAAGGTGAAAGTAATATCCTGGTGTCAGTTATGTAGGACTGAAACATGTCCAAACTCTTTGCTGTATCCCTACATCAGATATTTGTTGCCATTCCTTGTTTTTTTTTTTTTTTTTTTTTTTTTGTGTTAGTTGTTGGCACATTGGTTTCTGTGTCCTCCCAAGGTTTTTGCATTTTCTACTCTGATCCAAGCCCGAGGTGGGATTCGAACCCATGACCTTCGAGTTGCCAGGCAGGCACTTTACCCACCCGGCTAGCCCGGTCAGCATTGCCATTCTATCTAACCCAGAGCTTAGGTGTGTTCATATGGTAGGGCCTCTGATTTGTGGTCTACTATTAATTTCAAGATTCCCTCCTACAAAAGGAGGACCCTGCTATCACCCCTTCTTGCCAAAGTTTTTACTGAAACACTTTCTAACCTTTAATATTATATGCATGGCAAGATTTAATGGGGGCTAGGCCATACAGCAGTCCAGACTCTACTATGAGAAGGAGATTCATGATCCCAGTTCACTCTGTTAAGAAATGTTAAAAACAAGCCAATCAGACATCTTCCCTCACACAAGCACTGCAATCCAGAAGGTCTAACAGCACTCACATGCAAACAGCAAAATCAACACATAGACCCTTTCCCCCATTGATATGTGACTACCAATTGGTAGTCACATATCAAGGTAGTCACAAATGAATCTCCAAGTAGTACCTAGCTTTCCCCCCCCATCTTCATAAAGGCTTTTTTTTTTTTTTTTTGCAGATGCACTATGTGCATCTGCAAAAAAAGAAAAAAAAAAAGATGCACATGGTGCATCTGCAGAAGATGAAGCACATCATGTAAGCCTGTAGAGAGTTTTCTTAGTTTAACCCAAGGGAAGACCTGGAAAAGCAAGCTCTGTATGGCTGTTTGTACTAATCTTAATTCTGTATTGGAAGGAGCTTTTATAGGGTTATATACACCTGCATGCAAATATAAAAATGCATCTTTTTAATGCAAAAAATAAATCTTGCCACACTCAGGACTTGTTGCCTGTGTGCTGAACATGCAGTCCCCACTTAATTGAATGTTCCTGCATTCAGTTGAGTGGGGACTACATTTCAGCATTTTTCTGTATAGATAATGTAATCATTAGGCAGTCTGTGTTTACTGAGCTAGGAGTTAATCATGATACTAACTTATTTATGATGAAATTTTTCTTGATCATAGTGTAAGTTGATACATTATCACTGGATAATTTTATTTATAATTGATTAGAATTTCATAATGTAAATATTCACCATTTACTGTTTGAACTCTGTGTATATAGGTTCTGTACTCCAGCCAACCAGTGTCCAATCATGGACCCAGATTGGGAAAGTCCTAAAGGTGTTCCTGTTGATGCCATAATTTTTGGAGGAAGGAGACCAAAAGGTAATAATTCTTAGAGTAAATCAATTTATACAAACTATTTTATATTCAGTAAAGTAGACAAGAAAAAAATTGTAAATTTTTATAGTTTATTCATACTAAGTGTTATTAGAAATTAAATTCCCTCCTCCAGATAATGATCAAATGCCCTATACCAGCTTGCTATTATAATGTTTCCAAGCCCACTCAGGGGTTCAGTTTTCAATTTTAAACTCATTTCTCTTTCACAAAATCATATTTCATTAAGTACTTCCAAAACAGAACCATCATTAAGGAAGAAAGGTTTTATTTTTGAGGAGGAATACTTCTATTTAAGAATAAGACCTTTCCTTCCTACAATAAAAAATCAGAAGATCCTGCCAATCATACCTCTTTACTCAGCAAGATACTTCTCAGGGCATTCAGAATAAGGTAACAATGTTCACTGGCAGCCACACTACAATATCAAAAGAACTCAAGAGAGAAACTACTTCCACTAACCAGCAGAACTCCAGCCCACAGGCTAGTGCAACAATAATCAAGTTAATACTATGCCTTCAGATAACAATCATCTCCATCCCATCCAGAAAGATCCAGAAAAGAAAATTAGTAAGACTTTAGAAGAAAAATTCATATTTAATCTTAATGAAAATATCTAATATTTAATGTAAATACACTATCAGTGTTGACATATGTTCTTCGCAGCCAAGTAGTTTTCAATCTGCCGACCAGGCTAGCCGGGTGGGTAAAGTGCCTGCCTGGCAACCCAAAGGTCGTGGGTTCGAATCCCGCCTCAGACTTGGATCACAGTACTGCAAAAACCTTGGGAGGTGCATTATGGCCACAGAAGCCGATGCGCCAACAACTAAATAAAACACACAAACAAACAAGTTTTCAATCTGGAAGTTAAGCATGTTTATACCATTTTCAAAGTACTTGATTTTATCTTTGAAATTTCATTGTTTATGTTAGGTAGGAAAAGGTTTTATTTTCTTTTAGTTCTTGTCATTTTAGAGTCGGTAGGGTGGAGATTTTTTTAATAGTTGTGAGGATTTGATATCAGATTTTGGGACACCTTCATTTCCAGCACTTCCTCTCCCTTCCTCATTGATTGGTTCTTGTGTGTACCTCTGTTTCAAGGAGTTCAATAGAGAGAGTTGTACAGCATAAAAGTTATACACATATAACTTTTATAGTTTGCAGAACTGTTTTGTATCTAGCAGGATTTAAACTGCTTATATAATGCAATGGTCTAACACTCAGAGAAGAACAAACTTTACACGTTGCCTTGGTATTGCACTATTTTCAAACCAACAGCTAAACGTCCAAAAGGCCCATTTGTTTAAAAGAGAGACACTTCTATGACATGTTTCAGCCCCCTCATCAGATAGCTGGTGGTCTTTAGTGAGAATACTTAGACAAAACAGCTGTAAAGAAATTGGTGTGATATCATATACCACATGGTGGTATATGACATCAGAACTTCAAAGTTACAATATTGCTAATGATGTATACTCAGAGAAATTATAACAAGTTTTCAGAACTTTCATGTCCTTCAGTGGTGTAGCTAGGTTTTTTGGGCCCATAGGCAAGAAATCATTTTGAGCCCCTTATTTTTATTAAAATAAATTTTGATTACGTATAATATAAAAAAAAATGTATTTTATTTACGATTTCTTTATAATTTTGCAAACATCAAAAACATGAAAAGTAATATTACATTATTATACTACTTATTAAATATAATTTGACAAATGTAAAAAATTATACTATAACTAATAAATTGACAAAAAGTTAAAATGTTACTTTTTGCACTTTTACATTTGTGAAATCATTAATAATATCTTTTAAATCCATTTTTTTGGCATATTTATGCTCAATAGCCAACATTGCAAGATTGCAAGCTTTGACCGATAGCATTTCTTTTATAATCTTTTATTATTCATAATTTACTAAATGATCTTTTGGCAGAGGCAGCTGTCACATCAGGGTAAAAAGTAACATAAATAAAGTAAAAATTTCTGAAAAGTCTCTTTCTAAGGCACTATATTTTCAATTTAACAAATAAAGAAATTGTCTGCTGATAAATCTTGTGTAATAAGTGTGATTAAATTACAATATTGAATTGGCAGTTGGGGAGAGAGTACAAATGAATACTTTTTTATGAGATTTTCATACTCAATATATCACCATTTTACATATTAATTATTTTTTTTTTGGTTCTAGTATAACAAAATAATTTTTTACTAACTTCATACTTTTGAAACGATTTTTAAATTTGTATTATAATATTGTCTAAAACATAGTAAAAAACACCAGTTTTTAAAAAACTGATCTCTGTTATCAAACAAAAAAAATCTGAAGCTAATTCATTGTACTGTCTTTCCTATTTGTCTTCAAATTTGGGATCTACCCCCAAACTCCTTGGCAATTTGTTCAGATTCTTATTTAATTTCGAATGTTTTGTAAATTTTTACTGACTCAATCCAATAAAGAAGTACAGTCATCAAGGTCTATACTCTATCATGCTTCTGTAGAGTTTTTGAAGCATAATTAATTTCACACATCACATTATGCAAAAATATATAAATGAAAATAAAATCAAATGTCATCATTTGCTTCATTATTCTAAGCACTTCATCTCTGGGCCCCTCTGTAGTCAGGTGGGCAGGAGCAGCAGTGCGTAGCATATGCTTCTTGATTAGACGGGTTCGAGCCCATGCCCACCAAATACGGAGGATGCGGAAAGGTCAGGGAATGACCACCGCATATCCCTGGAGCAATATGGCCTTAGTTGATAATGCTCCTAAAAACCAAACAACGGCTTCATCTCGGTCTGCTTTTTTACTTGATTTAAGATTAATTTCTGTCAGCTTTTATAATATCCACAAAACGAACTTTCACAGCTGTCAAGACTGTAATCTACCAGACCCACGAGTAGGGTTGAGTTTTTTTAATGTAACTTCAGGTTCCACAGTAAATTTAGAAGAAGATCCCATCTTTTTGTACTATTTCCAAAAAAAAATTATACAAATTTTGAAGAATGTCGAAAAATGATGAAACGTTATTACAACAATTTGCGCTATCATTAATAACTATAACTATATTTAAATTGTGACTTGCACGATGAATGTACTCTGCATTTGATTGGATACTTTTAATGCATGACTGCACACCATTATAAACCCACTCAAGACATTAGCCCCATCATATTCCTGACCATAACATTTTTCATTGGGAATATTTATTTTGTGTAATATTTTCATTATATTATCTGTCATCATTTCTGCCGAATTATCATTCATGTCATAGAATCCTAAAAACGTTTCACAAATTTCAAAATCTTTGGATTTTTCATTTTCGTTGGGAATTATGCGAACATGTTGTACAATAACACTTAATTGATTTTTTTTTTTTTTTTTTTTTTTTTTGTGAAATCTTCAGTAGTATCTAAAATTGATGAATAGAATGGTGCTGAACCACAAGGAACTGGACCATATATTGAAGTAGAATAGTAGTACGTGTCACTAAAACTTCTATTTTGTTGTTCAGGATCCCTTGGAAATGGTCCTTTAGGTCTCTGAGGTGACAAACGCATAACATTTCTTTTTGTTTCATCGGAAATGTTGATGTCCACGTATTCTCCAAGATCACTTGAGGGAATAAGCGGTGCAGTGTATTCAACAGTAATTTCCGACGAAGGCATATCTATGATTGTTGAATTGTTTTCGTTTGATGAACTTGCTTGATTTAAATGATCCACAGATATGTTTACACCAGCAGCATTCTTTTCCACGTTTTCTAATTCGATACAACAAACTGAAATTGTACCGATTATAGTTCACTAGCAAATATAAAGCTATTAGTTTTTAGTATCCCTGATCACCGGCCAGCGTGACTTCATCTGGGATCTGCCTTCTATGCTAAATAACTCTCAAAACTGTGTTTTCTTTACTTCTTTTGTACATAATTCATTACTGTGTTTTGTAAAGAAATTATCTAATTTAGGTAATTTATTGACTGCTTGTTCTTTTGCTTTCTTCATTGTTCATTTTTGGGCTCCACTCTTTTTCTTTTCATCCATTTTTAACTAAATTTTATTAATTTAATTTTAAACTTTATATTTTAAATACAAATAGCAATAATAAACAAATACATTTTTGTATGTCAGTTGTGGTTTTGATAGTGACTTGAACAAACTTGAATTGAAATTAATCAACTAACAACTTTTACCACCGTATATGGCTAAATGTTCATATACGTGGGGCCTATCCCTCTTGCAAATTGGGGAATCCGAACGCCGTACGATATGACACATACACATACAGTAACGAAACGGATGTCTTATCACTATACAAAGTTGCATTTGTAAAAGTAAAATAAAGACTGCTGCCACTTGGGTTTATGTTTTGGCAATAAGATATAAGAATTCCTTCCTTATTTCTCGATGTATCACATTGCTGAAGAGCTCAGTGAGAAAAATATTTTCATTACATGTTGCATCTATCTATAGGCCATAGCCTAGTAGCGGTGGCTCATACTTGCAGCTGTTTGCAGGCCCTGGTGGAGTAAGGCCCTAGGCTTTACCTACTTTTGCTATACGGTAGCTATACCCCCGATGTTCTTTCATGTATTTTTGCAGCCAGCAGGCTGCAAAAACACATGCTTAAACTACTTGGGTCTTATTGCTTACAGGAGAACAAACTTGCCTTTGCAACAAATTTTGCAACTTTTGCATATACCATATGGCAACTCACATTGAACAACTCCTTTACAACGGTTTTGTCTGATTATTGTCATTAGAGACCTACCTGCTGTGTAATGAAGAGCAAGTTAGTCCTGAAACAGCCTGTCATTTCACTGTCATCTTTTAAATGATGTTAGTAGGCTAACATGGTAGTAGGCAACTAACATGTTAGCAAGACTATCTGTTTGAAAATAGTGCAAAATTAGGACAACTTGTTGCAATGGCAAAGCTTGTTCTGCTGTGAGCATTAGATCATTTCTTCATCATTCTTCAGCATTAGATCATAATTTCTTTATCTAAATAGTTTAAATCCTGCTAGGTGCAGAGACAAATGAAAAAAGAAGATAGTACTGTAAACTTCATATAGTTATACAACTTGTTTTCACATAATAATTAAAAGGCACTTCATACTATATATAAAGTGCATTTAATTTACTGTTATACTAATGGACTGCCACTTGCTGCCTGTTTCTCAATATTTAAAGAACGTGTTTCATTTTTTTTGTGCCATTGACATTAGCTTAAACTTCTTTTTTTTTTTTTTTTTTTTTTTTTTTTTGCCAGTCTAGTAGCTTGTGGAAATAACATTCAAGCCATAACTACACCTGAATTCCATTTCTACAAGTAGTTTGAATCTTCATACTTGCCACAGAAATGTACAATCGGCAATTCTAATCAATGAATATTTAAGGTGATTCAAAAAAAGTAGTCTTGCAACTTTCTAAACCTGTAATTCTGAACTTAATAAAACATACCAAACACCAAATGGAAGTAATGGTCTTCCTCAAAGTTTTTATAGTAGAATCATGTTATTAGAAAGTTCGAGGGACTAGATTTTCAGCTTTAGTAATAGTGAGGTGTAAACTTGACCATTTCTCTCTCTCTCTCTCTCTCTCTCTCTCTCTCTCTCTCTCTGTGTGACTATACAGTAGGGGAAAAAAAATAATAACAAGGTGACAAGCAAAGGCATGTGTACTCAAGCGTGCGCACACAAAATGTTGACTATCCTCTTAGGTTGCACCTAAAGCCTTCAAAGTATTAAGAAAACAATACTAAATACTTCTGGGAAACATTAGTTAAAATTAGAAACATTAGTTAAAAGCACAAAGCAACTCATCCACATGCAGCATTGAGCAGATAGACTGTACTGTTTCCCAAACTATGTGACTTGATTGGCAAAAGTTTGGAAACCACTGGGATAGTGTAAACAAATCCTCTACAATATATGCTAGATCCTCCCCTGATCTACAGCAGGCAGGAATAATAATTCTCCTGTTTAAGAAGACTGGGCTGAACCATATATTAAGAAAAATGTGGATTGTAACATTTTGGTATACAAATATAAAACTGCATTTTCTTAAATCCACATTTGGCAAACTTATGGTTGAGAAATGATTATGTATGAGAGAAACCATGGGGTGGGGGGACAGTTGAAATGAAAATATAATAATTAGTATCTGTATTTGTAAAATAATAAGAGGAGTTTACCTCAATATAATACATAGAACACTTTAAAATACTCTCAGGAAATTAAAATGAAAAAAAATCAAAAAACTTACATTAGAGTAACAAATAATTAAAAATCAATTTAACACAATTAAAAATAAGAAAATTAATTAAAAGAATTTTAACGAAAAAATTGCAAAATGATTTTTCTTTCCTGAAGCTGACAATGCTTTTCAACCGTGTCGTGATCACAGGAACGAAAATTACCGAATATGGTTGCGCATGAAACTTAAATAGGGATTATTAGTCTTTGTGCATGCATGTAAAAGCCCATGAATCAGAGATCAGATATGGCCGACGAACATTAACAGAATTTTCATGTAATTTAATTTCTACGGTTTCTGCAATTAATAGTCGCGTACAATTACGTTGAACACTAAGTATTTTGGCCTCGCTAAATAAAAAGGTATGTTTTTCATTAACAGCGCGAAAGGCTAATTCTGATGCTGCTGAACGAGAAGCACAAACTGAGGCCGCATGTTGATTAACACGAATATTCAAAGGAAAACACATTGAACCCTGATAAGATGAGTTGCAATCACCGCAAGAAATGTTGTATACCAGGTCATTAATTTGTGTTGCGAATGAGGAAAAGACTGAGCGATTGTTCAGTATAGTGTGTAATTTCCATATTGGCCTGGCCACAATTTTAAATTTGGTATCTTTAAAGAATCTGTTAAACTGTTTGTGCCACTGTTCGACATATGGGACAGAAATAAAGTATTTTTTGATATTACTATTGTTGGTTGGAGTAGTATTTTGTATCCTATCCTTAGCTTGTACCCTAATTCGGTTTATTGTAGAAAGGGGATAACCCCAGTTTAAGAATTTGCTGGTTAATACTTGTATTTCTGAGTCCAGAGCAGATGCCGTCGTTGAATATTTGTAGGCATTTAGAAATTGATTAAAGATAATCGATCTTTTGTAGGTGAACGGGTGATAGCTGTTATAATGTAGAAGCATACCAGTGTTTGTAGTTTTTCGATAGATGTTAAATTGGATTTTATGCGAGTCCCGAGTAAGCGTGGAATTTAGAAAATTTAATAACTTTGTATCTGTATCCTCCCTTTCTAATGTAAATTTGAGTCTAGAATGAATATTATTAAACGAATGTAAAATGTCTTGGATAGTACTACTATCAGTAATAACTAGAACATCGTCTAAATACCTTCCATAGTATGTGATACGGAATCGAAAAGGCGTCAAATGTATATGCTCAATTGATGAGAGATAGATCTCTGATATTAAGCCACTCAGGCTCAATCCCATTGGCAAACCAAAAATTTGTTTGTACGCTTTGTTTCCAAAGGTGATATAGTTGACCTAAATTAACAGTATTGAGGGGGAAGAGGACTATCTTTCCATCTGCATGGTTTTTGACAGTACTCTGAATTCATACTGTGTTGAGGAGTTAGTTATGCATGCCACTAGATGATCTACGAGACCAAACCTGTGGTTTAGTTGCTGAGCTGGATGCCCCTAAAACATTACCAATACATTGTCCAATAGATGCTCTAGCAACCAGAAAAGAAACAATTTTAAATTTGTATCCATGAAATGTAAGGAATGTTGTCTTGTACTGTGATACCTGATATGATTCAAACATGGTAGAAAAGACTTGTGAACAAATTTTTAGCGTTCATGACCTGACATTTAGTTTATTTTGAGTATATTCACATAAAAACTCAACTAATTTGTGAGGAACAGCTGTACTCTGTTAACATTAGTCAAAAGTTAAAATGACTGGAGTGCAGATACATTTAACAATATTGGCCATTAGCAATGTAATGAATTATTTCAAATTGTGTGTGTTCTTTATATATTCCAAATACAATTGCCACAAGAACTGTAATTTTTAATGAAATATCATTATAATCTATATTAACATTTTTCAGTTTCATATATCTTCCAGGAACTAATAAAATTTAGCATCTCACTAGCTAGTGTGAAAGTCGTAGTACATAATAAAAAAAAATAATAATAAAAAATGCATATTTGGCCATAACCTTACCCAATGATATGATTATTTTGATATGTTTTGTAGGTGTTCCCTTAGTATATGAGGCCTTAAATTGGAGACATGGTGTATTCATTGGAGCTGCTATGAGATCTGAAGCTACAGCTGCTGCAGAACATAAAGGTAAATTGTACAGTGATATATAGAGAATACTTGTTTAAAATAATTTGCTGAAATGTTTCAGGATTTTTTTTTTTTTTTTTTTAATATTTGGATGTACATGAATGAAAACTATTGTGATGTATATAATGTACCCTTTACAGCAGGAATGCCAGGGACTTTACATTGGCTGGTGGATAAAGACCTTGAGGATAGGGCCCACATTGAGATTCGGGTTCATCCCTTAGGGCCAACAATATAAGTTTTTTTTTTCAATTAAATTATTCACAATATATTCATAAAGATATTATACAGACATACTTTTTGACTTTATTATACTATCCGCATTACTGTACATTTTACCTGGTTGAGTTTAGGCCGTGAAGGATCTGTCTCCGGTATTTGCAATCCTTAGCAAACTTGTAGGGGTCGCCATCGATTGCTTGATGGATGCTTGGATGAGCATCTGCCTGGGGAGAAAACGTTCGCTTAGGGCTAGTCTATTAGGGTTGGCTATAAGTGTGGGAGCTGACCTCAGTCTGGGTTGAGGGATTCTCCAGCTGCACAGTTCCCAGATGTTTGGCTCTGGGATTATTCCGGTGGTCATTTTGGCAGTTAGGATGAGGAGTCTTTCCACTATAAGATTTGTTTTTTTTACCCTACTAGTAACCAAGTTTACTAGTAGGGTAATAAAATTTAAAGCTCAAAGGAATTCTGTTATTAATATTTATATTAGGAATGTAGTTACAGTTTTTATGTTAGCTTTTTAAATATCTTTAATGTTCTCTTAACAAAATTTTATTGGGAATAGTCAGTTCATTTCCATGTTAAGGAATAGTGTTGATAACCCCCATGTGGCCTAATTGCTGTATAAAGTGAATAGCCTAATTTTACCTGAAGCATTCTGAAAGAAATTTTCTAGTGGTGTAACTGGTTTTTCATTCCACTATTATTTTAAATGGTTTTTTTTTTTTTTTTTCTTTTCTTTGTTAGCTGTTGGCGCATCAGCTTCTGTGGCCATAATGTACCTTCCAAGGTTTTTGCACTATTCTGATCCAAGCCCAAGGTGGGATTTGAACCTGCGACCTTTGGGTTGCCAAGTAGACACTTTACCCACCTGGCTAGCCCAGTCGGCAACTGGTTTGTCATGAAAAGTGTTTCACAAGCCCAGTTTCCCAATATGGCCTACACAAGCTATATTGAGAATATTTTTGGGTTGAGAAAAAAATGTGGCTGAGGCACTCCCTTGGTCCCATCAAAGAGAGCATGGTAACTTAAATATTAATTCTTCATTCATTCATAGTCTTAAAGTTTATTGTGAATTAAAAAACTTAGAATTGAAAACTTTGTTTCATTATTTTGCCCAACACAAAAATTCATTCATTTTAAACACTTTTTGACATTAAACTGTTGTAAGTTTTATTAACATGCTGAAAAATATCTTGTTTTCATGTTTTTTAATCATTCAGAATGTTTAAAAAAAAATTCAGCAAGCCGTATTGGAAGCAGATCTATGACAGGACAATAAAACTGAAAGAATTAAATTTATTTATTGAAATACATTGTCTGAGAATATGTTATGTTAGTTTTATATATAGCATTTAAGAATGGGACTAAAAAAAAATTTAATAAAGCTTAATTAGGCCATATGGGGTGCAGTTATTTTAATAAATGCTCTTAATTTTGTTTTCTGTCTTGGGAATACTGTGCTTCATCCAGTGATGGGCTTGAGCTTATGCTTGATTTAGAAACTAGTACATTATATACAAGGCTACTTAAAATACTAATATTGTAATTGAATACATTTTAGGTGGACTTTTGTATAATGTAGTCATTTCTAAAATGAGTATAAGCCCAAGCCTCTTAGTATCACTGGAATGAACACAGAATCCTGAAGTCAGCTTGACAGAATAACAGGTTGCAGAGAACATTATAATTGAATTATTTTAATTCCTGCATTGAAACAAAAACCTTGCTCCTTTACTAAAATGAATTTTGTCATCTGTTTCATTGAAGAGCCATTTGTTTTTAAACACGACCTTAATATTTAATAAAATGATTGTTTATTTATTAGTATTAGTAAAAAGCACATGATACAAGAAAGCAAGCTTATGCAGCATCAGCCAAAAAAAAAAAAAAAAAAAAAACTCTCCCATTTCACCCCTCCGTTTGTTCCAAATACCTGTCCAGCCCAACCTTTAATTTATTTAGGCTATCAACTTCCACAACAAAGGGTGGAAGTCTGTTTCACCAACCAACTACCTGCTGGCTAAAGGCAAACTTCCGCACATCTATCCTACATCTGTCTTTCCTCAATTTGAATTTATGCCCTCTCAGGTGATTATTCTGAACAAGAGGAAAAATCTCATCAGCATTGAGCATGCTCAAACTATTCAAGGCTTTATACACCTCAATCAGATCACCTCGCAGGTGATCTGATTAAGCCTTTCTTTGTAAGAGCAACCTGTTGTTCCATTCACTAATCAGCCGACCGGGCTAGCCAGTGGGTAAAGTGCCTCCCTGGCAACCCAAAGGTCGCGGGTTCGATTCCTGCCTCGGGCTTGGATCAAAGTACTGCAAAAACCTTGGGAGGTGCATTATGGCCACAGAAGCCTATGCGCCAACAACTACCAAAAAAAAAAAAAAAAAATTCACTAATCTTGTTGCCCTTCTTTGTACCATAAAAGTATTTATTCCTCAAAAGGCTGAACAAAGGTATTAATTTCATTCCTTAGTTAGTATTATTAGTAATGGCAAGGAAGCAACGCCTTGATTAGACCTTGCAGGTGCTTAGTTTCCAGATACTGCAATTTGCAGGACTGAAGTCCTTGGTAAAATTAACATTTTGTCCCCCCCCCCTTCACTAAACTCTTTGCTCTGCACCAGTTCCAACAGATCCACATCCTTCTAAAATGGATGAATGCATAAATACAGTCTGGGGCTTCCAGACTGTATTTATGCAATAATATTAAATATGTAACTTAACCATTATCTTATACACTGGATAATCACTTCTCTTTTTCTCCCTCTGTATTAAATTGAATTTTTGTATTTTAATTTTTGTTTTGTGAACCTAAAAATTGAAATAAACTCAACTAGGTTTTTTTTTATATATATATATATATATATATATATATATATATATATATATATATATAGTATTTTTTCTGACAATAGAATTGACAATTGTTTCTATTATTTTTTTGAAAATAAGTGTAAAAGAACATTTTTAAATTTAAATATTCATTAATTAATATTTCAGTTCTTTAGGAAAAATTATAGCAAGCATTGGCATAATGAAAAACAAATTGTTATAAACCATAAACTATTTCTTTAGAAATAAAAATGAAACAGGTGGATCTGTAAGGTCCTCTGCACTACCTTGTATGTCATGATTTGGGGTGTCTTTCACCACTGTGTTAAGGTCACCAACAACAGTCATACAGTTCCCTCAAAACATATGATTAAAATTAATGAAGTATGTTTAATTTTTTTATTCCCTGTTTTAAAAATACACATAATAATAATTCATCTCATCCTTGATTTAGCTTTCTTTTAAAATGAAAAGGAAACTGCTGTCTTGTGATTTTTGCTCTTTCTGTTTTAGGTAAAATGATAATGCATGATCCATTTGCTATGCGACCCTTCTTTGGTTACAATTTTGGTCACTACTTAGATCACTGGCTCAGCTTTGAGAAAAGACGTGACCTCAAACTGCCTCATATATTTCATGTTAATTGGTTCCGCAAGAGTGATGATGGAAAGTTTTTATGGCCTGGTTTTGGTGAGAACAGTAGAGTTCTAGACTGGGTTTGTCGTCGGGTTAATGGAGATGATGTTGCAGAGGTAACTGGACTTCTAAATTAACAAATGGTTTAAATTAGAGCAGATTAATTGTTATTTTTATCTTAGATGTCTTCTCAACCTTCTTACTGACAACTTTTATTACGTTAACCTGGCAAGGTTAATGTAATAATTGTTATTTTTATCTTAGATTTCTTCTCAACCTTCTTACTGACAACTTTTATTACGTTAACCTGGCAAGGTTAATGTAATAACTGTTGCAAGGGACATGACAGGTCCTTTTTGAAAATAACTGTTGCAAATTAATTGTTAATTAATGATTAAAAATCAAAAAAACTTTCTGCATTCCTAAGCATAGTCAAACCCTTATTTGAGATTTTTTGTTTTGAAAGTGAAAAGTTATTGTTGACTTGTATACATGGAAAAAACCTGTCAGGTCCTGTATGACTATTTACTGTTTTTTTTTGTTTGCCCTTTGCTTTCAGCACCTCATGTTGCTTACACGTTTATGTTGTTTAGAATTGGTGTGTCAGCTGATGGTGGAAGTATCTGCTACAGAAAGTAGTTCCTCTTTGTTTTGTTCAATTGTTATACAAAATATATATTTTTTTCGTCTCTATTATTATTTATTTATTTATTTATTCATTTGACAAAACATATTAATATATGCATGTATACATAAGTTTGAAATTTTACACTCTTAATGGTTCTCTGAAATGAAAAATGGAAGTGGTTATTAGTTTCATGTTTATATTAGCATTAGTAGAGGCATACGATGCAAGAAAGCAAGCTTATGCAGCATCAGAATTAATATATTTTTTAAAATAATGTGTGTTTAAACATGGTTTTTTTAAATAATTAAATTGCTTATTAAAAATTTAAATATTATATCCAGTAAACTGAATTCCATTAAGAAAAATATTGGTATATCACAAGCAGTATTAAAAAAAAAAAAAACTTTTTTGTGAAATAAAAAACAAAGTTTGTGCCTGCCAGGTTTTACAGGACTGTTAGTTACAGACTAGGGCATAACTCCACTCAGATTAATATTTTATTCTTTACTTTACTCTAATTAGAGTCAAGTATTCTTAAATATCCATTCTAACACCAGCCCTACTGTGAGGATGCTCTTAATGTCTGCCTTTTTTGTGCCTTTTCTAGTGTTTTATATGAAAATTTTGCATTTATTATTTCCACAGTCATGTTTATCATTCACCAGATCCCCTTATTGCTATTTAGTCACTCTTTACTTAACTACTGCTAAGTAAGAAACTATTCAATAATAACACATTGGAAAAGTTGTTTCAACCTGTTTCTTAAGGTCAAATACTTATGTCTTCTTTCCCTAGTCCTGTGGTTTTTGACTAAATTTGTGGCTCAGTTTCACCCTGCTACAGTCTATAAGGTTTTATACTTCTCAGCTTTCAGTAAGCCATTGTTGAATCCTACTGTATTGGATATTGTTAGAGAGACAAACAATAGGCAAGGGATTGTTGTCTTCTAATTTCTCATTAATGCCCTTGTTCTGCAAGCTGCAGCCTTCTTTCCATCATTGTATATTAATGACCAGTCTTTCACTGGCTAGAAATCTTATCTGTAGTTATGCTGATTATAGCACACTACATTCCACCTACCATTTTGAGAACTCTTGCTCTCAGTGGTGTAAAAAAAAAAAAAACTTGGTTAACTTCAACCCCTCTAAAATTTGGCCTTTTAGTGTTTTTCACAAAAAAAAAAAGTCTACTGCTCCTGTGCTCATCTGAAACGCAGATTTCTAGACAAGATCGCATATCTCTATTGGATATTATTCTGACTTCTAATCTCTCTTGTGCATAAGTACATCACAAATGTTGCTTCTTCAGCAAAAAAAAAATAATAATAATTAAATTAAAACTGCATTTTCTGTTTTGTTCTTGGCATTACTTTTATTCTAAACAGCTACCAACTACAAATCCACCCAATCATGGAATATTGTTCCACGTCTGAGCTATTAAATTTCTGCTGTGTTTCTTTAGATATGTCCATGGGTATGGTTCTACTGAATTGGCATTGTCTTATTTCTTAGGGAGGAAAAAAAAAAAAAGAGTATTGTTCTTATGTTCATCTTTGATGACGCTCAGATTTCTTGACAAGATCATATATCTTTATTGGGGATCACTTTGATTCTAACCTTTATTGGTATAAGCACATCATAAATATTGCTTCCTCTGCATCAACAAATCTGCATTTTCTCTTTGTTCTTCGCATTATTTTTTTGTTCTAAGCAAGTACTGGCTCTGTACAAATCCCATATCTCCCTTATCATGAAATTGTTTTCACATCTAAGTGGGGGTTATGATCTTTCTCATGCAGCAGAAACATTTGAGAGAGAGAGAGAGAGAGAGAGAGAGAGAGAGAGACTGACTTCTAATGTGGTATTGTGTAGTTTTGTAACAATTTCAATAAATTTACTTAAAAATTGCAAATATAACAATATCTTTCTTATTAGCATTAGTTAGAGGCGTACAATGCAAGAAAGCAAGCTTATGCAGCATCAGCCAAAAAAAAAAATCTCCCATTTGTTCCAAATGCCTGTCCAGCTCAGCCTTAAATTTATTTAGGCTATCAACTTCCACAACAAAAGATGGAAGTCTGTTCCACCAATCAACTACCCACTGGCTAAAGACAAATTTCTGCACATCTATTCTACAACTGTCTTTCCTCGAATTGAATCTGTGCCCCTTCAGGTTCTTAATCTGAGCAAGAGGAAGAATCCCATCAGCATTCAAAAGCTTGCTCAACCCATTCAAGGCCTTATACACCTCAGTCAGTTCACCTTGCAGGTGCCTACTCTCCAGGCACTGCAATTTGCAGAACTTAAGCCTTTCTTGGTAAGAGCATCCCTTTGTTCCCCTCACCAATCTTGTTGCCCTTCTTTGTACTTGTTCTAGCAACTCTATATCCTTCCTAAAATGAGTACTCTAGATGTGGCCTGACCATTGCCTTGTATAACAGGATAATCACCTTCCTGTCTTGCTAGCAAAGTTCCTACATATCATTGACAAGACTCCATGACCTGCCCTGGCAGCCCATCTGCAGTGCTCAGCGAACTTCATATTCGACTACACAATTACCTCCATGTCTTTTTTTCACTTTCCACTTCCCTGAGTGTAGTACCACACAGCTGGTACGTTTCTCTTTGGTCATTGCTACCCATATGCAGTACTTTGCATTAGTCAATGTTCAACTTCAGTTGCCACTTCTCAGCCCATTTGCTCAACTTACCTAGATCCAGTTGGAGTAGCATACTGTCGTTAACAACCCTGCCAACCTTTGTATCATCTGCAAACTTGGACATTAAACTTGATATACCATCATCACTATCATTGATAACTATACAAACAACAATGGGCCCAACACTGAACCCTGCGGAATTCCACTAATAACATTTGTCCACGAAGAGCAGTGTCCATTGATTACCACTCTCTGTCATCTCCCACTCAACCATCCCTTTATCCATTGAAGCAACTTACCCTTAATGCCATATCTCTCCAATTTGTACAGCAGTCTTCCATGTGCAATAGTATCAAAAGCTTTCCTGAAACCCAAGTATATGATATCAAATCATATAAAGTTCAGTTCCTTTGTAATCAAATATTCAGTTCCTTTGTAACCACATCATAATATGCTATCAAATTTGTCAGACAAGACTCTCCCTTAACAAACCCATGCTTTGTCTGAATTATTGCTGCCATCTTGTCTAGATGATCCTGCAATGCTTCTTTAACCAGTGATTCCATTATTTTCCCCAGAACACAAGTTAAACTAACAGGTCTGTTGTTACTTGTGTCACCTTTTGAACCCCCCTTTGTGAATTGGTGATACATTTGCACACCTCCAGTCCATGGGGACCTCTCCTGAGTCCAAGGAAGCTCTCATAATTATGGCTAAGGGTTTGGTTACTTCCGTTGCTACCTCTTTTAATATAACTGGATAAATCCCATCCACCCCAGGTGCCTTTTTTGTGTTTAACTTCAACTATTTCTCCTCCACTTTGCTCTCAGTTATTACAAAACCACTTAGCTCCCTGTTAGAGTTTAAGTGGGCTAATATGATTCATCCCTTTCCTTCTAGAGTTTACATAAGTAAAGAACTGTTTTTCTTTGCATCCTTTGCCAAGGATTTCTCGTAATCTGCCTTCACCTGCCTAACCTGCTTTGTGACAGTCTTGATTACAGACTAGTTTATATCTGCTGTAGGCTTCTGTGTCACCTGATACTTCATATGCATCCCATACATTTTTCTTCTCTGCCATGAGCCTGATTAGTTCATCTGACATCCATTTAGGCCTTAACCGTGAACAGTATTTCTTAGTTGGAATGAAAAGTCTAGTAGCCTCCAAAATTAAGTCCCTGAAGGCTTTCCATTTAGAATTCAATGTTGGTAATATCATCAGTTGATCCCACCGTACAGAATTTATAAAATGTCTGAGACCCCTGTAGTCACCTTTACGAAAGCAAAAGCCCTTCCCTTTAATCTTGATGGTAGTTACACCCTTAAGTAATTCCCACAACAGTACATTGTGATCACTTTCACCCAGTGGTTCCTTTATCTGCAAATTCTTAATGAATGAATAATCAATGCTGATAATCAGATCAAGAGTATTACTCCCTCTGGTTGCCTCTCGAACATGTTGCTGTAGAAAACAGTCATCCAATAAATCCACAAAAGTCTTGTTAGTGTGCGAGTGACCAACCCACAAATTCCAGTCGATATCTGGAAAGTTAAAATCCCCCATTATAAGACACTCCGATTTACTGGCCCACTCTATTTCTCTGCACAATTGCTTATTATACTCATCAGATTCATTAGGCATATAACACACACATACTCATTTTTCCTATCCCAGTGCTTATGTCACACCAAACATACACAACATTGCATTGTCCCCACCAACATCAATTGGATGTACTTCCTTAGATTTTATGTGTTTCTTAACTAACAGCATAAACCCCTCCTCCCTTCTTGTCTTGTCTATCCTTTCTGTACACATTGTAGTCCCCAAATTACAATTGTGCACTGCTTATGTCTGTGTGACACCACGTCTCTGATATCCCAACAACATCTGCCTTTGATGTCTTAACTAGCACTTCAAGCTCATCAAATTTATTAACTATACTCCTAGCATTTGTGTACATGCAAGTATACATGCACCTGTTTCTACTCTTAGTTACTCCAACACAGCCCATGTATTTTTTTGTTCCATTAAAACTCCCAGCGTACCTGGAAATCTCTATTGCCTTGCTTTCCAGCCTGCTGCTCATTCTAATAGAAGCAGTGCAAGAATGACTTTTGCCTCTGCCTGTGGCCACTGTTAACCTTTTAGTCTGTATATCCCCCCCCAAGCTAGCAGTTTTCCGACCCACCTAACACTGCCTCGATAGCATCAGCAAATATTCTTTTACCCTTTCTATTTAAGTGTACCACATCCCTGTAGAAGCAGTCTCTCCTGTCAACAAGCACAGACCAGGCTGAAAAAAATTCTACCCCTTGAGCCTTGCGCAATCTCTCCAGGGCCGAATTGATCAACAAGGCTGTCATCATATATTCCCTCCTATCATGTCTGGGCAGAATTGCGGGCACTTTCCACATTCAACCCTAACTTTTTTTCAACATTGACCTGCACTTGTTGAGTAAACCTGCAGATCCCTTACTCTTAATGTTATTAGTTCCAACATGTACAACAATATCACCTTTTGTACCCTTAAAAGATATCTGCTCTACAATGTCATCAACTTTTGCCCCTGGCAGACATACTCTGGTCCTCTTCCACCTATCCTGCTTGCATAGTATATTCTCCGTCTCCTTGACAATAGAGTCACCAACAATAACTAGTTCCTTTGGAACCAGTGCATTCTGACTTGGAAATTGCCTGTGTTGCCTGATGCATAGGAGTGAGCCCTGTTGAGCTGGGCAGCTTGAGAGCTTGATGGGCCCCTCATTAATTTCTTCGAGGGCATTAACCCTACACCTCAAGCATCTCATAGATGCCCATCAGAACGCTGAGTTGGCGCCTAATTCATTGACACTCTAGACACCTAGCACACACACAAAGGCATCCTCCTTGGCTAGATCATGTCCTGTTTTAGAAAGGTCAGCACAAACATTTCACATTTCGCACATTTTTTGAGACTGTGATGCTTTGGAAAATTGCCCCCAAGAATATCACTTTAAATTAATTTATAGTTACTGTTTAGTTATTGCACATGTATTCATAATCTATTCACTAATTCCACTTTGCTATTTAAGCTTTTAACATTGATGTTGTTTATTTATTTATTTTTTTTATTTATAAAACCCCCAAACATAAGTCTAGAACCTATACTACTCAGTACCATACATGAGTTAATGTTTGAGAAGACACTTGTCAATATTAGACTTGAATTTCTGTACATCTTATTGGGATATACATGCGGAGGAAGGTTGGTTCAGAGAAAGGAAGTAGAAAGGATAAATAATTAAGAGAAAAACTTAGTTCTGTGACTTGAGTTGTACAGTGAATCTAAATTAACTAAAAAAAAAAAATATATATATATATATATATATATATATATATTTTTTTTTTTTTTTTCTATTGGAAATAAAATACAGTTGCTGCATTTCACAATGATGGTGCAATTCACCTGTTACAACATCCATAAATATCTTGGTGTGGGGGGGTTCCCTAAAAAACTTCCAATTGACATTGTCTGGGAACAGTTCAGGCACTGCCAGAACACAGTTCCAGCTAAAGCCAGATGGATATCTTTAAAAAAAAAAAAAAAAAAAAACTTAAATTTCTGAAAGTTACCAAGACTATTGTAGAATTTATGTTGGTGAGCAAATCATACTTTACATTACTTATAGAAAAATGTTTGTCAGTAACCCAGAAACCACTTTTCTGGAACAAAGGTTGTTTCCAACGACATGCAATTAGTGTGCTGATGACATACTACTGATATACATTCATCTATCCAGCATTCCATATTTCCTCACCCATAATATTTCTTCATTACTAAATAAAGCTGTTATTAAGATAATGATCACAGTTTATAAAGTTGGTGAATGTGATGGCTACATTTCCTGTGACCTGCTTTTGCCTGTATTTATCTGTTTCCTTGTTTTTCTAATCCTTCTGTGCTGTGAAATTGAGCTCAGCATTTTTGAAACAGTTGATAATTATTTCATAGATTCCTACAATTTCATAATGCATGTTATTATATGCAGTGCCTGGAATATTCAACTACAATGTTTTTCTTTCAGCACTAGTTTTCTCTGTCAGCTTCATGATGCCATGTTTTTATTTAGGGACTTCAGCTAGTTTTTGAATTTACAGGGAAATTTGTGGTTTGGTAGGTGGGCAGTGCACACAAGGATTTATGCAGTTGATGGGACACTATCAGTAACATTACCTGATCAATTGAATAAACCCTTGCACATTTTAAATTCTTGTAATGAGTGCCTTTCTTCTTCTAGCTTATCAGTTCACATGTTGTTAGTCCATTTCAGAATCACTTAGTTTGTTAGCAGTGGACTGCATAATTTCATCCAAGAATCTTTCTTGTTCACTTCTATAGAGATTGTTTAACCAACTTGGTATCAACAGTATATGCTGTTTCTGGTTATTGGGTGAAGGTTTTTCAAATCATCATTGAATGTCTGTTAGCATGGTGACTTGTCATTGTTGGATCTATTTGTAGAATTTCATCAACCTATACAGTATTAATTAACTGTTTGATACTCTAATGGCTGGCCTTTTGTCGTCTCACTCTAACATGACTTGCTGGCTTCTTGCTACCTACTGCTTTGACACATGGCATGTTAAAATTAAGGTATAAGTGAACTCTGATTTCCCACATACAAAAATATACCTTAAAATTATTTAAGTAAATGCTAAGTGCCACTGACCAGTGGAAACAATTCTTGTAATACCCACAGAAATAGAAGAAAGTTTATTTACTTTAGTGGTGTTTGTCAAGTCTGTTCTAAAATATGCCAAAAATCTCATATGTAGTTTGTTTTTGAAATTCGTATAATTTAATTGACTTAGTGCTTAAAGGTTAATTCAAGATAATATATCTTATAGGAAACCCCCATTGGCTATATACCAAAAACTGACTCCCTGAATTTGGAAGGACTTAATAATGTGGATATGAAAGCTATCTTCCATCTTCCTAAAGATTTTTGGTTGCAGGAATGCAAAGAAATCCACAAATACTTCAACGAACAAGTAGGTGAAGACTTGCCCAGTGAAATTGCAGAAGAACTTAAAAAATTGCAAGAAAGAGTTTCAAAGATGTGAATGTGTAATTGAGAAGTAAATTACTAAGAAATATTGATGGAATACAGTGAAATAAGGCAGTGTGTGTTGATTTTTCAGAGTTTTATGTTGTCATATACAAACACACACATTACCTATGTAGATGTTGGTGCTGTTTATGTAATATTCTCTTAAATTATTGTACAAAATTGTTGTATTCTTGTTCGAGGATGAATTTTTATTGTGATAACTCAGTTTTAGTGCCATCAGGTTTTTTTTTTCTTTTTGTAGCAAATTGCCAACTTTTATATTATTTTAATATTTTACAAATCTCTATTATTTTTATCCTGTTTTATTAGGTGCAATTTTTTAAAATTTATATAAATTGTGTACAGTTTGGTAATAAGTATATATATATATGCTGTCCTGATTTTTAAATTGTAAGTTATATATTCTTGATAGTGAGTATATTTGTTGTTCCAGACACACATTGTCTACTATTTCCCTGTTTTAAACATTTCTAGTCCATCAAGTTCAAAGAGAACATTGCTGTAGAATCAATGTAAATATTAATATACAAAGTTGTCTTTGTATATTCATGTATATTTTACTACACTGTTACAATTATGGAAATACCTGTAAAACCCACCAGAATAAAAAACAAAATATATATATATATAGACACATACACATAGTTATTTTCTTTATTGGTGCTTATCAAGTTTGCTGTAAAATTTTTAAATGATGCTCCAGATTTTGCCTAGAAAATAAGCTTAACTATACACCAGCACACGATCACTTTTTGAATTATTAGCAATACTTAAATCAGTCTAATGGTTACAGCTGTTGAAAGAATAAAGTGGTTTTTTTTTTTTTTTTTGGTTTTTTTTGTGTATCATTTTTGCTGATGCTGATTTTTTTTTTTTTTTTTTTTTTTTTTCTTAATAAATGTTATCAGATTTTATTAAGAGAAACATTTTGACTGCTTTCAAGATTTCATTTAATTAATACCAAAAAGAAATAAAATAGGATTTTGATTTAACTTGGAAAAAAGTGGTGTTGCCAGTATTTTTGAATTTAGAAAATTCAAAACTGAACTTTAAAGGGTAATTTTTTAACTTTTTAAATATCTTGCACTCCAGAAATTCAAATTCTACTATTTATTAACATATGCTTATAAATTTATTCAAAACCAAGAACATCATCATTATAATATTACAGATGAATTATGAAAAATTTATTGCAGTAACTTGATGAAAAAAAAAAATATATATATATATGGGGTGGATAGGTCTAGTTTTGAATATCAGCACTGTTATCAAATCTAATCATGTGTTTGCTATTTTTGATATGTTACGTTTTTTCATTGTGTATGCATGTGCGTTTGAGAGAGTGATATACCTTTGTGTTACCAAAGGTGATCTCAAGTTATACATACTGTATCAGTAACCTTTGGTATTTATTTCATATTATGCATAGGCTGGTAGCCATGTGCATTTTCATATACCAAACAATATGTACAGTGTACACATTACACTTAAGGATATTTAGCATATTTATAGATTTAATTCATTTTCAATACAATATGAGATGTTTTCCATATAATGGCTTCCAAAATAACTTTCAGAATAATTTGACTTGTATAACATACTTAATTTGAACGCTGATGTAATGAATTTTAAATGTACAAGAATTCTACAATTTTGTTATATATAAAAGCAAGATAGCTTTTACAAACATATGATTAAAACCCCCTTAAATAATAGAGCTGGATATTGTATTTTGAACTAAAACCTTGAAGCCTGGTGATGTTACTGCCAATAGCTCAGCATATTTATATTCTCTGAAGTAAGTTTATTATATTTGTATATTTTTGTGGGTAAATCATGCATTTCTAAGAACAATGAATTTGCAAATAAACTGTGGTATTAATATAAAAGCTTGGGACATCAGGAGTTAATTTTTTTTTTATTTTCTTTATTCTGGTTGAAAATGGCCTTTTCTCCTCTAAAAAGGCCTTTTTTCATATCTTTATGTAAAGTGTTCAGTTTTTGTACATGTTTACATAAAAAAAAGTTTTACGTAATTACAAAAGTTTTTACATAAAATGTACGACATTTATACAGGAGCATGTAGTAATTTTTATCAGTGACAGCATTCAACTTAGCTAATTCTAACTACAGATTTCTTAATATTTATTCTAACAATATGCTAGCAGATTTGGGAATTAAGGTGGGTCCATACTGCCTTAATTTCAACTTTGCTGTTGAAACTAAGGCAGTAAATAGCGATGTCACTAATAAGTAGCTGATACATTGAAACTAATTTTTGACTAGTGTGGCTGTGTGATTCTGTTTATAATGTCAAGGTTGGACCATTGATTGCAATTAACAAGTGATATGCCTTCATATTACAAATCACAACTTAATAGACATTACACAAGAGCAGGTTTCATGTTGATCAACCTGCCTGCATGTAAAATCCAGTGGTGTGTAGCTATCCATTTGGGGTTTTTTTTTTTTTTTCCCCAAAACTATTTCTAGTTTGGCACAGAGAATGAGTAAATGAGTGAGTATCAGATAGCTTTCAAAGGTTATTCTTTCACTAGTTTTGAAATTAGCTTGGGTTATCCATTTATTTCAAATGAAAACAGACTTGTTTTCATTTGGGTCTGGGAAAGAATTAAATTTGCCATACAGAAATATAATTTATAAGTAAAACCTTTCAAATATCAACTATTGTGCTCAACTGAATAACACTGGTTCTCCTGCAATCTAAATTAGGCTCATTTAATACTTTGACAGTAACCATCCTAGAAGAGGCAAAGCTATAAAACAGTGCTTCTCAAAGTGGGCGATATTGCCCCCTGGGGGGCATTTGAATTATCCATGGGGGCGTTAGGCATGAAAGAGGGCGATAGGCCGTCAACTCTGCCAGGTAACGAATCTTTATTACTAGCATACATAAGTTTCATAAAAGATGAAAAGTTGAACGAAGAATTAGTTTGCAAGATGTCTAGAAACGTATACCGAAGGTGGGTCTATATTTCAGGTTACTGAAAGGTTTTTTTTTTTTTTTTAGAGAGGGAAATTCCACTTACAAATGTACTTGCTTGTGCAACGGACGGAGCACCATCAATGATTGGCCGCTACAAGAGTTTTATGGCTTATTTAAAAAATGCTGTGCCAAATATTATTACTGTTCATTGTGTCATTCACCGTCAGCATTTAGTTGCGAAAAAAACTAGGTGATCAACTGCACAATTCTCTACAAACTGTTATTACTACTTTAAACAAAATTAAAGCACATTCTTTGAATGATCGTATATTTCGAAAGCTTTGTGATCAAAACAGTGAAGATTTTGAGCGATTGCTACTTCACTCCGAGGTTCGGTGGCTGTCAAAAGGCAACTGTCTCAACAGATTTTATGAACTCTTTGATACTGTTGTCGAGTTTTTTGCAGATAGGAACAACGACCTTAGTAATGACCTCAAGAAAATGAAAACTGATATTGCTTATCGTGCAAATTTATTTACTAGATTCAACTCAATGAACTTACATTTACAAGGACAAGATGCAACTCTTATTAGGCGAAAACTCAAATTTCAGCATTTATTTCAAAATTAAAGCTTTTTATGCGCAACGTAGGACAACATGAATTGTATCAATTTCCAAATCTGTTGGAAATAGAGAAATAAGAAAAAATAGCTGATGAAACTCTACTAACTTTTTGTAATCATCTAGAAATGTTGCACAGAGATATGCAGGAAAGGTTTGAAGATCTCCTTAATTTGAAAATTCCAGATTGGGTTATAAATCCTTTTTTAAATAATGACGATGGTGAATGTTTTGTAGAAGAAGAATTGATTGAGTTACAAAATGAAGTTGAACTGAAGCCAAAATTTCAAATTCATATCAGGAATTTTGGTTACAAAAGAAAATCCCTGACCATTATCCTGCATTGTGGGGAACTGGAAAAGAAATAAGTAATTTTTTTTACAACATCATATCTAGTCAAAACCAGTTTCAGTGCTGTATCTCAATTGCTGACAAAACAAAGAAATTGTCTAGATGTTGTTAAACGTGGCAATTTACAACTTCTACTTACAGATATTAAACCTAATATTGATAAGCTAATAAATCTCCACTAAGCTCATCCATCGCATTAAATATTAAAATATAATTAACTATTTCCATTAATATCATGACTTATTTATGTAATTAACTTTAATTTTTATGACTTAATTTAAGTGACTATAACTGACTTTATGTAGTTGTAATTTTTTACGAAGAAGGAATAAAGTGCAGTAAATAGTTTTCTTTATAATTCACACACATACATGCAGGGCTGCATTTACATGTTTGGAGGCAAACAGACAAATATTCATTTCAGTTATTTAGCTTCACTTTATATTGGTGGGCTAAAAAAAAGCCCTGGCGAGGGCTTTTTTTTAGGGGATGGTGATCCAAAAAAGTTTGAGAAGCACTGCTATAAAGTGTGCCCCTAAAGATTTCTGAAAGGTCCCATGTGATTTTAAACAACCATACCAGTCTTTCCCCCCCCCCCCCACAACAGAGGTAAACCTAGTCATATGGTAATTTGCCATGCATCTCATCTAGCTTTTTTTTTTTTTTACTTTTCTCAATCGCTTTGAGTAAACTTGCTTTTTTTATATATATAATGAAACTACTATGCAGAATTCAAGAAAATAGTTTGTTTGTGATTATTATATTTATTATTTAATATTATTGATAGGCCTGTATTTTTTCAAATTTATTTTGGTCCTTGTTTTTTCTCTCTTCTTCCCTTGTTTTAAAATTAGCAAGAATTGTCTAAATAGTCATATTAGTGTTTAAAGAACTTGAGGATGTTCACATTGACCCAAGAAGTGGGTGTCTGTCAGCTCCTTGAAATGAGGACAGAGTTGGAAATTGTGACAAGGGATCATTGTTTGACCCTCAGAATGATTGTTGATGATTTGGTTATGAATAAGGAATCAGTCTGCATGAAGAATTAGGGAAAAGGAAGGTCTGTGCAAAATTTGTGCTGCACAGCCTGACAGATGAGCAGAAACAATAGTGTCAGTCATCATGCAAAGACTTCATCCAGACTTGTTAATACAGTCCTAATTCCCTCAACTGTATTGTCACTGAAATGAGCATTGGGCATTTCAGTACAACCCTGAAAAGAAGTATCAGCACATACAGTGGATTTCAAAATCGTCACCAAGGCCCAGAAAGTTTCATTTACAGAAGTCCAAGATCAAGATGATGCTGATCATGATTTTCAACAAACAGGGTCTGATTCACAAGGAATTTGTACCTGAAGGGGGAAAGAGTCAATGCTGCATTCTATGTACAGGAGTTTTAAAAACTATTAAGACATTTCCCAGGTGAGGGCATAATTTAGAGAGATTGATTGATTTAAAAATTCTTGGCACAAGAACTACTGCAACTAAAATGTGCCTGGAATTTAGAGAGAAAGGCAGCTGGTTCTTGTTGCACAATAATGCCCCACTCATTCCACATTTGTTGTCAAGACATTGCCAATTAAACACAGCATTGTACAGATCAAGTATCCACCCTACTCTCCCAATCTAGCACCAGTTGACTTCTTCCTCTTTCCCAATGTGAAAGCTGTCCTGAAAGGAAAAAAATTTTAGGATGTTGAGGACGAAGAAAAATGTAACCACTGAACTGAACATCCCCTTCGGATGCCTTTGACTCTTTTCAGAAACTCTTAGAACAGTGTAATAAGTGAATTCAACCAAGTAGTAATTACTTTGAATAAAAATAAAATCACTTTTGAGCTCCGTCACTTTGTTCTTTTTATTGCCACACCTCGTATAGTTAAAACTTGGTTGTTTCAGAATATTATTTTATATATGTAGTTGAATTACGTGATTTTTTTTCATATGCTTTTATGTTACATAAATTATAAAGTTAGCATTCAATTATATATTCTTTCTTGACCATTTAATAGTCCTTAAAAATCATGTCACTTTCTGCATAAAGTATTCACTTAAAAGTGATCACTTTAGGCTGATTTTACTGTATTTGTGTTTATTACATTATAGAAAAATCCATATAATAGAGTCAAATCTTCAGCATGCCAACATCTTTTACCTTAGTAACAATAACTGCTGTATGAATTAAAGAGGAGTCCACAATTTTATATCCTAAAAGTTTCTGTGAAACAGTGTATAAAATAGAGTTGCTTACTTTGGTTAGCACAAAATATTTTCTTCTAATGTTTGAACATTATCCACAATTATGGATTATTGTCTTGAACTTTCACAAAGCACTATTTAGTACATAAATATATTATAAAAAAGACTGTACAACAGCTCTTTCTGGCTGGTAAGTTAATGGTTGAAGATGCCCACATGGAACAGTGATTGTACAATATGCTGTGCATATAGGACCTCTCACTTCCATTCGATGTATATTATAATACCGATTCCTGAGTTCTTCTAATGTGTTTGAATAATCAGGTCCTGGGTTGCGACCGATGTAATCAGGTTTTCTTGGATATATTTCATCCCCTAATAAAAAGAAAAAAAAATAATAATAATAAGATCAGAAGGTCCATTTCTCTTAAACATTTTACTACTTTTTTTTTTTAATCTTAAATTCAAATTTTAAAGAGTATTCAAACAGTATACAAATTTTAAAATTCTTACTGTATTCAAAATTTGATCTAAAACCAATAGAAATATGCACGTGCCTGCCTAAAATTAAGCATTATTTCATATTCCTGATATACAGGGTAAAAAAAAAAGTGTGCATTTATCTTAATCTAGTACATAGTACAGCCACCTTTGGCCTATGTAACAGCTTTAATCCTGAGCATATTTCAACCAAACTTCTGTTGGGTATTGGCTGGAATTTGTCTCCATTCCTCTGCAGGAGGAAGGAATGGAAAAACTGGTTTGGGGGAAAGGCTGTTTTTGCCATAGCTTAATTCAGCTCTCACTGATGTTCAGCACTCAATGAAGGTCTGAATGAAGCACTTAATTCAGCACTCAATGAAGGTCTGAGGTGGCTTATCCAACTTTTTGATGTCACTGCTCACAAATCAGTAGAGGGCTGTCACACTGATACTGATAAGGTCCATTCCCATAGTATTGCCAAGTGTGGGTAGTACATAATTATCCAAACCAACTGACATAGCCCATACCATCAGACTGCCTCTACTAAATTTCCACTAAATTGGATATATGGGCTGAGAGCTGGCAATACATCAATAAATAAGTGGTACTGCATATGGGCAGCAGCAATTGCAGAATGACATACAAATTGGATAGTATCGCAGAAAATAAAGCCTATAGAGAATTACTGACATAATTCCAATGCTGTGTAGGAATTATGTCAGTAGGGATAAAGAGGTGATACACTTAAATAGAAAGGGTGCAAGAATATTTGCTGATGCTATCGAGGCAGTGTTAGGTGGGTCGGAAAACTGCTAGCTTGGGGGGAAACAAAGACCAATAGATTGACAGTAGCCACTAGCAGAGGTAAAAGAGATTCTTGCACTGCTTCTATTAGAATAAGCAGAAGCCTGAAAAACAAGATGCATGGTATTTCAGAGACTGCTGGGAGCCATTGCAGTACAAGTAAACACATGGGTTCTGTTAGGGTAGCTAAGAATAGAAACGGGTGCAGGTATACTTGCGTGTACACCAATGCTAGGAGTTTAGTAAATAAATTTGATGAATTTGAGGTATTGCTCAAAACATCGAAGGCAGATATTGTTGGGATATCAGAGACGTGGTGTCACACAGATATAAGGGATGCAGAACTGCAATTTGGGGAGTACAACGTCTACAGAAAGGATAGACAGGATAGGAAGGGAGGAGGGGTTATGCTATTAGTTAAGAAACACATAAAAACCAAGGAAGTGAAGCCAGTCGACATCGCTGGACAGTGCAGTGTGGAGTCAGTTCGGTGTGACATAAACATTGGGGGATCAAAATTGAGAGTAGGAGTGTGCTATAGGCCAAATGACTCTGATGAGTATAATAAGGAACTGTACAGGGAAATAGAGTGGGCCAGTAAATCAGAGTGTCTTATAATGGGAGATTTTAATTTCCCAGATATTGACTGGAATTTGGGGGCTGGTTACTCACACACTAGCAGGACTTTTGTGGATTTATTGGATGATTGTTTTCTACATCAGCATGTTCGGGAGGCAACTAGAGGGAGTAATACTCTTGATTTGATTATCAGCAGTGATTCTTCATGCATTAAGAATCTGCAGGTAAATGAACCACTAGGTGGCAGTGATCACAGTGTGCTGAAGTGGGATTTACTCAAAGAGGTAACTACCATTAGGGGTAAAGGGAAGGGTTATTGCTTCCGTAAAGGCGACTACGATGGACTGAGACAGTATTTAAATTCTATACAGTGGGACCAACTGATGATGTTACCAACAGCAAATTCAAAATGGGAAGCATTCAAAGAACTTATCTTGGAAGCTACTAGGCTTTACATACCAACTAAGAAATATTGTTCAAGGTTTAGGCCAAAATGGATGTCAGATGAACTAATGAGGCATATGGCAGAGAAGAAAAATGCATGGGATATATACAAATTAACACACGACACAGAAGCCTATGATAGATACAAGTTGATATGCAACCAAGTTACAAAGGAGGTTAGGCAGGCGAAGGCAGATTACGAGAAATCCTTGGCAAGGGATGCAAAGAAAAACAGCAAAGAGTTCTTTACTTATGTAAACTCTAGAAGGAAGGGGATGAATCAGATTGGTCCACTTGATATTGATGGGTCAAGTGTTGATGATCCTGCTCAGGTAGCTAACAAACTAAATGAATATTTTGCATCGACATTCACACATGAGGAGTTATTCAGCGAGGGGAATGCCAGAGGTGTATTCAACTCTAGCAGTAAGCTACAGAATCTTGAAATAACTGGGAGTAAAGTGGAGCAGAAACTGTTGAAGATAAACACAAGAAAGGCACCCGGGGTGGATGGGATCTATCCAGTTATATTAAAGGAGGCAGCAAAGGAAGTAAGCAAACCCTTAGCCATAATTATGAGAGCTTCCTTAGACTCAGGGGAGGTACCCATAGACTGGAAATGTGCAAATGTGACCCCAATTCACAAAGGAGGATCAAAGGCTGACACAAGTAATTATAGACCTGTAAGCTTAACTTCTGTTCCAGGAAAATTAATGGAGGCACTGGTTAAAGAAGCAGTGCAGGATCATTTAGACAAGACTTCAGTTATAGTTCAGACACAGCATGGTTTTGTTAAGGGGAGGTCTTGCCTGACCAACTTGATTGGATACTATGATGCAGTCACAAAAGAACTGGATGCAGGGAATAACTTTGATATTATATACTTGGATCTTAGAAAGGCTTTTGATACTGTTGCACATGGAAGACTGCTACACAAATTGGAGCAGTGTGACATTGGAGGCAAATTGCTGCTATGGATAAAGGGGTGGTTGAGGGGGAGAAGACAGAGAGTGGTAATCAATGGACACTGCTCATCGTGGACTGATGTTATTAGTGGAGTCCCTCAGGGCTCAGTGTTGGGTCCATTATTGTTTTCTGTATTTATAAATGATATTGATGATGGTATATCGGGCTTAATGTCGAAGTTTGCAGACGATACAAAGGTTGGCAGGGTTGTCAAGGACACTACTGACACTATGCTGCTGCAACAGGATCTGGAAAGGTTGAGCAGATGGGCTGAGAGGTGGCAAATGAAGTTTAACATTGACAAATGTAAAGTACTACACATGGGAAACAGCAACCCCAGAGCAACGTATCAACTCTGTGGTACTACACTGACAGTGGTAGAGAATGAAAGGGACTTGGGGGTGGTTGTGCAGGCAGATATGAAGTTCTCTGAGCAGTGCAGACGGGCTGCAAGAGTAGCTCATGGAGTATTGTCAATGATATACAGGAATTTTTCCAGCAGGGATAAGGAGGTGATTATTCCATTGTATAAGGCGATGGTCAGGCCACACCTAGAGTACTGTATACAGGTCTGGAGGCCTCATTTCAAGAAGGATGTAGAGCTGCTGGAACGAGTACAGAGAAGGGCAACAAGATTAGTGAATGGAACAAAGGGGTGCTCTTACGAAGAAAGGCTTAAGTTTTGCAAATTACAGTGTCTGGAGACTAGGCACCAGCGAGGTGATCTGATAGAGGTGTATAAAGCCTTGAATGGTTTAAGCATGCTCAATGCTGATGGGATTCTTCCTCTTGCTCAGAAAAATCACCTGAGAGGGCATAAATTCAAATTGAGGAAAGACAGATGTAGGATAGACGTGCGGAAATTTGCCTTTAGCCAGCGGGTGGTTGGTTGGTGGAACAGACTTCCATCCCTTGTGGTGGAGGTTGATAGCCTAAATAAGTTTAAGTCTCAGCTGGACAGGTATTTTGAACGAACAGAGGGGTGAAGTGGAAGTGGTTTTTTTTTTTTTTTTTTTTTTTTTGGCTGATGCTGCATAAGCTTGCTTTCTTGCATCAAATGCCTCTACTAATGCTAATGCTAATCCCACTGCATAAGACAAGGAGTTAGGCTATTTAATAGTACTACATACAGGTCTGGAATCCTCATTTTAGAAAGGATATAGATCTCTTGTAATGACGGCAGAGAAGGGTAATGGGATTAGCTATTAAATAGGGGCAGAAAAGGGTTCTCTTATCAAAAAGATTTCAGTTCTATAAATTTCAGTATCTAGAAACAAGCATTGAAGGCACTGAACAGATTGAGTAAACTAAATGCTGATGGTATTCTTATGGTTTGCCAACTGTTTTTTTTGTAATTGGTTATCCAGTTTTCTCTCTGATCGCTCACTGAGGGTAATGATAGATGCTCTCTGTCTTCTAACTTCTCCACTAAGGTTCATTTCCCCCACTCTTTTCCTCTTGTATATTAATGACCTTCCATTGACTGGAAATCCTATTCATAGTTTTGCCGATGATAGCACATTGCATTCCATTTTGAGAAACCTTGCCCTGATCAATCAGCTTCAACTTCTTGAAAATCTGCTACCTATTCCTTAAATGCTGATCTTCAGGTAATTCTCCAGTGGGGCAAAGACAACTTAGTTGCCGACCAGGCTAGCCAGGTGGGTAAAGTACCTGCCTGGCAACCCAAAGGTCACGGGTTCGAATCCTGCCCCGGGCTTGGATAAAAGTAATGCCAAAACCTTGGGAGGTGCACTATGGCCACAGAAGCCGATGCGCCAACAACTACCAAAAAAAAAAAAAAAACTTAGTTGATTTCAACTCTTCTAAAACTCATCTCGCAAAAAGGATTCTTCTGCTCCTATGCTTATCTTTGATGACGCTCTGATTTCTAGGCAAAATGATATATCTCTTTTGGGGATTACCCTGACTTCTAATCTCTCTTGGCACAAGCACATTACAAATATTGCTTCCTCTGCATCTAAAAAACTTGGTTTTTTAGATGCAGAGGAAAAAAAACTCTGAAAAAATCGCAAATCTGCCCTACCATGGAATATTGTTTTCCTGAAAATTACAGTCTACAGAAGTTCAAGTCCAATGTCAACAAGTATCTTCTTTCATCTTCTCAACCTTCAACCCAAGCACGGTGCTAAGTACTATAGGTTCTAATACCTCTCGTATTTGTGGTTTACATAAAGAAAAAAAAAGTCTCGGGCAAGTAGCACGGGAAAGTTTAAACTGAAAAAAAAAAAATGGTCGGAGGACAAATATGCATAAATTATTTGTTTTCAGACAGTAATTTATTATCCAAATAAACTTTCATCTGGTGTTGTGTAAACAAATAGTTTGAAAAGTTTAAAGAAGGATTAGACAAGTTATTACAGGGCATGGACAGATGATGTGGATTTTCCCAATGGTTATAAGTTTGTTTCCTTCTATCATTTTCTTACCACTAGTAGACTGCTAATACTGTTTAGCAGCCTACTAGCTTGGGAAGAATGGTTGCATTACCACTTGTCTTCCATTATCGTGCAATGTTTCCAACAGTTGATTATGGATGTTCTTCTCTTTCTGCTATCTAGTGAATGAAAGTGCCTGCTTTGTGACACTATACATCTCTTGTGAAGGGCTCTAGGTAATTTTTCTCATCATATGTTGTTCCATCCTATTATGTGATGGGAATCAGCCATTATTTGCCGGGGATGAGGCAACCCAATACATGTTGATGGGTAGCATACTGCTAAACTTAGTACTTTCTTTCATCTCAGGGTGGCCATATATTCAGAATATTGGTAAGTGGGAAAACTTGAAACAAAATGTATAGTATAGCATTTTTATCTTCAAAAAGTAAAATATAAAATTACAATTAAAATACAGTTTTTTTTTTATCAATCAATCATAGTATTTATTTGTTACATGATTGTTGTTAATATATATTTGTCCTATATAAATTATACAGTTATTTTAAAAATAGTGAGAGAGACCACTTTTACTTTATATATGTTTCTTTAGATTTTGCTAGTTTTAAAATTTCTTCTCCTTCCAAAGATTTAAAAAAAAAGTTTTTAAATTCTGAATAGGACATGTTATAGTTTTCTTTCACCATAAGTTTGGCTTCTAAATTGTCTAATAAAAGACTGTTTCTCTCCTGCCAAGTAGTTTTCATTAAGCTGAAAACTCTTTCTGATGAAGCATTTGAATGTGGAATGCTTAATATTTGATTTGAGACAAATTATTTGCCTCTGGAAATTTTGAAAAAAATTGCACCCATTTTTTTTTTATCAACATGCATTTTCTTTTCTTCATTACTCAGTGACAAACAAAATGACTTCAGACTTAAAATTTCTTCAAAAAGCAAATCTAAGTTAACATTTTTGATGTTGAATATTTCTACTAATCCTCAAAATTGCATTACATGTTGGTAGAAAAGATTTCTCAATTCTCATTTTTCCCTTGTTATTAGAATTAATTTTTAACACATCTATTAAATTCCAATAAGAATTGAAAATATGTAAAATCAATAAATTAACAGTTTTTTCCTATCTTATCGGGACAAATGATGGTATTAGGAAGTGGGACTTGAAGTTCTAAATTAGGAAAATCCCAGCCATATTGTGACGGTTGGCCACCCTGTTTCATCTGCTTGTTTAAAATTTTAATGATTCAGTTCCTATTTTGTACTTTTCCTGAAGTTACCTCCTTTCAGATGGACTTCTGTTCTGGATCAAAAAGGTAGACTTACAGTTACAAACAGATAAAACTTTTTTTATGTGTTCTGGTAATTTGGAAGGAAGCTAAGGAGAAAATTCCAGAACCACATTTTAGTTTTAGAGATAACAATACAGTACTGTACTTAGTTTAGTGATTTCATTTTATTTTCACAGAAACTTAAGTTTTAAAAAGTATTTTTTGAAAACTCCAAACAAGAAAATTATATAAGTAAATAAGTTTTAATAAGAACTTAATTCTCAGAAAAAAAGTTTCTTCGGAACAAAATTAAAACCCACTTTTCAGGAGTGCACTACTCACATTACTTGAGTAGGGGTGTACTGTATGACTATCCAAAATGGGATCTGTGTTTAGGAGTTGCACTGCATAAAAAGGCCTATTACTAAAATATAGCCATAATCTTCTCCAAAGAAGGTTACAAACAGATTTAATACTACCGAGTACACTGGTATGCATTTTGTATGCGAGTTGTCTTCAGGAAATGCAACAGCTACAGCTGAAGAATAGTGGCTATGATTTTGAAACCATCTGTGTTTACCAATGTGCACAGGAAATTAAGTGACTTAGGAATTTTTGTTATACAAATAACTCGTCACGTAAATCAATAGAACACCATGCTGAAATTCAACTTAGCCTGAGAAGTGGAGGGGAAGAATCAAGCATAAAATATGCCTACACTTCATTACTTATACTAACCAAGTAAGAGGTAAAAGTTGAAGAGTTATAATTCAAAGCAGAAACTGAAATAATTTGAAAATTGAGCATATCTTTGCTTCCAATAGCAGGCAATGCCATTATCCTTGAGTCACCCTAAATTGCTAATATCATTTCATACCAACAGTATCACCACAAAAGGTAAATTCACTGTTTGCTGTAAAACACTGGGTCTTATAGCAAATGTATACCTTTAGGTGAAGAAGTAGAAAGTTGAAGTGGCCCATTATCAGATAGGTTCCTAAATCAGGATAATCTCCCCCCTTTTTTTTTAAATTTTACATCTTATTGCAGTGATCAAAAGTTGTCATCACACTGGATAATCTGTAGCTCTGTGGAACGTCATTTATAATTATAGCAAGCAAAACATCAGATTTACAAATTTAAATATAAAAATATCAAAATTTACTTAAAATCAAAACTAGTTCTTAAGTAATCATCATACTTGTATATATATACACACACACACAATTTTAGTGCATTCACTTACTCATGTAAATGTTATGAGTTTCATTCAAAGAAATAGTGGACAGTCAAGTTTTATTAGTGATTGCATTTACTCATGTAAATGTTATCACTTGTTATGTAGTCCTGATCAGATGTATAGTAATGCTTAGGGAAAAAAAAAATGTTTATTGCAATCATTGTTTCTGTTACTGGTAGCTTTTTTTGCCTTATCACAGTTTATGCACATGCAGTCGAAGTGATTATGGAACGTCCTTGAACTCTGACATATTGCATGTCTAGTTACTGCTGTTGCTTTGTTCATATAAAGAAGCATTGCAGGATCATCTAGACGAGACTTCAGTTATAGCTCGGACACAGCATGGGTTTGTTAAGGGGAAGTCTAGTCTGACTAGTTTGATTGGATACTATGATGTAGTCACAAAGGAACTGGATGCAAAGAATAACTTTGATATCATATATTTGGATCTTAGAAAAGCCTTTGATACTGCTGCGCAAATTGGAGGCAGATTGCTGCTATGGATAAAGGGATGGTTGAGTGGGAGAAGACAGAGTGGTAATCAATGGACACTGCTCTTTGAGGACTAATGTTATTAGTGGGGTCCCTCTGGGTTCAATGTTGGGTCCATTGTTGTTTTCTGTATTTATAAATGATATTGATGATCGTCATCATCAGCCATTTTCAATCCAATGCAGGATGAAGGCCTCTCCAGCAACTTTCCAGTTCCTTCTGTTTTGAGCACTGGCCATCCATTTACTACCCACAAACTCATGAATTTCATCTATCCCTCTCGCCTTTGTCTTCCAGGTTTTCTTCTAGCTCCTCTTGGGTACCATTCTGTTATTTTCTTAATCCACCTGTCATTATGTCTTAGAGCTATGTATCCTGCCCGAGACCATTTTAGTTCTTTAGTTTTGATAAAAATGTCCTTTACTTGAGTTTGCTGCCTAATCCAAGTGTTTCTCTTCTTATCTAACAGTCTTATTCCCAATATAATTCATTCCATTCTTTGCTGTGTAGTTCTCAGCTTCTCTTCCATTCTTTTGGTGAGTGCCCAAGTTTCACTTCCATAAGTCATGGTGGGGAGTATACATTAGTTCATTATTTTACGCTTCAGACAAACTGGGATATTGCTCTTCAGTATGTGACAATATTTCCTGAACGCTATCCATCCAAAATTTAATCTTCTCTTGACTTCCAGCCATTTATCATTATTACAGCTAAAAATTACAGCTTGTCCCAGATAAGTATATTAGTATTAGTAATGGCCGCATGGTGCAAGAAAACCTATGGCTTATGCTGCACCAGCCAAAAAAAAAAAAAAAAAAATCCGAACAAAACAATGATAAAAACAAACAAAAAAATAATAATAATAATAATAAAAAAAAAGGGAATTAAACCTATCATCCTATGCGCTTCCCTTACCCGAAAGTACTATCCAGATGGCCTTGGAATTTCCCCAAACTGTCGGCTTCTACCACCCATGAAGGCAACTTATTTCAGTAATTTATAACTCGCTGGCTAAAATAAAACTTCCTGCAGTCCAATCTAAACATTCCCCCCCGTAACTTGAATTTATGTCACCTAGTTCTAGCATCATTTATAATCTTGAAAATTTTGTCCTCATTCATTTTAGTGATGCCTCTCAGAGCCTTAAACACCTCAATCAAATCTCCTCTAAGGTGTCTAGTTTCCAAACTCTGTAACCCACATATTCAAAGTCTTTCTTCATAAGGACGCCCTTTTGCCGATCTCACCAGGCGAGTTACCCTTCTTTGTACCCTTTCAAGAAGCTTGATATCTTTCTTTAGCTGTGGTCTCCATACGTGAACACAGTATTCCAAGTGTGGTCTAACATAAGCCTTATATAATGAGATTTTCACGTCCCTATGACTCCACCTTTTCAATTACTGCTCCTTCAATCATTATATCCCTTTCTGTGGCATACTTGTTCATCATTACTTTTGTTTTAGTCATATTCATCATTAGTTCAAAATCCTTACTAACTCTGCATAACTGATTAAGATTTTCCTCTAATTCTTTCGGATCGTGGCTTATGACCACAATGTCATCTGCAAATCGTAAATGGTTTAGGTACTCTCCGTTCACATTGACTCCTTTCTGCGACCAATCTAATCTTCTGAAAGCTTCCTCAAGGGCAGCAGTAAACAGCTTTGGATATATTGTGTCTCCTTGTCGAACTCCTTTCTCGATTTTAAATTTCCTACTGTCTTTGTCTAGTCTAATAAAGGAGGTAGCATTCTCATATATTTTCTTCAAAATCATAATATGTAGGGTATCTATGCCTTGTCTTTCCAGTGCCCGAAACATTGCCTTATGCTGTATGGAGTCAAATGCTTTTTCATAATCCACAAATGCCAGGCATAATGGTGTTTTATATTCATTTGCTTTCTCCATTAGCTGTGATATTACATGAAGGTGATCCATAGTTGAGAATCCTGTCCTAAAGCCAGCTTGCTCTTTCGGTTGATTCTCATCAAGTATTCTTTCTAATCTGTTAGTAATGACCCTTGTGAACAACTTGTAGATGTGGGATAACAAGCTAATTGGTCTATAATTTCCAATTTCTGATTTATCTCCTTTCTTATGCAGCAAAACTATGATTGCATTATTCCACTGCTTAGGCGTCACACCTTTTCTAATGCACTTTGTGAAGAAACTTGCCAGTTTTTGTGTTATGTCTCTTCCTCCCAATTTTAACAACTCTACAGTAACTTCATCTTCCCCCGGGGCTTCCTGATTCTTCATTTTCTTCAATGCATGTTTTAACTCACCAGGAAAAATATCGGGTATGTCGTATGTGTTGCTACTTTGCAATCCATCTTCCCCACTGCTGGCATCATTCCCCTGCTCCTTGTATAATTTTCTATAGTAGTCTTCTGCTATTTGAATTATGCCTTCTCTGCTGTTTATAAGTACACCATTGCTATTCTTCAGTTTCAGTATCATTTGTCTTTCTGTATTACTGCTCCTGGCTGCTGATTTAAATCCTTTGTTTTCCCGTAATGCTTGTTCTACTTTTCTTGTGTTAAATCTTCTTATGTCCTCTCTGAGTCTCTTTCTAAGAGCTTTGCATAACTCAGTAGACTCAATTTTTTCCTTGTCAGTGTTTATCTTGCTCTTCATTTTTCGCCTTTGGTTCATCATAACAAGTGTTCCTCGGCTAATTTTTTCTTTGGATTTCATTTTCCCTATAGGTTTCTTGAGCTTTATCACTTTCAGAAAGTTGTAATATTCCTCGTTGATATCTTGGTCCTGAACAGTCTGCAGAAGCTCAAACTTGGTCTTAAGTTCCAGTACATACTGCTCTTTCTCCTTTTCTGTTATCTCAAAGACCTTTGTTTTATTTACTAGAGTCAGTTTTTTCCTTTCCTACATCTATATCAAGTGTACATCTTACCATTCTGTGATCACTTCCAACATTTACCTTATTCAGGACAGTAACATCATTCACAGTATATCTTCTGTTAGTGAGGATGAAGTTGATTTCATTAGTTATTAATCCATTTGGACTCTTTCATATCCACTTTCTGTTCACCCTTTTCTTCAAAAAAGTGTTCATTACTGACAATCCTTGAGATTCTGCAAATTCCACAAGTCTTTTGCCTCTTTCATTTCTTTCACCAAATCCAAAATTTCCTATAGCTCCCCTTTCTGTGCTGTTTTGTCTTTTTCCAACCTTAGCATTGAAGTCTCCCATAATAATAGTGTAGTGGGTTTTCTGCTCATCTAGAAGACTCTCAATTTCGGTGTACATTTCTTCAACCTCTTCATCATCATGGCTCGATGTTGGTGCATAAATCATTATAACCTTTAGCTTGTACCTCTTAGAAATCTTGAGTATTAGTCTTGACATCCTTGGTGATGTACTTTTGAATTCCAAAATGTTGTTTTTAAAATCTTTATGGACCAGAAACCCAACTCCACCTTCACTGTTTCCATTGGTGCAAAGCAGATTTTCACTTGATAAACTTATAAGTGATTCATTTCTTCTTGTTTCAGCCAAACCGATGATATTCCAATTCACATTTTCTAATTCCTTTTCCAGTTCTAATATCCTGTCTTCACCGATGAGTGATCTTACGTTGTAACAGGCCAAGTTCAGTTTCCGTGCATGGCAGCCTGGTCATACCCAGAGATTCTTAGCACCCTCTGCTTCCACTCTGATCCTCTCACTGCCATAAGAGGGGGAGTGAATGAAAGCTGCTGGGGACAGAGGGCCATTTGTTTTGTCGTGCTGTCATATGCTGGAGGGTTTGGTCTTTTCCTCTTCACACTGACCAGGTGTCTTGAAGAGAACCACTCTACACGTTCGTTGCCACCTAAGTGACATAACAGGGCTTACCATCGAGAAGGTGTGCATGAGTGGATTTTAGGGAGGCAGGCCACCCGGACTTCTAAATCTTCTGTAATAGAAAGATATTGGATCCATCATTGTTTTAGACTGATATTGGTGATGGTATATCAAGCTTAATTTCCAAGTTTGCAGACGATACGAAGGTTGGCACGGTTGTTAATGACACTAATGACAGTACACTGCTGCAACAGGATCTAGAAAAGTTGAGCAGATGGGCTGAGAGGTGGCAAATGAAGTTTAACATTGATAAATGTAAAGTACTACATATGGGAAGCAGTACTCCCAGAGTAACATATCAACTATGTGGTACCACACTGACAGTGGTAGGGGCTCCTCCGTAGCCAGGTGGGAAGGAGCAGCAGTGCGTAGCACATGCTTCTTGATTAGACCGGGGTTCGAGCCCGTCACCACCAAATACGGAGGATGCGGAAAGGTCAGGGAATGACCACCGCATATTCTCGGAGCAATATGGCCTTAGTTGCTAATGCTCCTAAAAACCAAATAACAACAACAACGACAGTGGTAGAGAATAAAAAGGACCTGGGGGTAATTGTGCAGGCAGATATGAAGTTTTCTGAGCCGAGCAGATGGTCTGCAAGAGTAGCTCATGGTGTCTTGTTAATGATATACAGGAATTTTTCTAGCAGGGATAAGGAGGTGATTATCCTCTTGTATAAGGCAATGGTCAGGCCACACCTTGAGTACTGTATACAGGTCTGGAGGCCTCATTTTAAGAAGGATGTAGAGCTGTTGGTATGAATACAGAGAAGGGCAACAAGATTAGTGAATGGAACAAAGGGTTACTCTTACGAAGAAAGGCTTAAGTTTTGAAAATGACAGTGTCTGGAGACTAGGCACCTGCAAGGTGATCTGATTGAGGTGTATAAAGTCTTGAATGGTTTGAGCATGCTCAATGCTGATGGGGATTCTTCCTCTTGCTCAGAATAATTGCCTGAGAGGGCATAAATTCAAATTGAGGAAAGACAGTTGTAGGATTGATGTGAGGAAGTTTGCCTTTAGTCAGCAGGTGGTTGATTGGTGAAACAAACTTCCATCTGTCATAGAAATTGGTAGTTTAAATAAATTCAAGGCAGAACTTGACCAACATTTGGAGCGAGTGGATGGGTGAAATAAGGGGTTTTTTTTTTTGGCTGATGCTATATAAGCTTGCTTCCTTGCACCATATGCCTTTTCTTTGCTAATGCTAATATGGTTGTTGGTATCATTAGTCCATGAAAGAAAGTACCGTATCTGTACTATTATCAATCTGACTGACCATGTCACAGTTGAGCAATAACACTTCGATCATTCTTGATTTCGATATTTTCTTTACTTGTTTTTAATGGTTTGTATGGATTGATATAAACATTGAGTTTCATTTTTATTGATGACTTTTTCCAAGAAATAGTAGACACTAAAATTAAAATATCTTATATTGTGTGATTTTGACATTTTTATTATTATTATTATTATCCATATGATGCAAGGAAGCCTGAGGCTTATGCTGCACCAGGAAAAAAAAAAAAGTTCCCGAGTAGCCCTGAGAGAGAGAGAGAGAGAGAGAGTCAAAAGTAGAAGGGAATCACCAAGAAAGGGAAGAATGATGATATCCAGCTCAGGACCCTGGGTGTGCCAAGCCCATACTCACCAGATGTGAGCCCCCGGGGTTATTTTATTTCTGTCCACTTCCATCTTTTAATGTACATATTTCCACTTTGCATCAATAAACAATATTGAACAGCTGAATTCTTGTTTCAGTGGTTATTGTTACAAAACTTATTATTATCAATCAAGCTGTGTCCCAAAATTATCACAATAAGTGACATACACTGTGTTGTTGTTATTTGGTTTTTAGGAGCATTAGCAACTAAGGCCATATTGCTCCGGGAATATGCGGTGGTCATTCCCTGACCTTTCCGCATCCTCCGTATTTGGTGGTGACGGGCTCGAACCCCGGTCTAATCAAGAAGCATGTGCTACGCACTGCTGCTCCTTCCCACCTGGCTACGGAGACATACACTGTGCGTTTATATGTATGTACACTGAAAGGACAGAATTCATGGGGTTCCTGGGCAACGTGACACTGTCACCCCTCTTGCTAGTGGAAGAACCCACCGCTTTACAGGTATATAGATTCACTGTATTCACATAGACAGTAATTCAATGTCAGTATGGATAAACGTGAGTTAACCAATTTTGAAAGAGGGATGATAGTGGGTGTCCAACACATGGGTCACTATTGCAGAAGTGGTAGAGAAATTGCACTATTCCAGTTCAACAGTATTAAGAGTATCGGGAATATGTTATTACCAGAATAACATCTCATCGTGGACAACGCTGTGGGGGAAGAAAGGTGGTGGATGAATGTGGCTGTCGACGTCTGCCTCGCATTGTTTTTTTTTTTCAGCCAACCAGAGGGTGACGGCGGCATAAATCACCGCCGACTTCAAGGGAAATTCCAGAAATGTTTCCACCAAGATTGTCAGGCGATAATTAGCCACAATAAGTTATGGAAGCCACTGACCAACCAGAGTCCCTGCTAAGTATATAAAAAAAAAAACCTTTTGTTGTCATCTCACAGACCACACCACGGTTTGGGAAACATTGGTGACAACTGAGCCCATTGCGACCATTCTTCCTTGGCCTCCCCATTGCAACAACCTCTGCTATGTGCAGTCCTGGATCCCTTATTAGTTTGATATTTCTCAATTATAGTTTGTTTTTTTTATAATGTCAGCAAAGCCCTGACCAATCATAAATACCAAAGAATATAGTTTTAAAAAATAACTCCACCAAAAGAAACTGCAAAATCTATGTAATGCAAATTGTTCCTTGGTGATTGAATAGTCGTACATACGTGTGCGTAACGCGTTTCACTCTCGAGTACAATTCTAAAGTGGCCTTGACGGTTTAAGGCCATTAACCTTACATATGTATCGACCCGAAACGCCTATAAAGCAAAAAGCCTTCAAGCAGACGAAATGAACTGACAACTACCAAGGAAGCAAGGGTAATTACGAAAACGCGACAGACATGTTTAGGTTGGAATGCTATGACTTGTAGGTAGCGTACCAGGTTCTGTTATGTTAGAAGCATTAAATTAGTAAAAAATATATAAATAATCTTCGTAAAAAAAATGCCGGCTAAGGTAAAGAAAGCCAACAGAGAATTCCTATTACTCAAAAAGTATACATCGATTTTAGAAGCAACGCAGCAAATCACCAGGCTCAGTTCAAAATTGCGTGGGGATCGTTTATACCATATATTTCGTCGTATAAGGCAACCTCCAGTTTTTGCCTTGTAATTTCATATTTTCGGTATAAGCAGACTTCAAGTCAACGTTGACATTTCACATAGTGACATCACAACGAAAATAAAGCGATAAGTGTACACGGAATCCCTCAACAACCACGGGAGACATGTTTCTGAAAAGTACCGTGGTCGGCAAAACAAGATCTCATAGAAAATAGAGGTTGTAGGAAAAACTATAAATATGCCAATAAAACATACTGTATTAAAAAAAAAAAAAAATCACAAACCTGATTTTCCATGTATACTATACAACAACAGTAAATGAGCAAAACGCGACTTGTGATCTACTTTCAGGAATAAGAAACAAAATATATCAAATTCAACGAATACTCATTATATCATCATTCTTCTCTTTCTTGGTGATTCCCTTCTACTTTTGACTCTCCTCTCTCTCTTTCAGGGTAACTCGGGAACTTTTTTTTTCCTGGTGCAGCATAAGCCTCAGGCTTCCTTGCACCATATGGCTATTAATAATAATAATAATAATAATAATTCCTATAACAATATTAATATGGTGAAGGGGCAGGGTTCCCCAAACCCTTACATCATTTGCCTATGAGCTGTGAAATTTTGCACAGGTGAATCACGGAGAAATCCCTACTTATCTGAAGGATTTCCCGTGAGTCATTCCAGGTTTTTAGCGAATACAAGCAACCAGTGACAAAGTGCTTTCGCAATATAAGACCCGAGGAACAACTAGCAAACCTAGTTTTGCTTATTGCTAAGTACAAAATGAGATTATGCCATACTAGTACAATAAGCAAAGAAAGTTAACACAGATAACGAATAAAAATTAAAATATTATTATTGGTATTAGCCATGCAACGAAATGAAACCCAGGCTTTTGCCGCACCAGCCAAAAATTAAACAATAATAATAAGCAATAAAATAATAATAAATAAATAATACTTTTTTTTTTTTTCATTTTAGCAAATGACGAACCAATGTGAAAATGTACCCTTTTCCCAGGGAATTCAAATTGGATTCAGTTTTTACTTTTTATTATTTTATTTTGATTCTTCTCACACTTCACGAATTAATCATACGGTTTCAGAAGTTAAATGTCCAAAAATTAAGCTTTGTTAGTTTTATATAGTAATAAAAATAAAAAGGAAAATATATATATAAAAAAAGATAAAACCTACGTGCTCCCTCCTCACGTAGGTAATCTAGTTGACCGCTGAATTTTGCCAAAGAGTCGGCAACTCGCTAGCTAAAAGAAAACTTCCTGCAATCCTGTCTAAACCTCTTCTTCCATAATTTGAATTTTCACACCTTTTAAATAGTCCCAGTAACTGCAATTTATGCTCCCTACTTTTGGAACGATATATAACAGTGACGATTTCGCCTTCGTTCATTTTACTATCTCTCTCAGATGCTTATGCACACATCAATCAGGAACCTGGTTGCCAAGTTCTGTATCCCACTTATTCGAAGTCTTTGCTCATATATACCCTCTTCCCCTTTTGCAGATCTCACCAAGCGGGTGGTCCTTTCAAAATACGTCTTTTTTTTTCTTCTTCTTCTTCTACTACTACTTTTTTTTTTTTTTTTTTTTCGGCGTGGATTTTCATACAAGTGCGATTTTACAATTGCCTTTTCTTCAATTGACAGCATGGATCCTCCTTGCTGCCTATTTCAATTTTAATTTAATTAATTTTTTAATGAAGTCATCAGGCGCATCAATTTCTTCCTTTCACTAATGCAGTTGTAGTAAAAACACACACCTTTTCAGTGATCTCTAGAAAATATCTAACTCCACAATTTGTGTACCATTGTTCAGGGATACAAATGAAGATAATACTAGTGCAGTAAAGATTTTTCATAAAGTAAGGTTAAAATCAGGGAACATGTTTACTGAAAATAACTAAAATTTTCAATGCAGTTAGGATTCAAAAACACGTTTTGTTCTAAAGAAACAATACGATCCAAAAAGTTAGTAACTTGAAAGCAAGTAACTTGAGAGTAACTTGGGTTATTTGAATTACACCTGATGTAATTCAAATAACCCAAGGTACCAACGGTGTTCCTCTAAATTCCTCCGATATGCTGTTCGAATACTATTAGAATACTCGTCGGACAAAAAGCTGACTTAGGTCCTTGTGCATAAACATCATGAGACCTGCGTATAATAAAAGGTAGTGCTCACCCCTCCCCGGAAACCAGTTATGAATCAGGGTACCATGGTACCCTGCACGGTCCCGGAAGCAATATCACACTATTCCTATGTCCAAAGTACCGTACCTGAATCGAATTACTAATTGGTACTTCCTCGTCATTAGAAGCTGTAGTTAGCCGATCTCAAAAAGAGAAGGCAGGGTTCCCCATCAGTTATTCCGGGTTTTTCAGGCCGTACAACATGCAAATCGGCCTGTGAACACACACACTTCTACAGACATAATACATTTACGTATTATAAGGGCATGACAGGGAGCCAATACTTAAAATGCTAATACCGATATTTAACACACACACACACACACACATATATTTTAAAAAAAATTTTATTTATTATTTTTTTTAATTCAAAGATTAACCAGATTCAGCACGCATCAACACACTGCCAGCTTTCGGCACACTTTAAGAACTCCTCCCACTTAAATCCTTTCTATTTCATATCACAAAAATTAAAGGATTTCCTAGCGTGACTATTTTTTTTTTTTTTATCCTGCTTGTACACCGATAAATAACAAGCACTATTTAAGTCTCTTTCAGCTATGTACAGACTGAAACAACAACGCAAGGCACCTGGACCGAAACAACCAACTGCCTGACCCAGTGATATATTTAGTTCATGTAGACCCCCTCCATCAACCTGTCTAAATTGACCCACCTGTCACCTGCATGAAATAATATACAGTACGTATTGTCCGATTCACAGCAAAGATGGCAATAAAAAGGTACCTAGAGTCTCAGGTCATAAGACCTTTTGTTATATTTGACCACAAACTGTCAATCTAAATGTCTCTACTACACAAAAAATTAAATCTCATCGTCTTGGAGAATTCAATAAAATGAGTACTCATTAACCAAGCATTAGCATTACAAACGCATACATGATCACCATTTTTTAATAAACAGTGCTCTGCAGCGTCTACACTGTTGCTGGGCATCACCACTTAAAACAATTCACGGGCCTCGCAGCAGTGGAGTCTATTAAGTGGAGAGAGGCGGGGTGGACTGCCTGGAGCGGCCCTCCTTTCTCTTTCTCTTTTTTTTTTTGCAGCAGTAAGACTTTCGGTTAGGTTTGGGCCCGCTCGGCTTGGGTGTGATGGTCGCCCATCGCACCCAAGCCGAGCGGGCCAGTTTGCTCTGAGCCTTGTCCCAAGGTTGAAGCTTTCCTATTTCTTTCTAATTTCATTGATTGAAAACCATTACACATAATTTTAAAGGCAGTTCTTTTCTTTCAGAAGAGCAGCACAACAAACGTTTAAAACAGCCGACTTGCGAGCCGCTGGTTTAGCATGACAGGCTCAAAGGATAAGAAAAGATCTAACCAACCTTGACAGGAAGTGATCAACGCAATGAACAGATTAGTTAAGTTTACAAGGTCGGTTCAAAATCTATCCTGATTACTACAATATAGTGACATTAAACTTAATCTCCTTCGAAATGTGAGAGACGCACTTAGACCAATGATTTTCCCACTATTGGAAGCACTTCTAGAAAGCCGATTTCTAAATCGCCAAAAGCTATGCTAATCGAAGTCCCAGTCTTTTTTTTTTTTTTTTTTCAGACCAGTAAATAAAAAACGTCACAAGAAGCCATATCTAGCGAATATGGATCCATGCGATCCAAGTTGCTGGCCTTGAACTACTCCATGTGTGGCCAAAAAACTCTACAAACAACAAATGCATTATCAGCATTCGTCATTAGCCCATTATCATGGAGAAGGTCGCTATAGTGCAGTGGTTTTCAACCTTTTTTTAATAACGGCACCTCTAAGTAATTTATTTTATTTTGCGGCACCCCTACTCAATTTTCTCCCTGTTAGATCCGAGCCTCTGTGTGTGTGTGTGTGTGTGTGTGTGTGTGTGTGTGTGTGTGTGTGTGTGTGTGTGTGTGTGTGTAAAATATTAAAAAATATATATATATATATATGTTATATGATATTTTACAATAATATAATTATAAAAATTACATTTCATATATATATACAGTACATAATTTTATTCTTTATACAGAGGTACTAAGTAAACATCAATTATAGATCACCACAAAATTAAAAAGATACCGTACACTTTTTTATAATGAAATAAACATATAAATTAAAAAATAATAAGTTTAAGTAACTTAAACCCAAATTACGTGGCACCCTGGAATGTTGTTGCGGCACACCGGTTGAAAACCACTGCTATAGTGGTTCCACCACTTGTTATTTGTTTGAAGAGGTCTGGGTATGAGTCCCGTCGACAACTATACGAATTTCTTAAGTCCTCTTCAATCAAGGCTGTAGTTAGCCGATCTCAGGCAGCGAGAGAGAGAGAGAAGGGTCCCCCATGATTCTGGGTTTATCCGCCCTCACCACGTGAAAATAGGCCCACACATACACGGATAAGGATTACGCCCGAGGATCGTTAAAATAATAAGTATTATTATTATTATCGTGGTGTAACCAGTCCTTGCGGTTTCACTTTTCTGGTATTTTTCTTCGAACCGCATCACGAAGGGGTCGCAGAACTTCAACTTAACGCTCTTTATTAATTGTTTGTTCCTCTGAAGAGTATTCGTGGTGGATAACACCCTCACATTCAAAAAGTGATAGCAACATAGCTTCATCTGTGATTTGAGAAAATAAACAAACTGCAACATGTACTATGCTGTCAACACTTTCGTAATGTGTTTTACTTATTTCCTTCTGGATTATAACAATTGAAATATACAACAGAAATATTTTGTTTCTACTTTAATATAATAAGAAAATAATCTATATAATATTGGTGTGAACACACCATAGATCACTCTTAAAGGCAAAAAACTATGTTTGTAGTGTAAAAGGGCATAATTTTATCTGTATCTCATTCCTTCACAACGAGTTGCCATGTATTGCACTACCTCGAATAAGTAACGCTTCACTAAAAGAGAAGACTATTGTTACTTATTCTCAGTGGGCACCACCACCTCCCAGACGGCACCGTTTCAAAGCTTGTTGGCCTTTCATCGGTGGGTGGGCAGGTACCCTGGTATTCAAGAGTGATCTATGGTGTGTTCACGCCAATATTATATAGATTATTTGTACTCTTAAACCTATGATGCCTTGTTGCATTGAGTTTAACTTATACATTATCATGTGCACCTTTTAGCATCTCTCATATTGTGTGATTATCTTCACAACTGGATTGTCAAGTCTGCAAACCAGGGTACCTGTCCACTCACCGATGAAGGGCAACAAGCTTTGAAACGGTCACCAGGGGAACCTGATATTCACGGAATTTCCAAGAATAGGTAACAACAGTCTTCTCTGCTGGGGAAGAGTTGCCTAGGAGTGGTATGAGTTGAAGTCCTGTTCCTTTCATTCTTCTACACCGTTTCTTTTCTTCTTCCACTCCTACTATAACTTTCCCTCTACTTTTTGCTTTTCTAAGTCTAATAGGGACAAGTGGATAGTAGAGTTATTATCCCACACATATACAAACAAGCCTTGAAACGGTGCCGTCTGGGTGGTGGTACTCAGTGAGAATAAGTTACAATAGTCTTCTCTTTTAGTGAAGTGTTATTATTCGAGGTAGTGGCAATACATGGCAACACGTTGTGAAGGAGGAGCATAATATGAGATACAGATAAAATGATGCCCTTTAACACTACAAACGTAGTAGTTTTTTGCCTTTAAGAATGATCTATGGTGTGTTCACACCAATATCATATAGATTATTTGTACTCTTAAACCTATGATGCCTTGTTGCATTGAGTTTAACTTATACAATAAGAAAATAGTAATAATTCATGATTTATATATTTAGTAAACTGACTGCAAAGAAAAAGGAGGTCATCATAAAGCGTGGATAGCCTGTGTGATACGAAGTGCGACTAAAAAGGAGAAATATTTTTTAAATCATTTATTATTTTAATAAAACAATTTCAATGTTTATCCTCTTCAAAGTACTCCCAGTCGCGCTTATGCAGCGCTCCATTCGCGATTTCTAGGATCTAAAACAGCAGCAGAAGTCCTCTAAAGATACCGCCGTTAACTGCTATGTTGTGTTCTTTTGAATGTCTACTAAGTCCTCAAATCGTTTTCCTTTGTGCATTTTAATTTTCGGGAACAGAAAAAAGTCGCACGGCGCCAGATCTCACTGCAACAGAGGAATGGCAGTGGTTTATTATGATGCCCAACCGCTCTGTCAAAATTGTTCTTTCTGTTTCTTTGTCAATGTGTTCTGCGTTTCATCAAATGCTCACCCGACAGTCTTGAAGCACATTCTCGTCTGTTGTTGAAATTGGCGGTCTTCCTGTCTTCTTGTCGTCGTGGGCATCTTCCCGTCCCTCTCTGAACCGTTTGTGCATTTCGTACACACACACATGGATGATTCATGATTCCATCACTGTACACTGTCTGTAACACATCCAACGTTTCTATACCATTTTTACCCAGTTTCACAATTCTTTGCTCTAAATTACGATCACTCATTTTTCCATCGAAGGGTTAAAACACGCTTAGAGGCACAGTTCAATCAAAACTTAACCGATTACAACGATGCAAAAACTGGCCTGTAAAAATCAGAAAAAAAAAAAAAAGCTGCAGTACGCAATGAATGTTGTTGACAACGAGCATAATATCATCATCAACATCATCAGCCATTTTCAATCCACTGCAGGATGAAGGCCTCTCCAGCAACTTTATTGTTGTGCTCTCATTGCTGGAGGGTTTGGTCTTTTCCTCTTCACGCTGACCAGGCGTCTTGAAGAGAACCACTCTACACGTTCGTTGCCACCTAAGTGACGTAACAGTGCTTACCATCGAGAAGGTGTGCATGAGTGGATTTTAGGGAGGCAGGCCAACCGGACTTCTCCTAAATCTTCTGTAATAGAGAGATATTGGATCCATCAGTGTTTTAGGCTGAGTGTCTGATAACACACAGGATACCTGTTCCCCTCTAAGCCCCCCGAGCATAATAAGGTGTTGGTAAGCAACAGTTCTCATTTCATTTTAGCCGCATCTTGTATGTATGACAAAAAATAAATAAATAATAATAATAAATAATTGCTGGAGTGCTATTTGTTTGGAATGGCTCGACAAATCTTTCTATAAGAGTCAAGTATAAAATTTCACGAAAATGTGTATATTGGGAGTTGAGTTATTAAATGCAGACGTAGGACGGATATGGTGAAGACAACAGGGGCTATACACATATACAGTATACACAGGTAAAAAAGACGCCTAACAATTAGCCAATAATAAACTAAACCTTTCAAACAATGGCATCAACCCGGCACTTTTTTTTTATTTCGGAGATATTACATATTACTACTGTGACTACCTCCTAGTACATGTAACAAGAGATGTACCAAATCATATCACCATTTGAACAGACGATGCGATTTTTATTTTGTTGTTTACATTGGTAGGTCATTGGCTATAAATAGGTCTTTTGGTATACGTATAACCCCCATCCTCCAACGAATATCTATTCTTCTGAAATCAAGCGAGTTTGGCGACCACATGATTGTCCCGCTGTATTCATATTAGTTGAATTGCTCACAGAGTTCGTTGAGGTGAAGCACCATGTGTGTAAATTCCATGCTGCATGCTGTCTATTTCCATTTGAAGTAGCAAAAATTGCCATAGCGTGTCGCAGCACGATATAAACGCACGGTTCGCTTGGCAGAGAAGAACGGTCGATAAATTGTAACGCATGACTTCACACATGCGTTGACTATTTTTTGGACTCTCCCTTTCAGTTTCGTAAGAAACAAGAAAATTTCTTTTCTTCCAAACGAATTGAATTGCAAAGCGGCAAAATGTAGATTTTAAAGATGAGTTTGGTTATTTTTAATTTTCGTGAAGGTAACTAAGGTCGTGAGGCGTCAGTTTATCGTGATGCCTGTAACCTGTGGATGGTCGTTTGTCCACTTTTTAGGATGAAAAACCATTTAATCTACACCCGTCCACAGTGCTCAGCAATCTTCCGTGAAAATTTGCAGAATCATCCCTACTTCGATCACACATGGAACTCACACGGAAACATGTGGTTCACACGTGGAAACTATTTCTCATACAGTGCTAGAGACCTGTAAGTTCCCTGATCTCACAAGTGATTCTTTGGTAACTTTTAAGACTCCAGTTTTCCTGAAGTCCAGTTATGATAGAAAATTGGATCCTTCAGATGACCCATCCTTCCTACCCTCTCATATTGCTCGATCTAACCTCTTTCGATTCCTAAGTATCAAATTTTTGGGCAAAAATAGGTGTGGAAAACTCGATCACACCTCTATGCCCTCGCGAGTAGTAACACAATTGATATAATCATTTACCCCCCACACCGATTAAAAAAAGGTGTGTTGGAATCTCGTCAATGACGCAAGGAATTTTTATGGGCTTCTATAACGTGGCTGAGTTAGTCGGTCTCAGGAGAGGGTTGTATGATGATTTTTTTCTCGGAAACTCTGGTTTTTTGTCCAATAAAAGCAAATTGACCACACAATTAAGAGATATAAGTTGCCTTATAGCCTTAGTTGCTTTTCCACTTAACACACAAATGTCACCAAGTGGTGACATTTGAAAACTATTTGATATCTGAACTATTTGACACCTGAACTATTTGCTAAGAAACTGCAAAGGGGAGGTCAAAATGTCACTAATTATTACTGTTTTTTAATGTTTACAATATACATTCATCCTTAGATTAGTTTAATGCAGCCCATTTGGTGATTACGTCAACCATTGTTGATATTTAACCCAGGGGGTTGGCTCACATCCGGTGAGTATGGGCTTGGCACACCCAGTGTCCTGAGCTGGATATCATCATTCTTCTCTTTCTTGATGATTCCTTTCTACTTTTGACTCTCTCTCTCTCTCTCTCTTTCAGGGTAACTCGGGAATTTTTTTTTTTTTTTTTTTTTTTCTTGCTGGTGCAGCATAAGCTTCAGGCTTCCTTGCACCATATGGCTAATAATAATAAATGGCCAGTTTTGCTGCATTGTTGTTTTAAAGCTCGAAAAGCTATGGCTCATTTTGATCGCCTAAACTCACTAATAATAACGAATTTCTTTAATTCATATCTACAGAAAAATCTAAGAATCTGCAAAAGGAAAATCTATAATCCACTTCAGATTGGCTAGACTACTTTACAGAGTTCTTCTCAAGCAAATGCAACCAGAATCTAGCTCGTCTAAGTCTACCACACTCCACTACGTATGATAGTTTCTTCAGTTCCCGCATTATATTAAAAGCAACAGTTATTAGAAGCACGATCTCGCTTCCGCCCACTAACGCTGCTGGAGCCCACTAACGAGCTGAAGGAATACCACAATTTATGCTGGAGTCTTCAGTCATTGTTCGCAACTTTCAAAAGTTCTAAAAATAATGCTTTTTCCAGTGAATGGAACGTCTACTGATAGATCTCACTCAAAGCGGCAAAACCCAGCTCAGTCCAAAAAACTTTTGCCCGCTAAAATTATTAGATAGGTTATTCCTGCCAGTTACTTCTTACTTCCCACCTGCTCAAAGAAGAAAATTCACCAATTCTTTACTCCATTCCTCCAGAGCACTCAATTATTACCAACCTACTTGTCATCGCTCAAAATATTTTGTCAACTTCTGAAAGAAAAGTGGAACTCGCAATCACTTATCTTCATTCAGTAGCAGCAGTCTTTGATGTAGTTCAGTTGCCTGTGCTCTTCTGATTGTTAAAACTGCACGTGACATCCCTATCTCCACAAGATCTCTCATTCAAAACTGCTTAAAACTTCAGAGGAAATTCGAGAGCGAGAAGTAACAAATACCTCGAGGCGGCGTTTTATCAAGTTTGTTATTAATTCGTCGGTCATGTCAATGGCATCAATATGCAGGCTTTGAATGGTTTGAGCATGCTCAATGCCAATGGGATTCTTCGTCTTGCTCAGAATAATCACCTCAGAGGGCATAAATTCAAATTGCGGAAGGACGGATATCTGATAGATGTGCGGAAATTTGCCTTTGGCCAGCGGGTGGTTGGTTGGTGGAACCGACTTCCATCACTTTAGGCTATCAACTTCAACTTGTTGTTGAAGTTGATAGCCTAAACAAATTTAAGGCTCAACTGGACAGGTATTTCGAACGAACGGAGGGGTGAAATGGGAGTGGTTTTTTTTTTTTGGCTGATGCTGAATAAGCTTGCTTTCTTGCATCATATGCCTCTACTAATGCTAATGCTAATATCCTTTTCGTTCTTGATATATCTGTTAATTTGCAAAACTTTACAACATTTTAGAATTTCTCGATCGGTTACATGCTTTAAATTATGTCATATAAAAAATTGAAATCATCACTATGTGCTCTTAATAAATCAAACCTGTCTTTAAGAGAATTTATTCTTGTGTCTAGTATTGAAAAATTAATTTTAAAATTTAACTGTGCATCGTTTATGCCTTCATCTGGATTTTCATAATCAAATGATTCAAATTGAATTTTCTTTTTACGTCAACGTATAAGAGAGACATCAGGAAATTTAGTTTCGGTTTCCAATATTTCGGATAACTGTTTTTGATTCATTTAAAAACTCTAAAAATCCACTATCAGATCGTTTACTTAATTGGATAAATTATTTAATTGATCAAGCCAAGAATTTATATTCAATTTCGGATTTTGCATTGTTTTACTTACTGCATTCACATTATTTAATATTTTACCAAATTACTATTGAACATATAAATTTAAATGATTTTAATTTCGAGGCTAAACATTTTTACTGGTGTCGTGATTTAACATCTTTCATTATTTCTAAAAGGGCATCATAAATTTCGCCAATTTCTTGTCTTAATGGCCTTATGGAATCTACGACTTTCCCATCTTGTATCGTTTACTGGTTTTAAAAGTAATTTCGAAACATTTTTTCAAAACGTCCCAACGTTGCGTGAACGAAGAAAAAAATATAAACAATTCTTGAACTTAAGTAAAAAAATCTACTGTTTCAAAATTAATTTGGGCAGCATCATTAACCACCAAGTTGAGCAGCGCAGGGTACAAAAAAGCACGGTGGTTGATATTTGTACCCTGCGCTGCTCAACTTGGTGGTTAATGATGCTGCCCAAATTAATTTTGAAACAGTAGAGTTTTAGTAGATTGGCACGGCCCTGGTCCTGTCCCCCCCACGAAGTGGAGGGCCAGGACAACAATTTCGAAGTACCTCAGTACAAGTATAATCATTTGAGTCAATTATGAAATATCAACATTCCAGAATTCGAATTACTTACCTGGTAGTAAAGACAATACCCCATCTTTACACGTAATTATTACTGGCAGCCATCTCTCTACTCCTTTTGTTTCTCTTTCCTTTGCAAACTCAAGAAGGAAATGAAAATTAGCGAAATTGGTGAGACGAGACAGTTCATAAACTTGAGGTGGAGCCATAAATACGGCATTCGTGCAATGTTCTTCTAGCATATCCTGTGGGGAACACCACTAGATAAAAAATAAATTTAAATTTAACAACCATTTTTCAAAAAAATTCTTACGTATTCTATAATTTATTTTTAAATAAGTGAAAGGTTTCTTTCAAACAGTTTTTCGCCTTCGTTATCTCTTACCATAATGCGAGCGACTACGACCAATAATATTTGCAATTGCATCCGTATTCTTCTATTCGAATTAAAACACTAAGAATTACTACACTAACTTGTCTTGTCTCACTTGACAATAGGTATAAATTACTTTATTTGAGAGACATTCTGCATTAACGGTGAAAATGACTCTCGAATTCTAATTAAATTACTATACTTGTATAACCACAGAGTGCGTATAACTATATCCATCACTTCTTGTCACTGGGAGTAAAAAAAGTGTGCCTGATATGTTTTATGAGAACCAATGAAGGCATTGATAGTTGCGCCACCTGTGTACATATATCAGTTTATTTTAAATCACTTAAAAATTCTTGAACGGTAGAGCAAAATTAACTTCAACTAATAGGTGGGCCAAATTTCGTCTCGCGATTCGATTTGATTGTTGTAGGGTTTTAGGAGCACCAGCAACTAAGGCCATATTTCTCCGTATATACTATCTGTAAATTGCGTGTGTTCTGTGATTGATTTTCTGTTTTCTGGAAGAAAAACCATGCTACCCTCGTCTAAGACCAACTAACGAAAAGTTGTAAAAAAGTCCCATAACAATTCCTCACGTCGTCGACGAGATCCGAATTCAGGTCTTTTCCATCTGGTGTGGAGAGGACGGCGATTCTACCAACTGTGCTACTCACGAGGGCTCGTCTTGCGATATCCGGGGACAAAACTGAAATGGATGACGTACACAACACTGACATTAATTCAAATTGTCTCTAGTCATATAAGAATTAGTTGTTCTTTACTTCCGAATCTGAGCTGTCTCTGTCCAATGTACACTGCTCTTCGTTGAAATTGTCCCTTAGAAGAATGGACGGACTTACATGAAAATTCGCATGCTAAAAAACGATTAGTATGTAAAGCTAATGACCGCAGCAGCATGTTCAATAACGTATCTGTTGTGTATCATCCCTGACACAGAAAACTAAATGTGCTGTAAAAAAGTGTGTATATGTTATCAGACAATCAAGCGAATGACTTTCGCGAATGACTATGTCTTTCTCACCCGTAAGCTGTGCGTCAGATTACCGGGTTGGTCAACAGAGCAAATTACCGTTCCTGTGAGTGTTGAAGCGCAATGGGTTGCAACCTGTTAAAGACAACACACACACACATGCACGCGCGCGCCAGGGGTCTGGTGGCATCAGAAGAACGTCAGAACGGGAAGATCGAAAGACAGGTGGCTATTGACAAAATCCTATTCTGTAAAAATCGTAATTAATACCATTGCTTTCTGCGTCATTGACAGGAGCACGATTAGCAATTTACTGCAAGAAGTGGACCTGTATTCTCGCCATCCATTGCCTCTTCTGCCTCTTTCTTTTTTTCTTTCTTTTTTTCTGCACTGTTGTAGTGGTGCAGAGAGAGAGAGAGAGAGAGAGAGAGAAAGAGAAATTGCTTTTTCGGGACAAGAATGGTATTGTGTCATCTTTAGTTTCGAATCACATTTCTGATTAGAATCCAGTGACGCTGTATTACTCGTCAAGGACAGAAAACCAATCTGCATCAAATAAGCTGGATTACTTCTACTATGGTGTGGAATACTATGCCAACATCCGAAATCGTGATATAAGGAACCATCATTTGAAATAGGTGATCATTTCTGATGGTTATTGATGGCATGTTGACGACAAGACATTACATTGAAACCATTGTAGAACCCAGAACTGAGGTTTTCGGGACACTGACTGATATTGAACTCGCATCTTTGGGCCTTTTGTACCGGGACCTCGTCTGACTATGATGTTCAATACGATAAATGTCCTACGACAATGCGCTCACATATACCATTGGTAAGGGGTTGATATGAACTTAGCACCCTTGATTGATTACACAGTCAATATCCTTCACCTGGTCAAAGAAGCCTGAGTTCAAATTCTATGAATGACTCCAGCATTTTTTATTTTTACTATTTTTATTTTGTTATTATTTTTTTTCACAATTTGTTTCAACTAGTCGGTTTGTGGCAAAGGTTGCATGTTTTTCCTCCGTCCAACAAACAGTAAACCAACTGGAAAAATCACGTAGTTTCAGAGAGAGAGAAAGAGAATGTGGATCATAAATAACCACAGGGGCTCACATCTGGTGAGTATGGGCTTGGCACATCAAGGATCCTGAGCTGGATATCATCATTCTTCTCTTTTTTGGTGATTCCCTTCTACTTCTGATTCCTGTTCTCTCTCTCTCTCTCTCTCTCTCTCTCTCTCTCTCTCTCTCTCTCTCTCTCTCTCTCTCTCTCTCTCTCTCTCTCAGTGTAACGCAGAAAATTTTTTTTGGCTGGTGCAGCAAAAGCCTCAGGCTTCGTTGCACCATATGGCTAATGATAATAACAAAAGTAATCATCGCAGAACTGAAAACATTTATTTCACATATATGTAAATGGTGTCCTTGAGGTTTATGCATAATCTCCGAGAAACTTTTTTTATTTTCAGAGATTTAAAAAGAACTGAACGAAAATATAAACATAAATATTCTTATTTATTAAATAAAATGCGTTATCGTAAGCCGTAAGAGACCAAAAATTTCTCATAGTTGCATAAGCTTCAAGAAACGAATTCTGAAAAACAACCAAATTTTTCATGCTAGAAATAAATTACGTATAACAGCGTAAATAGAAGAACGTGCGGCAAGACTTACTTTATGGCATTTAATATATATATATATATAGGGTGGTCCATAAGTAAGGAAACTATTTTGAATAGCTGCTGATGTTACTATGTATAAGTTATTTGAGGAATAATTTATAATCCGTTTTTTATTGTTTCAGAATAAGTTGGACATAAGAAAAGTACCATGAGTCTTGCAATGAAGAAGAGGATTGAGATTGTAAAGTGGCATGCAAAATATGAAAGTGAAAGTTGTTTTTTCTTTCATAAACTGCACAATTAAGCCCATAAGGCAAATTGTAAAGAAGAACGATGAAGTGATAACAGTGCATAATTTACCAAAAAACTGGTGGACCTATGTATCTCAAAGACATCTGCCAATTTAGAAGAACTCAAAAAAAAAAAAAAAAGAAAAAATAAATTTCTCAATATAAACGAAGTTTGGAACTTATAATTCCTAAAGCGAGGTTTAAATACAAGGTTTATCATTCTATATTGCTACAAAGTTTGTAAGAGAGCCCAGATAAAAGACTGGTTATTTGGCCGAACGGTTTCTGGTGATGATAACAAATCCAGATATCATTGACAATGTTTATTCACGAATTAAACGCCATTTAAATAAATGAAACTGTTAATTTCCATAGTTGTGTTGACTACTGTCTTAGCAATTTATTCTTTAAAAGATTTAAACGCTCCTGGCTTGACAACTTTGGATGGAATTTGAACAGGTATTCTAGGACCTTTTTTCTTTGGGCGAACCGTGACAGGAGAAACTTCCTAATGTACTGCCAAAAGACAAAATCATTCCATTAATGCAGTGTAAAATCAACTTTCAGCCATGCTTTTTTATGCACGATGGAACACCAGCTCACTCAGCAACGGTATAAGGCATCAAATATATACAAAGTCCATACACTTTTAAATCTCTGGCTTTTCCAGTCAACTGGTTCACCCACAATGTAAACTACGCGGAGATGGGGGAAACCCCTGGTGCCGCTTGACCCTAAACACACTTTACACTTTACACTTTATGCAAAAGCTGTACGCGAATTCATAGCCGAAAAATTCCTAGATCAGTGAAAAGGCGGTGGGGTTCTATTGAATGGCCACCGCGCTCTCCGGATTTAGCATCCTATGATATTTTTTGTGGGGTTCTTAAAGGACAAAGTATTTAGTAATAAGCACAGGTCTCTGCTGGAACTTCAGCATTCAATAGTTAGAGAATTTGAGAACATTTCGGCGGAACTGTGCTTTTTTATTGGTCCGCATAAAGGGCTATGTTCGAATTGGATGCAGGGACATGCAAAATGCGTTGGATGTTCTCATATCAGAAAGTTAAATATACTATAGCAGTTTTGGCAGTATCATATTTTTGGATCTGTAGGCATATATATTCTGAATTATTCAATTCACAAGGGTTATTTTTATACTAAAAACATAAATGGAAAAGTAGAACGAACCAAACTGTTGCGTTATTGTTTGCTGTGTGTGTCGTCAAAATGGCAGGCATGTTGTTACATGGCTGCCATTTTGTTACAATTGTTAAAACAGTTGTTACAATTTTTTTTTAGTTCATATATGCCCTTTCTACTGTGCTGGAATTCATTAAAATATATATTTAATTATTATTTTTAATTAATTTAATATATATATTAAAAAGTATATATTATTCATGCTCCTTACATATGGACCACCGTGTATACGTATATCACTTATTTTAAAAGATAATAAAAACCCATCATTTGAGTTTTTTATCTAATATTACTTAAAAAATCACACTTCTTTATTGTTAAAATATTTAACTGGTCAAATTTTAAATTTTATTAAGTGTAGTTTGTTTTTACTATTTGTTAGTATCTTCACTGACTGAAAGGCCGCCGTAGCCTAGTGGTCAGGCGCGTGGGTGCATAAGTACACGTGCCTGGAGGGAGTGGGGTTCAAACCCGTGACTGCTGAATACGGTATTGTTTCTTGTATTCTGTGTATCTTGTAAACTCCTCTGACCATTTGGTCGTCCCGGAGTATAAACAGAAAATTTATTTTATTTTAATAATTGATACTATTGGTTACACAGGTGTTTGGTCCTTCCTTGATTTGCTCTCTCATAATAAAATTAATTAATTAATTTCTGGAGGCGCTGGAAGTAATTTAAAAAACATTACAAATTATACATTTTATTATTACCTTGGTAAATTACATTTCCTTTCCGCGTTATTCGCAAACAGACAAGGAAATACTAATTTGTTGAAGTTGGCGAAATCTGGTGCGGACTAATTTCCTTGGTCAAACTAGTTCCGTGGTTAAACTAGTCGCTAAAAAACATAACACGTAACTAAAATCCATTATAGCTGGACAGCAACTAGAGAAAGCGATGTTCTACTTACCTACTTATTGTGAATTTCTGTTTCTGTTTGATAGTTGCAAATTCATTAGATTATGCATTAAAACAAAAGCCTTAAGTTTAGAAAACAGGCCTTGCGCTTCGGATTGCATATCATACAAGTTTCTAGCGACGACCGACTAACTGTTTAAAATAAATTATTAAAATAAATAAATGATATATATATATATATATATATATATATATATATATATATATATATATATATATATATATATATATATATATATATATATAATAAAACAGAGATAAAATAAGAATAAGATAAAAGCGTTAAAATACAATATAATAAAGCGTTAAAATACACAGAAGCTTTCGAGGTGAAGTGCCTCTTCATCAGCTAGTCGGTGAACGGTGTACTCCAGTATATAACCCCAGGGGCTCACATCTGGTGAGTATGGACTTGGCACGCCCAGTCCTGAGCTGGATATCATCATTCTTCTCTTTCTTAGTGATTCCCTTTTGACTCTCTCTCTCTCTCTCTCTCTCAGGGTAACTCGGGAATTTTTTTTTTTTTTTTTGGCTGGTGCAGCATAAGCCTCAGGCTTCCTTGCACCATATAGCTAATAATAATAATAATAATATTGTTGGTTACAACAGCAAAAGTCAGCTGAGCATGATCATGAATCACGAGTCTGGTGTCGGCAGAACAGAATTACGTACACAGAATTATGAAAAACCTTAAGAATCGAGTATTCAAGTGATTAAAGTACTATTTTTGCCTGATTTAAAAAAAAAAAAAGGCTTGTTTTGAAGGAAATCCTAAAGAGGGATGTTATCTCCAATCATAACGTTAAATAAATCCTTCGCAGTTTATTGACTTTCACCTTATCTCTAAATCTTTTTAAGGTTTCAGAGTGTTGACATAGAGCAATCTTTCACAACCTGTTTGATGTCCTGTTTCACTTTATAAATTGCTGCGTACTACATTTCTCAGTTTTCTATAAAGAAACAGACATTAAAAAAATTTTTTTTTTCAGCCAGCAGCGCAATTTTCTGCTCCGAATTGGCAGTGTTAAAAAATAAATACAAAAATGAGAAACTGAATTTCGAAAAAACAAACAAAAAAAAAATTATATAGCTATTATAGCTGTAATAGAGTGGCGCCTCCGTAACCAGGTGGGCAGGAGCAGTAGTGAATAGCACATGCTTCTTGATTAGACCGGGGTTCGAGCCCGTGACCCCCAAATATGGAGGATGCGGAAGGTCAGGGAATGACCACTGCATATCCCCAGCCCGGATAAAGGGTGAGGGTTGGCGTCAGGAAGGGCATCCGGCAACAAAAATTTTGTATAATGGGGAAAAGCGAGGGAAAAAAAAAATATATATATATATAGCTGTAATAGAGTGTATTCCTCGGTCGATTTGCCGCATAAAAAACTTGAGTATCCGGGAGATAAACCCATGTAAACCTTGCCCGAGACCATCCACGTTGTGAAAAAAAACGATAAAACTTCCTCCTATTGAACCGTGATTCGAACTCGCGCTTTCTTACAGGTATGATAGGACGGCGATAGTAATTACTATATTACTATCGCTTTTATTATATTGTTCTAGCCGCGAGGATACCGTGTTTCAAAAAGGTGGAGCCTCCGTCACAATACTCTATATGATTTCATGATTGTCTATATGACTTATGATTTCAGTAGCTGTCATTTAATTTCATGATGACAAATCGAAATAAAAATGTCCAGTTAAGCCGTCACTAGGATTCTTTAATAATTAGCGAAATTTTGGTGTGAATTAGATTAGACATGTGTTATGTCTTATGTAGGGCGGCTCCTAAACATCAGTTCAACTTTCGCCATGGTTCCGTGATGATATATAAAATTGTATAAAATGGCCAGATTTGGATGCAGTGCTATATTTGTACAGTCTGTGTGTTTAGTTGTTTCTGGTCACTTTGCTATCAGGGAGCAGCAATCATCAGCAGGGCTGCTTCCCAGTACGCGTCCACGCCACGAGGAGGGGGGAGAACCACAATTATAAACGTACATGTACTATTCTAAATGGACCACATCCAACACCCATAGCAGGGCAAGTCCTGTGGGTGGCAACAATCTCCTACTTTTGCCTTTAGCCAGCGGGTGGTTAATTGCTGGAACAAACTTCCATCTGTCGTTGTGGAAGTTGATAGGTTAAATAAATTTAAGAAGGAACTGGAGAGGCATTTGGAGGGAATGGTGATTTTTTTTTTTTTTTTTTTTTTTGGTTGATGCTGCATAAGCTCATACGCTTGCTTTCTTGCATCACATGCCACTACTACTACTATGACGTATGGTGTTCAAAACCATAATCAGTGAATCAAACTAGAAAGTAAATTATCGCGAGACAGCAGAAGAAAGAAGTAAAGACATAGTAATTGGTTGTTTCAGAATAACCGCTGAAGAAGCTAATGGCTCGTGTATATCGTGGCTGTTATGTAATTTTGCCCGAGACCAATTAAATATCACGTGTGAAGAGAAATAATAATAATAATAATACAATTTTTTTCCTGTTTAGAAAGGATTAAATCTATGTCTTTTTCTCGTAGAGTAAAAGAGCAGCAATGTTATTCACTTCTTTGTCAGCATGGACTGACATGTTGATCATGCAAGTTAGCTTTCTATTTTGGAAAATGGCTAAAAATGCAATATACAGAGTATATTTAAATAAATATTATTTTTATTTAAATCATAAATCATATCTGTTTATGTGTTGTCGGCGTAAAAAAAGCTGTTTATTTTATGCCGATGTAAACATTATGATCATTCAAATTCAAGGTCAACAGATTGGAATGAGGTCTATTCCATGCATATGCGAAAGACACATTCTTCGAGAGTCATTCACTGTACTGTATATGGATTCTTGCCAAAACATTAATGCTTCCATATTTTATATACATTTTCAACACAGAAGGAGACCTCCTGGTTTCACTTTCGTTTGTATATAACAGTTTCAAACGTACGAATAATTTTTTAGCTGTTCGTCTGATTTTCTAGTAATCATACAGTAATAATACATGTGTGCATAATATTAGGGTCAGGCGCCACGTGGTGGGACTCCACGTTGCCCGCACACCCTACTAGGAGGTAGCCCGGTTGCCCATTATTCTCTGGCTTATCTCCGCCAGAGCGTTCTGGACAAAGCCAAAAAAAAAAAAAAAAAGAAAAAAAAGTAGGGTCGGGGAAGTACAGAGTGTACCCAAGAAAGGAGGGTATAGCTAGAAATATGGAGGATGTAGGCGAAGACATCCTCCAGGTTATCAATGGATCAATAAGCCCATCAGGTGAAAAGATAAATAAGACACAGCAAGAGAGCTGCGTGTAAGTTGCCACTGACGAATTAATGTAAAGTATTAAAAACTGAAGAATACTTTTAAAATGTTCATTTGTTTTTAAAATTGCATTTCAACAGGAAAAGCAAAATAACAGCTAAAAAGCTGTTTGTCTGCTTTTATACCTTGCATACGATTAAGTACGCATTAGATATTGGGTGCATACGATTATGTATTGTGTATGTCAAGTAAGTAAAGAATATAATTAAAAATGAATATGTAAAAATGTAAAAGAAAATTTAAATTATATGCAATATTTTTTATATACTTCAGTTACCAGCCATTGGTCAAACACCCATTGCTGACATAAAAAAAGAAACAGTTACAAAAACTAATAATAACAGCAGTAATAATACAATACAATACAATATTTATTATTCTCAAACGATATGATTCGTCTGTTTGGGAATTAATGGATTAACATAAATAGTTTTTTAGCTGTTCGTCTGTTTTTCAAGCAATTTGAATGCCTTGCAGGTCTCATCGTCAATCCTATTTTTTTTTAACGTCTGTAGTGCTCCTGTATAAAATGCTTATATGAGCCATTCTTATATAAAATATTCCAACCCCCCACCCTGAAAAATCATTATTATCTATAAGCGTTTTTCAGTTTGTTGACAAAATATGAAAAATAATCGCTAAAATGGGTCCTGCTTATAATGCACCTTCGGGATAATCGCCCTAGAGAGTACTATAACGGAACTGAAGATAATAAATAATAATAAATTTTCTGTTTATACTCCGGGACGACCAAACGGTCAGATGAGTTTACAAGATACACAGAATACAAGAAACAGCACCGTATTCAGCAGCCACGGCTTGAAACCCCGTTCACTCAAGGCACGTGTACTTATGCACCCGCGCTGTTTGTTTGTTATTTGGTTTTTAGGAGCATTAGCAACTAAGGCCATATTGCTCCGGGATATGCGGTGGTCATTCCCTGACCTTTCCGCATCCTCCGTATTTGGTGGTGACGGGCTCGAACCCGGGTCTAATCAAGAAGCGTGTGCTACGCACTGCTGCTCCTTCCACCTGGCTACGGAGGCGCCCATGCACCCGCACGCCTGAGCACTAGGCTACGGCGGCCATGATATTGAGAAACATGCTTTTAAAGCATGTTTCTCAATATCATTGGTTTCATTAAACGTTTTTCTGCTTGCTTCCATAACATTTATTTTACTAAAGTAAAATGCTTTTTTTAAAGCATTAATTCTTCCGCTCTAGAAGTTTTCTTGCAGTGTGGACAGCAAATTCTAGTACATACTCATTACAAAATTGAGGCTATTCAAGCCCAAATGATAAAATATTCGGTGCGTTTAAAAGCTGATTCTCTTTAGCATAGAACTAACTATAATCTTTATAAAAAAAAAAATTAAGATCCTTTGTGGAGCCTTCAAACTTCCCCAGTACGGTATCTTACAGTTATAATTTACTGTATATGTTTATTAAAGCAATTTTCGTCATATTTCTGTGCGTCTCTCTATATGCCACTTATGATTTTGTTATATTTTTGATTGAATTATATTTTATTGTACGTAAATTTCTAGCAAAACAATTTTTAAGTGCCACCTACTGGCAGCGTGCATTGTTAGAGAGAAGTTAAAACGAAGGAAGTTGATTAGTGTTAGTTCTGATAAATATTGTGTTCCCTGTGCTACACGAATTGAATCGTATAAGAAGAAATGAGCTCTGAAAGTAAGTTATTCTTATATTTTGTTAGTTTAATTACTTTTCAGTGTTTGATAAATGCTATATACATTAATATCTGTTGGGTTAATTTATGTTCGTTTACGTGTAGACGAACACTGACGACGTTTCGTTAAAGCAAGGAGTTAAACATTGAAAAATGAAACGACAGAGTTTACCTGTTTTTCTGTGAAGAGTTATTACTAAAATGTGATGTATAAGAGGTTATTTAAAGGGCGAAGGATACTGTATGAATGGCAGATCATCATGAAAGAATGTTATATCTATTCGACAAACGTACAATAGCATGTAGGTAGAAAAGAATTTTTATCTCAGGATTTCTCTACTCTTGCTTTCCTCGAAGGAAATTTGATTAGATTTTTAATGAAAAAGTTACCTTATTCAATCGCTGATTTTACGTATATATATATATACACCCCTTTTATATTTTGCAAATGATTGTTTATAATATTTAATTTTCAGTATGTTCTTATTTATACTCCGCAACGACTACCAGCTCAGTGGAGTTTACAATAAATTATCAATACAAACATAAATAGCAATCACGGGCTTAAACCCCCTGTTCACTTAAATAGCTCTTGCTACTACACTCTCCCCTGACCACTCGGCTACATTAATATATTAAGCTAAATTCCTTGTTTTATTATCACAGTTATTGCAGTTTAGCGTGGACAGTTTAGACATTATTTAGCCCACACTAAGTATCTATTTATTATTATTTTTTTATTTACTTTTAATTTCTAATCTGTGCTAAGTGTGAGATGGAAAACAAACTCAACGTTTGAATGTATTGTGTTCGTTGGTGGAAAAGTTATTTTATTTTTATTTTATCCTCTAAATCTGCCCAAATAATGTTTTTTTTTTTTTTTTTTTTTTTTTTTCTCCGGTTTTAGCGTAAGGTAAGGAAATTGACTAAATTTATATTACATTTATTCACAGTTTACGAGTAATGTGTGTGTTGATGAAATAAGTTGGTAAAAATTGAGATCTTGGATATCTCTCCATACTTGGCATGCCCCACTTGCCGCTGTTTTAAAATCGGGAACTCCTTTTCCGATTTAAAATTTTCATAAATCGGTAACTCGTTTTCCGATTTTAAAACAGCGGGAAGGGGGGGGATAAACACCCTACCTAAGTTAAGCACCCCCACACCTCGACGACAGAAAACAACCAGAGACAAAACGCATTCACAATAATCACCCAATCACAGAACTCGACCGTACAATCACTCTCACTGCGCGGAGACAAGCAGCGTCACCTAAAGAACAAGGTGTTATCCAGGTGGCGCTGAGATAAATGGTATCCAAATAATAGATTTTAGCCAGTAAGTTTAGTAAGCCCACACTAAGTATCTATCATTTTTTTTTTTTTTTTAATTTTTAATTTACGCTAAGTGAGATAGAAAACAAACTCAAAGTTTGAATGTATTGTGTTCGTTGGTGGAACAAGTTATTTTTATTTTATCTTCTAAATCTGTCCAGATAACAGTTTTTTTTTTTTTTCAGTTTTAGTGTAAGGTAAGGAAATTTACCAAATATTCACAATTTACGAATTATGTGTGTTGATGAAATAAGCAGTTTAAATTTATTATTAAGCCTGATGTAGCCCAGTGGTCAGGAGCGAGAGTGCATAACACGCGTTCCTTGAGTAGACCGGGGTTCAAGCCGGTGACTACTAAATACGATAAATATTTGTATTGACGATTTATTGTAAACTTGGTTGTCGTGCCGGAGTATAAACAGAATTTTTATTATTAGGATAAGGTAATGGTAGCAGCAACTTGAGTACTGCAAACAGGGCTTGAAGTCTTCATTTTAGGAAGGATGTAGATCTGTTATAAACAGATGTAGAGAGAAAAACAAAATTGTCAAAAGTACAAAAGGTGGGGGTGGTTTGGTTCTCTTACAAAGAAAGCATTAGCATTAGTAGAGGCATATGATGCAAGAAAGCAAGCTTATATAGCATCAGCCAAAAAAAAAAAAAAAAGCCCTTCCCATTTCACCCATCCATTCACACCAAATGTTTGTTTGGTTCTGCCTTCAACTTATTGAAGTTGTAGTGGAGGTTGTTGACCTCCACTACAAACAGATGGAAAAAGCGAATGTCTGCACATCTATTCTACAATTGTCTTTCCTCAATTTGAATTTAAGGCTCCCCTCAGGTGAGTAATCCCTCAATCCATTCAAGGCCTTATACACCTCAATTAGATCACCTTGCAGGTACCTAGTCTCCAGAAGCTGCAATTTGCAGAACTTAAGCCTTTCTTGGTAATACCAACCCTTTGTTCCACTCACCAATCTCTTTGCTCTTCTCTGTACTCGTTCCAGCAGCTCTACATTTTTCCTATAATGAGATTTGAATTCTGCGAATTTCAGCTTCTGGAAACTAGGCATCTGCTAGGAGTTCTGATTGAAGTGCATTAATTGTTCGAATCAACTTCCGGCTGGTGTTGTGGAAATGGGTAGTTTTAATAAATTTAAAGATTTAACAAATTATTAGAAGCATAGGCAAATGAAATGGGTATTTTGGAGAGGGGGAACAAGCTTTCTTCCTTGCATCATATGCGACCACTATTAATACTAATACTAAAACGAACTGTAAACAAGTAGCAGGTTGGGCTTTCTAATTTGTACTAAATATGAAATCCGGCTAGAATTTTAACAAAGTTCAACCAAGTGATAGGAAAATTAAAAGTGTTATTCACAATCTACACTAATATTTATTGGCCTCTTTGTTATGCATGTATTTTCTGCTCTTAAACTTTTATGAATTCGTCAGTGACGAACTGGAGCTCAAATATGTATTTGAGACTCCTGTTCATATATCACTTATATAATATGTAGATTTTTTTTTTTTTAAGACGCCTACAGAGATCTATTTCTTTGCTATTATCATTATCTGATTGAAAATACAACGGAATATTGTACATTCCTTGACCTGAATTTGTTTCCTTGTGTTATTTTCATTTTAAGTATAATTTGTTTCACTTGTATTCTGAGAATTATAAATCTCTTTTCTAACACTATCTTATTATTTTTAACACTAGCATATTAGCTCATATCAAATGGTAGGAATTTAAAACAGGTTCTCATTCCCGGCCTGGTGGCCATGAAGGGTAATATTGCAATGTCTTGTATCTGTTAGTATTATTATTATTGCAATAAAGATTTCTTAACATGAAACTGTGATGAAAACTGGAAAGCAGCTACTTCGCCTATTTTTAAAGTAAGTGATCAAATGAAAAACGTGCAAGAAGTCATATAATTCTCTGATTGAGTTCCAGTTTTGGAGTGATGGTCAGTGGATTTGTCAGAAGTTTACATTCACGTTAACATAATTTGTAACGAAATTATAGTATGAGAAATTTTTATAGCATAAAAAAATAAGTCTGATTGTAGGAAAGTCCGGTAGTGTTTAATATATCCGCTTCCTGCAATCTGATTATACTGCCTACTGTTTTTCTGTCTGTCTTGCTTCCTCATATTTTTTTGATTAAACACGCATGGCTGGTCTCCGGTGATTTAAACAGACTGGCAGAGTAGAATTTTTCTTGTTACCAAATACTTGTTTTTTTTTTTTTTTTTTTTGGAGGATTTTCTTGTTCTTTTGCATGTGCTATATCGTATTGTGATTGCTCTGTATTGCTATATGGGTTTAACTATCATATTCGTTCTAATATAAACAATGCAGAAGTCGTTGCCTCTACTATTTCCAAGGATAATGAGGTCACCTAGTTTATGTAATTCTCGTATGATATTTATCTCTGTGCGCACTTCCACTTTTTTTAAATTTTATTTTTCCACTCGTTCATTATATTATACTTTCCCCTCTCGGAGTATTATACACCTCAATCAAATGTCCTCTAAGGTGTTTAGTTTCCAAGCTCTCAGTCTACATGTTCGAAGTCTTTCCTCGTATGGGCGCCCTTTCTCTGACCTTACCAGGCGCGTTATCCGTCTCCGGACCCTTTCAAGAAGCTTAATTTTTTTAATTTATTTTTTTAGGTGCGATCTCCATACCTTGGATACAGTGATATTGACCTCCCTATCGCTTACAAGCAAATGTTAGGTAAATCATCGATAGGACACCATGTGCCCTCTCTACCGCCTGTCTACACTGCTCTGAGAACTTCATGTCTGATCAAATCAGTCAGACTATCAAATCAGTTTCTTCCTCTTCTGTTTTTAGTTCAATTTCACCAAGTTTGTAAATTATTTTGTGATTGCTGTTCATCAAGTGTAACTACTATTTCCTTAGGGTCTCTGGAGAGTTATTTCATCTACCCATGTGTATTGTGTCTGTAAATTGTGTGCGTTCTCTGGTCGATTTGCCTGTTTTGCTGGATGAAAACCCCGAGTTTCCGGGGGGGGAGAGAGAAACCTTGTTATCTACGCCTGAGACCGACTAACTTAGCCACGGAGTGAAAAAAAGCCCATAATGGGATTCGAACCGAGCCTTTTCCACCCGGTGTGGGGAAGACGGTGACGATACCACTGTGGTACCCGTGCAGACATTCACCAAGTGTAAGTAAGACCTTGCAGAATGTTTGTTGATTCCTTGTTGAATTCTGTCATGAGGTCCAATCAAGAAAGAATGAAAGCTGGAGCATCAACATCGTCGGTTAAGTGGCAGGCAGTATTGTGGAGACGTTTTAGCTTACGTATAGTAAGCTGTAATCTTATCACTACACAATAAATTCACTTTATAACTAATTTCTGATAATCTTACCTACATTACTTCTATATGAGAATTACTATGGTTTATTCTAATAACTTAGAAGCTTTATTAAAAACACAATTTTTTTATGGGAATAGAACTAAGTTAAAAACAGTGATAATTAAAACCTTATTATTAATTCTAAAGCGGAATGCGAGTATCACTGCAAAACCACGGCCTACTACACTATCAAATATATGGATAGTAAGATCTCAGCGCCAATATTTCTGATAACAATATAAGTGTGGAACGATGATACTATAGCAGTCATCCAACGAAACGCGATGCACAAAGAAGTTAAAACGGTGGTGATTACCTCGTGCCAAAACGGTTTACCACCGTTTTGGCACGAGGTTATAACGTTTGTAATGTCATTAATGATAAATAAATAAATAAACAATATACTGTACATTCATTTATAATGCGACCCGAAAACATATTTCCTCCTGAATTGGCCAAAACGGTGGTAAATCGTTTTGTGCGATTTGTGCGTAAAATTACCGATTTCACAAATTCCAAGCAGAGTTGACCGTCCAGCAAAGACATTCTATGATAATTATTTCTGAAATGACCAGTTTTCAATTTTCATCCTCCCCAATATTGAAAACTAGAAAGCTCGACATTTAATTTTCTTCAAAACTGTTACCCCCTCAGCTGCATTTGAAAGTTCTTTTCAGTTATCAACAACTTACAGTCAAAAGAAAAAGCTCCATACAAGGTATTCTTATGGTAATCATCTGACTACATTAATTCTTTTCAGTGGAGTCAAACTAAAACCTTCCCGACTATAGAGATTACGAGTCGAAGACAAAGTTTGCAGATTTTGTCTGACATGCACAAATCATCATCATCATCAGCCATTTTCAATCCACTGCAGGATGAAGGCCTCTCCAGCAACTTTCCAGTTCCTTCTGTTTTGAGCACTGGCCATCCATTAACTACCCAAAAACTCATGAATTGCATCTATCCATCTCCGCCTTTGTCTTCCAGGTTTTCTTCTAGCTCCTCTTGGGTACCATTCTGTTATTTTCTTAGTCCATCTGTCATCATGTCTTCGAGCTATGTGTCCTGCCCAAGACCATTTTAGTTCTTTAGTTTTGATAAGAATGTCCTTTACTTGAATTTGCTGCCTAATCCATGTGTTTCTCTTCTTATCTAACAGTCTGATTCCCAATATAATTCATTCCATTCTTCACTGTGTAGTTCTCAGCTTCTCTTCCATTCTTTTGGTGAGTGCCCAAGTTTCACTTCCATAAGTCATGGTTGGGAGTATACATTGATTCTTATTTTACGTTTCAGACAAACTGGGATATTGCTCTTCAGTATGTGACTATATTTCCTGAATGCTTTCCATCCAAATTTATTCTTCTCTTGACTTCCAGCCATTTATCATTATTACAGTTAATAACTTGTCCCAGATAAGTATATGACTCCACCTTTTCAATTACTGCTTCTTCAATCATTATTTCCCTTTCTGTGGCATACTTGTTCATCATTACTTTTGTTTTAGCCATATTCATCTTTAGTCCAAAATCCTTACTAAACGTGCATAACTGATTAAGATTTTCCTCTAATTCTTTGGGATTGTGGCTTATGACCACAATGTCATCTGCAAATCGTAAATGGTTTAGGTACTCTCCGTTCACATTGACTCCTTTCTGCGACCAATCTAATCTTCTGAAAGCTTCCTCGAGGGCAGCAGTAAACAGCTTCGGAAATATTGTGTCTCCTTGTCGAACTCCTTTCTCGATTTTAAATTTCCTCCTATCTTTGTCTAGTCTAAGAAAGGGGGTAGCACTCTCATATATTTTCTTCAAACTCATAATATACGGGGTGTCTGTGTCTTGTCTTTCAAGTGCCTTATGCTGTATGGAGTCAAATGCCTTTTCATAATCCACAAATGCCAGGCATAATGGTGTTTCATATTCATTTGCTTTCTCCATTAGCTGTGATATTACGTGAAGGTGATCCATAGTTGAGAATCCTGTCCTAAAGCCAGCTTGCTCTTTCGGTTGATTCTCATCAAGTATTCTTTCTAATCTGTTCGTAATGACCCTTGTGAACAACTTGTAGATGTGGGATAACAAGCTAATTGGTCTATAATTTCCAATTTCTGATTTATCTCCTTTCTTATGCAGCAAAACTATGATTGCATTATTCCACTGCTTAGGCGTCACACCTTTTCTAATGCACTTTGTGAAGAAACTTGCCAGTTTTTGTGTTATGTCTCTTCCTCCCAATTTTAACAACTCTACAGTAACTTCATCTTCCCCCGGGGCTTTCTGATTCTTCATTTTCTTCAATGCATGTTTTACCTTATCAGGAAAAATATCGGGTATGTCGTATGTGTTGCTACTTTGCAATCCATCTTCCCCACTGCTGGCATCATTCCCCTGCTCCTTGTATAATTCTCTATAGTAGTCTTCTGCTATTTGAATTATGTCTTCTCTGCTGTTTATAAGTACACCATCGCTATTCTTCAGTTTCAGTATCATTTGTCTTTCTGTATTACTGCTCAAGGGTGCTGATTTAAATCCTTTGTTTTCCCTTAATGCTTGTTCTACTTTTCTTGTGTTAAATCTTCTTATGTCCTCTCTGAGTCTCTTTCTAATGGCTTTGCATAACTCAGTATACTCAATTTTCTCCCTGTCAGTGTTTTTCTTGCTTTTCATTTCTCGTCTTCTTTTCATCATGACAAGTGTTTCTTGACTAATTTTTTTTATTCTTTGGATTTCTTTTTCCCTATAGGTTTCTTGGGCTTTATCACTTTCAGAAAGTTGTAATATTCCTCGTCGATATCTTGGTCCTGAGCAGTCTGCAGAAGCTCAAACTTGTTCTTAAGTTCCAGTACATACTGCTTTTTCTCCTCTTCTGTTATCTCAAAGACCTTTGTATTATTTACTCGAGTCAGTTTTTTCCTTTCCTTTCCTACATCTATATCAAGTGTACATCTTTCCATTCTGTGACCACTTCCAACATTTACCTTATTCAGGACGGTAACATCATTCACAATATATCTTCTGTTAGTGAGGATGAAGTCGATTTCATTAGTAGTTAATCCATTTGGACTCTTCCATGTCCACTTTCTGTTCACCCTTTTCTTGAAAAAAGTGTTCATTACTGACAGTCCTTGAGATTCTGCAAATTCCACAAGTCTTTCACCTCTTTCATTTCTTTCACCAATTGCAAAATGTCCTATATATCCCTTTCTGCACTGTTTTGTCTTTTTCCAACCTTAGCATTGAAGTCCCCCATAATAATAGTGTAGTGGGTTTTCTGCTCATCTAGAAGACTCTCAATTTCGTTATACATTTCTTCAACCTCTTCATCATCATGGCTCGATGTTGGTGCATAAATCATTATAATCTTTAGCTTGTACCTCTTAGAAATCTTGAGTATTAGTCTTGACACCAAGGGTGTCAAGACTAATAGATGTACTAATAAAGATGTACTTTTGAATTCCAAAATGTTGTTTTTAAAATCTTTATGGACCAGAAACCCAACTCCACCTTCACTCCTTTCACTGTTTCCATTGGTGTACAACAGATTTCCACTTGATAAACTTATAAGTGATTCATTTTTCCTTCTTGTTTCAGCCAGGTGATAAGAAAGTATCTGCGACATCAGGCGGTAGTTCCAGAGGAATGAGTTATAGATGTTCAGATTAATTTTACCGCTGAAAGGGCACGCCCGTACTTGATTTATTCGAATGCAAGAATACCTTTCTGTCTTTTTTATTTGTGTTTTGGTCCTCGTTTTGTGGTGCTACCTTCCAAAATGTCGAATTTTTTTTCTGCTGCTAATGGGAACGCGACCTTCGAGTGACATATTTTTTGCGTACGAGTTTGTTGTGCTGCTACAAAATTCTAACCTGTACCTACAGCTGTCCATGAACCAATGGAAGGGATTAAAGACAAAGTTGACTGAAATCATCTTTCTCCTTCGCAGTCTCATGAAAGAAAAACTTTATAACTCCCGGGTTTAACCCTCGAAACTGAAAATTCCAAGGCGACTCTAGTAGGACTTAGCAACTGCTGTAACATGAGTCGTTTCCTTTCAACTCTGAAAGAAAATGTATGTTCTTCTAAGAAAAACTATAGTTATGTGGATTTTCATTCTGCTTGCTAGCTTCACAAATAATTATTATATGCTTACTTCTAGCTTGTAAAGTGGTCTCAGAAAAAAAAAAAAACTGTGAACTATGTTAGCGTGAAATTTACATTTTGTTTACTATCTTGGAAAATAATTTTTGTGTGAACATTAAATTATCCTTTTTTGTAAATTTTATCAGTATCTGTATTCCTTTTTAAGGATAAGAACTTTACATTTAACAACTAAAGAGGCTAACCAACTTAACTGGGTTTAAAGAGCTTGACAAATAAACTTAGTCTGTTTTTTTTTTTTTTTTCAAACTTTGGAAACTAAGGGAAAAAAAACAGTTATTTACGGACTGAGAGAAAAGTAATTCATTTTTTTTTAATTGCTAAACTGTTGATGTTATTTGCTGGCTAGTTGAGAAACAGATGTCAACATTAATATTGGTAATTTTAAGTTGTTGAGAAAAAAATATTGTTATTTGGTGGTCACATGTCGGCTTTGCATACACGCTTCAATTGCTTGACAAAACTAAATGGTTGATCGTAACGTGTGTTTTGGAAAATTAAGTCGAGTCAAAAAGCACACTTGATAATGCTAAAATATACAATTTTATTCTTGAGGTAACATCGAAAATAATCTAAAATGCCAACGTTGACGTTTGTAATTTTCACTTAAACTCATTTAAGCAAGCATACTTGATGTCGCTTAATATACACTTTTATTGTCGTTGTGACAGCTAAAACGTCGAACTTAACGTCGGTAATTTTCACATTAACATCTTGTGCTAACAGGTAAAACGGCAAAATTACAATCTTAAGATAAAACTAACTGGAGTCACTGAGAAATAGTTTTGCGAAAAGTGAACAAAACGGACGTCAGAACCACTAGAGGAACACTAGGGCTCCAGAAGTAAGGATTTTGTACGTTATCTACCAACATCTTTTAATTGTTTGGATTAAGTTTCAAAGATATAAACAGACAGCTTTCACTATATTTTACACATCAAGTATAGACAGGTTTGAAAAAATAACATAATCATTGCAGATAAACTTGATAATACTTCAAACAACAACACAGGTTTAATTTTTCAGCTTTTCAAGAACAGGTGGAACTTTGGATGAAAAACTGTAAAAATACATAATTTTATTTTAAGGTCTCAACAAAAGGTAACAACAAGGAATTTTTATCTTTCAGGTTAAAAAAAAAAGACGTTTTTCATCCTGCAAACAAACACGGTGTCATGTCTGCGACGCAGACGCGGGGTGGCGGCTGATGGCCCTCCCCCACAGCATAACCACTCCAAAATAAACTTCCCAGAATGCCGGGGGCGGCCCTCCCCACACAGCATAACCAACCCAAAATAGCCCCTCCGAATTAAGATCTACAATGCATTGCCACATAATTAACATTAAAATTATTCACAAAAATTCACCATGACGTGACAATCGATACATTCAAAGACTACATCTAACCCAAACTAATGGGGGACCCGCACAGTCATGAGGAAACATCAACACCCACTGAACACAACAACCCCAGATCATGCCCTGGCCCAAAAATAAATTGAAAATTAAATTCTGAAATTACAACTAACGCCATCTACCGAGATAAAAAAACAAAACAATGCCAGAAAAATATTTAAAAAATTTTCCGCCCCCTCAGGCCATAGTGCAGTCAAACGTGTGTACAGAGAAGCATTTTGTTCATATACTACTTACCCTGTTTGTGGAATGAAAACATTTGGGTAAGATGGCGGGATTCCATTACAAAGCTGACGTATTAGTTTACGGATGAAAAACGGGTTAACCCAAACTCTCAGAAACCCAGAAGCTGGAAGGCAAATGAAAATGGTGAACATTCGACATTCGCTTGATACGATGGTGCCATCCATCTTCACGGCTCTCTCTCTCTCACACACACACACATTGACATAATAATCATGGAACCTGTCATGTTTTTTTCCCTTTTTTTTACTAATGTTACGAGCTATCTAAACAGGAGCCATTAGATACAAACGTAACCCACAGATCCATATAAAGAGTAGAGAGGATGAGTGTTGGATTAGTTTTCATGTTGTTACCTCACTTCTTAGTCTGTCCAATCAGTTGATTGAACAGGCTAAGAGTACTTGGAATATTTGTTTTTATTTCGTTTACTGTGAGTATTAGAATTGTTTAGAACATTTGTATAATTGAGAATATTCCAATTTCTGTCTCTCTCTCTCTCTCTTCTGGCTTATGAAATACAATACAGTGGGGCCGCTTATTGTGTTCTCTTCCGGACTCAACTAAAGTGATAAGAATAACCGAAGGAACAAAAATCCACTGTTCAGTTTATTGACGCAGAGTGGAAACGTGAACATAAAAAGGTGCAAGTGGACAGAAATAAAACTGTAAAGTAAAGCAATACAAATTGCTTTCTTCCAGAAAGTCATCAATAAAAATGAAACTACCAAAATGTATCTGTAAATTCATACAAACCATTAAATATAAATAAAAAATATTAAAATCAAGGAATTAGAAAAGGTTTGATGCGCTCTGCTGTAAAACAGTCAGACTGGTAAGAGTACAGATAAACTACTGTACCTTCTTCCACGAAGTAACGACACCAACAAAAAAAAAAAATTAATTATTTATTGGGGTCACCTGTAATTGATTTATCTACCCATGTGTTTTTTTATGCCTGTAAATTTCACGTGTTCTCTGGTCGATTTGCCTGTTTTGGTGGACAAAAACCCCCAGTTTCTGTGGGGGTATCTACGCCTGAGACCGACTAACTCAGCCACTGAGTGAAAAAAGCCCATTAAAGTTCCTCGGGTCATCGACGGGATTCGAACCAGGATCTTTTCCACCCAGTATGAGGAGGACGGTGACGATACCACTGCACTACCGCGCAGTAACGACACCAACAACCTGTACGAACGTAACGTATTCAAGGGCAAAAGGGACGTTACGTAATTACTACCACTGCATATGCGTAAACCGTGATAACGCAAAAAAAAGTAATAACGTAAACCGAAGCGCTGATTGCAATAAACGACTTTTTATTATGTATTAGAAGAGGTGTGTGATCGGGACTTCATAAAAGTGATAACATTACGAATGATAATATTACCCGTGATTACGTAAACCGTCGTGCACCCTCTTTTCATTTGGGAAATTTTCAGCTATATGGAGAAACAATGGCTTATTATGAAGATTTGAGGACGTGGAAATTCCGTCATCCACACAATGAAAACAACTTTACAACAAACAAACCACATGGTAAAAAACAAAAATTTATTAGATGATGTACTATGGGAACTGGCTAGTAGCCACCATTATATTTACACCATTCTTTGCGTTATCTTTATCTATCAGATAATAACCCGTTTTGAGATCTATACGCTCTTAATTAACCTTACTAATTATTCCAATCGTTTTTGCTAATATATCACAATAATAAAACCAGTTTCAAAAGAAAACGTAGAATTAGTAAGGACGTATGATGCAAGGAAGCGGACTTCTTCATTAGCCAAATAAATAATAATAATACTTTATTTGTACCATTAATGATTACAACAAAAGGGAAGTATACAACAAAAGGGAGGATTTATGATTACAACAAAAGGGAGGATTTATGAGGGTTTACCTGAGACGAATAAAAACGATTTAGTTTTATACACAGATATATTTCATATAAATACCTACATTATTATACAAACATATACAGTATTATTATGCCTACGTTGTCAAACATCTATTATTATACATAGATTATCTATATTACGAGTATTATACATTCATTATTATAGTTTAATGTTATCATATTTTTACTGGCCATGAAGTGTGCCTTTAAGTCAAAACACATTCAGCGACTTTGAGGATTTTATATGAGGCCAAGAGTGTTCCAAGTTTTCGCTCCTCGAAATTAAGGCTTTTCTGACCAAATGATTTTTTGTACAGATTGATTGTGAAGCAGTTTATTCTATTCGACAATCCTCTACGCATAGGCGAATTTCACGAGATCCAATCATTTATTATTCCTGAGATTTTATATTTTCCGAAGGAGAACATACTTTTCTAATTCATTTTACTGAAATCCTTTAGAGCCTAATACACCTCAGTCAGATCAGCCACACCTAAAGCCATGGCATTCTTCATATGTGTATTTATTTGCATTCATCACTAATGTGGCCTTCCTTCTTTGAATCCTCTTTAGGAGTTCTGTGTATTTTACGTGCATCTTCAGATCTAAACACAACATTTAAAATGTAATCGTCTTGTGTAGAGGGATAATGACATCCTCCTTAAACCTATCCATGATTTATAGCAGGGGTTCAATAAATCATGGACAGGACACCATGTGCTTCCCTAGTTGTCTCTTTACGCTGCATGAAAAATTTCATGACAGTTTGAATCATAATACCTAAGTCTTTTTCGTCTTGAACCTTTTTTTTCCTGACTTATACCTGACTCCGGGGTTTCTGTTTCTCAATCTTACATTTAGAAGCATTAAACTGTAGAACCATATATGCAACCGATACAAGTCTGAAGTAACATCGTAGCTGAAATTGTTAACTACCATTCCCACCTTTAAATCAACGATACACTTTGACAGCTTCCCTTGGATACCTTTGATGTATCATTTATGAAACTGATATATAAGGTCTAAGGAATCTTATTGTCATATGGAATTCTGAAGATTAACCATTCATGACAACCCTATGTCTCCAGCTTGTCTCCGTGACAGTATAGTGGTTTCGCCACGTTTCACTCGTTTGGAGAGGTCTGTGTTTGATTCCCGTCAACGACTCGAAGAATTTCTAAAGTCTTCCTCAGTCGAGGCTGTAATTAAACAATCTCAATTGGAGGATGTAGGTTCAGCCCAGACAAAATGCAAATCGGTCCGTAAGCACACACTTGTGCAGACATAATATACAGTAGTGCAATATGGTCTAAGTCTCCGATGCGTCTAAAACCTGAAAACATCGTCTCCTGTCCTTTAGTCAGCTTGCGATTTAGCCATGGCAGCCTTGCATGAGGGACGGTATCAAAAGCTTTACTAAAGTTTAGATATATAATATCAAAATTGCTATCTATAACCTCATACTATTTACCAAACTGGTCAACAGCAACCTCCCTTTAACGAATCCACGATGAGATGTAGTCAATATTCTTGTTGAGATGATTCTGAATTACATCTTAACCATGATCTTCCTTCCACTGAACTTAAACTCACTGGCTTATATTTACCCAGTTCCTCTTCAGCACCATCGCTGTCGATCGTGGAGATATTAACTTCTCCAGCCCAAGGGGATCTTCTCGGAGTCTGACATTTCTCTCATTAACGATCCGAACGGTTTAACACACACACACACACACACACACACACACACACACACACACACACACACACACACACACACACATGTAGCCTTTTTATTTATAACCGAATACATACCATCCTCCACTGGAGCTTTGTCCTCCTTTAACCCACAGTAGCTTATCTAGCAGACATTTCTCTCAGGTTATTATATCACTTAATTTACAGCGATCTGACTCTTTAACGTTATCCGGAGAGTCGAGCTTGCTTTCGAAAGTAATACAGTATTGTCGGGAAGTAGTCATTCAATCGATCTGCTATTTTAGTTAGACTGCAATTAGTTAACAGAGCTATTTGATTTACTTTCTTCTATTTTGTACTCACATATGAGAAGAATTCCCTTTCGTAATCAGCTTTTTGCCCGACTGATCTCATCAGTTGTTTTGTTACTTATTCTTTCATAATGCTCATACAAATCGGAATCACCTGATTACTGTAACTGTCCCATGCTGTTTCTCTTGCTCATTTAACCTATTAAATTGACCTACCTGCCATCCATTTGGCATCGTATAATTAAGGAATTTGACCAGGTAGAGTCACAAAACTTTCATAAATAAATTCTTTATTTACATAATTCGCTTCAGTTAATCGAGCCCAAGAAATATGTATCTTATTCAAGTTCTCACCTTTACTTTTGACTACCGTGGTTTCTTTAGATACACCCATTTTATAGTATTGTGATTCACTGCTTGCCATACGGCAATGTCAACATTAATCTGTTAGGGGGAGAGCTTTCGTGACCAAACTGATTAGCTATTAGGACGCAGTAACAATGGCAACAAATAATTTTGATATCAAAATTTTGACACACTAAGATTTCATTAAAGCTTTTGACAATGTTCGTCATGAAAGACTGCTGCAAATTGGAGCACTATGGCACCGGGGGACAAGTTACTGCTATGGGTAAACTGATGGTTGAGTTACTGCCTAGAAGACGAAGGATGATTATCAGTGGGCACTGCTCTTGAACTTATATTATTAGTGCAGTTCCTCAGAGTTCAGTACTAAGCATATTACCTGTTTTCAGTATTTAATAACGATATCGGTGAAGGCAGTCAAGCTTAATGTCTGAGTTTTCAGATAATACCAAAGTCGGATTAATGAAACCCGCGGTGATGTGTTGGATCGTTTCTGAGGCCAGGTGGCATTGTCGACATGTGTCATCTGACATTCCGGGCTCCTTTGCGATGTATTTTTTATAATTTCTGGTGTTGATTACCTGGTCTTGGATGGCCAGTATGAATCCTTCAGTCTCGAGGAATAAAAACCTAGAAAAATTAGAAAAATTAGGCAGATGGGCCTACAAGTGGCAATTGAGGTGTAATATTGGTAAATGCAAGGTACTGAATATGGGTAGTAGTAACACCAGAATAACATGCCGGTTAGATAGTACCATAGTGAAGGCAGTGGAGAACGAAAAAGGTGTAGGGGTAATTGCAGTCTGAGATGAAATTCTCTGATCAGTGCAGACGGGTTGCTAGGAGGACAGCTCATGAGGTTTTGTCACTTACATAAATAGGAATTTTGTCAGTAGGAACAAGGAGATCATCATCCCTTGTATATGGCAATGGTTAGGATGTACTTGAGCACCGCATATAGGTCTGGAAGCCTCATTTTAAGACGGATTTAGATCTGTAGAGAAGAGCAACATAGTTAGGAGCTCAGAAGAACACTCTTAGAATGGAAGATTTCAGTTCTGAAACGGTAGACTCTAGAAGTTAAGCATCTGCAGCGAGACTTGATGGAAGTGTTTAAGGCTTTATATTGAGTAAACTTTGATGGTATCCTTAGTCTTTCTCGGATGACACACATTAAGAGACGATATAAATTTAAATTGAGGAAAAAAAAAACTATGATTGCAGGACATACTGTATGTGCGAAAGTTTGCTTTCAGCCAGAGAGTAACTGAATTGTGAAACAGACTTCTATCTAGCGTTGTGGAAGGGGGCTGGATAGAAGTTTGCTTCATTAATCAGTTTAATAAATTTAAGGAAGGATTAATGAAATTGTTCGAGAGAACCTACAAATTAGGTTTGTTTTTTTTTTTTTCTTTGGCTGATGTGATGCTGTATAAGCTTTGCTTCCTTGCATCTTTTGCCACTGCTAATGCTAATACTAAGACTGCCTCCTGTGGAACCAAAGCTTTCTATATCTCTTGATTCGCTATCCACTTCTGGGGTCGGATTCAGCAGTATATATCCCGATATAGCACACTTGAGTCTCTGACAAGACCCCAGAATGAATTTGTTCCAGGCCTTCAACTCGCTTCCTCAGAGACTTAGTGATGCCCAATTGATTTTGAATTTTAAGTAAGTTGTAAATTTTTAATTAGCTAAATACAAAAATAAGCTAACAACTACGCGGTTAGAGGAGAGAGAGAGAGAGAGAGAGAGAGAGAGAGAGAGAGAGAGAGAGAGAGAGAGAGAGAGAGAGAGAGTACAAGAAACAGCACTGTAGCACACTCGTTTTCAGCGTCCATACTGATGCACCCTCGCTCCTGAACATCCGACTAAAAACACGAAAATTCAGCAAAAATTCATAAATTTACCGGAACTGAATATTATGACCGATTTCAGTTGCTGTTAAAGCCATGGGAATTGTCTTTCTCACTTGGTTTTTCATTGGCAGTTAAAAAAAAAAAAAAATCGGGTCAGTTCTTTATTGAGTAAGTATGCTTACGACACTGTAATCATAGCAAGAAACAAAATATTACACCCCAATAGGTGATAATACTTTATGATTATGATGATGGGGTGGGGGGCATAGAGTTACCGCTAAGTAAGTTTCCAGGTTGCGGCCCTTGGCTTTGGGATAGATTTTCATGGGATACAGTATCGAAATAACAAGCAGCTGCTGCCCAAAAATTCTCCGATTTCCTGAATGGTAACTTTGTATGTAGACAAATTTATATATAAAGGCATTTATGGATTAATGTGGAAATTCAAAAAGGAACAGTAACTGAGTTAAAGTCATATGGCATTAAGTTATTAGTTACCAACGAGAAGGACACATCGGCCTAAGTAGGTAAGCGTCCTAAATTCTGTTTCCCGACAGCAACTCTCTAGCCTAAAAATGCTTAAGCTTTTCGAGCTCTTTACTACGTGCCTTCCTCTTGTCCCAATTAGTTTCAATAGCCGGAAGCAGTGTCGGATGCATGCCACAGAGAACGAAGACAGCAGCGAAGGCGGTTTACTCATCACTCAGGCGTGACTAAAACTAGCTTTCACGTTGAAAGCTAGTTTTGAGGGCTACTGCTGTTCCCTTCTCTCTCTTCCGGAGTAAATTATCTTATTTTGACAACATGCTACAGACGAGAGAAGCTCATTTGTAAAGCAAAAGGAAAACGAGTTTTGTAAATCGTCTTAAATCAACATCAACATCTACTTCATTTAGTCTTTTCAATTGCTGTAGAAGTCAGCAATTTGACTACGAATTTAAATCCTGGTCACTCATAAAGCAGCTGCTACATCTGTACTATGAGTAACTTAAAAAATACTATGATTTAAAAAATACAGCAGACTGTCGAAATAACAGCAGCCCAAATAACCGAACATTCGAGCTAACGGCATATTGAGATCGGATGTTTACATACAGCGTAGATGTCTTGCAGTGCTAGAAAAAGAAAATGGCAAGTCACGTGATTACCGTATTTGTTTACGTTCACCATTTTGAAAGTGAATTATTATTATTATTATTATTATTATTATTTCTCCCTGATTGGGGCTTCCACCTTGTGACGGGTATTGCTACCAAGTACACAGGGTGGTTGTTGTTATATCTGATGTTACTGTTGGTCGAGGAACTCTCTGACAATCCTACAGGTGTTCAGGATTACAACTTTCTGGAGTTCCTTGTAGGTGTTGGCTAGGAGACCTATTGCTGCTAGGCTGTTATGTAGGGTCTTTGGCACGATACTTGTGATTGACACGATGATCGAGATGGGTGTTACTTGTTGCATATGCAACATCTCTTTGATCTTCTGTCTTAGGTTCGTATACTTCCTGATTTTTTCCCCATAGGTTTTCTGCAGGTTGCCAGTGTTGGGTACCGCTATGCAATTATTATTATTATTATCATTTCTCCCTGATTGGGGGATTCCACTTCGTGATGGGTACTGCTACCAAGCAAGTACACAGGGGAGTTGTAATGTCTGGTGTTACTGTTGGTCGAGGAAATCTCTGACTATCCTACAGGTGTTCAGGATTGCGACTTACTGGAGTTCCTTGTAGGTGTTCTTTGGGAGACCTATTGCTGCTATGCTGCTATGTAGAGTCTTTGCACCATACTGGTGATTGACACGATGATCGGGATGGTCGATACTTCTTGCATATGCCACAACTCCTTGACTTCATGTCTCAGGTTCGTGTACTTCCTAATTTTTTCCTCATGGGTTTTCTGGACATTGCTAGTGTTGGGCACCGCTATGTCAATCAGGTAGGTAGACTTTTCTATCTTGTCCACAAGAGTTATGTCCGGCCTGTTGCTTGGGATGGTCTTCTCCGTTATTATGGCGCGGTCCCAGTACAATTTGTGGGTTCGAGTCTCTAGTACTCCCTAGGATTCGTACTTCTAGTATGGTACACTTTCTTTGGTCAACTGGTATTTCCTCGCTAGCTTCTGATGTGTTATCCTGGCTACCTGGTCGTATCTATTAGTGTACTCAGTCTGGGTGATCACTTTGCAACCCGCGGTGATGTGTTGGATCGTTTCTGAGGCAAGGTGGCATTGTCGACATGTGCTATGTGACATTCCGGGCTCCTTTGCGATGTATTTTTTATAACTTCTGGTGTTGATTACCTGGTCTTGGATGGCCAGTATGAATCCTTCAGTCTCGAGGAAGAGCGTCCCGTTTGTGAGCCATGCATTGGAAGCAGTGCTATCGATATGATCTTGATGGAGGTCATTGTAGTGTCTGCCATGGATTGTCTTCTTTGCTCATCTTTCTAACTTCGTTTCTTGTGCCGTCTAGGTGGGGGTTCCTCGCTTAAAAAAAATCAAATTATTATTTTAGGGTTACCCGTAATTAAATAAATTAACCCGTATTTGTGTCTGTAAATTGCGTATGTTCTATGGTTGATTTGCCTGTTTTGCTGGACGAAAAAACTCCACTTACTGGGGAGAAAACCTTGCTATCTACGCCTGAGACCAACTAACTCAGCCACGGAGTGAAAACAGCCCATTAAAGTTCCTCGCGTCATCGACGGGATTCGAACCCAGGCCTTTTCCACCCGGTGTGAGGAGGATGGTGACGATACCACTGTGCGACCCGCGCAGACGGGGTTCCTCGCTTAAGTTGAGTGGAGTATATCACTTATCTATCTTCCTGGTGGAGTGGTGCTGTGTTGTTCTCGAAGTAATCCTTCAGGTTCACTATCGCTGTTTTCTGTTGCTCTATCAGGTCTATCAGGCCCCTTTCTCCCTCTTTCCGAGCTATTGTTAGTCTCTCCACTGCTGACTTCGGGTGGTGTCGGCGGCACTTGGTCATCATTGTCCTTGTCTTTCGCATGATATCTTCTAGCTCGGTGTTAGTCCAATATATGACCCCGAAGGTGTATGTTAGTACTGGAGCTTCATAGGTGTTTACGACTTTAACTGTTCCCTACGTTCAATTTTGCTTCCAGCAGGCTTCTGAGTCTCTGATGACATTTTTCGGTCAGGCACTTCTTGATTTCCTTGTGCTCTAACTGCTGAGCATGCATCATCCCTAGGTATTTGTAGGTCTCTCCTTCTGTCATAGCTTCGATCTCTTTACCAGTCAGCAGCTGGTAGTTTCGGCCAACTAATTTTCCCTGGTGCAGTGTGTGGGTCTTGCATTTGTCTAGACCAAATTCCATCTTGATGTCCTTGCTGAATTCTTCAGTGATACGGAGTAGTTGCTGGAGTTGTTTCTCAGTTGCCGCATAGAGCTCAATGTCATCCATGTACATCAGGTGGGTGAGGGTGTACAGGTTCTTTCTTTCTTCTTTGAGATTATATCCATACTTGCTGCCGTTAAGCATGGGATAGCGGGTTAAGTGCTAGACAGAACCACAGTGGGCTCAGAGCATCTGACAGAGTCCTCTTCTAATGGGGATTGGCCTGGTTGTGATGTTCTCGACCTTAATGGTAGTACTCCATTTCGCCATTGTTGCTCCTAGGAAGTTTGTCACTATTGGATTGACCTTGTAGATCTTCAGGGTCTCTGTTAGCCAGCTATGAGGTACGGAGTCGAAGGTCTTTCGGTAATCGATGTAGGCCGTGTATAGGTTGAGTGCTTCTTGTAGGCTTGGTCCATAACTGCGGCATCTATGGTTAATTGCTCCTCCGCTTGCATGCATTCTGCTCTTCGGCCATTATGTTCTGACTGTCCAAGTGGTCTGATATCTTCTTGGTTATGCAACTGGTCAGGATCTTGAACATAGTTGGGAGGTAGGTGATTGGCCTGTATTTCGCCGGGTTTCTTGTATCTTTGTCTTTAGGCTTCAGATATGTGACTCCTTCAGTGAGAAACATCGGGATTGTCTCCGGATGCCTTATCATTGGAGTGAACTGCTCTGCTAGGTGCTTGTGTGTGCAGGTGAGCTTCTTGTACCAGAGTTGTGGATGTTATCAATTCCTGGGGTTCGCCAGTTGTGGGTGTTCCTGATCGACTGTTTTACTTCTTCTCGTATCTCCCACTCTCTCATCTCTTGTATGTCCTTGGTTTTCTTCCGTTCTACTTCTATCCAAGGTGCTCTGCTGTTGTGTCTTCACTGCTCCAGATATTTCCCCACAACTCCTCGATCGCTTTCTTCACGTATGGTCATTTTCCTGCTTTCTCATCTTCACCCAGTTTCCTGTAGAAGGCTCTTAGGTCCTCATCGAAGATTCGGTTGTTTATTTTTCTCTGGAAGCTCTCTTTGTATCTGCTTAGTCTCTTGCTGAGTGCGAGGAGGTTCTGCTTCAGTGTGTCCCAGTATTCGCCTATTCTGTGATTTCTGGTCTCATGTTTGCTGTGGACGCTGTCACTCTTGAGGATGCTCTTCACCTTTCCAATCAATTTCTTACTTCTATTACCCCAGAGGTTCCCAACCTTCTTCGGTTCACGGCGCCCGTAGTGTCCCAGTAATTTTTTCACGGCACCCCTAGGCCAAAAGAAATACCTAAAACAGTGGTTTTCGACCTTTTAATATATATACCTATACAATATTTTTTGCTTAATATAGAGGTACTAAATAAAGATCAGTTATAGATCACCACAAAATTAAAAAGATACGGTACAATGGATAGCGTACACCTTTTTATAATGAAATAAATATACAAATTAAAAAAAAAATAATAATAACTTTAAGTAACTTAAACCCAGATTACACGGCACCCCTAGAATGTTGTTGCGGCACTCTAATGTGCCGCGGCACCCCAGTTTAAAACCACTGTATTACCCTGTTGTACTCGGTTAACTGACCTATCTTGACTCTTAATTTGCTATCTTCTGCTGAAGTCTTCTTTAGCAAACTGGCGGTACTTTCTGTTTTCGGTTCTTCTGCTGCTCCTATTATTATTATTATTATTATTATTGCTGCTCTTATATTATTTCTCCCTGATTGGGGGTTCCACCTCGTGACGGGTATTGCTACCAAGTACACAGGTTGGTTGTTGTTATGTCTGATGTTGCTGTTGGTCGAGGAACTCTCTGACAATACTACAGGTGTTCAGGATTGCGACTTTCTGGAGTTCCTTGTAGTTGTTCGCTGGGAGACCTATTGCTGCTAGGCTGTTAAGTAGGATCTTAGGCACCACACCTGTGGTTGACACGATGATCGGGATGGCCGTTACGTGTTGCATATGCCACATCTCTTTGATCTCCTGTCTTAGGTTCGTGTACTTCCTGATTTTTTCCCACGAGTTTTCTGCAGGTTTCCAGTGTTGGGTACGGCTATGTCAATCAGATAAGTAGCCTTTTCCTTCTTGTCCACAAGGGTTCTGTCCGGTCTGTTGTGCGGGATTGTCCTATCCGTTATTATGGCGCGGTCCACGGTACAGCTTGTGGGTTGGGGTCTCTAGTACTGTCTGGGGTTGCTACTTGTAGTACGGTACACTTTCTTCGATCAACTGGTATTTCCTTGCTAGCTTCTGATGTATTATCCTGGCTACCTGGTCGTGTCTATGAGTGTACTCAGTCTGGGTACTCAATACATGATGTACTCAATACATCACCTTGCATCCCGCGGTGATGTATTGGATCGTTACTGAAGCCAGGTGGCATTGTCGACATGTGTCATCTGACATTCTGGGCTCCTTGGCGATGTATTTTTTATTGTTCCTGGTGTCTGCGTGGGTAGCACAGTGGTATCGTCACCGTCCTCCCCACACCGGGTGGAAAAGGCCCGGGTTCGAATCCCGTCGATGAAGCTAGGAACTTTAGTGGGCTTTTTTCACTCCGTGGCTGAGTTAGTCGGTCTCAGGCGTAGATAGCAAGGTTTTCCCCCTCAGAAACTGAGGTTTTTTCGTCCAGCAAAACAGGCAAATGGACCAGAGAACACACGCAATTTACAGACACGAATACGGGTTAATGTAATCATTTACGGGTAACCCTAATATAGTAATTTGATTTTTTTTTTTTATTGTTTCTGGTATTGATAACCTGGTCTTGGATGGCGAGCACGAATCCTTCAGTTTCGGGGAAGAGCCCGCTCGCGAGCCATGCATTGGAAGCAATTTTATCTATGTGACCGTGATGGAGATATGGAGATCATTGTAGTGTCTGCCACGGAGTGTCTTCTCTGCCCATCTTTCTAGCTTCATTTGTACCTCCTGGTTGGGAGGGGACTTCTCGCTTAGGTTGAGTGAGGTATATCGCTTGTCTATCTTCCTTATGGTCTCGTGGAGTACTTCTGTGTGTTTGTGGAAGTAATCCTTCAGGTTAACTATAGCTGTCTTCTGTTGTTCAATGAGGTCTATCGGGCCCCTTCCTTCTTCTTCCCGGGCAATTGTCAGTCTCTCCACGGCAGCTGTCGGGTGGTGTTGGCGGCTCTTGGTTATCATTGTCCTTGTCTTTCTCATGAAATCCTACAGCTCGGTGTTAGTCCAATCTATAAGCCCGAAGGAATAGGTTAGCACTGGACTGCATAGGTGTTTATGGCTTTAACTGTGTTCCCTCCGTTCAGCTTTGCTTTCAGCAGGCTTTTGAGTCTCTGATGGTATTTTTCGGTCAGGCAGGCTTTAATTTCCTTGTGCTGTAACTGCTGAGCCTGCATCATCCCCAAGTATTTGTAGGCCTCTACCTCTGTCATGGCTTCGATCTGTTTACCACTTTTCATCTGGTAGTTTCGGTTGACTAATTTTGCCTTCTTTGAGGTTATATCCGTACTTGCTGCTGTTGAGCATGGCAGATAGCGGGTTAAGTGCTAGACAGAACCACAATGGGCTCAGAGCATCTCCCTGAACGATTCCTCTCCTGATGGTGATTGGTCTGGTTGTGACGTCTTCGACCTTAATGTTGGTACTCCATTTCGCCGTCGTTTCTCCTAGGAAATTTGTCACTATCGGATTAACTTTCTAGATGTTCAGCGCCTCTATTAGCCAGCTATGAGGCACGGAGTTGAAGGCCCTGCGGTAATCGATGTAGGCTGTGTACATATTGCGGCGCTTCTTGTATGCTTGCTCCATAACCGCAGCATCTATGGTAAATTGCTTCTTGCATCCTTTGCTCAGCCGCTTGCATCCTTTCTGCTGTTCGGCCATTATGCTCTGGCTCTCCAAGTGGTCTGTTATTTTCCTGGTTATGCAGCTGGTCAGGATCTTGTACATTGTTGGGAGAGAGGTGATTGTCCTGTATTTTGCTGGGTTTCTTGTGTCTTCGTCTTTAGGCTTCAGATATGTGATTCCTTGAGTGAGAAACTACGGGATTGTCTCTGGGTGCCTTATCATTTGGGTGAACTGCTCTGCCTTGTGCTTATGTGTGCAAGTGAGCTTTTTGTACCAGTAGTGTGGACGTTATCTATTCCTGGAGTTCGCCAGTTGTGAGAGTTCTTGATCGTCTGTTTTCCTTGTTCTTCCCGAATCTCCCATTCTCTCATTTCTTGTACGTTCTTTGTTTTCTTGCGTTCTAGTTCTATCCAGGTGGCTCAGCTGTTATGTTTTACTTCCCTGCTCCGTATGTTTCCGCAGAAATCCTCAATCGTCTTCTTCTCGGGTGGTCCGTTCCCTTGTTTCCCGTCTTCTCCGAGATTCCAATAGAAACTTCTGTTGTCCTCATCGAAGATTCGGTTGTTTATTTTCCTCTTGGAGCTCTCTCTGTATCGGCGTAGTCTCTTGCTGAGTGCAAGAAGGTTCTGCTTCAATGTGTCCAAGTACTCTCCTATTCTCTGATTTTTTGTCTCGTGTTTGCTGTGGATGCTGTCTTTCTTGAGGATGCTCTTCACTTTTCCAATTAATTTCTTACTCATATTTGCCCGTTGGTACTGGGTCAATTGGCCTATCTTGACTCTTAATTCTTCTATCTTCTGCTGAAGTCTTCTTTCCCAATCTGGTGATTCCTTCGGTTTTCGGTTCTTCTGCTGCTGGTCTCACGCTTCTCTTCCATTAATCCTCGCAGCAAAATACACGGCTGTGTCGATGGCCTCCACTGTTGTACCATTGCTGTCGAGGTAATGCGGATTATGTGCCGATTCAGGTGGTCTGTGACTCTCCACAAGATTCTATTCCGCCTCTGCTTCGGTATCACGTGAGTCTTTGTGGGGTCCATTCCTTTGGATTCTGTTAGTGCCTTCTGCCACTCGTCCTCTATTCTGGATATCATGACCTCGTCTCTTTCCACTTCAGCTGCTGCGGGTTGTATTTCCTTTTGTTCTTCTGCTTCTGGTTCGGCGGTGGTATGTTCTTCCTCCTCTGGTTCCATATTCTTTATCTTTTGTAGTTGATCACGTCTTGCTTGATTTTTTCCAAGATTGCAGGGGCTATTAGGTTCTTCGTGACGATGGTCCTTCTCTGGTCCGCTATTCGCTGTTCGGTGACCTGAATATCCGGGAATCGTTCCAGCCACTTGGTATGTAGTCTCGCCCTGTAAGTTGTATATCGGTCTCCAGCTTCGTTATTTCGTAGTATGCTTCTATGATGTACGTATGCTCCACTTCATGCGTTGGCGTTTTCTCCCTTCCTGGGTGGTCACTAGCGCAGTTGCGTAGGAAGCACTTCCAGTTGGTGGGGCTGGATGGTCTTGCCCTTCTCTTGTTATTATTATTATTATCCATATGGTGCAAGGAAGCCTGAGGCTTTTGCTGCACCAGCCAAAAAAAATTCCAGAGTTATCCTTATAGAGAGAGAGAGAGAGAGAGAGAGAGAGAGAGAGAGAGAGAGAGAGAGAGAGAGAGAGAGAGAGAGAGAAAGGAATCACCAAAAAAGAGAAGAACGATATCCAGCTCAACTCAGGGTGTGCCAAGCCCATACTCACCAGATGTGAGCCCCTGGGGTGATATCACGGATTATACGGCTGTTTTGCATTTATTTTAAATTAAAAACCCCTCGCTATGGCTCCTAAAGTTAATAAACCTATACAGAGAAGAACGGAAGAACATTAAAGCTTAGTGTCAATGAACTTGATATAATCAATAATCAATGATTGATGTAATCTTGAGTGTCCATTGATGTAATCAATGGACACTGCTCATCGTGGACTAATGTTATTAGTGGAGTCCCTCAGGGCTCAGTGTTGGGTCCATTATTGTCTGTATTTATAAATGATATTGATGATGGTATATCAAGCTTAATGTCCAAGTTTGCAGACGATACAAAGGCAGGGTTGTCAAGGACACTACTGACACTATGCTGCTGCAACAGGATCTGGAAAGGTTGAACAGATGGGCTGAGAGGTGGCAAATGAGGTTTAACATTGACAAATGTAAAGTACTACACATGGGATACAGCAACCCCAGAGCAACGTATCAACTCTGTGGTACTACACTGACAGTGGTAGAGAATGAAAGGGACTTGGGGGGGTGGTTGTGCACGCAGATATGAAGTTCTCTGAGCAGTGCAGACGGGCTGCAAGAGTAGCTCATGGAGTATTGTCAATGATATACAGGAATTTTTCCAGTAGGGATAAGGAGGTGATTATTCCCTTGTATAAGGCAATGGTCAGGCCACACCTAGAGTACTGTATACAGGTCTGGAGGCCTCATTTCAAGAAGGATATAGAGCTGCTGGAACGAGTACAGAGAAGGGCAACAAGATTAGTGAATGGAACAAAGGGGTGCTCTTACGAAGAAAGGCTTAAGTTTTGCAAATTACAGTGTCTGGAGACTAGACACCAGCGAGGTGATCTGATAGAGGTGTATAAAGCCTTGAATGGTTTGAGCATGCTCAAGGCTGATGGGATTCTTCCTCTAGCTCAGAAAAATCACCTGAGAGGGCATAAATTCAAATTGAGGAAAGACATATGTAGGACAGACGTGCGGAAATTTGCCTTGTTGTATCAAAGCCAGCGGGTGGTTGGTTGGTGGAACAGACTTCCATCCCTTGTAGTGGAGGGTGATAGCCTAAATAAGTTTAAGGCTCAGCTGGACAGGAATTTTGAACGAACAGAGGGGTGAAGTGGAAGTGGGGGTTTTTTTTTTTTTATTTTTGGCTGATGCTGCATAAGCTTGCTTTCTTGCATCAAATGCCTCTACTAATGCTAATGCTAATCCAAACTATTACATTAGGGTCACCCGGAAAGTTAATTCATATGAAATTGAAGTTAATTGTGTAGAATAATGAATTTGTTGAGGCCGCTCGGCCAGTATCTGATTCGACAACTTTGGTAGTAGAGCTTTCTCCAGTACTTTTAACAGGCTAGATGCAGTAGATATAGGCCTATAGTGCTCCACGAGGTTAGGCTTTTTAATTTTCGGCATTGGAATTACAGTGTACTTATTCCAGTTCTCAGGGAAAACTCAGTGAGCAAGGATAGAGCTATTAATTGCTTGGAGTGATTCAATTAGATATGGGCTAAGACACTTTACCATGAGAATACAATTTAAAACACTTTTACTCAGTGATAATCACCTTTATAATGAGCTTCACGTTCCAGAAACTATGCTGGTCATTTGATTACATGCACCAGCTCCTCTCAGTGATCAGGATGTCCAGACAAGTAAGAGAAGGGAGATGACGTGATAAGAGAGCGATTGACGCCCGATTAGTCAATCAGGGAGATCCATAACATATCCTATCCTACTCTTAAAGATCAGTTCTTTTATATTTATATATACATGGATTTTAAACATCGAGTATTTATTTATTTTATTATTATTATTTTTTAAAAGATTTCCCAGTTCCTTTTCTGTAGTAAGAAAATCGGCATGACAGTTCATTCCCAGATTTCTGTGGGAATTGACCCAAATTATTTTTATTTATTATTATTATTATTTTTTTTTTTTGTGTAGAAATGCGCACACAAGAAAGAAAGGAGCTGGAAACATTTTAGGCAGTTAATTTTGAGGATATCCAGCCCGTTTAAAGTTTACTGAAGTGACGGGGGGAAGGCCATATTGCTAAAAAAAAAAAAAAAAACCTTTAGAAATACACTTTCTTTTTCAACGTAATCAATTTGTGGGGAAATTAAAAATTTGAATCATATCTTGCTGAATGTTTCATTGTCTTTCTGTTTTTGCATAGTTTGGGTCAACGCTATCCTCTTGCTAAATCTTCGCACGGTGGTTATAACCATCGCCCTGCCTGCCTACATCGGGGAGAGGGGGAATCCCCGAGTTTGAATCCTATCAATGATGCATTGGACTTTTATGGACTTTTTTCACTCCCTGGTTGAGTGTCTATCTCAAGAGAGGATATCAAGGTTTTATTTACCCTGCTCCCGGAAACAGGTTTTTCGAACAGCGAAACAGCAAACTGACCAAGAACACAGGCAATTTGCGGACATAATGCACTCAGGTAAATGAGATAATTCTCGGTTTGTCATACAGTTATTTATTTATTTATTTATTATCTGTGTGCTAAGGCATATCAAAGTGTTTGTAAGCAGTAGTTCATTTCCTGGTGGGATTCCAGTATTACGAAAAATGCACTACGCAGCTAGGTGAGGGAACACTGCTTACCAATCGTTGCTAGTAAGTTTAGGCCTGACGTAGCCGAGTGGTCAGGAACAGAATGCATAGCACGCGTTCCTTGAGTGGGCCGGGATTCAAGCCCGTGACTACTAAATACGATAAAATATTAGTATTGACAATTTATTGTAAACTCTACTGACTTGGTTGTCGTGCCGGAGTATAAACAGAAAATTTAATTTAAAAATTTAATTTTGCAGGAACACGTGATTGTGCGTGGAATGTGGGTTGTAACTACCGTATCGTGATGTTGCTGTTTTCTCTAGCACTTTGTGGTTTATTATATATGGAGATCTTATCTGCACTAATTGTGCTACTAATCTGTACGAATTGTGCTACTTATCTGTGCTAATTGAGTGGTTGGTGCTGCCACTTTCTCATAAACTCTCAGATACACATCTGAGAGTTTATGAGAAAGTGGCAGGCACAAAAAGGTTGAGGACTACCGCATTGAATTATGAAGCCGTTCTTGATATATGTATGCCCCTACTTTTAAGTTCGGCATCTATAAAGGCCCTAACGTATAACCTGGCATATAATGATGGAAAAATTAGTACATAAATCCGCTCTACGACGGACCTGTTTTCATTACACTTTTTGCATGATAAAGATACATTACCTCTGACCTCTGTGATATATAGATAATGCATATCTTTTCTGGGGGAAGAGGGCAGTAAAGAGATAATTATGATTTCAAAGAATGATATGATTACAACGTATGATAAGTGCATGTGATTCCATGAAATCATAGTTATCATGAAATGTTTTTAAAAACTGGTTACGTTTCCAGTGAATATAAAATACCGCTGTTGCACGCGGATTTTAAGAATTTTAAAATTGCGAGCGGGTTCATCTGGTCTTACTTTTAATTCTGTTTATTGGTAATTGTCTGTAAAGGGAGAAGAAAGGATCTGAGCACAGAGTTGTGGGTTGGAGATTAAGGTGAAGGGATATGTGATGTGAAAGAAGCACCGACTCTTCCTCACTCGCGTTTTCTTGCTTTCATTTGTTCTTAATTCTGTGGAGTTTGTTCAAATTTTGGTTTAACCAAACAATACAAAAAAATACCCCTTCGAATATTTTTGGGATAGTATAGAAGACAAGAGTTTTATATTCGGAAGAACACATTATTATTATTATTATTGCTCTTATATTATTTCTCCTTTATTGGGGGTTTCACCTCGTGACGAGTATTGCTACCAAGTACACAGGGTGGTTGTTGTTATGTCTAGTGTTACTACCGGTAGAGGAACTCTCTGATTATTATACAGGTGTTCAGGATTGCGAATTTCTGGAGTTCCTTGTAGGTGTTTGCTGGAAGACCTATTGCTGCTAGGCTGTTATGTAGGGTTTTTGGCATCATACCTGTGGTTGACGCGATGATCGGGATGGTCGTTACTTGTTGCATATGCCACATCTCTGTGATCTTCTGTCTTAGGATCGTGTACTTCCTGATTTTTTCCCCATGGGTTTTCTCCAGGTTGCCAGTGTTGGGTACTGCCATGTCAATCAGATAGGTAGCCTTTTCCTTCTTGTCCACAAGGGTTATGTGACTTATGTCCGGTCTGTTGTGCGCGAATGTCCTATCCGTTATTAAGGCGCGGTCCCAGTACAGCTTGTGGGTTGGGGTCTCCAGTACTGCCTGGGGTTTGTACTTGTAGTTCAGTACACTTTCTGTGATCAACTGGTATTTCCTTGCTAGTTTCTGATGTATTATCCTGGCTACTTGGTCGTGTCTATGAGTGTACTCAGTCTGGGTGATCACCTTGCATCCCGCGGTAATGTGTTGGATCGTAACTGAGGCCAGGTGGCATTGTCGACATGTGTCATCTGACATTCCGGGCTCCTTGGCAATGTATTTTTTATTGTTCCTGGTGTTGATAACCTGGTCTTGGATGGCGAGCATGAATCCTTCAGTCCCAGGGAAAAGCGTCGCGCTCGTGAGCCATGCATTGGAAGCAATTTTATCTATGTGATCTTGATGGAGATCATTGTAGTGTCTGCCGTGGAGTGGCTTCTCTGCCCATCTTTCTAGCTTCGTTTGTGTCTCCTGGATGGGGGGACTCCTCGTTTAGGCTGAGTGTGGTATACCACTTGTCTATCTTCCTTATGGCCTGCTGGAGTGCTGCTGTGTGTTTCTGGAAGTAATCCTTCAGGTTAACTATGGCTGTCTTCTGTTGCTCAATGAGGTCTATCAGGTCCCTTCGTCCTTCTTTCTGGGCAATTGTCAGTCTCTCCACGACAGATTTCGGGTGGTGTTGGCAGCTCTTCGTCATCATTGTCCTTGTCGTTCTCATGATATCCTCCAGCTCGGCATTTGTCCAATCTATGACCCCGAAGGAGTATGTTAGCACTGGGACTGCATAGGTGTTTATGGCTGTAACTGCGTTCCCTCCGTTCAGCTTTGTTTTCAGCAGACTTCTGAGTCTCTGATGGTATTTTTCGGTCAGGCAGGCCTTAATTTCCTTGTGCTGTAACTGCTGAGCCTGCATCATCCCCAACTATTTTTAGTTTCGGTTGACTAATTTTCCCTGGTGCAATCCGTGGGTCTTGCATTTGTCTAGACCAAATTCCATCCTAATATCATTGCTGAATTCTTCGGTGATCTGGAGTAGTTGCTGGAGGTGCTTCTCGGTTCCCGCGTAGAGCTTGATGTCAATCATGTACATCAGGTGGGTGAGGGTGTACAGGTTCTTCCTTCTTTCTTTGAGGTTATATCCGTACTTGCTATTGTTGAGCATGGTGGATAGCGGATTAAGTGCTAGACAGAACCACAATGGGCTCAGGGCATCTCCCTGAAAGATTCCTCTCCTGATGAGGATTGCCTAGTTGTGATGTTTTCAACCTTAATGGTGGTATTCCATTTCGCCATCGTGTCTCCTAGGAAATTTGTCACTATCCGATTAACTTTCTAGATGTTCAGCGCATCTATTAGCCAGCTATGAGGCACTGAGTCAAAGGCTTTGCGATAATCGATGTAGGCTGTGTATATGTTGCGGCGCTTCTTGTAGGCTTGCTCCATAACCGCGGCATCTATGGTTAATTGCTCCGTGCATCCTTTGCTCAGCCACTTGCATCCTTTCTGTCTGTTGTTCGGCCATTATGTTCTGGCTCTCCAAGTGGTTTGATATCATCCTGGTTATGCAGCTGGTCAGGATCTTGTACATTGTTGGGAAGCAGGTGATTGGCCTATATTTCGCCTGGTTTCTTGTATCTTCGTATTTAGGCTTAGGATATGTGATTCCTTGAGTGAGGAACTTTGGGATTTTGGTTTTCTCTGGGTGCCTTATCATTCAGGTGAACTGCTCTGCCAGGTGCTTGTATGTGCAATGAGCTTCTTGTACCAGTACTTGTGGACGTTATCTATTCCTGGAGTTCGCCAGTTGTGAGAGTTCTTGATCGTCTCTTTTACTTCTTCTTCCCGAATTTTCCACCCTCTCATTTCTTGTACGTCCTTGGTTTTCTTGGTTCTAGTTCTATCTAGATGGCTTGGCTGTTATGTCTTACTTCCCTGTTCCATATGTTTCTCCAGAACTTCTCAATCGTCTTCTGCTCGGGTGGTCCGGTCCCTTCTTTTCCCTCTTCTCCCAGACTCCTGTAGAAGGCTCTTTGGTCCTCATCGAAGAATCAGTTGTTTATTTTCCTCTGGGAGCTCTCTTTGTATCGGTGTAGTCTCTTGCTGAGTGCAAGGAGGTTCTGCTTCAATGTGTCCAAATTCTCTCCTATTCTCTGATTTTTTGTCTCATGTTTGCTGTGGACGCTGTCTCTCTTGTGGATGCTCTTCACTTTTTCAATTAATTTCTTACTCCTATTGTCCCATTGGTATTGGGTCAGTTGTCCTGTCTTGACTCTTAATTCTTCTATCTTCTGAAGTCTTCTTTCCCAAGCTAGCGGTTCCTTCTCTTTTCGGTTCTTCTGCTGCTAGTCTCTCGTTTCTCTTCCGTTAATCCTCGTGGCTGCTACCGCAGCACAATACAGAGCGTGTGGATGGCCTCCAGTGTTGCGCCATTGCTATCGCGGTAATGCGGTATTATGTGCCGATTGTGATGGTTTGTGACTCTCCCCAAGGTTCTATTGACCTCTGCTTCGGTATCACGTGAGTCGTTGTGGGGTCCATTCCTTAGAATTTTGTTAGGGCCTTCTTCCACTCGTCCTATATTCTGGATATCATAACCTCGTCTCTTTCCACTTCAGCTGCTGTGAGCAGGGACGCGCGTTATACGCGTTAAAAATATTAGTCATGGGGCACAAGGCAAAATGGAATTTGGTGACCCCATATAAAGAAGAAACTAATACAGAACATTTTCAATTTCATTTTATTGTGACAACAAAACAAATTTTATGACATAAAAAAAATAACTAATCCAGAAGAATAATTCAGAAATAATACATACACTTAAACTAATAAGTATTTTTATACTACTTTATATGGACTTTTCTTGCTTTTTGTACTGAGAAATTGTATATCAGTTCATTACAATCAATCCTGTTTGTGATATCATTCTGAATACAAATTATTGCCAAATTACTTAATTTTTCTTGTGAAATTCAAGTGAATTTCTGATATAATTCTTCAACTCTTTGAAACACAGAGTACGATCGTTCTGCTGATGCCTTCGAAACAGGAATTGACAAAAATATTTTTAAAATTATGTCCACATTGGGAAAAGTTGATATTAGTCCCTGAATTTCTTCGTACGTTAAAGAAGGTAAATATAAATACAAACGGAGGCCATGAGTTTATCGCTATATATCGGATATCCGCTGTATTTGTTAATATAAATCAAAATAAAAATGAATATTCTACCACCAAATAAAATTATCTACGATATTTAAGTTACAATCTTATCTCTCTCAGTGTTCTTCTGTCACTCAACTTTTAATGTTCTTACACTCGATTTTTAAGTTAATTACGCATTCAAATCAAAACTGCAGAATTATTCCTCTGCACCATCAGTTCTGCTTGAGAATGTAGCCATGTGGTCGATAAGATCATGGCTACATTCTCTCTGCTATTTAGGGTGTTCACACGAAGAACACAGGTTGCCTCTTACCTGGAACTAGCAGCTAAAGCTTCTCACAGGCTACGAACACTTAGAAACAGGTGACCAGTGCAATTTCTCGGTATGAACACATAGAAAACAGTTGACCAGTGCGACTTCTCGGTATTCGATTGGGTAGGTTTACGGGCGCCACTGAATTGCGGAACGTTAATCCCTTTTTCAATTAACTCAACTATTTAAGGAAGAACTAAATATAAAATTTCATCAAAATCGGTAAAACCATTTTTGAAGTAAACATAATTTTTAAACTTTCAGCTAGAAAATCAGTTTCCTATAAAAATCACTTAAAAATATTAGTAAAAAACAACGAGTTTTTCAAACAGTGATTTTGGGGCCACCCTCTGATCAGGGGCCCTAGGAAGATGTCTTTTTTGCCTATTGAATAACGCGCCCGTGTCTGTGGGTTGTATTTGTTCTTATTCTTCTTCCTCTGGTTCTGTTCTTCCTCCTCTGGTTTCATATTCTTTATCCTTTGTAGTTGATTGCTCACGTTCTGCTTGATTTTTTCGAAGATTGCAGGAGCTATCAGGTTCTTCATGACGATTTTCCTTTTCTGGTCCGCCACTCGCTGTTTGGCGACCTGAATATCCGGGAATCGTTCTAGCCACTTGGTATGTAGTCTCGCCCTGTAAGCTGTCATATCGGTCTCCAGCTCCGTTATTTCGTAGTATGCTTGCATGATGTACGTATGCCCCACTTCATGCGTTGGCGTTTTCTCCCTTCCTGGGTGGTCATTAGCGCAGTTGCGTAGGAAGCACTTCCATTTGGTGGGGCTGGATGGTCTTGCCCTTCTCTTGTGGTAGCCGTACGGGGGCAGCGCCACTTGCTCCACTGTCTTCCTCGGGAGACCGTCTCTGATTTTTCGAACTTACCCCTCTGCCTAAGGTCTGAGCCACACTCGATGTAGTATGATTAATATTTCTTCTTTTTATTATTATTATTATTATTAGCTGCTTCTTCTTTCTTCTTTGGTCCTTAGCTGGCAGCTGGGGGAGGCGGTTGGCCACGCAACCAATATGCTGCTGTAGGTGCCGCAGGGTTTCGGACTTGCTCTGTGATGTTCTTCCATACCTTACGATCAATGGCGTCAGTCCTGGCTTGGTTAAGGTCGAGACGTCGGCTCTTCAAGTCATTTTCCACTTGCTTGGCCCACGTTTTCCTAGGCGCGGTCCGTTGGATGCTCCATTGGGTGGGTCATTGTCTCCAAAGGAGTCTGGATGGTATTCTGTTCGTGCCCAGTCTACATACATGGCCAAACCATCTAAGCCTTCGCTTCTGGATTTGGTCGGCAATAGTTGGTTGCTGTTGCCATCTGGCGCGGATGGTATCATTAGTGATGCGGTCGCGAAGAGAGATGCCCAAGATCTGCCACAGGCATCGCATTTGGAATACCTCAAGTTTGTTCAAATCTAACTTGAGACAAATCCATGTTTCCGATCCGTAAAGAAGAATGGGCAGAATCAAAGTCCGGAATAGTCGGATTTTAGTCTTTGTGGAAATGTTGGTCCTCTTCCACAGACACCATTTGAGCGAGGCGAACGCAGTGGCCGCCTGTCCAATTCTGCTGTGGATTTCCATGGTGGATGCAACTTTCTTCTCCTGGACCAGCGACCCAAGGTATTTAAAGTCCTGCACTTGCTCGATCTGGACGCCTTCGAGATAGATGGTGGCTTGCGACCCATCTGTTGTCAGGGCCTTTGTCTTACCAGCATTGATCTTCAAACCGTATGGCCGGGCAATGCGGGCAATGTCGTAGAGGATGTCCGTGGCTTCAGCGTCGTTACTGGCAAGGATAGCACTATCATCAGCAAACATCAGGTCAGTCACATAGTGATCCTTGTCATATTGTATGCCCTGTCTGTTTCTGAATGCTTGCCTCATAATGGCGTCGACCACGATGTTGAAAAGCAACGGGGAGGCTACATCCCCTTGGCGGACTCCAGTTTGGATGGTAAATTCCTCAGATAAATCGTTCTGGATGCGCACCTGGCTGGTTAAACCGTTGTATGCAGTTTGGAGGAGTGTGATGACTTTTCGAGGTACATGTTCAACCTCTAGTAGTTTCCATAAGGCAGGCCGGTGGACACAGTCGAAAGCAGACTTAAAGTCAATGAAAACAATGACGGTTCGCTGTCCACACCGGATCCTCTCCTCCATCAGCTGACGAATGGCAAAGATTTGATCACAGCATCCTCGCCCTGGTCTAAATCCTGCCTGTTCTTCTCGACTGGTTTGCTCGCGATGTTTTTGCAGTCTTGACTGGATGATCTTCATAAAGACCTTTCCGATGATGGAAAGGAGGCTGATGCCACGGTAGTTCTTGCAGTCCCGGTTATCAGATACAGTGGTCCGTTGATATGTACAGACGTTGAAAATAGTGCTCCTGGAAAGTGATATAAAAAATTGTGTTAACTAGTTAAAAACAAAAAATGGATAACTGGATCGTATACAGCCAACCCTGGTGAGTAAAAAGAGCCTTTCTTGACCACTGCCAGTTAAATATTAGCGCTTCTGCAGCCTTTTTAAAATCGCGGGCAAAATGCATTCTTCAGCCAAATTTTAACATGGAATCTCATATTCACTCAATATAGGAATATCTAACTGGCAGTTTTACAAATTTTGATGTGGTCTTATTCCCAAACTATCTTGGCGAATAAGTGCCTTTAAATTCTGGAACACTGGGAGGCTGTTTGTGATGCTGGGGACACAACTCACACATAAATAGCATCAATTGCCAGCCTATTCTGCGGTAATCTCTCGGCCACCATGCCAACGACAAAATAGTGGACAAACAACGGCTGACATATTGCCTTCTTTACCACTGGGAGACAAAGGAATTGGCGGGAACCCAGCTTGACCGCCAACATCCGGGCATTGGGGCCACGTTAGTGAATGCAGGAGATCCTTGCGTTGCCATAGCAACCACCAGGTAAGAAGGTAACTTAGAAGTTGTATAGTGCCACACAAAATATTAGGAACACAACATCAAGTAATTTGAATACCCATAGCTCTGCCCCCATTGCACCTAGAGTTATGAAAATTAAAATATGCATAACTAAAACAATTACTTCATCCCCCTACAAAATTCAGCGCCCCCTGGTGGCTCAATCAGGAGATTGCGAATAACTGGGGAACGGAAGGCCTGACCCCCACGAAAATTACAGCACGGACCCCTTGTCCTATCCCCTACCTACTCGCCAAGTTTCAACCATATATCACTAAAACGCCGCAAATGGCGGGATAAAAAGCAACCAGACTTTCATCCCGGGATCTTTGAAGTGGCATAACTTCGTCCCTAATTGTCGGAGACGGCTCAAACTCAAAACCTGTCACCCAATTGTGGTTCCAAATAAACTGGCACTGCGGCGCCCCTAGCGGAGAAAACTTTGGGCCGAACTTGCAAACTGATAAGCTTGGCAGATCCAAACCAAGCCAACATGACGGAGAGCACTGACTCTAGCAGTGACTCCTCAACAAATGGAAATGAAAAGCAGAGGATGAAAATAGGGCGTCCAATTACTCCCGGCATGTTCCTAAAAAACCAACAAATGGATCCAAAGCCTACTAGCAAACCAAAAAATCTTAAGGGTAAAATTGCTACAAAAAAGGCAACTCCCATGAAAGGAAAGGGAACAAGACACAAAAAATGTCAGGGAAAAACCACTTTGAGGGAAAATCCAAACCCAGACATCACGATAGTCAATGAAACAGATGAAGAAGGGACAAACATTAGGGGAAAGGAAGTTGATACACAGACAACGGAGGATTTGGCATTACAGGTCCAAAACCTACCAAAACACCAAAAAACAGAAGGAACAGTAGAAAACATAGAAAAAATGTCAGCCCTGAAAAACAGATTTCTGGAAGTTCTTCAAGCAGGCCATGAGATTACCCCCTTTATGGTAACTGAGCTCTGCAAAATCTGGGGGAAAATGGAAAAGATAATAATCGACACAACAATTGCAAATGAAATTCTGAAAACAAAAGGAAATGCACAAAACCTACCTAGTCCAAACCCAGGACCGACCTATGCCAGGGCTGTAGGGGAAGGAATTGGCAAGAAGAGTGTCCCAGATCAAGTTCCACAGGGAAATCAGGACAAACATGTCATCATTATCAAGCCCTCCAAGGAATCAACAATAAAATCAAGCGAGGAGGTAAATAAGGCAGTTACAACACAATTAAGAGCAGACCTCAAGACCATAAAGATAAAAGCTATCAGGAACCTAAGAGAAAACGGAGTGGCCATTGAAACAGCCACAATACATGACTTAGACAAAATCAAACAATGTTCCAAACTAACCGAATTAAACTTAACTGCAGACACACCAAAAAAACTAAACCCCACAATGGCGGTCTATAATGTGTCAAAGGACTTTGAGGAGGTTGACTTCCTGGAAGATCTGTACAACAAAAATATTAGCGACAAAGATATCACACCGGATGCATACAAAAAAGAAATTAAAATTAGGTTCAAGATGAACGCAAAAAGTAATGAAAACAAACACTGGGTCCTGGAAATGTCCCCCAGACTGAGGAAGCAATTTCTAAAAACAGGAGGGCGAGTGTATGCTGGGTGGACTGCCCACACAATTAAAGATTTCATTGTGGCCTCACGTTGCTTCAAGTGCCTCTCATATGGCCATGCAACCACCACTTGTACACAAAAAGAGCAAAAATGTGGGCACTGCGGCCTTTCGGGCCATCAAGCCGGCTCCTGTCCGACCTCTGAGGGTCCTGTATGCTGCCCAAACTGTAAGGCGCGAAATAAGGATTCGCAACACTCGTATCGTGACCCACTGTGCCCAGAATACCTGAGGGCACAAGAAGTAACTAAGCAACGAACCAACTATGACTAACAACCATAACACATTAGCTGTTAAGAATTTCAACCTACTTCAACTAAACTGCCAAAGATGCGCATCGGTCATGTCAGATCTGTCCAAAACAATCCAAGAAAACAAAATAGATATACTTGGGCTGCAGGAGCTGTATTCATATAAAGGAAAAGTAAAGGGCCTCCCCTTCTCTGCGCGGGTAATACAATCGAACCCCTCGGTGGACGGCACAGGAGGAAATGCTACATCAAGGGTTTGGGCCGCGATTGTTATCACAAACCCAACCCTCACAGTCACGAGGATAAATAACCTGTGTACTGAATATGCTGCTGCAGCTTGTATAGAAGGTCCCATAGCCAGATTATATGTTTTCTCCATATACATGAGAAACGCACGACGAGGCCAGGACATTGAGCCCTTTGTGAATTACCTAGACCACGCACTGGATAGGCTGCCTGACAGAAATGTGATCATTATGGCAGACACAAATGCAAAGTCGACCTCTTGGAACAGCCCACAAACTGATGACAGGGGTGAAATGCTTGAAGAACTGATAACTTCCAAAAACCTAATTATTAAAAACACCCAGGGCCACCCACCGACTTACTCATCTGCCACAGGGGAATCCTACATTGATGTAACAATAGTGGGCCCCCCACTAAGACATAAAGTCAGAGAGTGGAAGGTGCGTCCATCTTGGTCAGCTAGTGACCATATGGTCATAACATTCCACCTGACTTCTGAACCAAACAATCACCCAGGACGGAAAATGTATAATTTCGCAAGATATCAAACGAAGAAGGGACACTGGGACAGATTTGACAGACTTCTGAAGGAAACATTCTCCCCAGAATATCTAACATCCATTTCCAACCTTCCCACTGACCAACTCCTCCAAATCATCACGGAAAAAATAACGGAAATCAGTGACGGTAGCTTAAAAAAATGCATAAGGAAACCAAACTACGTCCCCTGGTGGACAACAACCCTGACTAAACAGAGGGCAACACTGAAAAAAGCCAGGAAAGTCCTCCAAAAAGCCAAAAGACAGGGTAGACCCCCGGATGCCATCCATGCACTCTATGAAGAATATAAACAACTTCGTCGACAGTATTTCAACACCATTTATCATGAGAAACAAAACGCGTGGGGCCGTTTGGTCAAAAAATCAACTACCAATGATCCATGGGGACTAGTCTATAAGCTGATTACGGAGAAGGTCCATCCTGGGGAGGTGTTTCAGTCCATCATGACCACAGGCGAGACTGAGAGCCTTACCTGGAATGAATCCATAGATACCATCTTGGATGAACTGATCCGCCAAGACATAATGTGGCCCGAAAGTTCAACACAAACTAAAATGCGCATGGCTCACCTAACATATCTTGCGCCCTCAGAGGAGGAGATCTTCACTGCGGATGAAATTGAAAACGCAATTTCAACAATGAAAAATGGCAAATGCCCAGGCTTGGATCTCATGGAAGTGGCCACAGTCAAGAGAATTTGGTCACAGTGTCCAACTTTACTCATAAATCTCTTTAACTCCTGCCTGACCCACGGCATCTTTCCGAAACCCTGGAAGAAGGCCAACTTAAAACTTCTAGTTAAAAACCCGGAGAAATCATCAAACCTACCCACCTCCTACCGGCCAATAGCTCTTCTCCCAGTGCTGGGGAAAACCCTGGAAAAACTCCTGGCCCAGAGACTGAGAGCCTATTACAACAGGAAACATCTTTCTTCTGAATCCCAATTTGGGTTTACCCAGGGCAGATCAGCCGTGGATGCCATTGTAGCACTGCAAAACGCCATTGCAAACACAGAATCAAAGTATGTCCTTGGTCTCTCGGTTGACTTCAAAGGGGCCTTTGACACCATCTGGTGGCAGAGTGTCCTTGAGAGGTTCCGAGAGGCCGAAGTGTCAATCCCCATCTATCGACTCCTAGCGGACTATTTCAATGATCGCAGCCTAGTGGTCTTCTCTGGAGAATGCCATGTCACCAGGCCAGTTACGCGGGGCTGCCCACAGGGATCTGTTCTTGGCCCACTCTGCTGGAACGTGGTCCTTGATGGGTGGCTTACGCGCCAACACAACACGGCAGCAAAGATTGCATTTGCAGATGACCTCATTATTCTACTACAAGGGAATTCAAGGTTATCCTTGGAAAGCGCCGCTCAAGAAATCCTCGAAGACCTGACTGCCTGGACTACCACACATAAACTAGAAATCTCCTCAGACAAAACCAAACAGATCCTGTTGAAAGGAAAACTGGATATAAAACGACCACCAAACATAAAGATTGGAAGCCAAACCCTAAAAATGGTCCCTACACTTAAATACCTTGGAGTGATGATTGACAGTAAAAAGCAATACATACCCCATGCAAAATATATACTCCAGAAAGTTAAGACAGTAACAGGAAAATTAATTCGAATTACCAGAACCTCGTGGGATATCAAACCACGCACCTTGTTGCTTTACTACAACTGCATTCTGCTCCCAATCATAACTTACGCTGCAGGTGCATGGGCAGGCAGTATACAAAAACATACTGTTAACAAAATAATCACTCAAGCCCAAAGATTCTTCCTTCTGGCATCCACCAAAGCGTGCCGCACTATATCAACATCAGCACTACAGATAATTAGCGGAAAGCTCCCAATTAAATTTGAGGTCATAAATACCTATCTCCAATATTGCCGAAGTAGGAACATCATATCTATTTTTGAAAGATACCAAATAGATAGAAACCTCACAATTAAAAAAGACAACGAGAGACTACGGGAACTATACGTCATAGACTGGCAAGAGAGCTGGACCAATGACAGCAAGGGGCGGACAACACATCTATTCCTACCTCAAGCGGCGGAAATAACCAAACAAATAAGATCGTGGTTTAATCCGGGACTCTACCTAACATTCCTCCTTAGTGGTCATGGCAGCCTGAACTCGAGGCTAAACGCACTGGGATTATCAGCTACCCCGTGCTGTAAGTGTGGGGGCCTGGAAACGGTCCAACATATCATCCTGGAGTGTCCCTACTACACGGATTACAGGCTTCCCCTTCAACTCGAAACCAACGTCTTTGATACAAGTGACTTTCCACGGTTGGTTGCTACTGAGGAACACTATAAACAGGTATCGACTTTCGCGGAGCGCGTTTTCAAAAGAAGACAGGCGATACAAGGGAACAATCAGAACTGACTGGTTGGACTGGACGAACTGGGACTCAATCCACACTGTGATGTGCGTCATTAAACTGGAACCACGTGGTGGTCCACCACAAATGGACATGCCACTCTGGGCAATACTCACGCTTAAGTGTCATCAATATGTGTCTTCAATATGTGCCCTAAACTACCATCAACTCACCAGACCAGCATGGGCTCGAAAATGCCAGGGCCTTTGCCAAAATGGATATTAAACCATGTAAATACAGACTTTCACTCACCATGAGGCACCGCACTAGGTCAGGATTGAGCCCTGCGAGAGTGGATCCATCACAATTGAACAGTCCAAATCATGTGTCAACACTAGTATCTTCCTCACTAGGTCAGGATTGGGCCCTGCAAGTGTGGGATCTACTACATTTGGACGGTCCATAAACACGTAATGACTAAGTGACATACCTAGATATCCCTCACACTAGGTCAGGATTGGGCCCTGCAAGTGTGGGATGGCTTACCACGTAATACTAAGCTTATAACCATGTTAAAGGAAGGGAGAAAGGAGGAAAAAAAAAAAAAAAAAAAAAAAAAGAGAATCTGGCTGCCTCCTCGTGGCGCGGTACGGGAGCGGGGGGTCGGGACTAGTTCTCCGCGGCCCCCTGCTGCTAAATGCCAGATGCCAGCCACAAACAACATACACAACACATTACACACACTAATGACAATTATAAATAGTAACCGCGATAGATAACTTAAATTCCGTAAAGGCTCGCGTACTTATCACTCACTAAATACTTACTATAATTATAAATCACACTCAAATCTTAAATCTTACATTCAACCTAAACTTAAACTAAAATTAAATTAAACCTAACTCTACCTCAAACCCGACTTAACTTCAGCTTAACTTAAAACTAAATTAAATTAGGAAACATCAACCATAAATTAAACTTATAACTTTAATTAAACAGTAACTCAAATCTAAGCTTAAACTTAAACCTAAACTACAACCTAAACTTAAACTCATCTATAACTTAAAATTAAACCTAAACCGAACCTACACTAATGTCAAAACCAGCTTCATAATTACTTAACTCAAACCCAAACTTGCCCACTAAATTAACTAACACTCAACTTAAACACACAACAGAACTTAAACTTTACTCAAACTTAACTTAACCCTAACCTAAAACTAAACACTAAACATTAACTTAAATTAACTAAAACACATTCAAACGATTTGATCTAAACTTCAACTTTAAACTTAACTTTAAACTTAAATTTTAATTAGATGAACTAAAAAAACGATTCTGCTGGCACACAATTAAGCTTAACGAACGGCGGACATAGGGGACACCCTGGAAACCGCCAGTAAACTACAAAAAAATACTTTGACTTTGAGTCCCGGTTATCACCTTTCTTGTGGATCGGTACGATAATGGCTTTCCTCCATGTTAGCGGAATTTGTTCAGTGCACCAGATGGTTTTGAGGAGCGAGTGTAGTCGGCGAAGCAGTACATCTCCCCCGGCTTTGATCGCTTCTGTGGTGACTTGGTCCACTCCTGGTGCCCTGCCATTCTTCAGGGATTGTATGGCTGCTTTCACTTCTTCTACTGTAGGCTCAACATCGACCATGGAGACCTCAGGGGGGTCGATCGAGAGTGCTGTTGCTGGCGGTCCCTGAGGTGGGTCGTGATTATACAAAGCTTTGAAGAATTCACTCCACCGTTGCAGGCGTTCGGATGGTGATCGCACGAAGGTCCCATCAGCATTCTTGATGTTGTCACTAATCAATTTGGTCTTTCTACTCAGACATCTGAGGGTGCGGTAGAGAGTGCGGTACTCGTTCTTGGATGCCGCCACTTCAAGATCGTCTGCCACTTGGTTCCAGTATGCTTCTCTTTCTGCTGTCATTCTTTGTCGGACTTCTCGGTTTAGCTGCCGGTACCGTTCAAAGTCGACCAACTTTGCCTGTTTCCGTTTGTCCACGAGGTCGAGGCACTCGTCTGATATCCATGGTTGCGTTATTATTAGCTTATGGTGCAAGGAAGCCTGAGGCTTATGATGCATCAGCCAAAAAAATAAAAAAATTTCTCAATTACCCCGAGAGAAAGAGAGAGAGTTAGAAGTAAAAGAGAATCACCAAGAAAGAGAAGAATGATGACATCCACTCAGATGCGAACCCCCTGGGGTCAAAGGCACACATTTCGAGATAAGATTTACCTTTTTTTAAACTTATTTTAGCAGAGATGGAAAATTGTAAAATGTTATATACAAAAATATTGGTACAAACGTTTAGAGGAGGTAGATAACATCTAAAGGAATGTGAATCGCATAGGAACTCATAACCGGAAACATCATGGGAAAGTAGTAGCAGAGGCACAAGAAGCAGAAATCACACAAGACAGTAATTAGTGGCAAACATTTATTTGACATTTTCATGATGTTACAACAGATGCTTGAAGGTTCCACCACGAGATGCGATGCATGCGTGACACAGGCGCAGCATGGATTGGCAGATATGTTCGAACACACTGGAGTTCTTTGACAGTACCAGCAGCGCAGACGAGTCTCGTCACGATATCCATTTCTGTCTCTCCAGGTGATTCATACACGATAGATTTGAGGTCCCCCCCACAGAGAGAAATCAAGGCTCGATAAATCAGGTGAGCGTGGAGGCCAGGCAACTGGTCCACCACGGCCAATCCATCGACGCCTAAAACGCCTGTTCAAATGGTCACGAACACACCTTCCATAATTGGCAGGTGCCCCGTCATGTTGAAACCAAATGTTGCGTCTCACATTTGCTGAAACATCGCCAAGTAACCCTGGTAGAACTTGTTCAAGAAAGATCCGATATTTAGCGGAGTTCATGCGGGATGGTAACAGGTATGGGCCGACTAAGCAGTCACCGACAATACCTGCCTACACATTTATTGCGAAGCGATGTTGTGCCGCATGGGGGCCCACACCGTGTGGGTTGTCGTCAGCTCACACATGAGCATTGTGCTGATTGAATAAGCCTTCCCGAGTGAAATAAGCCTCATCCGTGACCAAAACATAGGCTGGAAAGTTCAAGTCTTGAACACTTTCTCGAAGAAACCACTGCGCAAAAGACACACGTGTAGGATGATCTTGGGGGAGCAGTAACTGAACCCTTTGGAGATGAAATGGGTGTTAGGAATCGTCGTCCCAGACTCGCTGTATACAGCAACGAGACTCTCCTAAGGCAGAGGCAACGGCACGTGTGCTGGTAGTAGGATTATTCTGGACGGCATTCAACACACTTTCTTCAATGGCGGGAGTTCGCGTCGAACGTGGTCTGCCCGCACTACTCCTGTTACCTCTAAATGACCATAATCGCACAAATTTTGATGCACTCGCGCAAACAAACGGTGGTCCGGTACATGTCTGTCTGGGAAGCGTTCTCCATAAATTCGTTGAGCGGCTCGTCCATTGCCCTCTGCTAATCCATACACTAGGTGCATGTCTGCCAGCTCAACAGTTCGTATATCGATGCATGCTCTTTGTGCGGCGACTACTGCTTGAATAAGTAAACTAGAAATTTTCCTTCTCGCGAACTGATGAACAGCAGCGTGTACCGACTTACGGTGACGTTTCCGGTTATGGGTTCCTATGCGATTTACATTCCTTTAGATGTTACCTACCTCCCCTAAACGTTTGTACCAATATTTTTGAGACACCCTGTATACAGTATATATTATTATTATTTTTTTTTTTTTTTATCATTTGCTTTACATTTGTTGAGCCAACAAGCTCCGAAAGGTGTCTTCGTGGTCGTGCCCACTGAGAATAAATAACAGTAGTCTCCTCTACTAGAGAAGCGTTATTTACTTGAAGTAGTGCAATACCTGGTATCTCGTTGTGAAGGTAGCCACAATATGAGATAAAATCTAAACGATTCCGTTACACTACGTATGTAGTTAAACTTATGGGTAAACTATGGTGTATTTACACCGATTATTATATAGTTAATCTCAACCCCATAACGTAATATGAGAGAATTTAGTCTTCAAAATATTTCATAATATATACGAGGGCTGTTCAATAAAGAATAATCATAATTTTTCATGAACAACTGTACTGCTTGCTATTTCTAGCTGAGCTGCAGAATTTAAGATCAAACCAAGCTGCATCACATAGCAGCTGCGCAGTTGGCTCGTGCGCACGGTGTGACCTTGGCAGTCGGTTAAGTCTATGCCTGTTCAGTTTCGCCTACGGCGTAGTACTAATGGAGGCATGTGATGCAAGAAAGCAAGCGCATGAGCTTATTTAGCATCAGCCAAAAAAAAAAAAAAAAAAAACCAATTTCATACATTCATTCCCTCTAAAAGTTTGCCTAGTCCCTCCTTGAATTTATTTAAGCTATCAACTCCCACAACGACAGATGGAAGTTTGTTCCCGCAATTAACCACCCGCTGGCTAAAGGCAAACTATTCCGCACATCTATTCTACAACTGTTTCCAAAATTTGAATTTATGCCTCTTCAGATTCATAATCTGAGCAAGCGGAAGAATCCCATCAGAATTCAGCGTGCTCAACCCATTCAAGGCCTTATACACGTCAATCAGATCAGGTGCCTAGTCTCCAGGCGTCAATCAGGTGCCTAGTCTCCAGGCGTCAATCAGGTGCCTAGTCTCCAGCCGCTGCAATTTGCAGAACTTTTGCCTTTCTTGGTAAGAGAACCCCTTCATTCCCCTCACCAATCTTGTTGCCCTTCTCTGTACACGCTCAAGTAACTCTACATCCTTCCTAAAATGAGGCCTCCAGACTTGTACGCGGTACTCAAGACGTGGCCTGACCATTGCCTTATACAAAGGAATAATCATCTCCTTTTTCCTACTAGTAAAATTCCTGTATATCATTGACAATACCCCATGACCTGATCTGATAACCTGTCTGCATTGCTCAGAAAACTTGATATCTGACTGCACAGTTACTCCCAGATCTTTTTCATTTTCTACCACCTTAAGTGTAGTACCACACAATTGGTATGTTCCACTGGGGTTATTTCTACCCATATACAGTACTTTTCATTTGTCAATGTTAAACCTCAGTTGCCACTTCTAGCCCATCTTCCCAATTTTTCTAGATCCTGTTGCAGTAGCACACTGCCATTACTGTCATTAACAACCCTTCCAACCTTTGTATCATCTGCAAATTTCGACATTAAGCCTGATATACCTTCATCAATATCATTGAGAAATATACAAAACAATAGTAGGCCCGATACCAAACTATGGGGGACTCCACTAATAACATTAGTCCACGAAGGGCAGCGTCCATTGATTACCATTTTAGCAACTTATCCTTAATACCACACTGGTCCAATTTGTACAGTAGTCTTCCATCCATTGTGACGTTGTAACAATGGACGTGATACGCGAGGAACAGTATGCTACGCTCAAATTTTGTTCCAATCTCAAGGAAACATGCTGAAACGTATGAAATGTTAAAATAGGCTTATTATTATTATTATTATTATTATTATTATTATTATTATTAGCTATATGGTGCAAGGAAGCCTGAGGCTTATGCTGCACCAGCTCAAAAAAAAAAAAAAATAATATATATATATATATATATGTATGGTGAATCTAAGCTTCCATACAGCACAGGTCGCAGGTGCAAAACTCGTTGATCTTTAAACATTCTAAAATGTTTAAAGATATGGCAGATATGTTAAGAATATCTAGTAGGAAGCACGCACGGTATTCTCAAAGATGACAGTTTGCACTTAACACGTTTGTGCGCACTGAGTTCCAAGACTACTCAAACTTGAGCAACAGCAAGTTAGCATGGAGGTTTGTCAGGAGTTGCAATGGATGGTTACTGAAAATGGTGAGGTTCTGCACATAGTGATAATGCATGAGACATGGCTTCATAATTTAGACCAGAGAGTAAACAACAATTCTTTGTTTTGAAGTCTACGTCAGCCAACACCTAAAAAAAGCAAAAGTTGTGGCTTTTGCAGGAAAGTTTATGGTCATCTCTTTTTTTTACATTCAGGGAATGGTTTACGAGCACGTTGTGCCACGTCATACGACTGTTACATGACCTTACTACAAAACTCTACTACACTCTTTGCGGGATCACATTCGTCGCAAACGACCACAACTGCATGCAGGCGGGTGGATGTTGCATTACGACAATGCGAGACCTCGCATTGCTCATACTCTCATCAAGTACTTAGCCAGCATTAATGTCAAATGTGTTCCTTATCCTCCCTACAGCTCTGACCCTGCACCTTGCATTTTTTTTTTTTTTTTTTTATTTCCATAGTTAAAGAAGGTGCTGCGAAAAGAACGTTTCTAGGCGTCAGAAAAAGTTGTAAAGACATCAGATGCGATTCTCAAATGTATGTCAAAAAATGGCTTCCTCTAGGTTTTTGAAGAATGGCAAAAACGTTAGAATAAGTACATTTCATCAAAGGAGGACTACTTTGAAACGGACTATAAAAATATGGGTGATTAATAATGGTATATTGTAAAAAAAAATATGGTCATTCTTTATTAAACAACCCTCTTGTATTATGAAAACCCGAAATACGAAGTTTTACAGAAATCTTTGAATTTTTATAGTAAATTACATCATTCGAAAGAATAATGTAGTATTAACATTATTGCGTAACATCTCATCATTGTAACGAGATGTTACGCAATGTAGTAGTAGTAGTGGCATGTAATGCAAGAAAGCAAGTGTATGAGCTTATGTTGCCGACCGGGCTAGCCGGATGGGTAAAGCACCTGCCTGGCAACCCACAGGTCGCGGGTTCGAATCCCGCCTCGGGCTAGGTTCAAAGTACTGCAAAAAACCTTGGGAGGTGCACTATGGCCACAGAAGCCGATGCGCCAATAACTACCAAAAAAAAAAAAAAAAAATGAGCTTATGCAGCATCAGCCAAAAAAAAAAAAAAAAAAAATCACACCATTCCCTCCAAATGCCTGTCCAGTTCCTCCTTAAATTTATTCAACCTATCAACTTCCACAACGACAGATGGAAGTTTGTTCCAGCAATTAACCACCCGCTGGCTAAAGGCAAATTTCCGCACATCTATTCTATATCTGTCCTTTCTTAATTTGAATTTATGCCCCCTTAGGTTCGTAATCTGAACAAGTGGAAGGATCCCATCAGAATTCAGCGTGCTGAACCCATTCAAGGCCTTTTTTTATAGTTCCAGAAGTTTAGTTTGAACAACTTCTCAGTGGGTACGAAGTCGACCTATCTCTTCCTGCCCAGTGATCAGGAAACTGAACGTTCAGAGCAGCATTACTAATAGTTTGCGCATGCGCACACGAGTTATATATTCAAAAAAGAAATTTGATTTTGTAATGATTTGAAACACTGCAATGTTTTTAGTCATTAATATTATCCTATATCAGCAAAGATCATATTCACATCCTATAACTTACCTTTAGAGTCATGACTTCCTTGCGGTCCAGTATGACATCAGGCTGTTTCTCCAAACAGCATACATAAAACATTGTGTCATAACGCCGATGACCAACAGATACTGGAGTTAACCAGTCCCACCATTCGTACAGCGACCAAATATCAGGACATAGGTTTGATTCCAAGCAAAATTCAATGAAAGCGAGTGGATCTTTATTGATTTTTTTCTGCCAGGAGGATAAGTTCACAGTGTTATACAGCTCATTTATGTGTTCAGAACTTCGCTCACCGTCTTTGGTAAATTGAGTCAGGAGGAGGACTCCCGTTTCTTCAAAGGTTTCTCTGATAGCAGTGATACGAAGTGCAATGTCGGAAGGAAGACGATCTTGATTAGATAAAGATTTGCTGTTAGAGAGAATAACGGGTTTAGTGATCATCTCAGGACGTGGTCCTGTTATTCTTTCGCTAAATTTTTGTAAGCTTTTTCTGCTAATTCCTTGAGCTTGAAACACCTCAAACCATTTAGGAGAATAATCTTCTACTTCTGCATGTCCACCAGGAAAAACGAAAGCATTGGCCATAAACGAACTAAGACTGCTCCTTTTGACCATGAGCACACGATAATCACAGCGTTCTTTTTTTGTGGAAGCATATCGGGCGGAACCCATAACCTTTGCCAGATTTCTTCCAACCAGCTCCTGTAAAGTAGCCTTAGCAACCAGGATGACGCTGGCAGCTTCTTTCCAGGGTAGTAGACTAGTTGTATCTGTAAGAAAAAATAAGTAAAACTTATATTCTGGAATAATATATGATACTTATAAACAGAAATTCTGTATAAAATTATGGACATAACTTCTTCATGACGATACTAAATTCGATCTTATGTCCAAATACAATACTGTACCGTGCGATAAATATCAGAAAAAATATGGATACAATTAGTTATATCTACTCAGAGGCAAATTTCTAGAAGTGGTCCCCCTGTCACACGATCATGAGCGTTTGCTGTATATGTACCACGCCTCTCAGGCGTAAGGGGGAGCAAGCGGAGTTTCCCGCTTTCTTACTCGCATCTCAGGAAAGCATTTTCTACGTGGGATTAATAAGAAGATACAGTAGTAGCAACACTAATTTTCAAAAAAAAAAAAAAAACTATATGTAAGCCCAACAGTATACATTAAATGCATAACGTATAACCAGTAAATATTAATCTTCGCAGCATTATATATAACTCATCCATGGGTTGTTAAATGTTTACCCTCCACATGTAAATGCTCCTTTTTGAATATACAACAATCAAGCATTTTCATCTCGTTTCCAATGATTATTTAAGTATACATACACTTAAAGAAATTTCTCCAACTTAGAGAACACATTGCATCGCAAATCACAGGTCGAGTTTTCAACACATTGCAACGTTCATAATTGGCGTAAATTGGCTTTCTTAGTATTTCTTAGCGCTGTTCACTCAATCTCTGGCTGAAAATGGGGAAACATCATCCTCAAAATATAAGTCCAATAATGACCGATATTTTATATCTTTTAGTTCATTTATTCTATCCATTGACAGCCGACAAAATATTTTACAGACAATTCTCTTTATTTTGGTAATACGCTGTATTACCAGAAGGATCCGAACACCTCTGGGATTTCAGAAAAACGAAGCATATATGTCATACAAGTGTTAGTAATATAGTCATAAAAGCAATTGCGTTCACGCTAGAAATAAGCAGATCAACGAAATACGGTAGTGAGTAGAGGCTGTGCTTAGGAGCTTCCAAAGGGAACACACATTTTGTACCATTGCAACTTCTAGATTAAAGAGGTGGGGGGGGGGGAATAGTTGACACACTATCTCCCGTACGATGATCGCATTAGCTCTTATCAAATACCTCTAATCTTAAGTAACCCAGCTGATGATGCTGATGAATTGTTGAATTTGGAGGAAAAGCATACTGAGCAGTATGAAATTATCGATATTAAAAGTACAGATGACTGTTTATTAGACACTTTTAAGCCTAAAAGTAAGTAAGGATAATGGAGTTTATGGCCTATACACAGTAATTTGGAAGGAGGGGTACGTGCGTGTGTGTGTTGGATATTCTGGAGAGATTTCTTTGGATTGAAGAAGTGCCCATGTATTGCGAATACATAAAGGTACTAAGAATGAAGTGGATAAAGATAGCCCGATTGGTTTGACTTCGGTGGTAGGGAAAATCATGCAGGCAACGATGAAGTGTGCAATACAGGGGCATTTATACAGAAACGGAATTCTTAAAGATACACAAAATGATTTTGTTAAGAAAAAATCATGTTTAACTTACTTGGTTAGCTATTTTGATACAATTACTCATGAACTAGAGTTAAGAAATAATTTTCACATTGTTTATTTCGATTTTAGTAGAGCTTGACTTTTACTTGACTTCGAATAAGTACTTAGCCCCTTCATGAAATTTTACTGGATAAGTTGGAACATGGGATTACGGCTTAGATTCTAAGATTGATTGCACGATAGTTGAAGGTCAGGAAGCCGAGGGTTTTAATTACTGTAATTGTTACTCCTCACATTGGTCAAAATTTGCAGATGATGTGAAGAGTGGGAGAGTGTTAGTGATTGGCTTCAAGCAGCACTCTTTCACGATGACGCGGAGAGGCTTAAAGGATGGTCAGAAAAAATGCACTTGGGAACACAACTCCGAAATCACTTTTTTTTTTTTTTTTTTTTTTTTACATTTGGTGTCTTCACACAGTATGTAGCACAGTGGTTATAATCACCGTCCACCCCACACCGGGCGGAAAATGTCCGGGATCGAATTCCGTCAATAACGCTAGGATCTTTTCACTTCTTGGTTGAGTTATTCGGCCTTAGGCGTAGACAGCGAGGTTTTCCCCAGGAAACAGCGGAAATATAGCTATTTTTCCACCATAGATGGTGGGAAAATAGCTATATTTTCGTCATAAAGGCGCCTGTGTACGCATTTTGGAAGGCCATAAACTTCTGGGCTACGTAAATTTTCTTTTAGGCGTATGAGAAAATAATGGATGAAGTGTCGATGTTGTCAATATAAAAATTCTAAAAAAAAAAAGAAAAGAAAAGAAACAGTAAACGTGTTTAGGAAATCTAATGTTCTTCACGAATAACAATTATAGCAGGGAAAAAATAAACAGGCACCTGAAGGTCACTCACGTGGACATTTCTTCTGTAACTTTATTATGGGGCGGGAAGTCAAGTGAGTGACTTTGAGGTGCCTGTTATTTGTTTATTTTTTTCTTTTCACCTTGCTATAGACAATTCAGTGACCTAACAAACTTTTCGATGTTGTTGCAGCGCAATAAAAATCATTGGTTAATCATAGAACTATATGTGCCGATTTTCCGGTGGCTTGCTGGATTCGGCCATTTTCTAAACATAGCCTCAAAATGGGAATAAGGGATTGCCAGATTTGGGATATTCGAGTATATTAGTTATATGGCATCACAATGTTTCTATACCTCAGTATTTGAGTTATTCTCATATCAACAACAAAAATAAAATAAAACAGTGTTTCGCAAATACGGCAAGTTATACTGTACCGTTGATAGCTTGAGATGTTTTATTTCTTCTTTCTTATACGAGATTTCGAATATTTTGATATGCTTTTCCGACGCGCGCATGGGAAGAACGCCTTCACAGCTCTGGTGCCTCCCTCCAAGAAAATTCATAGCGAACATTCATGATTGGCAACCAGGTCCTTTATCGCTTACGTCTGAGGTTCCCAAAGTGTGAAGTGCGCCCCAATGGGGGCGCATTTGTTTTTTGGGGCACAGCTTTATTTTATTTCTTCATAATTTCATCAATTTTATTTCAATCTTTAAGATTAAATGCAGAGAAATATATATTAATTTAAAAAAATATATTTATATTTAAATATATTTACTTGCCCTGCACAAACAGCGTCAACATCTCGAATATCCACTACCAATTCCTTAAATGCTGATCTCCAGGTAATTCTCCAGTGGAGCAAAGATAACTTAGTTGATTTTAATCCTTCTAAAACTCAGCCCTGTTTTATATCTCTCAAAAAGGACTCTTCTGCTCCTATGCTTATCTTCGATGACACTCTGATTTCTAGGCAAGATCATATATCTCTATTGAGGATTACTCTGATTTCCAATCTCTCTCTTGTGGCATAAGCACATTACAAATGTTTCCTCTGCATCTGAAAAACTCGGTTTTCTCTTTCGCTCGCAGTGTTACTTTTCTTCCAAAGCTGTTCATGCTGTACAAATCACAAATCCGCCTTACGCTGGAATATTGTTTCCACATCTGGGGTGGTGCCCCCAAAACCTCTCTCAGGCTTCTAGATTCAATTCAAAAGAGGGCAGTAAGGTTAATGACTCATCTCTCTGTCTCATAGACATTCTCTTTCTGCTGCATGCCCTTTCTATAGATGCTTCCATGGGCACTGTTCTTCTGAATTGGCTTCTATAATTCCCGCTCTCTCTTCCAAAACAGTCCGTGCCGCAACCAGTCAACATCCTTTTACTGTCCAACTTCAAACTCACAGAACCAACTTTTCCTCTTCGTCATTTATTCATTCATCTTCCGTTTTCTGGAACAACCTTCCTTCGTACGTATTTCCCGAAAATTATGATCTATAGAAGTTCAAGCCTAATGTCAACAAGTATCTTCTTTTAACTTCTCAACCTTCAACCCATGCTCGGTAATAATTACTATAGGTTCTGATACCTCTCGTGTTTGGGGTTTTCATAAAAAATACACTTATATTTATATTTACATATATTTATATATAGTCATAATTAAATGTTATGTAAGATCTGTTTATTTATTTGCACGTGTCTTGGAAGGGAGAGCGTGAAGTTCATGAAATATTTTAAGGTGGGGGCCCAAGGTATAAAAGTTGCAGAACCTCTGGCTTACGTATATAACCTTGTTTCATGGATTGCGACCATTATCTCACAAAATTCTCACAAAGTGAAATGCCAACTGTCATGTAACCGAAAATTGCTTAAAAAATTGCTTATTAGAAAGATAAAAGATCTTTTAAAAGACCAACTAGTGTCTGACAAGAGCTCTTTTAAAATCACGTACTTTTTCATTAGCTGAAAGAAAAGCATTAAAATGTTTTGCTAAGTAGCAAAGTCAGCAGAGCGTAAACAGTTTGAGAAAAGTGACTGGGTAATTCACAGAGCGTGGCTTCCGGCAAGCCTACAAATCAGTAGTAGGGGGTCGGATGACCTTGGTTTTTATGAAAGCTTCCTTTTCTAGCGTGGTGAGCGATCTCAGACTCTCAAAAATTTTAGGTATGTGGCGAAATATTCTGCGAAATATTCCGACGATGCTGCATGTTAGCAGAACCTTTTTGTTTATTTCTCATTAAGTACTTGAAAAAAAACCTTAAAAATATAAAAGTGGAAAGATAGAATGCATTTTTCCGTAATGATGTAAGAAATGAAAAATAAAAAAGGACACGTTTGGTTAGCTGCCCGATGCAAAAATCCATATCAGAATTAAAAATAATTCTTGACAAGGAAACAAATGCATCTTTAAAAAAGAATAAAATCAAATTACTTCTGCTTAGAAACGCATGCTTTTAGGCACGAACAGTTCATATTTAATATAATCAGATTAAAGTACAGTAATATAATCAGATTAAAGTTCAGTATAATCCGATTACAGTTCAGCACATTGTGCAAAATCTTTGCTTTAAAAGGTTAATGGTTTCAAACATCGGACGATGTTTCATTTTAGATGGTTATTTTAGGTAGATAAAGCTGCATATATGATTACCCAAGCGTTTACGGATGTACCATTTCGAGTAAAGGCTCTGATAGGATTACAGCCAGTGTTGGCTGTAATCCGATTCGGACTGATATAAGTGGGATGCGTTATAGTTCATCTTCAAAATATGTATCTTTACATTGCTTGGGAATTTCCTATCACTAAACTGCCTGACTCATTCTCAATTTTAGTTTCGGCGGCCATTGTAGCTTATGTGCAAGTTATTGCATCATAGTTGTTTCGCCACAGATTGCGCTGTGTCAATAATTTTAAGTTCCTGGATGCAAATAATAAAACAACCCCCCCCTCATTATATAAAAACATATACAGCATATTGTGGCTTCTTGCTTTGATTTATAACATGTATGGTAGATGCAAAACGAACGATGCTCATAAATTACTCATGGTATGGATTCCGCTTTAACAGCGCTATAACATTGGCTTTAGATTTTGTTGCTATCTGTGTTATTGCGCAGTTGCTTTTTCAATAATGGTCAGCAAACTCTGTTTCATGAACTATAAAGTAATCAAGGAAAGTCAGTTTTCATGAACATTAACCATCCAAGGAAAGCCAGTTTTCATGAACTAGTTCATAATTCATGAAACCTCTGTTGCGTGAAGTGAGTAGGCGACCTTTATAGCGGAATAAATAAATGCATTTCTTAAAAGAACTGTATTTATTATTCCAACCAACACAGATCCTCTGTAGCTATTTATAAAATAATCGAAATTCATCATGATTCCAAATGGTTCTCCTGAGGTGAAAGTTCACTGATACTATGATGCAAAATATTGAGAAAGAGATAAAATCGATTGCAGGAAGTATGATCCGCAGTATTTGCCCAAACAAACTTAACTGGCTTCTGGTCAGTCATTGGAAAGACTTGCACTGGACTTGACAATGTGTGGAAAATTTTATATCAGATTGAATCGTAACACTTAAATCTTTTTCGCTCCTTATTTAGGGAACAAAAATCTTGGAATCAAACATAAGCTAGGCAGAGACCTTAGCTTATATTTTATTCCAGAATTTTTATTCCCTAAATGTACAACGTTAAATTTAGTAACATTAAATTTCAGTTGCCATTTTGCGGACCGCATATGCAACCGATCCAAGTTTGTTTGAAGCATCATGGTATGACTCAAATTGTTAATTACCTTTTCAACTTCATGAACATGATCAGCAAACTTCGACAGCTTCCCTTGAATTTCCTCGTCAACATCATTTTTGAAAATTAGAAATAGAAAGAGGGTGGTAACACCGAATTCTGAGGGACCCAACTTGTTAAACCAGTCCTTGCTGAAGGCTGACTATTTATGACAACCCTCTTTTTCCTATCTTTTAGCGCCTTCTGTGGGAATCGAGAACTTTACTGAAATCTAGATATATAATGTCAGAATTATCTGCATCCAACTGTTTAATCACTACATCATAGTAATTTACCATATTGGTCAGGCATGACCTCTCCTTGCTGAAAATTATTAAAAAAAACCATTCTTGTTGAGGTGTTGCTGAATCGCATCGTTAATCACAGACTCCACGATCTTCCCTTCCACAGAATCGCATCGTTAATCACAGACTCCACGATCTTCCCTTCCACAGAATCGCATCGTTAATCACAGACTCCACGATCTTCCCTTCCACAACACAAACCACAGATGCTCGATGGGATTGATATCTGGAGAATTTGTAGGCCAGGGCAATACCTGGAAGTCTTCCTCATGTTCCGCGAACCAGTCTCGAACAATCTGAGCGGTGTGGCATGGCATATTATCCTGCTGAAAGACGGCACCACCGTTGCCATGAAAGGGTGTACCTGGTCAGCAATGATGTTTAGGTAAAGTGTCAAGTGTATTGATGTCTAGCGGCACCAGAAGTTTCTCCCATCTCCGCGTTGTAGGTGTACCAGTTCACTGGGAAGGTCAAAGATTTAAAAGTGTGTGGATTTTGTATATGTGTAGTGTTGTGTGTCATTGTTCATCTGGCCGTTTAGCCGCTGGACCGCTACTGAGGCCCAACATTGCCCACACTTGTCCTCGTGGAGGCAGACCAGGTACACCATTATTATAATTATTTACTCTGGCAGGTCCTTCCACCTAATTTCCTGAGATTTCAGTGGCTAGGACCTAAAAAAAAAAAAGGGTAATGTCGCTTGAATAGGAAAGGCATAGAATATGAGCGCAAGTTAATTTGAACGTATTTAAATTTTGTTGTGTGGGGAATTCGCTTTCATTAAGATAGAGGGGAGGGGAAAGACTGAAGACTGGAGGGAAAAGACAGAAATATGAGGGCAGTGGGGCAGGCCCATTCCCCACCAGGAGGGAAAAGGGGGTCCACGAGGAGGAGAGGAGACGGAAAAGACTTCCCGTCCCCTCCCCTCCCCCAGCCCGCCGAGGAGAGGGAATGAAAGTGGCCAGGCAAGGTGCCTGGTCCAGATTGCCATGTGGCATGTTGGCAGCAAGGTGCTGTGGGATCGTGGATAGCTAGTGCAGGGGGTTCTTTCTGTACTCAAATTGAGCTCTGCCAAGATTATAAGGCATGTGACAGAGTCCCATCCAGGTTTGGTTGTCGCAGTCAATATGTTTTTCTTTCTACTAAAAGGGACCCTAGACAGAAGGAGACCTCCACAAATTCGCATACATGGAACCACCATAAAGCTTACAAAAGAATTAAAACACCTCAGTGTTATACTGGACAGTAACCTCTCATTCATGCCCCGCCTGACTTATATACAAAAGTGATTAGAGGATACGCAGCCTTGTTTGCGAGGGTTTCCCGCAGGGACTGGGGCCTACGAAGGAGGACCCTCAAACTATGTGCATAAGTACATGTGCTTTGAGTGACCGGGCTTCAGGCCTGTGACTGCTGAACTGTTTCTTGTATTCTGTCTATCTTGTGAACTCCTCTGACCGATTGGTCATCCCGGAGTATAAACAGAAAATTTATTTTTTTTAATTTTACAAAATCGTCTTCCTGCCTGCCATTACATATGCTGCTGGCGTCTGGTATCGCAAGGCCAACACGGCCGTCAACAGTAAAACTGGAAACCGCACAGCGGTACATACTGCTCATGATCTCGAGAGCCTGTAGCACGGTAAGCACGCATGCACTCCAGGCCCTGATATGGACCCTTCCCCTTGACCTGGAGATTGCTTACCATGGTCTAACTATTGAACTCTCCAAAGGATGAGGAGCCACCCACCTAGACTTCATCGTGGACCCTGAAAGTATCCACAAAATGGAACGTAAGCGTCTCTCCGCACAACTCAATCAGATCTGACAAAACTGCTGGCAGACTTCTAGCAAGGGCGAAATCACCAAAAAATTCATTCCTAACTTCAAACTGGTATTCCCAAACTACCCATCTTGGCTTTCTCCTGGACTTTTCGTCTATTATCTGTTGACCAGACATAGCACCATAAGAGATAAACTCCATAGATTTAGACTAAGTGACACCCTCTTATGTCACTGCGGCCAGCGGGAAACGTGGAGGCATCTGATGTATGATTGCCAGTTGTATGAGGATCTCCGCTGTCAATTTATAACCGCGGCCCAAATAACGTTGCAAGACCAGGAGCACCTAATACTAATTGAAAAAGACACCTGCAATGCCTTCACCCAGCTCGCACAAGACCTCTTCGTGAGAAGACGAACATTTCCTACACCCACAACAGCACCAACTGAAAACCCACTCGGCACAGATCATGGTTAGACTATGAAGGACTTTTCGACTCCAGAAAGAATAAAGGAATGTAGACAAGTACACCCCACAGAAGGGACCTATCCCATGACCATTGACCATCACACAAATTGACTCTCAGAAAACGCATCATCTGCCACCTCTGAACGGAAACCACATAGGCCATATGAATACAGAGAGAGCAAAGGGAGCAAAACAAGAACATTCCACGGATGGGACTTATCTCATGAATTACTTTCGACCACACAGCAAACTGGCTCCTAAAATCTACGGTTCCGACACTGTCCCAAGACTGACCTCCACATGACAAAGTGACAGCAGAGTTTTCTGCACAAGACTGATTAGCGATATGAGCAGGCGATCTTGTCTGGCTCGGCTTTCTTTCCCTTTCCCCGGTGGGGGGAGGAGCCGGTCTCCCCTTCCTCCCCCCTCCTCGCCATCCCCAAGTTTCTTCCCGGTGCATGGGTATGCCCTACTGACACCAAACTGGAGTTGCCTTCCCTATTGATCCCATACTTCTGTTTCTCTCTCCCCCAGTCTTCAGTCTTCCCCCCCCTCTCTATCTGCATACTAGCGAATGCCCCACACATGTAAATCTAAATTTCCAAATTATGATTCTGCCCACTCTTTCGGCATTTCAAATTCAAGCGACGCCGCTTCTCCCCATGCAATCGAGCAACAGTGTGTGTGTGTGTGTTTTTTCTTTTTTTTCGGTCCTAGCCACTGAAGTCCCAGGAAACTAAGTGGCAGGACCTGCTAGAATAAAATTCAAACTGCTAGGTACCTGGTCTGCCTTCACGGGGCGAAGTGTGGGCAACATCGGGCCTCAGCAGTGTCTGGCGGCTAAACGGCCAAAAGAACAACGGTACACGACATTACACATCTCAAGATCCATATACTTTTAAATCTCTGGCCTTTACAGCGAACTGTATCAATCACAATAAAACTACGTGGAGGTGGGGGAAACCCCTGGAGCCGTTTGACCCTAAACACACACACACACACACACACACACACACACACACACACACACACACACACACACACACACACACACACACAACACAACGTCCTATTTACATATGAACATAAATCCCGACTCCCATTCTTATTTCTCTTTGCAGTGCTTTCTCATAATAAGCCTTCACCCTCTTAACCTGTCAGTAACTTCGTTACATATTCTTTTATAATACACTTACAAATTGGAATCACTTGATTGTCTATAATTGTCCAATGCTTGCTTCTTTTGTTCAATTAAACTCTTACCTCAACTGTCATCCATTTTGCCGTCTTACTTTTACGAAGGTTGGACTGGTATGAATACGTTTGTGGCTCCGAGGATAAATTCCTTAACTATTTCCCATAATATTTGTATAAGTTGCCATACAGTAGTCTCTCTCTCTCTCTCTCTCTCTCACTTATTAATCGAGCCCAAAACATATCGCATTCCATCATAGTCCCCTCTATTGAAGTTGCCTTTACCTTTGACCATTTATATTTCTTTAAACACTGACAGGGAGAAAATTTGAGTATACTGAGTTATGCAAAGCCATTAGAAAGAGACTCAGAGAGGACATAAGAAAATTTAACACAAGAAAAGTAGAACAAGCATTAAGGGAAAACAAATCAGCAGTCTTGAGCAGTAATACAGAAAGACAAATGATACTGAAACTGAAGAATAGCAATGGTGTACTTATGAATAGCAGAGAAGGCATAATTCAAATAGCAGAAGACTGCTATAAAGAGTTATACAAGGAGCTAGGGAATAATGCCAGCAGTGGGGAAGATGGATCGCAAATTAGTAATATATACAACGTACCTGATATTTTTCCTGATGAGGTAGAACATGCGTTGAAGAAAATGAAGAATCAGAAAGCTCCAGGGGAAGATGAAGTTACTGTAGAGTTGTTAAAATTGGGAGGAAGACATGACACAAAAACTGGCAAGACTCTTCACAAAATGCATTAGAAAAGGTATGGTGCCTTAGGAGTGAAATAATGCAATCATAGTTTTGCTGTATAAGAAAGGAGATAAATCAGTAATTGGAAATTATAGACCAATTAGCTTGTTATCCCACATCTACAAGTTGTTCACAAGGGTGATTACTAACAGATTAGAAAGAATACTTGATGAGAATCAACCGAAAGAGCAAGCTGGCTTTAGGACAGGATTCTCAACTATGGATCACCTTCACATAATGTCACAGCTAGTGGTGAAAACAAATGAATATAAAACACCATTATGCCTGGCATTTGTGGATTATGAAAAAGCATTTGACTCCATACAGCATAAGGCAATGTTTCGGGCACTGGAAAGACAAGGCATAGATACCCTATACTGTATATTATGATTTTGAAGAAATTATATGAGAACGCTACATCCTTTATTAGACTAGACAAAGACAGTAATAAATTTAAAATTGAGAAAGGAGTTTGACAAGGACACACAATATCTCCGAAGTTGTTTACTGCTGCCCTTGAGGAAGCTTTCAGAAGATTAGACTGGTCGCAGAAAGGAGTCAATGTGAATGGAGAGTACCTAAACCATTTACGATTTGCGGATGACATTGTGGTCATAAGCCACGATCCCAAAGAATTAGAGGAAAATCTTAATCAGTTATGAAGAGTTAGTAAGGATTTGAACTAATGATGAATATGGCTAAAACAAAAGTAATGATGAACAAGTATGCCACAGAAAGGGATATAATGATTGAAGGAGCAGTAATTGAAAAGGTGGAGTCATATACTTATCTGGGACAAGTCATTAGCTGTAATAATGATAAATGGCCGGAAGTCAAGAGAAGAATAAATTTTGGATGGATAGCATTCAGGAAATATAGTCACATACTGAGGAGCAATATCCCAATTTGTCTGCAACGTAAAATAATGAACCAATGTATACTCCCCACCATGACTTATGGAAGTGAAACTTGGGCACTCACCAAAAGAATGGAAGAGAAGCTGAGAACTACACAGCGAAGAATGGAACGAATTATAATGGGAATCAGACTCTTAGATAAGAAGAGAGACACATGGATTAGGCAGCAAACTCAAGTAAAGGACACTCTTATCAAAACTAAACAACTAAAATGGTTTTGGGCAGGACTTTTGGGCATAACTCGAAGACATGATGACAGATGGACTAAGAAAATAACAGAATGATACCCAAGAGAAAACCTGGAAGACAACAACGGAGATGGATAGATGAAATTCATGAGTTTGTGGGTAGTAAATGGATGACCATTGCACAAAACAGAAGGAACCGGAATGTTATTGGAAAGGCTTTCATCCTGCAGTGGATTGAAAATAGCTGATGATGATGATGATGATTTCTTTAAATAAAACCCGTTTTATGGTGTTGTGGTCAGCACTTCCTGTTGGTTCCCCCACTGCCAAATTTTTGATACAATTAAGTTCCTTAGTGATAACCAGATCTTAGAGCACCTTATGCTCCCTTGAACATGTCGGGTTAAGTAGCAATCTGTTTAAAAAAAACTGTTACCATATAATGTGTTTCCGATCCACGTATTCTAGTCTGAGAAGTAGGTTGAAGACAAATCGTACTTGCTATAGCCCATTCAATCTGCCAGTAGATATTTTTGTTGTACTCAGAGTTATTTGGCCTATAACCTACCCCAATTACCATATTCCCATTACCGCAGTTCATTTCGCACCGCACTGACTCAGCATCTTTATTGATTCGTTTTGACTCGAAATAGTCTTGCCACTTTGAGGAAGCTTTCGATGAGGTCACGACTTATCGATCCCTTGCACCCCTATCTCTTCTGGACACACAGTATTCACCAAAATAGAATTCATCATCTTGTATGTCTGAGTGGCACCATGCCTCAGTAATCCCAACTATTTGAGCATTAGCTGGTTTGATGAAAAGCTCAAATTATTTCCTGCCTTCCTTACAATTAAGTCTCCAGTTAACTACCTCATGTGGAACCAATGCTTCCTGTATTGGCTGATTCATTTAATTTCTGTACACTGCACCCGGCATTACTGTATAGACAAAATAAATTTTGTACTTGGTTGCTTTTGACAGCCCTGACACACCCATTATAGTTATTTATAAGTGTTTTTTTTCCCTTATGGCCCTAGATTTCTGGTAGATTTTAATTCAATTACAGTTTCGCTTTGTGACTATTGTAATAAATGATTGCACACAAGCGTCAGAGAGGGTTCAAAAGTGTGCATTGTTCCATATTCCATTGACATCAGTCGCCTCACACTCGACCTGAGTCGAGGCGACTTCCCTAATCCCTGAACTATCAGTTTCTCTAAATCCTTAATGCTTCCTCAGTATTTTATCAAAAATCCTTGCACTTCCTCTGTCTGAGTTTACATTGTTCGCGCACGTTGCACAGCGGCTATAATCATCGTCCTCCCTACACCGAGTGGAAAAGTCTCGAGTTCAAATCCTGTCAATAACTCGAGGAACTTTTATGGGCCTTTTCACTTCCTGTCTGAGTTACTTGGTCTCAGCCGTGGATTGCAACATTTCAACCCCCTTTCCCCCCGAAAATCAGGCAAAGCAACCAGAGAACATACGCAGTTTAAGAACATATTACACATGGGTAGATGAGTTGGTTCTCGGGTGGCCCTAATATGACAAGGAATCACTGTGTCTAAATGAATGCCGGCTTTATAAAATAAATTCTGCCTACCACCCATGGCGGGCTATGCTGCGAAAACTCTCTCTCATAAGCCTTTCAGAGTCTCAATCCTAGATTTAATCCGTAAGGCTTTCATCATGAAATTTCTCCAGTCATGTCTGGGCAGAATAAGAACATAACCAATTCATCAGTTCGTTTAAGCTTTAAATCTTTAGTTCCCCACATGTATTACCCCACTATAACCATTAGGAGCTGATAAATCTATTTCTCGTTGCATTAAAGTTCACTGGTATCCAAGCTACTTTGATTATATGAGCCCAATAAAATCAGTAAACTTTAACATTCCAACAGAATGGTGGCTGTAAATCTTAAACGAACGATACTTTCCCAAATAACGCGAACCTTAAACGTTCGTATTATATGGGCAAGTGTCCAAATAATACGAACAAGAGAAGGAAAGGTAAAGTTAGGTTTCAGTAGTTTGAAGTCATTACTGCTTATCACAGCAGTAATAACTTCAATTAAAAGCTACAGGTTGTTGCCCTGCATAGATTAAACCAGTTCCGTCAGAACAGCAGTCTGTCTTGGAGAGAGAAAGAGTCCATGAATGAACATTCTTTCCATGTACTCTGTTTACCATTAAATCTTTTTTTGTTGCTTTATAAGATGGTTATTAACCTTCAAATGAGACTTAGATCTCTGGACTTAAGGATTTGGGGGAAAAAAATGCACCCTTTTCTGCATTAATAAAAACATTTTTAATTACGACACTTTATTCATATATTGGATTTGTGAATTTCTTCGAACGTTATAATTTGATCCTATTGAAGAGATAAAGGATGAGGTTTTTGCTGATGCCTACTGCGATTAAAAAATGGGCTTTCCCGTTAATGAGGGAATGCATAGTTCAGTCATACACTATGCATTTTCCGCCCAGTGGCCGCGCTGCTTATTGTAATCAACCAAAGCTTATATACATAAATAAACAAATTATAAATATAAATAGTTGGTGAGTCATTGAATGGTAAAATTTTACAATTTGGACCATTCGTGAATAGTTTTCAAAAGAAATCACCGGAGAATACGTCTCCCGTAACAAGATGTGCTGTTTATTTCTTATTTAACACTGAGGCAACTCTTTGTGATTTTTCTTCATAAATGTATGCTGGAGTTTAGAACACGTAGTTGCTTTATACTTACGGAAAAAATTATATGATTTTGCACTAAATGAACGTACTGTAAATATAATTTGAGTGCGAGGTTAGCAGTGCGTGGAATGCACCTCCCAGTAGTCAAGAAACAAAGATCACATTCAGGTATTTCTGTTGTGGTTTATCTATTCGTTTGAAGGCACTATCGGGTTATTAACCATAACCCGATAGTGCCTTCAAACGATAGCCCGATAGTGCCTTCGGGTTATTAATAATCTCAAGATTATGAACCATATAATACCGATAGTAACATGGCTTTGCCCCTCCCCCCCCCCTCTCGGAGCACTTCATATTTTTCGAGCTAAGAAAATTAAGGAGATTACTGTAGTAGGGTGAATGGCGTATATTATGATTTGTTTATAGAGGAGAACATTTGGAGGCGCCACATCTGGGTGGCGCCTCCAAAACCTCTCTCTCTCTCTGTGAAGCTTCTGGACTCTATTCAGAATGGGCATTTAGGTTAATTAATTATCCATCTCTTACGAAGTCTCTCCACTCTGTTTCACAGATGTTCTGTTTCTACTGCATGCCCTTTCTATAGTTACTTCCGCGGAGGACACTTCGTCAGAATTGACATTTATAACTGCACTATTTAACTATCATCCGATATTTACCAGAATCCCGCTCTCTTCCAAACCAGTCCAAATCCGTGCCTCAACTAGTCGACATCCAGAATGAAATATATATATATATATATAGTAATTGCATTAAGAAGCTAATTAATCATGGGGGTGGATTGTGACTGTACGAAAAGGAAGATAACATAGCTTATGGATCAGGGACACTGCATTAGCAAAACATACCCTACAGCCATAATGTGTGTGTATATATATATAGTAACACTTTCGCCACCGCCTATGGCTAGAGTCACTTAACATATTAAACAATACAAAGGCAATAAACCGCCACAAAGGCATACGTCTACACCCCATCCTAGAGACAACCGTTTTAATGCTAGATGATCAGAGGAATAAAAGCAGCGCACGTCCGTGCAACAACGATGGCACATGATTAACGTGCTTCACTCAGCTCATTGCACTCATCCGTTGTATTTTGTGTTTGAATTTCAGTTGATGAAGAGACACGCCAGTCTCGAAAGCTACTGCCTGTTAGTATATATTTGTATTTTTACATTAAACTGGATTTATAACTTATACGTGTATGTTATTTCATATATATATATACATCAAGAGTATAGGAACTTTATATGTACATATAGATGGCTTCATTTTCAGCTTTAGTTCAATGAGTATAACTATATTCGAAAATTAGTCTATCCCTTCTGTTCCTATGAAGGGGTAATCAAATGCTGAGTACTCAAGTCCATGAAAAAATTATCGAGTTTTTAAATTAATTTTAATTGAAATTTTTAAGATAGACTTGCAAAAAAATCATGTTGATTACCAGTGAGATGTAACCAAACACATTCAAACGATGATTTAAGATAAGTTACAGAAACTGTTGTTTTAATATTGATACTCTGGGGACCATGTATTTGGTATCAGCGTCTGAAAGTTATGCCTCCTTCTAAGAGATAATTATCTTCTCATTATTAATCGCATGTATTTCAGAAAATGTTTACAATCATAAACTTTTGTAGTTGCTGAAGGTTTCACATTCATAACTGAATCAAGCAAACTAAAGATTCCTCACAAAGATATTAAATCATTTTATCTCGATTCTTATCGCTTGCAAGTTAAAGTTCCAAAATTCAAGCTCTCATGGCGATAAGATATTTAGACTAGCAAACCAGTAGGAATAAACTACATTTCATGACTGTCAACAGGTATTTTAGCAGAAATGAATAATAAATAAGGTTTATTTTCTTATATTCCTTTTGCGATTACTTCAAAGTAAGATACGAGAAGAGAATTTGCGTGAAGTAAAACCAAGGTTGTTGCAGATATCAGTTTGCATAAACAGATTGGTAAAAAGAAAATGTAACATGGTCGTAAGGAATTATTTTCGAAATTGTGCTCTAACCGGAGCAGAAATTCATCGCATAAAAGAGGTCATTTGTTTATATAGGCCAAACTCACAATGTGGGACTTCTAAAACTTTCTTACTTCACAAATATTGTTTGTTCCGCACAAAGCGCGTGCATATAACGCTATCATCTGTCAACATCACAATCAGATGAAGGTCCAGACATCAGTCAAAAGTAGCAGTGGGAAGACTGCTTTCTGTGTCTTGCTTCTCAAATACAAAATAATAAAACAGATGAAGAGTCTGTGGACCTTACCTGCGCTAGACATTGTTGGATACTTCGTGAGCTGATGAATAGAAACTTCAAAGTTGCCTTCAGTTATAACACGGACACTTCCAGGAATGCTATGGACTTGTATTCATGTCGGCCACGTAGGACACCGGATAGATCGTTCCAGCCAAATTCCGTCACTTTACGAGAAAGTCTACTACACGTTGACGGTAGGTTAGCTGTTTAGTATGTTGGCCGGGATATGACGAAGAGAATTTTTTGGTCACGTGGGTTTACGTCATCTACCAAAGTAGAACGACGGGTTTCAGTAATGTCCCTGAACTTTTTTTTTTTTTTTTCTTCCTCTGTTTTTTGTGCTTCGGGTCATCTCACAGTTTCAGTAATAAACACGAGCCTTTCTTCATTTTAAGTTTCACTAGATGTGGCAGAGAGTTGCGGGGAATTCCTTGGCTAGTAGTAATTGATGCAACTTGTTGGCTTCTAACATTACACTACAATCTTGAATATACTGTATACATGTACTATAATAAAAATAAAATAAAAGGGGAAGATTTTATTACGCGCTCAGAAAATTTTATGTTCTCCTTTTGAAAACTTCTATGAAGCTTTAAGTAATTTCAGAAATTAATCTGAACAATCTTTTCTAAAAAAATATTCAGGTCACTGGACAGTTGATGACAGAAATCTTGGACGCCCTGTCCTTAATGAGTAATGGATGGATCCCTTAAATCAATTAGCCGAGAGTAGTATTGAAGAAGAGATTGTTAATTGGGGACAGAATAAAAATATAACCTAACCCAATCTAAATTACCAAATAATAATTGCTGGATTTAATTAATGTATGCAGTGCTTTTACATTTCAGGTGCGTTAGCAAACAGTAACGATTCATGATTTATGACAAAATAAAAAAAAGAAAAGCAAAAAGCAACGACTTTTACGGGCGACCCGAGAACATTTCGTTTCTGCGCATCCGCGACATTGTTTATTTATTCCTCCAACAAACAACATCCAGCACTCCACATACAACATGTGGTATATGGACAGTCTACGTGAACATATATGAAAAAAAAAAAAATAAAATAAAATAAATAATAATAATAATAATAATAAATAAATATTAATTTACAGATTCTGTTAGTTCGATTTTAATGAAATTTGGGACGTCTCGACAAATCTTTTTAAAAGTTCCAAATTTTATTTCAAGAAAATCATTCAAGAGTGTCAAGGTTGACCAGACACATGAATAGTCTTTATCACTTATCCAGGGTTTACATCTAGGGTTTATAGCCTGATCTCCCGATTTCGTTGATATTTCTTCAGTTTGTAGAGCGGTAGAGAAAAAAAAAAAAACTTTCCATTCCCTTGTAAGGCGAATGCGATATTATTTTATATTATATATATTTTTAGAATGTACGTTATTTACAAAACTATTTAATACTTGCATCATATGCCACAGGGTTTAAACTATGGTGTTGATAAACGTTCTAAATTGGAAATATCAGAAAACTGTGCAAGTAAATACAGTAATCTTCACAATGTTTTTTTTTATATGTAATGTTTTTTTCCTTAACATTTAACCAATGATTTTTTCTTTACAAGCTAATTTTTAAAAAAAAACATATATTTTGTAGAAAAAATTCCAGGATTGCTTCACTACTTCTTTTCACCCCCCATCCCCTGAGATCGTTCTTGAATTTATTAAAACCTGGAAGACTGGTCCACTCAAACTGGGATCCGAGGAGCAGTATTAGGCGGGTTCTTCGACCAGACTGCATGCAGAAACAGTTGGTGCATGGAAAAAAAAAATAATAATAAATTTCTGTTTATACTCCGGCACGATAACCAAGTCAGTAGAGTTTACAATAAATCGCCAATACAAATATTTAGTAATCAAAGGGTAGAATCCCGGTCCACTCAAGGAACGCGTGCTATGCACTCTCGCTCTTGACCACTCGGCTACGTCAGGCGCTTCCGACAAACTGGATGGGGATAAGATCATTAGGTTACTGTTGATAGCTGTGTGGCCTCGACCGACGATTGTGCAGGATCCTTCGTTTGTGTACCCGATACTGATCAAACTCTTTGAAGTCGACATCCGTAACAGCAGATGCGCGATAGCATCAGCTGTTGAATATTTTCCTCCTCCTCCTCCCCACCACATGACAAGATTTATTTTGTCTCTCTGCAAGCTGGCTTCTGAATGCAGAGTTATCTTGGGGGGGGGGGGGGGTAATGCACTCAAACTGAAAAGGGACCCAAATCCAACAGCAGGGAAGTCCATTGTGAGTGAATATCATTACTTGCTACTGAACAAGTGTGAACAATTAAAGGGCAACGCCGTGGAGAAAGTTTCTAGAGCCCGGGTTCCCAACCTGTGTTTTTAGTTGCAATTATTTTTATAGGAAATTTCACCACCAAGGTTTTCAACGCTTATTTATTTCAATATGGCATATGGCTACACTGCAATATTCTACTAGTGGTCGTAACACTGATTTTTGATAAATAATAAGTATTAAACGCCCGCCGTGTTCATACATATTAAACATTTTATATTATTTTAATTATTTGATATAACGGGCCTTTTAATATTTTTACAAATTTCGGCCGCGGTGGACCATGATTCACTCCCTAAAAATAAAATATACAAATGCAGTGTTATTATTAGAATAAAATTCTATGTTACAAATAGAAAACTGAAAAAAATATTCACTATGATGCAAAATTCAGTATTAAAATTCATTTTTAATCGGTGTCTCGATGTGTGAATAACAGACTGTCGAATACGGACCGTCGAATAAAGGTGAGTTGCTCTCTTAACCCAGTTGAAGATCACCCCGTATGCTTTGCTGACGTTCTTCTTTTCCGCCATGTTTGCAATGATGTAATTGAATAATGTCCGCATTGAGCCGTCTAATGCAAAATGGTGCGAACTTAGTTCGCCAAGTCAACCACCTTTAGTTGGCGCCATGATAGAAACCAACCACTCGCTGTCGAGCTCGGGTTAGCTACTGCTTGCCCTTTCTAAAATCTAAAGAGCGTCAGTAGGTGTCATCAGTCCGTGCTAAATCCGTACCCATGGAGAAAAAACGTAAATATTCAGAAGATTATCTAAAATTTGGCTTTACCACCTTGATCAGCAATGGCATAGAGAAGCCACAATGCGTTTTGTGCAATGTCGTTCTCATTGCTGAATCTATGAAACCTTCAAAACTGAAATGTCACTTAGAGACAAAGCATTCAGAACATAGTAAAAAGGATTTGGAGTTCTTTTGACTTCATGAAACTGGTCTCAGATGTCAGAGACTTGATCCTACAGCAAGTTTTCAGCAACAGAGCACAGCAGAAGTGCAAGCATTATATGAAGTCGCATTGGAAATTGTCAAACAAAAAAAAAACCTTACACGATTGGAGAAACGGTCATCACACCCTGCATGTTGAAGATAGTGAAGTTAATTCTTGGGGAAGCCAGCGAGATAAAGATGCGACAAATGTCTCTGTCCAATAACACTATTCAGATATGTCCGTAGACGTGAAAGAACAGGTTTTGAATGAAATCAAAGTTTCTCCATTGTTTTCTTTTAAAGTTGATGAATCAACAGACGTAAGTTCATGTTCTCAGTTGTTTGTCTTAATCAAAGAAGAGTTCCTGTTTTGTAGTGCACTTGAACTATGCAAAAGATGAAGGTATTATGGAAAAGATAAATACATTTTTTGAAACTGGAGGATTGCAGTGGAAAAACGTCTGTGGGGTTTGTACAGATGGAGTACCAGCTATGATAGGGTCAAAGTCGGGCTTTCAGACAAAAGTTAAAGAACTTGCTCCCCAAGCAAAGGACATTCACTGCATGATTCATCGATATGCTCTTGCCAGTAAAACTCTTCCAGCTCCTCTGCAAGAAGTACTTGATTCTTTGATCAAAATTGTGAGTTGCATCAAATTTGGAGCCCTGAAAAAATCTGTAAAGACATGAATTCTGATCACGAGGTTCTTCTTTTCTACACTGCTGTACGCTGGTTGTCGAAAGGAAGTGTTGTCAATCGTGTTTTTGAGTTGAAAGATGAAATCAAGTTGTTCCTGGAAGTGCAAGGGAAACATGACCTTGTGGCTTACTTTAATGATGAAGCTTGGAAGAAAAGAGTTGCTTACTTAGCAGACATTTTAGACCAGCTAAATAAGCTAAACCAGAAACTTCAGGGACAGGAAACACACATTATCCAATTTCAAGACAAACTTCAAGCATTTGTATCCAAGCTGCAAAACTGGCGTCGGAAAGTAAATCTTGGAATTGCCACGTTTGAAAAACTCTGCAGTGTGGTAGAGGAATCTGAAGGCGAACTGGATGAGAATCTGAAGGAGGAGATTACTGGGCACCTTGAATCCTTTGAAAAGGAATTTCAGCGGTACTTCCTTGAGCTTACAGAAGAAGAAGCTGCAGTGGTACGAAACTCATTCTCTGCTTCCCTGAATGTAGCCAGCATTCCCGATGAAGTACAGGATGAATTCTTGGATCTGCGGAACGATTCCTCGGCACGTAATTTGTTTTATGAAAAATTGCTGACTCAGTTCTGGTGTGCTATGTATCAGTCATATCCAAATGTCACCATGCTTGCCTTTCGAGTTTTACTTCCATTTACTTTTACATATCTCTGCGAGAGTGGATTTTCAACGCTTCTTCATATCAAAACAAAGGCAAGAAACAGACTGAATGTTGAGGATGACATGAGGTTGACTTTAACAAACACTCAGCCGCCAATTTTGAAGCTGGTGTCCCAGATGCAAGTACAACCATCACATTAAATATTAGGTTAGAATTATATTCTGAAAAATCTATTTTTAATGTGTTTTCTTTACCCTGTTAAAAATGCCGTTTTATGCAGATGTGGTGGAGGTTGCAGGTTACTTGGCTATTATAAAAGGGGGTCGCGACTCGAAAAAGGTTGGGAAACACTGTTCTAGAGTAATCCTCTTACTGTGCTCTGAGTCATCGTGCTCTGTAACCATGAAGAAAGTTGCCATTTAGGTTATGATTGTTTATTTCATACACTGAAAGAATATTTGAAAGTGCAATATTTTGGAACAAGAATTGATTAAACATACGGTCGAGGAGTTATTACTGGACCAAGACGGTGAGTTCAAAGTAAGGGGGCTAGAAAACAAGGAATATCTGTAGTAGAACAGAAACTTTTCGAATACTCTTTACTTGATAGGGTAACTGTGCTTTCTGTTGTGGCCTTCCGTTTCCTTCTGCGTCTGTTTATCGCTTACCGACACTCATTTATTAGTGAGAGGAAAGTGGAAGAGAAATTGTTAAGGTTAAACATAAGAAAAGCACCAAAGCAATTAAGCAAACGCTTAGCCATAATTATGAGAGTATCCTTGGATTCAGGAGAGGTTTGCAGATGATACATCTGCAAACTTAAAAGATAACATCTGCAAACAGATGGTTGGCAGGGTGATTATTGATAGTAATGACAGTATACTACTGTAACAGAATCTGGAAAAGTTGGGCAGATGGGCTGAGAAATGGCAATTGGAGTTTAACATTGACAAATGCAAAGTACTGCATGTGGGTATCAGTTACCCCAGAGTAACGTACCAACTGTGTGGTACTACACTCAGGGTAGTGGAAAATGAAAAAGACCTGAGGGTAATTGTGCAGTCAGATATGAAGTTCTCTGAGAAATGCAGACAGGCTGCCAGAACAGCTCATGGGGTTTTATCAATGATATACAGGAATTTTGCTAGCAGGGACAAGGAGGTGATATACCATTGTATAAGGCAATGGTCAAGCCACATCTTGAGTACTGCGTACAGGTCTCGGAGCCTCATTTTAGGAAGAATGTAGAGCTGCTGTAACTAGTACAGAGAAGGGAGTGATTGGCGAGGGGAACAAAGGAAAGTGCTCTTACGAAGAAAGACTTCAGTTCTACAAATTGCAACATCTGGAGACTATGCTACTGGCAGGTGATCTGATTGCGGTGGTTAAGGCTTTGAATGGTTTGAGAAAGCTTAGTGCTGCTGGAACTCTCCCTCTTCCACAGATTACGCACATGAGGGGCCATAAATTCAAGTTGAGGAAGAACAGTTGCAGAATAGATGTGTGGAAGTTTGTCTTTAGCTAGTTTAGCCAGCGAGTGATTGATCGCTGGAACAAACTTCCATTTGTTGTTGTAGAAGTTGATAGCTTAAATAAATTCACAAGGGAGAAATAGACAAATTATTGGAGGGAATGGGTGGGTGAAATTGGAAGTTTTTTTCTTTTTTTTGGGCTGATGCTATGTAAACTTTCTTTCTTCCATCAAATGCTAATGCTAATAAAAAAAAAAAAAAAAAAAAAAGGTAAACTGCAGCGGAAGCCTCCTCAACAATTCATGCTGAGGGAAATGGGCCATATCTGCCACGCTGGTCCAATGCGGGTTAGCAGATCGATCGTATTTAGCAGTCAGAGGCTTGAACCCCGGTCTACTCAAAGAGCGTGTGCTGCTGCACTCCCGCTTATGACCACTCGGCTACCGAGGCCTGCTAATGCTAATATATGCCTGTAAATTGCAGGATGAAAAATCCGGAAAAATTCATGAAAACTCTATAGAAAGGTAATTTTATTAGTAGCATTGTTAAAAACTATTATATGATTTTAAATATCTTAGTACGCTCTTACTAAATTATTGCATCGTTTATAAGTTAGAACGTCGGTAAAATCATGGAATAACCTCTCATTGTTGGGTTGACTTAGTAGAAATTTGCAGGCCATTGTCTATAATGAAAAGATGCTATATTACTATTTTATTTCTTTATAGCATGAAGAGTCTTTTTTGTCCCGTAAACCTTGCTTTTGTAACTATTGATTTTGAGCAGCTTGTCATTACAAATCTTTTATGGATAAAAGGAAAGATGTAATACACTGCATGATTTTCCGCGAACTCATCTCATACACCTAACAGCATACCCTGCCCTGTTTGCTGTTTCATAAACTGCAGTAAAGGCTTAATTCATCAGCACCGCTCTCAAGGCTAGAAAGTACAGGATTTCGCAGTTATAGTAAATCACTGTTGATAGCTGTCTCGTTAACAATATTCTTGAGGTTTATTATAGAAATTACTTTTCTGTTCTCTCGAAGTACATGATTTTTGCTCTTGTCTACCACTCCAATTTTTTAATATCTTTCTTCTGTTTCACTTGCCTCAGATTCTAGGCAGATTACTTCTTTTTTAAGTATAAGTGAAAAAAAAAGTATAAGTGAAAAAAAAAAAGATTAATCTGGTTGAATCCATACTATTTTATGTCGTATATTAGTCAGAAATACATGGAAAGAGATATTTCAGATTCAGACTTTTCTCAATATTTCATGATCAACCGCAACAATGTATTCCTCTAGATTGAGAGTTAAACACAAACAGTGACAGAAAAACACCCCCACTTTGGAAGTTGAACCTAGTGAAAATTAAAAATGAAAAGCAATGATTCAAGATAAGGAAGGTAGGATTCCTACAAATCATTAGCATTTGATATTTGCTAGAAAGCACACACAGAATAGCCCTGGGCTTTCGAATTACAATATATAGGAGCAGTGCCGGATTAAAACCAGAAGTATGCCCTAAGCACAGTCCAACAATGGTGCCCCCTCGGCTTCTCCATTGCTTAACTTACAAGACGTTAAGACTCAATAAGTACTGAACGTGAAATAACAGTTTGAAAATTTATAACCCTTTATCAGTTTTCTTCCAGGCAAGACACGACAACAACTGTATTAAATAAAAACTTTTGGTTTTTTAATTTTTTTTTATTTAACAAAAACACTAAATAGCAGTAAAAAAATATAGGCAAAGATTTACCTATAGGTTTATATTTATTTACTTTTTAAAACGTTTTCTTCTAGATTTTTTAATTGCAAAGTCTTTGATTAAGTCTTTAAAACTAATTTGGTGTAACAAATCTGCTTCTATACCTAGCAGAGACAAGGCATCCAGTCTGTCTTGTAGCATAGCTGTTCTCTTGGGATTTTTAATGTGTTTAGTTGAGAAAATGAATGCTCAGCTGTGCAATTTGTAACCATTAATGTTAAAAAAAAATACGCAAGGCAATATCTGCATTTGGAAACACACAATCAATTTTGTCTTCTACAATTACTTTATAAAGTTTAGCCTGACTGAAATATGTTTTTACACTTTTTGTTGCACTGAACTTATGGCGCACATATGCATGAAACTGCTAAAGATCAGAAGAGAGATTATTGTCCAACTCTTCTGGGTAAGCATTAATTAGCTTTTGAGAGCAGTGAGAGTACCTTTCAGTTTCAGCAAATGAAGTGACATTATTTGGCACATCACTTAGAAAGGAAAATCTCTCTGCTATTTCTTTGTAACTATTCTCTTCTTCCCATCTCATTTTTTTTAGTTTGTCAATAATTGGGTAAAAGGTGGTGATACGAAATTTATCTCTGGCATTCAGATCTACTTCTGGTTCATCTCTGTTATTGGGTACCTTCTTTCTGATACGTTTGCTAGTTTTAACGGCCTTGTAATCAACATCTGGTAGTATTTCCTTTACAAGTGCTTCAAGTCTTTCAAAGTCATCTCTTAAAGAGCATAGTTGGTCAGCTAATGACCCATACAGATCTGCACTTGTTTTTAAGTTCACATCTTCACTTTGCTCTATGAAACTTTTGCAAAATCTCATCTCACATGATCAACATGAAAACAAATTCTGCCTCTTGCATCTTATTTGCAATATTGTCTGCTTCTCTTCTAGTGTTTCCATTTTGTGACTTGCAGGTAGACACTCTAAAGCTTCCAATATCTTAAAGAAACAATTTAAAATTGCTGCTGTTGCCATTGCATATGCCTCCAATCTGGTACTAGAGAGGGATTTTAACACAGGTTCATTTACACTGCCAACCTTTATATCGTCTGCAAACTTGGACATTAAGCTTGATATACCATCATCAATATCATTTATAAATACAGAAAACAACAATGGATCCAACACTGAACCCTGAAGGACTCCACTAATCAATGGACGCTGCTCATCATGGACTCCATTAGTCCATGATGAGCAGTGTCCATTGATTACCACTCTCTGTCTTCTCCCCCTCAACCATCCCTTTATCCATAGCAGCAATTTGCCTCCAATGCCACACTTCTCCAATTTATGCAGCAATCTTCCATGTGCAACAGTTATGTGTAAATCCAAGGGGATGGTACCTGCAATAACCTATAAGGCATTTGTCGACACTGTCCTCGGAGCGCGTATTGTACGTTGCAGAGACAGAAGCTTAGTTTTAGTTGTAACCTTGGTACCATGGTAACAGCTGCAAACCAAATAACAGCATCATAAACTACAATGGGAAGAAATATCGTCTTGTAGTACAATACCAGAGTTTTTTTTGGATAAACCCCATTCCTTGCGGGAAATTCTAACAACTGCATCTACGAACTTTTTGATTTTTTCATTGATTTTAGTGACATGTACATGAAACCTGAGACAATCATCTAAAGTTAAACCCAAATACTTGGTGTTCTGTACATTGGAATTTGAGTACCATATAGGGTTACCTTTGGCGGCCTTCCATAATCGAAGTGGCGTTTAAACACCATGAAATTGGTCTTGGTGACAGAAATCTTTAGTTTATTTAAACCCGCCCATGCCACTAAATTTTTCGAAACTGACTGAATTTTTTGTTGAGAATTGTCTTAATCCTCCCTACACTGCCACCACCAGGTGGCAGTGTAGGGAGGATTAAGTTTTAGTTTTAGGATTAAGTTGTAGGGAGGATTAAAACATCTGCATATGCAACTTTGATGAACTCATTGATATCCTTCGTGAGCCACTGTTCTAGCACTGCATTCCAGAAGAGAGATCCCAAGACTGAACCCTGAGTGCATCCTCTTAAAACGGTAGTTGTGTATGATAAATGCTTGCACATACTCTAATTTGTCGGTCCTTAAAGTAAGATCTAAGGACTTTGAACAGGGAGTCATCACACTTTGCCATTTGCAATGACCTGAGAGCACTCTCCCAGAGGGAATCGAAACAAGCCTGGATACTGAGGTAAAGGGAGGGCTGACCGTGATACTTCGGTTTTCCAGGTAAGTTTTCAGGCAACGAAATATGTTTGATGGGATTTGAGCCCGCTGGAGCCTGGCCAGAACACTGGGCCACCAGAGGGAGTCAAAGGCTCCAGCAAAGTTAATTGAGATGAGGAAATATTTCCTGTTACTGTTTCTAGCTGCATCGATGATCCTCTCGAGGGCATCAGTGGTGGAGCATCCCCTCCCAAAACCGAACTGGTTTCTTGACATCAGTTCAGCATTCTGGTATTGGTTTTCAATTCTGTGGTAGATGATCGCTCAAAGAGCTTGCTCAGCATTGACAGCAGAACGATAGGCCTGTATGAGCCTGGAATATCCTGGGGTTTAGTGGGGTTTTTCAGGATAAGTCTGATTCAGGCTGTCTTTCACGAAGTTGGAAAGAACGCTTCCGCGAGGCATTGATTTGCTAGGTCTAATGTAGTTCTGGTATCATTTCCACCGCCTTTTTTAGTATTTCCGGCTCTATTTGATCTTCGCCGGGAGTTTTCCTGTTTTGCATTTTGGCTGCAGCTATGTTAAGTTCCGTTATCGTGAAAGGGAGCTCCACTGTTTGGGTGGAGTATATATCATTCTCCTCGCAGAGAGTGCTCTGTTCCTGCATGTGTGGAGTTATTGAAGGTAGGGAGATATGGTCCAATATGTTATTAATGGTGTAGGTCCCTTGAGGTGTAGGATCCGGTGTATGTCCCTTGAGGTGTTAAGGTGGCAATGATTTCTCCCCTGGGGAATTTACTGGTGGTGACTTTATACACTACTCCCCAGGGGACTGCATTTTCCTCTGTGGATACAAGAGCTTCCCAGGAGCGTTTCTTTATTGTTTTAATTTGAGCCGTATATTCGTTCGTGACCTTCTGGCATTGCTGTCTGAGTATGTCAACCTCTGCTTGGGCCCAAGATCTGCGCGCCCTCTGGAACCTTTTTCGAGCATTATTCACTCGCTGTCTTATTGCCCAGCGTTCCGGTGACTATCAGTGGACCTCTTTGGGAACGGGCTTCTTCTTCCTGATGGCCATGTTTGCTGCTTCAGTTATAAGATGCGTTACTTTTTGTTGGTGTTGGTTTGGATTGAGATATTTTGGTTCGAAATACCTGGTTTTTTCCATCAATGCTTGTTGGAATAAGTTCCAGTCTGCTTTTTGGATGGCGTATCTTGACGAGAGGAATCTAGTAGTAGCAGTAGTACTAGTAGTAGTAGTAGTGGAAGGATCCCATCAGAATTCAGCGTGCTCAACCCATTCAAGGCCTTATACACTTCAATCAGATCACCGCGCAGGTGCCTAGTCTCTGGCCACTGCAATTTGCAGAACTTAAGCCTCTCTTGGTAAGAGGATCCCTTCATTCCCCTCACCAATCTTGTTGCCCTTCTCTGTACACGCTCAAGTAAATCTGCATCCTTCCTAAAATGAGGCCTCCAGACCTGTACGCAGTACTCAAGGCGTGGCCTGACCATTTCTTTATACAGAGGGATAATCACCTACTTTTCCCTGCTAGCAAAATTCCTATATATCATTGACAAAACCCCATGACCTGCCCTGGCAGCCTGTCTGCATTGCTCAGAAAACTTCATATCTGACTGCACAATTACTCCCAGGTCTTTTTCATTTTCTACCACCTTAAGTGTAGTACCACACAGTTGGTACGTTTCTCTGGGGTTACTTCTACCCATATGCAGTACTTTGCATTTGTCAATGTTAAACTTCAGTTGCCACTTCTTAGCCCATCTGCCCAAATTATCTAGATCTTGTTGCAGTAGCACACTGCCATTACTGTCATTAACAACCCTGCCAACCTTTGTATCATCTGCAAACTTCGACATTAAGCCTGATATACCTTCATCAATATCATTGATAAATATACAAAACAACAGTGGACCAAACACCGAACCCTGTGGGACTCCACTAATAACATTAGTCCAAGAAGAGCAACACCCATTGATTACCACCCTCTGTCTTCTCCCACTTAACCATCCTTTTATCCATTGTAGCAACTTACCCTTAATACCATTCTGCTCCAATTTGTGCAGTAGTCTTCCATGCGCAACAGTGTCAAAAGCTTTCCTGAAATCCAAATATATGATATCAAAATTATTTTTTGCATCCAGTTCCTTTGTAACCACATCATAATATGCTATCAAATTTGTCAGACAAGACTTTCCCTTAACAAACCCATGCTGTGTCTGAATTATTGCTGCAGTCTTGTCTAGATGATCCTGCAATGCATCTTTAACCAGTGATTCCATTATTTTACCCGGAACAGAAGTTAAATGATAGCACAATATCTAGATGGATATTGTGCTACGAGGGAGCGATGGAGGTCAAAAGTTAGGACTCTATGGTCCGAAGTGGCCAGTGTTCTCGTACCACCCGGGGGGGGGGAGATGGATATTGTGCTACGAAGGAGCGATGGAGGTCAAAGGTTAGGACTCTATGGTCCAAAGTGGCCAGTGTTCTTGTACCACACAGTGGGAGAGATGCCCAACAATCGACCGAGTTGCTAGAGTTACATCTATATTTGCTTCTCATAGTGTGCGGGAGAAAGTTGAGGGTTGATTAGGCCTGTTTAGGATTGCTAGATTACTTGGAGGTGTAATCCTCAAGGTGCTGACCATTTCTTGCACCCCTACGGTCTGGTCTTTCACTGTGCCAAGTGGGGGATCTGCAGTTGGCATCCATTTCTATTATGAGTTTGGCATTCCGCATTTGTAGTTGGTTATTTGCATTCATCTTGTCACGGGCAATATATCTTCTCCCGGACGGGCATATATAGAGGTGACATAAAATTCCCCTGGCAGTGAGGCTGTATGGGCACATACAGCCCAGTTTGTGCATAGATTCTCTTCCCCATCTCTTCCATCATGCATTATGGTTGATGACTTTTGAGGTTATGATGAACATCGTGGCGAGATCCAATCTTCCTTACATTTCGAGGTTACAGCTCTAAAACGGTGTTCGCAGGCCGGCCGCTAGTTAGTAGACCGGACCGAACCGGTTGGAAACTCTGTAGGAGGCTTCCGGATCAGCTAGTGTATAATCTTGCTTCCTATACTCTGCCAGACAGTGACTGGAGGGAGTCCTAGTAGTGTGTATGCCGGGGGGCACGTTATATCAAGGATCTGGGTATATTCTTACCATGTGCACGCAATATCCAAAAATTTCATTACTTCATACAGCATGCCCCACCCACTTTTTCTTACTATTGAATACACAATGTATTGTCAAACAAATAGAGTAAGCATATCTGCGAAAAGATCTAAACCTCCCAAACACTTCCTAATCCACTTCACAAATATACGTAGTCTCAATTCTAATCTCAATGATGTCCATTTCCACTTGCAGTCTGCCAAACCCGATGTACCTTTTCTGACAGAATCTCAGTTATCGGTTCATTCGACTACAGCTCATTTCAGTTGCCCAAATTATTCACTGTATGATTCCTTTCGCCTCAAGGTGGTACTTGTGCATATGTCCGTTCCGATATTCCCTGTTAGAGACTTGGTAATTTGGAATCTCCTTTTTTCGATCTTCTCTGGCTTAAAATCTCTCTACCTCACTGTGTCAAATTCATCTGTTGTCTCTACCGTTCTCCCAACTCCATTAATCACTTGGAGCGCTTTGACTGCCTCTCTTTGAAACTTGATTTTCTCCAATCCAACTTTCCTAACAGCGAGGTAATTTTCTTTGGTGATTTTAATCTTCACAACTCCAGTTGGCTTCCGTTTTCTAGTCACACTGACCCAGCTGGTCGACATGCCGAGGCTTTTGCAATTACTAATGACCTTTCAAAGATTGTTCATTTACCTACAAGAATACCGGACAGTCCTAACCATACAGCCAACACGCTTGATCTTTTTCTCACAAACAACCCTTCTAAGTACACGGTCGAAGTGAGAAGTCCTTCAGGCACCTCAGATCACAACTTGGTGATTGTCTCTTCTCCAATGGAGACTTTGTCTCATGGTATTCCAAACCTTGTATTGTTTGGCATTACAAGAATGCAAAATGGGATGACCTGCAAGATTTCCTTTCTTCGTTTCCTTGGTCTGATTACTGTTTCAAAACTTCTGATGTCATTATTTGCTCAGATCGTGTCAGTGAAATTATTCTTGCGGGAATGGAATTCTTTATCCCACACTCCACTTTAAAATCTCGTCCTTTATCTAAACCTTGGGTTTCGAATAAATGTGCTAAGGCCATTCAAGAAAAGAACGTTGCATTTTGTAATTGGCTTGTTTCTGATTCCGTTTAATTTTCTGCCTACACCAAAGATCGCAACAATTGTAAAGCAGTTATTAATCAGTCCGAACTAGAGTTTGAACAGGCTAATAGTAGAAAACTTGCTTCTTGCCTAATGGTAGCCAAGCATTCTGGTCTCTTGCCAAAGCTATTGGCCGCAATTTTTGCCCATCTCTGCTCCAACCTCTATCCAAACCAGATGGTTCTGTTGTTACTTCAGCCAAGGATAAAGCTGACCTGCTAGCATCCCATTTTTCTTCCAACTCATGTATTAATGATCTTGGTAAAACACCTCCCACCATTCCCAACACGCTCCATTCAATGCCTCCTGTGGTCTTCCGTCAAAAGGATGTCAGAAGGATTTTAGCGAATCTTGATGCTAAGAAAGCTCCAGGTCCTGATGGTATTTCTCCATTTGTTCTCAAAACCTGTGCTCTTGAACTTACTCCTGTTATTTACCGCCTTTTTTCACTTTCTTATTCCAAAGGCGTTTTTCCTTCTGCTTGGAAATTTGCTCATATCCAGCCAGTTCCTAAAAAGGGTGACAAATCCCTCACATCCAATTATCGTCCCATTGCAATTACTTCTACTCTTTCTAAAGTAATGGAGAAATCAATTAACCGCCAACTCTTAAACTACCTAGAAACCTTCCGTCTGCTCAACGATCGCCTGTATGGATTCCGTTAGTGTGTCGATCCACTGGTGATATTCTGGCTTATGTTACCCATTTATGCACTAAAATCAATGGAAAAGTTCGGTGAAACACAAGCAGTTTCTCTTGACATCTCAAAGGCTTTCGATCGTGTTTGGCATAAAGGTCTTCTAAACAAGCTTCCATCTTATGGTTTGCCAACTGTTTTTTGTAATTGGTTATCCAGTTTTCTCTCTGATCGCTCACTGAGGATGATGGTAGATGGCTCTCTGTCTTCTAACTTTTCCACTAATGCCGGTATCCCCCAAGGTTCAGTTCTTTCCCCCACTCTTTTCCTCTTGTATATCAATGACCTTCTTCCATTGACTGGAAATCCTATCCATAGTTTTGCCGATGATAGCACATTGCATTCAACTTTCCATTTTGAGAAACCTTGTCCAGCTCAATCAGCTTCAAGTTCTCGAAAATCTGCTGGCAATTCCTTAAATGCCGATCTTCAGGTAATTCTCCAGTGGGGCAAAGACAACTTAGTTGATTTCAACCCTTCTAAAACTCAATCTTGTCTTATATCTCGCAAAAAGGATTCTTCTGCTCCTATGCTTATCTTTAGTGACACTCCGATTTCTAGGCAAAGTGATATATATATCTTTTGGGGATTACCCTGACTTCTAATCTCTCTTGGCACAAGCACATTACAAATATTGCTTCCTCTGCATCTAAAAAACTTGGTTTTCTCTTTCGCTCTCGGCGTTACTTTTCTTCCGAACAGCTGTTCCCTCTTCACAAATCGCAAATCCGCCCAACCGCGGAATATTGTTTCCACATCTGGGGTGGTGCCCCTAAAACCCCCTCTTAGGCTTCTTGATTCTGTTCAGAAGAGGGCAGTTAGGTTAATTAATGATTCATCTCTAACAGAGTCTCTCCACTCGCTGTTTCATACACGTTCATACATGTCTCATTCCCACTCTCTCTTTCAAAACAATGCGAACACGTGCCGCCACCAGCCAACATCCATTTACTGTCTAACTTCAAACTCACAGAACCAACTTTTCATCTTCCTCGTTTTATTCATTCAACTGCCGTTTTCTGGAACAACCTTCCTTCGCACGTATTTCCTGAAAATACAGTCTACAGAAGTTCAAATCCAATGTCAACAAAAATCTTCTTTCGTCTTCTCAACCTCCAATCCAAGCACTGTACTAAGTACTGTAGGTTCTAATACCTCTCGTATTTCGGGTTTACATAAAAAAACAAAAACAAAATAGGTCCGCGATCTTGGTTTCCGTGAGGTCAGGATTTCGGACTGCGATAGCAGCCCATGGGTTGTCTCCATCAACTTGTACGATCTTGTATTGTAGGGGGTAGCCTTTTACTTCCTTGTTGTAAGGCTCCTGTAGCCAGCCTTCAGTCTCCCTACCCTTCTCTTTGACTATACACCGCGAAAGCCCGACGCATCCAAATTTAAATTAGCACCAAAATTATTGCCCGCCCCATTAGGCCTCTAGAACTTGTCATTTTAGCGTACAAGCCCATGGTAATTTCGGGGAACAAACCCCACATACTAACTTAATAGCGATTTTGCAATTATACCACCGCGATTATCTATCTTTTTTTTTTTTTTTTTCTATAGGACCCAGCCGCTGAAATCCCAGGAAATTAGGAGGCGGGACCTGCCAGAGTATAATAAATTTCAAGGTACACCTGGCCAGCCTCCTCGTTGGCATAGTACGGACAACGTCGGGTCTCATCAGGGGCTCGACGGGGAATAGGCCAGAAGAACAATGGGCACAACATACTACACAACACATGATCCACACACTTTTAAATCTCTGGTCTTGACAGAGTACTGTCCCTCGATACAGCGAACACTCGCGGAGATGGGAGAAATTCCTGGTGCCGTTTGACCCTCAACATACTTTGTACTTTGTACTTTTTAGCATTAGTATGTCATAATTTTCTTCCGTGGCTTTTTTAGCCATTTGTGCGACAACAGCCTTGGATCTTTGAGCATTGTACTGTGCTGTGCTGCGCTGTGCGAATTTAATCTTAATATTTGTTTGATTATAGTGATTCTGGTTATTCCCCATAGTCGGTTCTGTTTTGTTCTGCACTCTTAGCCTTTATGTAGATTGGACGCTTGCTATCCCGTAGTGGGTGATCAAGTGGTAGCTTCGTTTCTTTACAAGTCACACAAATTGGGGAGTTCTGCTTTCCTGGGGCATAATGCGAATTCATGTCCGGTGTCCGCGCAATGGCCACAGGTAGGCTGTGTTTGCTTACAGGTGTGGGTCGTGTGACCAAAGCGGCAGCACCTGTAACATTTGGGAACAGCCACGTGCTCACGAAAGCGGTGGCTGCCCCAGTTTACATAATTTCTTGATTGTTGGCTCAAAGATTTCTAGGTCGCTGCTGAGCGCTCTATGATCAAATTTATGGCATTTCCATTTCTGGATTTAGTTTTGTGTTTGGGCATAACGTGTTACCCTGATTCTTCCTCCATGAGTGTCTGCGTCAAGTTTTTGTAGTATATTTCCTCTGTTAGCTCTTCTGGGGTTGTCTCTTTGTCTACATCAAATACAATGATGCTTGGCGCTTTCCGTCTAGTACGCTCAACGCTGGGACTCCTGCAGGAGTCCCAGCGTCGAAATTTTGTGGTTGCTAATTATACCTTTTATATCCTCCTCAGTTTCAGTCTCAATTACATCTCTACGTTTCTTCTTTTCCAAATAGATCTAATCTTATGCTTGAATTCATCTTTCAGCTTTTCTACTATTGTTTGTTTTACCTCTTCACTTGTCCTGTGTATTTCTGTAGAGGCTGGTTTTAGTACAATTAGGTGCTGTTTTGGTATGAGGGTTTTCCTCTGGGCTGTTTTGGTCCTGTTTGTATTGGTGCTTTCATTTGGCTTGTTTAGGTTGGTCCTCAGCGCTTGGGAGTAAGTAGAGACGCGCTGGGGCATTTCATTTGCCCTGCTGTTTTGATAGACTTGAAATTTGGCTAAAGCAACTTCTTTTTCCAAGTTGGTCTGGACTAGGATTGTCTCTATTTTCATCCATAATCCCACTATTTCCCCCCCACCGGAGCGGAGTGCAGTCGTAATCCTGTTATGTTGTTCTTTAAATAGGCTTTCTAGGTTGGTCCTTAGAATAAGAGACTGCTCCAGTGCAGTGCCTTCAGGCAGTCTGGGTTTCAATGGGGTTTCTTGTTGTTTGGCCTGCGCTTTTCCTGTCTTTATTCGGTCTTTGTTCTCGCTTCTGGAGCTGGTTTCTTTCTCCGATCTGGGAGCTGTGGGTTTCTTGCCCTTTCTCTTTGCTGCGGATGTTGTTAGAGTATTGTCCAAGGCTTCGTTATTCTCTATAATCGCTATTTATAGCCTTTTTGAGCTGCGTACTTGGATATTTCGAGTTTCCGGCCAGGCCCGAATTATCGGGATTGTTTCGGTTTATCGATTTCATATTGTTCTCTGGATGAAGAGTTCTGAAGGGCAGCTACCGAGTTGCTTAGCTGCAGGAGTACAATGTTTAGTTCTGATTCTGTTTTATATTTGTTGACCCAGAACTTGTCGGGTGGTGGGGAGGGAGTCTCAACCCTAAGTACCAAAATATCCGGATGTCGTACTTAGTTGATTATTCGTTCTGGGAGGCCTGTGCATACAGTGTGTATTGTTATATATATTTTCAATATCATGATATAGTAATATTACCTGACTTTTATTAACTCTGTGATAAATCAAATATATTTAGTACCCCAAAAATGTTCTGGACATAAGATGTCTTAAAGTACGTAGCAAGTAACTCACACTAACGGTCACTCAGAAAAGGTCTGACCAATCAGAGCTCGACCGCGTGGTGTACACTGAGAACGTATTGTTATATATATTCTCAATATCATAAATATAGTGACAATAAATAACTTTTATTAACCCTGTATTAGATCAAATATATTTAGATCAAATATAATATATCAAATATATTTATTAGTACACGTAATGATATTTTATTGCTGTGAAATAACTTGAAAATAAAAATATTGCAAAAGAGTCACCAGCTATCCGAGGCAATATGATAGTCTCGCTTGTTTTTTTTTTTTTTTTTTGTCTTCTTAGTTTCGTGCCGGACAGGCAAAATAGACATCTTTCTTCCTAGCAACTTCACACATGGTTGCAGAGAAGGCCGATAGCACCATTTTTATGACATATGATAATGCTGTTTAGTCATTATAGTTTTTAAGTTTTTAAGTCATATTAGTTTTTAAGAATAAATGGTATCTGTATCATAATTATTGAAACAGCAATGCATTAAATTTTGTCTATCCAACGTAGCATGTACAGTAGACTGTCGAAATAACGGCACCCCAAATAACGGCATATTCGAAATAACAGCACGAATGTTACGTACAGCGCAGATGTCTTTCAGTGCCGAAAAAAAGAAAAGAAAAGAAGTCACGTGATAACTGTATTTATTTACGTTCGCCATTTTAAAGCTTAGTGACAAACTTGATATAATTCAAAATATTATTTTACGATAACCCGGAATGTTATTTCATATACCCATTTGTATTGTCTGTAAATTGCATGTGTTCTCTGCTCGATTTGCCTGTTTTGCTGGACGAAAGCCCCCCAGTTTCTTGGGGAAAAACCTTGCTAGCTACGCCTGAGACCCACTAACTCATACACGGAGCGGAAAAAAATCCTAAAGAAGTTCCTCGCGTCATCGACGGGATTCGAACGCGGGCCTTTTCCAGCCGGTGTGGGGAGGAAGGTGACGATACCACTGTGTTATACCGTCGCCACCGTAACAATATTTTATCCCTGAAAAAAATTACTGCAGAAAAATTACATTCAGTTTTGAAAAAAAATTATTGTGTGCTTGAAGAAAATTGGTTATAATGTTGTAGCAATTGTAAGTGATAATATTTCAATTAACAAAAAAAGTATTTCAGAAAATAATTTAAACTTTTCTAATTAATACCATTATCATTATTTTGCTCAACAATTATTGTTAAAAGAAAAATGATCTATTAAAAGCAACACATAAGCATAAACTTCAAACATTGAAAATGAGCTAAATTTAAAAGTATAATAATTTCTATTCAATTATAGTAATCAAATTATTAGATTTTAAGAATAAATGTATACATTAGTTGGATTACAAATTACTGTACATGTAAAACATTCAAAATATAATAAATGTAAAAAATGTAGTAAAACATTCAAAATGTGTTGTCTTCATTTTTTCAGAATGTTATGATTAACAAAAATTATAACACTTAACTATCAAAACTGGTAATTTTTATTTATTCATCTCATTTATTCATTTATTTTTTCATATTGTCTCTTGCAACATATATTATCTTTCCATTATGCACAGAAATTAAATAGATTTACATTCAACTCTTGCTTTCACTTTTCTCAGTTCTGTGCAGCGATGTAGCTTTGTGTACTTCTTATGGCCCACTTATGATGACGTCAGACACGCATGATCAGTCATTATTACTACCGTGGCGACAGCTATACGCGCAGACTAAACTTGATATAATAAAGAAAATAGAACAGAGCGTAAGCATAAGTGTATTAATGGCAAAATATAACATTGGATCATCAACATGTTTATGTTTTTTATGTGCAGTTAATAAAATTGCATTCCTAATATTACTCTATTTCTTATTTAGCCTCATTATTTCTGCATTAAATACATTAAAAATAAAACTTTCTAGATAACGGAAAAATCGAAATAACGGCACCTTGAATTCCCGAAAGTGCCATTAATGTAACATCTCATATCAGAACTTGTATCCTTTACATCGAAATGTGTAGTTGAGAGGGATAGCAAAGCAGTATTTACTTCACGTTCGAGACTGAAACTTCCATCAAATACCTTATAAAATGATTCATCCTTCAATTCTGTACGTTTCAGAGATGTAAGCTTCAGCTCCCATATCCACACTTTGCAACATTCAGTAAGGCGAATATTGGATGATCGGATGGCTTTTAGGCAAACATCCTTACAAATTATGTGCACACTACCACCATCACAGTAGCCCTCAGTTACACAACTGTCACCTGGCACACACACACATATACTCGCTGCATATATATATACTCGTTACACTTACTTACTTAGGTTTTGTGTGTACTAGGGTGTGGCCGCATCAGAACTAGTTAGTCTAGGCATAATCTATACTTTTTGTTCTAAGTGTAGTTATGTTGGTTCCGACACTTTTCTTTTGGTCTGCCATCTTAATTTGCTTTATTGTGTTCATCTCGCCTAATCTGGAATATCGTTCTGTTTTATCGTCTAGTGGTTTTTATAGGACAGTTTCGTATACCCTCAAGATGGGGAGGGAGAATGTTTCATCCCCTTTCCATCTCGCAGTTTGAACTTTAGCGTTGCATTTATCGAGTAATTAACTTTCTCGACACCGCAGTTACCTCCTAATCAGGTTTTAACATTTAGCTTTCAGTGGTTGCATGTGAGGTTTTGGCAGAGAATGAGAAACTCCTATAATGCGAAACATAATAAAATTTAATCATGAAAAAATAAATCTTACATAGATATAAGTTCATCAAATCATTACGATAATAATAAGATCATAGACTTTGGGATTATCATTCTTAAACACAGCAGTTATTAGTTACAAGATTATATGAGGCTAGAAAGAATCCATCTTTTCATCAGAAACTTACCAGTCTAAGAGATGGCTGGGCGGCGGCTCTTCCCTTCGTTCTCCGTGACTGGAACTTCTCTATTCTCTTCTCTCTGGACGCCGACCTCTCACTCTGCTTCGGCCTCCCCGTTCTGTTCCTCTCGACTCTTTCTCTGGACTCCGACTTCCCGTCCTCTCCGACTTCTCTGACTTCCGACCTTCCGTTTTCTCCGACTCTTCCCGTCCTCCGCTCTATTCTCTTCTGTCCTCTCCGACCTCTCATCTTCTGGGTCTCGAGGACCTGCTTTTATAGCTCTAGTTCTCCCTTATTGTTTATACATTTTCCTTTCTCTTAATGGAGAACTCCCACGTTATGGGACACTTAATCAAAGGAGTCACCATCATCCTCGATTACGCCATGTACCAAACATTCTGGCCAGACGTGTAGACACTTCACCAGCTCCTTATTAGGAAAATGAAGAGTCTCTAGCTTACATATTCACCGAGTTTATGATGCTCGGAGGAATCTACGATATCCGTTCACACGGGTGTGTGTGTATCTCTCTGATTCCCCCCCCCCCCCTTTCTGTCGTCATCATTTGCATGTCAAGCTAAGTGCATCTTTCTGTGTTTATAAAAACGTAACCCGTAGGTGGCTCCCAAGATAGCCGTCGCCGGCAAACAACTGCAGGCTTCTGTAGAGTTTAGATAGGCTTTGTTTTTACATAGTTGCTGTGGCTAATTTCGCCATATTTTAAGTTATTATAACAGGTTCCAATTTAAAGATTTAAAGACATCTAACCTGCTTTAATACTCAGTTTTTAATAACTCTAAAATTGTCAATAAACGAGGTTTTGGATAATAACTAAGTAGGGGAATTATGAGAAATTAAAATTAATGTATTTATTATAGATTTAAAGGAAAAGGCGGAATTAGCACTGCAACATCTTCAACAGCTCCCCCTTTTTCAGAATTGAGACTGGGGATTTAGAAGAAAATCACGCTTCTCAATTCTGAAAAACCAAATCGGGCCCTAAACTAAGATTCCCAAAGTAAAAGATGGCTTCTTCCTTTACAACTGCCTCTACAACTAAACTATATATATTTTCAAACACAAAATACTAAAAGGTTAATATCTATGATATTATAATATTATAATACTGGTATACCATGAATAATATTGTATCATGAACAATAATAAGTTCGTAAATCTTCCTTTGGCTATCTTTACACATTTTCGCGCACACAGTTTTATAAGGAACACTTTTCTTATCTTCATTATATCTTCTCAAGTGTCCATTGTCCTTTTATCAAAAACAAGCACAATGTTTCGTTGGTCTGCTAGGCTGTAGTACACTTCTGTTTTAAGAATGATGCACGTCTTTTCCATGGCATAATCATCCTTCAAGATTTTTCTCCAAGCATGATACATGTTCATGTAACAAAATAAACAAAGTTAGCAAATGTTCTTATTAGATTTATATATGTGTTTTTCATAACGCTAATATATAATTAGTGCTAATATATAGGTACACATAATACTGATCAATAGTAGAAAAGTAACAGAAAAGTAACAATCAAATTATTTTTCCAAGAATTTAAACCTTTAAAAGCATTAATACTTTCATAATTATTTCACAATTACTATTACAAGTATATCACTCTAACATAGTTATTGCATTAAAATTTCATTTGAATGTCAGTAGAACATTACAATTTCATTTGAATGTCAGTAGAATGTCAACAGAAGTATTCATAAAGTTCAAAGTTCTAAGTGTTTCTTTTAATTCACTCGAAAGTTTTTTCCCTTTCCACACGGGACAGTGAGTCCCTGCACACACACAGTTTGAGTGTTTCCAAAAAATAAAAACACTTCTGAAGCTCATTTAGACGTCAGGGAAGAGGAGAAAGGCTTTTCCTCCTCCTTTTTCTTCTTATTCTAGGCTGGTAATGCTTACACGATCGTTGTCATTCTCCCTATAATAAACTTGATAAGTGCGTATTTGATTTGAAGTTTCCATATTGATGCTTCCACACTTCCATAGCTTCCATAATACTGCTCCTAGTGTGATTAAGATCAACACTATAGCTGGAATTCCTAACGTAAGGTATACTGCTTCACGAGACCAATTCCTTTCTAGATGCACCACTAATTTTAACTGTCCCCACTGATTCCATACAAGACATTCATAAAAGCCAAATTGTTTTGCTTGGACTGAGTCGTTGCTGAGAGTACTGGTTACAACTCGTTGACTCCATACTTCCAAATGAGTGGTTAGTAGTTCATTAGTCATGGTATTTTTCCAGGTCACATTCTCTAGAGGAGGAACATATTTAAAAACACCTTGTAGCCGAACGTCGTCTCCTAAACTTGCTAGATGTGTTTTACAGTTTCCTTCTGGTGATCCTTTTATATAAATCAATGCCTGGTCTTTCACTAAAGGATAGTTTGAGATTTCTGCTGTACAAGTGTAGCGACCTGACGTTTGACGTGTCATCTTAGGAATTGATAAAGTAGAAATGATACTGCTTTGAATAATCTTATCCTCGAAATACCATTTTATTACTGGAAATGGGTTTCCTCTAGCTTCACACTGTAGCAAAACTGGATTTCCTTGGATTGTAGCAATATCGTTCAATTTAGATATGAAAATGGGTCCGTAAGATACTGTCAATACGTAGGAAGCTTGGGCTGTTCCTAGTTCATTTCGAACTAAGCAGGTGAAGTTATCGTTATGATTTGTTCTCATAACGCTTTTAATTTCAAGAGAAGCGTTTCCTTGTTTTGTTAGCAGTTCTCCGTTTTTAAACCATTTGTAAACGAAAACATCTGGGTTTGCTCTGGCTTCACATTTTAATTTGAACCGATCATATTCACGTGCGATTTTTGAGGTTGTTTTCATAGTGATTCTTGGCTTATACTTCACTAGGACTGTGATTGAGACCATTAGAGGATGCAAGTAAGTTAGATGATTAGCGACACAGGTAAATGCTTTCTTATCATACTCTGGTGATAGAGTGGTTATCCATTTCAAATAAGTGTTCATTCTTATTTTGTCTGACCATAATTCCTGACTGGTTTGTACTGATCCGTTGATGGGATTACCATCAAAATGAATCCATCTCAAAATAACTGGCGGTTTTCCTGCTAAAGATTTGCATGTAACAGTGGCTTGCTCTCCTTCGTTCCCGTTAAGGAATGCGCCTTCTCCGATTAGAGGTGGTAGAGGCGTAACATAAATTGTTACCATAGCTGTACTTGATCGGAATTGACGTCCATCCTTAGTTTGAACGTGACAAAAATATTTGCCTTCATCTTGCAGCTGCAGTTGGGAGATTTGCAATGCAAAATCATTCTCTCTAGGTGATCCGATGATTTTATAATCAGGAAGCCCTAATGGTCTGAAAAGATGATCTGTGCTTTTTCCGTTGAAAAACCATTTTACAGTGACTGTGAGATTTGAAACTAATCTGCAGGGGATGATGATAGTTTGACCAGTCATGGCCTCTCTATCCAATGGCTGAAGAATGAAGATACCGGTATGATAAGGCGTACACCGAATAAGTAGAGCAACTAGTAGGAACATGATCTAGGCTGGAGAAGTCATACTGATGAGTATTCTGGTATGTATTTCTGTCAAAAATAATGTTTCCCGTTTTTTTTTTTTTTTTTGATGAGAAAAAGAAGAATCTTTCACTCAACATCTGAATGTTGATCTTTAGTTTTATTCATCTCTCTAAGCTTTAGATATAGAAAGTGAGAGAGAATCTACCCTAATTGCTTCTTCCTCTTTCCGATTTTTTTTACATAATTGGATGATTCTTATAGGAAAACCTGTAACAATGTTACTCTTACTTCCTGTCTGAAATTCAGTTACGCATGATCTATGTACTCTCTTATCTTCCTGCAGTCGTTCTCACTGATTTTCCAGTAGTCAGTCCTGCTAATGTAGTCATTCTCTATATAATTTTGAACACTTCCCACACACTTTTTTTTTTTACCATAAGAAACATACCTTTTATTGTCTGTCATATTGACCCTAGTATGAGCTTTATATACTAAAAACAAATGCTAAAATTATTCCCACTATTACATAAATCACATAGGTAACGTACTTGGGTAAACAATGTCTACTTCTAATCAAATCCCAACATATAACACAAGACATCTTCAACACTCGTCTCTTCCTAATAAATGTATGATTCCTTCAATAATCTTACCCTTTTGTGAGATAAACAAAAACTTTCAAGGTCCCGGGGTTAATAAGAACTCCTGGGGAACACTCACTTGAAGGGGTTTCTTTATCCTTGACAAAAGATCTCTCTGTTCCAAATTTTCGTATAATTGCCTCCGTGTATCAAAGTAAAAAAGGAATTCATAGACATTACCTTGAAACCTTATTTGTTCAAATCAAACGTCTTGCCTCAAAAAGTTCAGAGTACTTATAGCCACAAGTTATTCCTTATAGATAGGTTTTGAGTGATGTAAGTTAGCACAGGGATAATCGTAATTTATGTAGCATGAAGAAGACAGCTGAAAATTTTTTTTTTTTTTTTTTTTCCCATACAGTTTAATCGAAAATAGCTATGTATTTGCTGTCTTGACATTCCTATGTAATGTCAGTAACTCCTTAATTCCATATGTAAAAGAGTTATAATTAGCAGATAAAGTTCTATTTTAACATTATTTGTAGAACTAAAAATTCTGATTTAGATTGCCCCAAACCTTTATTTGAGAGTAAAAATGAGTTTTCTTTTTAAAACAGCACAAGAAGAAGATCCCCTTATTTTGACCTTAGACTTCAGATGATACCTCTTTTTTTTTTTTTTTTTTTTTTTCTTAACTCTTATTCTTTAGAAACATGATAAAAACAAGTAGTGACTGGGAGGAACCAGCCGTCCCCAGGCTAAATGCTTCTTCTCATCTCTAAAAAGCACGATTATTGTCTTCCTTAGATATCATTCTGAATCTTCTTTCTTGAACTTGAATTTAGACATACAATGAGGGAGAGAGAGAGAGAGAAAACAAAAGGGGACTAGGGGTTACCCGGGAAGCCCTAGACCATTTGCAATCCTCTTCTCCTCTTTTACTTTTGTATACTCGAAATATATTTTGCGGCGAAAAATATTATTTGCTCCGTAATATCCCTAGTTAATTATCCCTAGTTAATTAAAAGTTCTGACACTAATCACTTTTTTTTTTTTTTTTTTTTTTTTTTGATTCCTAAAAGATAACTTCTGCTTTTGCTTGCAATTTACAGTTAGGATAAATTGATTTCTCTTTCCTGTGTCTCTAACTATACCATTTAATACTCTGTGCTTCTTGGGCTATCTAATAATATAACTGCTGCTAAAATTTAATGATAGAGTCGAATGACATCTATCCTTCTCCCCTTTTTTTTTTTTTTTCTCTTTTAATTCAAGGCATCTAAAAACCTCAGCACTAGATCGTACGCAGTAGTCCCTGTCGGTTGATTGGAGCTTTCCTGGTTTTCTTGAGATTCGGGTTCGAATATAGGTTCTGTTGCCCACTGTACAAGTCGATCATATATACTCGGATTTTCAGGGTGTGGCGGTGCTGCTTCTGCCCTTTCTTCAGAGCAAATTTGAGCTGGCTGAGCCTTGTCTTCTTTCACAATATTTTCGGAGGGACCGCTTTGGTCCATTTCTTCATCTGTTGTTTGAACTATTTCAGGAGCAGTTGTCTGGGGAAGTATTTTCTCTTCCTTATGCTCAGGAATTGATACTGAATGAGGCTCGTGATTTCTACTCCGTAAATTGTATTGATGTGTTGGCTGGGAATGCACTTGCTGTTTTCTGCTTGGCAAAGTGGCATTATCCTCTTGCCTTTGACTCTGTGAGACTGTTTGTTGTTCTTGCTTTACCACCGTTGGTTGTTTTTGACTCTTATTAGGTAAATACCTTAACGGGATTGAAACGGGCAGACTTGGCACCTGGTAAACCTCAGGGTCAATCCAGTCTTCTTCCTCTGATTCGGATTCAACATATATCTCCTTTGGTTTTGTGTGTTCAGAGGTTTGTTCAGGTAAGGAAGTAGTTTCTGACTGCTCTAAACGTAGTTCTGGAAACGGTTTGCGTTCTATGACTTTAGTTAACCTATCCACGTGAACTAATTGTTTATCCCTAGGGTGATATATGTGCTGAATCTGATAGTTCACTTCAGATGCTTGAGATATAACCCGATATGGTCCACTACTCTGACGTGACAACTTGCGTGTCCTACCTGGTTTAACCGTCGGAGTATAAAGATATACTATGCTTCCAACCCTAATCTGCTTATCTACGGCCTTAGTAGAGCGATATCTTTCTTGGGTTTGTGCAGCGTCTTCCAGATGTTGCTGAACTATTTCATAAGTTCGCTGCATCCTCGCTACCATTTGCTCTGAATAATGCTCCAAAGAGGCATATGTAGGATGGGTTTCTGAAGTCCAAATATGCTGTGGCATTATAATATCTCTTCCATACATTAGATAATTTGGTGTTTCATGAGTAGCAGAATGTACAGCTGAATGGTATGCTGCTACTGCCAATGGAACACAGATATGCCAGTCTGATTGTGTAGAATTCACGACATGCGATAGGATTGCTGCCAGAGTTTTATTCAGCCTCTCTACTCTTCCGTTGGTTTGGGGATGAAAAGCAGTGGTTTGAAGCTTCTTAATGCCCAGTTTTTGATAGATTTCTTTCATTAAAGTTGATAGGAAGTTAGTTCCTCTGTCTGTCAACAGGGTTTGTGGAATTCCATGTCTGGCAACCACATGATTTACAAAAGCTGTAGCTATTTCCTCTGCTTTCTGTGTCTTGAGAGGTATTGCTTCCACATAACGTGTAAAGCAGTCTAACACCATTAATAAATATTTATGTCCATCTAGACTGGTCGGCAATGGACCAAGGATGTCCATGCTCACTGTGCACCAGGGAGATGATTGTGTTGGGAGTCGCAGCAAGCGTGCTTTTGCTTTTGGATTATATCCTCTTCTTTCTAAGCATGAAGGGCAAGAACTGACATAAGCTTTAATTTCCTTGTACATATTTGTCCAGAAGAAATTTCTTCGTACCTTCTGTAAAGTTTTGTCAAACGATAGATGGCCACTGGAAGGATTCGTATGACAAGCCTCCAAAATCTGACCTTTTAATACATGTGGAACCACAACTTGCTCAAATGGCTGTTCTCGAGTTGATTTAGCATCAGGTAAGGAGTAATGATATAATATCCCCTCATTTAAATAATAAGAATCTGGAATCTTAGCTAAAGCTTGGCCATTTCCCTCTAATTGAGTGATTAAGGCGTTTAGACTGTTGTCTTCCCTCTGTAATGTTCTCATTAATTTCTTAGTAGCCTCCTTGGGCATTACTAATGCTTCCAATGTAATTCCGGTCGACATCGTCGCAACTTCTTCAGTTCTGGGTTTCTTTAAGCACTTAGGCTCCGCATCTTCTTCTAACACTGGTCTAGACAAAAAATCTGCGTTTAAATGCATTTTACCCGGCCGGTGGACCACATCAAACCGGTAATCCTGGATCATTAAGTTCCATCTCGTCAATCTGGGCGTGGGGTTTTTTAATTTCAATAAATAACTTAATGCTGAATTATCTGTGATGATCGTAAAATAATTCCCATACAAATACGGGCGGAACTGAGATATGGAGTACACCACAGCTAAACTTTCCTTTTCTACAGTGCTATAGGACTTTTCAGCCTGTTTTAAGAGTCGACTTACGTAAGCAATTGGATGTCTCTCCCCATCTTTTGTATTCTGCTCTAGAATTCCCGCGATGGAACTCTCACTAGCATCTGTGGCAAGGAAAAAAGGCTGGGAAGTCTGGGTAAATAAGGACCGGCTCTGTTATGAGGGCCATCTTCAATTTCTCAAAGGCGGACTGTGTTAACTCGTCCCACTTAAATGGGGTGTCCTTTTTTGTGAGATCGGTTAATGGCTTGGCCACCTTCGCATAGTCCTGGATAAACTTTCTATAGAATCCTGTCATTCCCAAGAATCTTCTCACCTGCTTCACACTCCTAGGATGAGCGCAATTTTCGATTGCTGAGATATTCTTTCGATCTGGTCGGATCCCTTCCGAGCTGACTCGATGGCCGAGGTATGTGATCTCTTCTTTTAAGAAATCACATTTGGATGGCTTAAGCTTTAGATCATACTGCCGCAAGCACTGGAACACCAGCTCCAACCGCTCTAAGTGTTCTGAGAACGTTCTACTGCAGACCACAACATCATCCAGGTACCAGAAAATGGACTGCGGTTTGAGACCTTGCAATACGATCGTCATGGCTCTCGAGAAACTAGCCGGGGCCCCCTGGAGGCCAAACGGGAGTTTTTCACATTCGAATAATCCTCTTCCTGTTGTAAATGCGGTTTTATGCTTATCAGCGGGATGCACTGGGATTTGCCAATATCCTGATTGCATATCAAGCGCCGAGAAGTAACGAGATCCAGAAAGGAGGTCCAGAATTTGTGAGATTAACGGAAGCGGAAAGCAATCTGTGACCGTTTTAGAATTTAATTTCCTAAAGTCAATGCACATTCTCATCGATCCATCCGATTTTTTAACCATAACAATCGGAGCACTATAGGGTGAAGTACTTGGAGAAATTATGCCTGCATCCAACAACTCGTCGATCTGTCGATCGACCTCGTTTTGCAAAGAATATGGTGTTCGATAAGCTCGTTGTGCAACTGGGGTATCATCTGTAAGTTTTATTCTATGATATAGAACTGTAGAATGACCTAATTGGGATGGAGAATTAGCAAAAACGTCTCTATATTTATGTAGCAATTGAGATAACTCCTGTCGCTGTGAATCAGTCAAATGATTCAGCTTGAAGTCACTAATCGACACTGGAGGCAGCTTTTTCCTGTTATCTTGTTTACCTGCAAAATTAACTTCATTCATTTTAATACATTCTATAACAGCAATTCCCATACGTTTTGGTAGATGTAATGGTTCATCAGAAACATTTGCCACTAGGACAGACACCCTTCTGTCCTGAGATACCTGATCAATTGAAGTCCTCACAGCTACATCGCTCCGGCCTAGATTATAATTCGGCTCTACAATTACTGATTGCCCTGGGAGAAACTTGGAATTACACTGAACTGTTAGTATAGATTCAGTATTAGGTGGTAGGATATGTTTAGAAGTTAGTTTTCCTACTGTGGGTTTTGTGTCACCTAGGATTTTCTCCCTAACTCCTATTTCTCTCATGCAAATACCAAGTGGTAAAGATTTTAAAATTCTTTTCCCAGAATCTATGACAAAAGAACGACGGCGTAAGATGTCTGAACCTAGGACAATTTCATATCTAGGGCTTAAGGTATCTGAGGCTACAAGAACATGTTCTGTAAATGTTTTTCCATCTAATGTTAAGTTTACAGTAATTTTCAAATGCAAGGGTACAACATTTCCCCCGATTCCACAAACAGTAACATCAGGTGGCCTTTGTTTCAAAAATCTGTCATTTTTAATTTTGTGAAAAATATCTGCACTAATTAAAGTTACTGAAGCCCCACTGTCAATTAAAAATGTTGTTGGGATACCCTGAATAAAGCCTGCCACTAAGGGTAATTCTGTATCGTTCTCAGCTGTGAAAACACCATGCTCTGCCCTATTATACTTACTATGTTTTGGAATCTGTTTGAAAGTTTTTGGTTGTCAACTCGATCTTCGACCAAATTGTCGGTCTGAAGCCACTCCCATGTGATTAATCTGCCTACGATTGAATACCCTAGGTTGTCTATACTCAGTATTATCCCTATATAACATTCCTCTAGGTCTAGCATAATAAGTATTCGATCCTATATTATTTTGAAAACGATTTCTTACCCTGTCATCAAAAGGCATCCTAACTTGTGGAGCGCTAGTGTAGTCATTTCTGGCTACTGTTGGTCTCCGATAGCCCTGCCGATAAGAGGCCTCTTGACTCGGGGTAAAGATACGTGGTCTCCCCGTAACATTTTCGCTCCTCTCTCTGTTTATATCTCTTTCCGACGGTCCTAACGCTCTGCTCTGTCTACCGTAATTCGACCCTACTTGACGGCGCGCAGCTTCTCTGTTTGTAAACAATACGCTGTGCGGAGCGCTCTCGGCAATTGGCCTCACAGCGGTGTCTCGCACATTAGGCAGATAACCCTGCTTATGCTGATTTTGTCTAATTTCTTGTAACTGTTGGTCAATTCCTGCTGCGAAATTCTGAAATTTGCTGGCTAAGGTAGACAAGTTTCTTTCTAAGCTATGTAAATTAGTGTTGTTCGTTGATAAAGCTTCTAGTGATTGTTGTAACGAATTTATTTGTTCTTGTTCGGGAGTTAAAATTCGATTGTTAGCAGTTTCGGCCAAATTTATAGTAACGTGTTTAGTTTGAGTTAATCTTTCATTTTGTTCCTCACGAGTTGAAATTTCTAGTGCTAGTTGATAAGTGGCTGGATTTTGGCTAAGAACTAAACGTTTCAATCTAGGGTTTAATCCGTTCAAAAATTGTGCTAATAATGTCTGATCTCTTAACGCAAGTATTTCTGGTGTTTCATTCTCAGTTTTAAAAGCAACCCTACACAAATTGTTTAAACGAGTGCCAAACTGAATGACTGTTTCGGAAGGTTCCTGCCTAGCAGAGCTAAATTTTTGTAATTGTGATATGAGTGGCTGTGAACGTTCAAAACGTGTTATAAATGCCTCCTTAAGTTTCTCATAATCCTTTTCTGATCTTAACTGCATCGAATGAGAGAGAAAATCATAGGCGGGGCCCTTCAGCCTACTCTTCACCACTGCTATTTTCTCTCTGCCAGACCAGTTTGCAATGCTTGCAGTTTCTTCCAGCGATTCGAAAAAGAACGAGGCCGATGGCCCTTCATCGTCCTTCCCAAAGTACATCGGAACTAAATTAAGAAAACCAGCAATTTGAGGCGGATGCACTCTTGCAGGTGTATCCTCATGTTGGATGGGAAATAAGGGTTCCGAAATTTCTAAATTTGCCCCGTCTAAACTTGGACTTTCCATTTTGCTGTGTAATATTTGTATGTTAAACGCTTATATTAATTAAGTTAATACCAATGCGCCTACCGTACAGTCCCAATTTTCCTCATAAATATACTTACCGTATCATGGCTAAGTGGGCATTTCAAACATTATCAATATTAAATTCAGCTTTCTAAAATTTATATATAGCGCGCAAAAGTTAAGAAGAAATAAAATTCAAACAAAGTCACAATATAAAGAAAGATAAGAAATGCAATAAATTTCATCAGCAACAAGCAGCAACTTTTAATTCTCTTCTATTTACCTTCTAAAAACATTTATAATATGTTTACATTACTAACTATTAAGTTTCTACTTTTCGTTCATGCCTATATTCCCAAGCCAAAGTGTATGCAGCTAACTGCTTTATAATATGTTGCTACTTTTTGCTCTGCATTATCAAACAACTATAATGATAATAATATTGATATTTTATCATCACTAAATAAAAGTAGTACAGTAAAATTCTCTCTGCCAAGAACTCAAAAACACCACCGTCAATTTCATCTTTCTGCTTATTAGTCCTGTAAGCTTAATCAGTTTCTCTTCGCTGCTCAAAACCATCCTGGGCTTAAGGCACCATGTCACCCGGCACACACACACACATATACTCGCTGCATATATATATACTCGTTACACTTACTTACTTAGGTTTTGTGTGTACTAGGGTGTGGCCACATCAGAACTAGTTAGTCTAGGCATAATCTATACTTTTTGTTCTAAGTGTAGTTATGTTGGTTCCGACACTTTTCTTTTGGTCTGCCATCTTAATTTGCTTTATTGTGTTCATCTCGCCTAATCTGGAATATCGTTCTGTTTTATCGTCTAGTGGTTTTTATAGGACAGTTTCGTATACCCTCAAGATGGGGAGGGAGAATGTTTCATCCCCTTTCCATCTCGCAGTTTGAACTTTAGCGTTGCATTTATCGAGTAATTAACTTGCTCGACACCGCAGTTACCTCCTAATCAGGTTTTAACATTTAGCTTTCAGTGGTTGCATGTGAGGTTTTGGCAGAGAATGAGAAACTCCTATAATGCGAAACATAATAAAATTTAATACATGAAAAAATAAATCTTACATAGATATAAGTTCATCAAATCATTACGATAATAATAAGATCATAGACTTTGGGATTATCATTCTTAAACACAGCAGTTATTAGTTACAAGATTATATGAGGCTAGAAAGAATCCATCTTTTCATCAGAAACTTACCAGTCTAAGAGATGGCTGGGCGGCGGCTCTTCCCTTCGTTCTCCGTGACTGGAACTTCTCTATTCTCTTCTCTCTGGACGCCGACCTCTCACTCTGCTTCGGCCTCCCCGTTCTGTTCCTCTCGACTCTTTCTCTGGACTCCGACTTCCCGTCCTCTCCGACTTCTCTGACTTCCGACCTTCCGTTTTCTCCGACTCTTCCCGTCCTCCGCTCTATTCTCTTCTGTCCTCTCCGACCTCTCATCTTCTGGGTCTCGAGGACCTGCTTTTATAGCTCTAGTTCTCCCTTATTGTTTATACATTTTCCTTTCTCTTAATGGAGAACTCCCACGTTATGGGACACTTAATCAAAGGAGTCACCATCATCCTCGATTACGCCATGTACCAAACATTCTGGCCAGACGTGTAGACACTTCACCAGCTCCTTATTAGGAAAATGAAGAGTCTCTAGCTTACATATTCACCGAGTTTATGATGCTCGGAGGAATCTACGATATCCGTTCACATGGGTGTGTGTGTGTATCTCTCTGATTCCCCCCCCCCCTTTCTGTCGTCATCATTTGCATGTCAAGCTAAGTGCATCTTTCTGTGTTTATAAAAACGTAACCCGTAGGTGGCTCCCAAGATAGCCGTCGCCGGCAAACAACTGCAGGCTTCTGTAGAGTTTAGATAGGCTTTGTTTTTACAGTTGCTGTGGCTAATTTCGCCATATTTTAAGTTATTATAACAGGTTCCAATTTAAAGATTTAAAGACATCTAACCTGCTTTAATACTCAGTTTTTAATAACTCTAAAATTGTCAATAAACGAGGTTTTGGATAATAACTAAGTAGGGGAATTATGAGAAATTAAAATTAATGTATTTATTATAGATTTAAAGGAAAAGGCGGAATTAGCACTGCAACACAACTATAAAATTAAAATCAAAGAGTGCGGAAAGAGGACTGACTACCACTATAAAACTGATTACAGGCTCCATCAGATCTCCTGATTTCTGGAACATTGTTCATTAGAGGATCCCACATCGAACCCTCAAAGCTTTTCTTTTCACTCTCTCCATAACAACTGCAATACGCTTCACTTGCTGACAGCTTTATTCCCTCCAGCGTGCTTCAAACAGTCCATAACCTGGATGCAGATCTCCAATTTATCTGTAATAGAAAGTATAGAAAAAAATAAATAAATAATTGCAAACATAACATTGAGAACAGAGGATTTACACCACCACGATCACCGGATGTTCGGTTGAAAATGTCATTATATGCTGTTTCTTTCTTTTTTTTCCCCTCCTAAATTTTTGTATAATTTCTAGTTTATTTTATACTTATGTAGTATTTTTATTTACTGTAATTTTTCATCTTTAATTATCTACCCCTATAAATTATACAATATAGAACCTTCAGTGCATCATTACTCTATCTTAAACTCAAAACCTTTACGCATAATATTTGACAAATTTATGCCAGAAACCTAGAGGCTCGGGATTTGGATGTGAGCCCTATAGCCTTGATTTAGTTCTTGTCTTTTCTCTTTTCTGAGTGTAAAACCCCTGGCCATTGGCCATGAAGGGTCGTGTTATTGCCCTGCAATAAAAATTTATTTTATGAAACCTTTTTGGCTGAGGAGACAAGATAGCTCAGCCAGCTTTACAAAAACGTACAAATCTATAAATTTTAAAGTTAATTTTAATTTTAATTAATTTTAAAGTTTTTAAAGATTTACTAGTAAAAACTCTTGAATCGTAAGAAGCCTCGTACATTCATTTTGCACCAGGCCTCCTGATTTTGAACTGCTTATAGTTATAGAAATGTTTTAGAAATTTATAATAAACAGATTAAATAATTTTTGGGAATTGTATATTATTTACACAGAAAAAGGAACTGTGTGAATGCTGCAATGACACGAAAAATAAACTTTGGTTTTTGTATCCAACATGCCCGGAACGTGATTTGTTATGACCCATTTATAATGCAGTTAATTTATAATACTAATTTCATAGAGGTAATCTAAAGGTTGAATGAACTGAAGTGCAATTTTTATTATCTTCATCAAATATCCTCTAGTCGCTTTGGGAGGCAATACCCAACGTCGGGAAAGATTTATCTTGAGTTACCATTGGCGAAAGATAAGGAAGTAATTAAGCCAATCAGTCATGTAATTCGAAGCCATATTTGCAGAAGCAGTAAAATAAAGTGAGAGGAATCTTTCCAAAGGGGCCTCTTTTTATTTTCACCCAATTTTAATTTATTATTGTAAGAACTGTTTATGTCTCATGATCGACTGATTGCTATAATTATACATACGTGTCTATCAACTGAGAATGTTGCTTTTTGATAGCATTTTCGTACTATATATCCTTCTTAAACCAGGATATCTAAAAATAATGCCTTTTAAAAATCTTTTGTTAATAGAATGTTGCAGATATCACTAATAGAATGTTTCAGATATCATTAATAGAATGTTGCAGATATCACTAATAGAATGTTTCAGATATCATTAATAGAATGTTGCAGATGTCACAATAGGATGTCCCACTTTAAAGAAAACCCTTTGAGTTTTTTTTTTAAAGTGGGACATCCTATTTCATTTGTGTAATTTTTCACATCCTATTTCACTTAAGTGCAGTATATTTATTTTTTTATGGAGTGGGGTTTTAATGGAAAAATCACAATCAAAAATGTCTTGTCGGAATGGGTCATCGGACGTGCATTTTTTTTCTTTAAGGTAGTATAAAAGTTGTTATTAATGTAGTCTGAATACATGTGGAGGGATGTCAACGCGTTACGGTTCTTATTACAGTGGTCGCCGTCCCCAGCAGTGGCGCATACAGAAATTTCGTTTGGGGGAGTGGCTCTTAACGTTCTACATTGGCATCACAGGACACAATTATATAACGTAAAACAAAATGTTCATGAGGGAGGCTTTAGCCTCCTGATTTCCCATTGGGTGCGCCTACAAACAGATTATTCTAGTATACAGCGGATTACAAATGTGTGCCAAATCACAACACTACAGGAATGTCGCTTGAACCAGCAATGGCCTCCCCGTATGACTCTGAATCCAACGTTATGGAAAATATTAGTGGAACCATGTGCTTATCCAGTGACTGTGTCCTATTATGGTTGTATAAGAGTTGTCATATTATGCATGAATAGTATGTGCGTAAATGTGACCAGTTGGATATCTTCCAAGATATTCTACTGGTCACACAGAATTGCGTAATGTGTGGAGGAGGTGTGATCAACTGTTCAGTTCCTATTTGCTACTCTGTCTCTGTAAGACGGACAAACAGAACTTAGGAATCAGTTGATCATCGAGGAGGTCAGTAGTTTCCTCTGCCAAGTATGTACTGTATTACATTTATGCCCGAGTAGATTGAGGGACTCTGTGAAAGGATCAAAATAAGATATTATTGTTATACTGTCTCCTTTACATATTATAATAATAATTATTATATTACTATTATATAATAATTATTATATTTCCTTAATGAGTTGTTATTATGTATCTTTTAGAAGCAGGTGAGATTTGTATTATTGACAACATCTGCGTGACACGTTAAGCCAACATGCCACCTCCGCCTGCGACTGCCCGGCTTCAAGTCGTCCAATGGCTCGCCATCTCAAAGAATCATCTAAACCAGTGCTTCTGAAACTATCTGTGGTGAAGGACCAGTTTCTCTTATTTCCAATCCTTCGTGGACTGACACTTTTGTAAATGCAAATCTTCGCGGACAACACTTTGAGTAGCTCTGATCTAAACGATGATGACTTGCCATCCTGAGTATTGGAGATGTGGCTCACTGAGCAAGCCAAAAAACGGAATGAAGTGATATGGTCGCAATTCATATTTTTATAGACATGAATAATTTGCATAATGTGCGGCTCTGTAAGGTGGTAGATCGATTTCTATTGGATACCCGAAATTTGCATGCCAGGGTGCCTATTATATCAAATATTCGCCTTCGGCGACACTTTTCACAATAAAATATTCATGAAAATTATTTTTCTTCATTTTGTCGAGCAGTGTAGATCTAAATTTTGTTATAGTAAATCTTGGTTTCAAGGAACAGAAATTGTCAAGTGTTATGAGGAAGTTTAAGGCTATGCGTATTGCAACTGCTTCAAGAGTCGTGTTGATTGGAACCATTTAGGAATTTGAGAATCTAGTACTGGTATTAGAATGGCTATATCATGCAAGGAAGCTGACTTGTACCGCATCTACCAAAAAGTAAATAAAAAAAAATAATATAATATGCTAATCGCTCATGATGTGGAAAACTTTCTTCGCTGGAGAAAAGCGGGAACTTTTTTTCCACCGAAGAACAAAAAAGTTCATCCATTTGTCTTTGAACTTAAAACTCTCCTTCTCGGCCACAGTGGAAGTTAATTTCTTCCCCGCCCCACAGTGGCTACAACACTGGAATAAATTACAGTGATCTACAACACACTTTGTGAGCGCCAGCCTTCTATTATATCCTAAGATTTGTATTTGTGCTCTTAGTTCTCCTTTCAGAGAAAATATTACTCCCTAAAGGGGATCAGTGGAATCAACTCAAATGATTAAGCCGTGTGTCAAGCTTATAATCCTCGCCTTCTAAGGTGAGATCTTCTTTTGAACCCTTTCTAGAATCTACGGTTTTACTCACTATCCTCCGCACCATGTGGAAAAGATCTGGGTTCGAATCCCGTAAATGAGGAACTTTTATGGGCTTTTTCACACCGAAGTTTATTTAGGCCGTCTTGGGTGAGGGTAGCAAGGTTTTATTTAATAATCAGCTATATACATTTAATTACAGATATATAATTACAGATTATATATCTGTATTTATCATTACAGATATATAATCAGCATATCTGTAATTGTCCTTAAAAATGTTTGCTACTAAGGGATTTTCTCTTGTATTCCTGCTTAGTCTCGCTCACAAGGAACCAGCAGTAATCCCCCGTTATTACAGGATCCCAGCGACCAGGGTACCGGTTTTCCATCGCGGAAATATCTTGATGAAAAAAACCGCTCCCCTTGCTCATTATTCGCATCTCCCAGATTTTCGGGGGAAAATTCGAGATGGGAGTGAAGAAAATGAATTTTCAACGACATTTGACAGCTCATGTTTTTGTAACATTGGAGTAAATTAGACACCAACATTTCATAGTTTTCTTTTTTCCTATTACCTAAAAAACCATGTACCACCGCCTTAAATGATCGCCAAGCTGCTAATTCAATCTCCTTTAACTGGAAAAACACATCGTCTTTCAGAAGTTTACTAATTTGGGGTCCTATGAAAATTCCTTCCTTAAGTTTGGCATATGTTAAATTAGGAAACACACCTCTCAAGTATGCAAACCTGTTACTTTCTTTATCTAGTCCCTTCACGAAATTTTTCATCAATCCAAGTTTGATATGTAGGGGTGGAAGAACCTTGTTTAATTGCACTAAAGGAATATATTTTACATTACATTGCCCTTGTATGTAATGTTGATCATTATGTTGATCACCACAACATAATGTGAGGGCGCCTCCGTAGCCAGGTGGGAAGGAGCAGCAGTGCGTAGCACACGCTTCTTGATTAGACCGGGGTTCGAGCCCGTCACCACCAAATACGGAGGATGCGGAAAGGTCAGCGAATGACCACCGCATATTCCCGGAGCAATATGGCCTTAGTTGCTAATGCTCCAAATAACTAACTAACTAACTAACAACATAATGTTCTTCTGTCGCATAGCTGTTCCACAAAAAAAAAAAAAAAAAAAAAAAAACCCAATATTTTGGGAAACCCCCCTGCAAACCAAAAACCAATAATATTATAATCCTGGTATTTTATAGCGTGTAGAACCTTAGACATGCTTTCATGACTTTCTTTAAGTTCAACTGAATGAAACACAGGAACTGATGGAATTTTGTTGCCATTATTAAGAAAAACTGCTTTTAAGCTTAATTTTGAGGCATCTATGAATAAACGCCATTCATCTGACTTATGCACTACATTCTTTCAGAAGTCCAGTAATGTCTTTGAAAAAACACATACTGTCCTCCGTAGCAAAATATTTCGAAAACTTTTCATATCTTTTTCTGAAATCTTTGTTCCTGTTGCGAGTATATGCCACTACTGTAACAGAACGCCTAGAACCTAACAGTTCAGCTTGTTCTTTCGGCAAATTTAAGTTTCGAACCAAATCATTCAATTCATCTTGTTTTGATAAAATGTACTTCACTACCTGGCGCCTCCGTAGCGAGGTGGGAAGGAGCAGCAGTGCGTAGCACACGCTTCTTGATTAGACTGGGGTTCGAGCCCGTCACCACCAAATACGGAGGATGCGGAAAGGTCAGGGAATGACCGGAGCAATATGGCCTTAGTTGCTAATGCTCTTAAAAACCAAATAACAAACAAACACTTCACTACCTGATCTTACTGGCTAATAGTCGATATCTTGTGAAGTGGAGACTTCCGGGGAGTCCTCAACTTGAACTATTATCTTCCCCACTACTGTTATCCTAAGTTTTGGGGGAAATTGGTACTGGTAAATCGTTACTGTGTGGAACGGGCTGAATTTCAGAAGGTATATTTGGACATATTATAGCGTGTTTGCTTTTTTTTTAGACATACCAGATATATTTGTCATTCAGAAGTAACAATCATTAATGTGATTAGATGGTTCTCGCCAAACCATAGGAACTGCAAAAGGTAACACTGAGTTTGCCATGTAACCGCTCCTAGCACTTGTCGTACAGGTAATACAACACTTGTGAGGCGCCCAAGGTTTGTCTTGATCACCAATTTCACATCCGAAATAAAAATAATACGAAAGTTTTGTAATGTCATAGATATTTTTCCTTTCAGTCGTTGGGGTAAACCGTCCACAAACATTACAAAAATTGTCTGGATGATTGATAGATACACTTCCTATGTGTCTGCTTATTCATTGTAGCACTAAATGAATTTCTGAAAATGTAAATTCAGTTTTGAACACAAATTCAATTTTTATCACTACACAGACGTGGAAACTTACTAGTTCTACTCGTGTGAAACACTGAAAGGAAAAATATTTGCGAATCGGCAGGTAGAGCCTGAAATTATTTTACTGCTACCACAAGGGTTGCGGGCCGCATTCACCTACTCTCGAGGGGCTGTTTATATTTGGAGCAGAGCCGTGCCGAGGGTGAGGCGAACGAGGCTCTTGCCTCAGGTTAAAAGCTGAAAGGGCTGCTAAAAGAAAGATTAATTAATTGCCAACGTTTTCGATTTTATGTTTTGATTAAAGAAATATTGTTTATTTTTAATTAAAATTATTCTAATTTGCGATATTTTGATTTTTTTGACGAAACATTTGTTTCAAGTATTATAATAATATTGTTATTATTTTTGAAATGAATGACGCATAAATAAATCTGTTGTATATTTATAATAAATACTGCTTATGGGAATAAAAATTACTTTAAACAGTTTTTATTTTATTTTTTTTGTTATCCTTTAATTTTTATTAAAACGTGTACCAAAATGTATTTTAAATAAATCATATTTTTTAATTATTTAATTTTATTATTATTTTTTTAGATATTTTAGGGGAGGGCGCAATTTTTCATTCTTGCCTCAGGTACTAAAATTGCTCGGCACGACTCTGATTTGGAGAGTAGATTTAAAATCCTGAGAACATGTCACGATCAGTTAATAGTTGGAAAACCTTGGCACAGCCTACAAAAATCCTCACCAAAAACGCTGTGTGCTCTCTTCAAATTGTAAATTGTTGCATTGGAATTTGAACCTAAGAACCATAGGTAGAAGTCTGATTGTGTTTATCACAAGAAAACGGAATCGAGGCCAGAATCGATTGCTAAAATTAAGATAAATAGCTTATATCTGTTAAAATAAACCAATATGCCATACACATTACTGGCTGGATTATGTGAAATTGGCATATTTTGGTAAAACGCAACTTCCTCTATATATTGTGATGTAAAACTATCGTGGTGATTTTAAAATTCTACACATAAAAATTTTTAAAAAACAACATTTAAGTTCTTGGAGGTAAAAATCGTGTTGGCTAGTGCCAACACGATCAATGAACACAAATTGTGTGAATTTCTGTCAAGAAGTGTGTACGCAATGGAATAGTGTTTATCTCCCACAAGTTGATTCAGTGGATGTGATGTTAAGATGAACTTTTGTATTGCAATTGACACGACTCTAGACGGAAATGTAGTGATGAGTAATGCAGTTTATATTTCATGTTTTCGTGTATACAAAGGGTACTAGGAAAGTTTTGCAATACAGCTTTGTTTATTTAATTTTTTCAAAGTAATTTCCTCTACATTCAATACACCTCTCTATCCTCCGAAACCAATCTTTAAACCAGTTCTGCCAAGTTTTACTAGGGAGTAAAGCACACTCGTTGTCCCAAGCCTGTAGAAGACTCTAGACGGAAATGTAGTGATGAGTAATGCAGTTTATATTTCATGTTTTCGTGTATACAAAGGGTACTAGGAAAGTTTTGCAATACAGCTTTGTTTATTTAATTTTTTCAAAGTAATTTCCTCTACATTCAATACACCTCTCTATCCTCCGAAACCAATCTTTAAACCAGTTCTGCCAAGTTTTACTAGGGAGTAAAGCACACTCGTTGTCCCAAGCCTGTAGAAGGTCCTCATCACTGGAAAACCGCCTCCCTTTTAGCTTCATTTTCACATGCGGGAACAGTGCAAAGTCGCAGGGAGCAAGGTCTGGACTGTAGGGAGGGTGCTCGAGAAGTTTCAGTCCTGTCGTGGTCAAATATTCGGTGCAGGCTTTGGCGCGGTGAGCTGCAGCATTATCGTGATGGAGGTACCAGGGTGCTCGAGAAGTTTCAGTCCTGTCGTGGTCAAATATTCGGTGCAGGCTTTGGCGCGGTGAGCTGCAGCATTATCGTGATGGAGGTACCAGGTGTCCATTCTTGACTTTGGCCGCAGGTTCTTCCTAGATCCAATGACTTTAGGCAGGCATTGTTCAGTATACCACTTAGCTGTGACTGTTTTCTGCGTGTAAAAACGACAAGTTCCACAATTCCACTCGATTTCAAAAATACAGCTATCATTTTCTTCTTCACAGATCGGGATTTTCTGACAATTACGGGTGTGTCGTCATCATCAAAGACCCAAACTTTGTTTTAAGCCTTGGTCGGCAGATCGTAATAGTACAGCCAAGTCTCGTCACCTGTCACCTGTCACGATGTTGTTCAAATACCGAGATTGTCCCTTATGAAACTTTTTTAACATCTCCAGGCACCAAGTCACACGTCGTGTCATCTGCTCTTCAGTCAGTTGATGCGGCACCCAGAGAGAACAAAGTTTCTTCACGTGCAAATGATCTTGCAGAATCGAACGAATTGCTGGTGCATTTAGGCCCAAAGTATCCTCTATCTGTTGGTAGGTCACTCGCCTGTTTTCGTCAAGCATTTTCCTCACAGCAGTAACGTTTTCCTCCGTAACTGACGTTCGTGGCCTTCCCGGCCTCTCAGAATCCTCCAGAGTGAAATTTCCCCTTTGGAATTCTCTATACCACCTGAATATCGTTGTACGGTGTGGGCAATCATCATCTAGTGCAAGAGTCATTTCTTCTAAGCACTGGTCTATGGTTAAACCACGCACGAAATTATACCGCAAAACTGTCCTTATCTCATTTCGTGACCACGATGCCATCGCAAGCACTTTACACTCTCACTACTTAATGAATAACTGAGCCCATCGACTTGGCGCGGCGGCTACTATGCACGTATGAACATGTCTCAACATGCAGCAACAAGCAGCTTCCTGTGATTCATTGTTGCGTCATATTGCAAAACTTTCCTAGTACCCTTTGTATTTAACCTTCCTTGTATATTTTAGACATTCTTTTATTCACATTTTATGGTAATCCCCTGGCATTTTCTGCCGTGAAGGGAATTTGCTACTTACCAATGTACACCTATGTTTTAAATTTGGTAGGACAAATAAAGATTTATAAAAGGTAGGCCGTCGTAGCCGAGTGGTCAGTGGCGTGGGTGTCTAAGTACACGTGCCTTGAGTGACCCGGGTTCAAATCTGTGACTGCTAAATACGGTGCTGTTTCTTGTATTCTGTCTACCTTGTGAGCTGCTCTGACCGTGTGGTCGTCCCGGAGTATAAACAAAAATTTATTTATTAAATGTTGTCCTGCCTTTTACATTTAAGAGTCATCGGCAGGCGTTAAAAACGTTTTAATTTTCAGATATTAATAAAATTCATGGTTAATAATATAACAATGTTTTTATTTTATTAATAATAATTTCATATCGGTTACTGAAAGTTTGGTCTGTGATGACTAAATTGGCTTTCCAACGATATACATTGTCCACAACGTCCACATTATCCCGTTTATTACGTGAGAAAATTTCCTTGATCACATGTTCATATTTTACACTATCCTGGAAAAACTACTGCAATTTTCAGAGGTTTGAATGATTTTCCTCTAGTATAGAGCTAAGATGAAGCTCCGTGCAAAATTTCATTAAATTTGGTCCAGTAGAGGATAAGTTATTGTTGCCATCATACAAGTTACAATAATGCTGAAGATGACGTCACTTCCGCAACGCTTTTCGCATGACGGGTTTTCGTTACAAAATGTTTGGAATAACGCGAGTAAAAACGTTTTTAACATCAATAGTTTTTGCAGAAAAACGGATTTAACTTCTTCGAAGAATAAGCAGGAGGCAGGGAGTTTGTGAGTTTTCTTGTTTTTAGGTTACCAGTGAAAGAATGTTTAATTTATTAAAATGATAAAACACCACCCAGGATGCGGGGGAGGAGTCCCTGAATTACAAGCCTATCGTTCCTCAGTAGAATTATAAAGATATAAACTTTTTTTCTGTATTTCAATCAAATTTCGTATCATTACTAGGTCTTTGACTAGCAGAATTATACAATTATTTGGTTTTTCTTTCGTCCACTTACGAAATTTTTATTCTATGTAAAGAGTGAACTAACAATGCTAGCATATATTTTTCTTCCCACTAATCATTCAATTGTTTCTTCGTTCCTAAAGCTACTTGATTCACCTTTCCTTTCTTTTCTTTGTTTTGGATAAGCAATTTCACAATACAGGACAAGTTCTATCACGATAGGTCCTCTTTAAATAATGAATGATGAACAATAAATAAAATTGTTTGCATCTCCCATTATAAAAAAATAAAATGGCTAAAAAAATAATTCTGAGTGGATAAGCGAGAATTTCAGACATTACGTGAGGCTGAATGAATTCAGTGTCAGATGAACGGGTTTTATCAGCGCCGGACCAATGTATTTCAGCGCCCTGGCAGAAAGGTTTTTCGGCGCCCTTTACTAAGGATATATACTGTATATATATATATTTTTTGTTTTTATTTATTTATTTCTTTTTGCCTCATTGTTCTTCTATTTTTGACGGCCCTTAAAGAATGGCGTCTCGGGAATGGGTTCTGTTAGCCCATACCTTATTCCGGAACTGGTTTTTATTCGCTTTCGTTGTAATGGTTAACGCTAAAAGTGCTGTTTGTACACTCCCTGTCGCCGTGTAGATACCTTGCATTATAATAGCTAACAAAATAAAAATAAAGAATAAAAATAAAAATATATAAACAATGAAAATAAAATATAAAAATACATAAAATTAAAATAAATAACACAAAAAGTGTAAATAAAAAAAATAAAAATAAATAAACAACAAGATAGACAATAAAAATAAATAAACAACAAGATAGACAATAAAAATAAATAAACAATAAACCGAAATTAATTTAAGTACTCTATGTTAATTAATGTAAATTTTGTATTTGTGAATCCTGTAAGAGGGGCAATCAATAAATATTTCGCCTCACCTAGAAATATTTGAGCTAGGGATTTCACACTTGGCCGAAAATTTAATCGTTCTCTGTGTGGCTACCCCCTAGAACTACACATTTTTCTCATATGTGGATAAGCTCTCAGGCCTCTTGAATAGAACCCCTCACTTTGAGCAAGGAACCAGGCTCCCACTTCATTAATTCCTCCTCTTCATTCAGTCATTCATTCATTAATTACCTCCTCATCAATTTACCCACCTCTCACCTCTGAAGGTGAGAGATCAGAAGAACGCTAGGAGGAAGACACTTTTGTATATAGCTGCTGGAACGAGTATAGAGAAGGGCAACGAGATTGGTGAGGAGAACAAAGGGGTGCTCTTACCAAAAAAGGCTTCATTTCTGCAAATTTCAGCGTCTGGAGACTAGGCACCTGCGAGATGATCTGATTGAGGTGTTTAAGGCTTTGAATGGATTGAGTATGCTCAATACTGATGGGATTCTTCCTCTTGCTCAGACTTACACAAATGAGGGGCCACAAATTCAAATCGGGGAAGGACGGTTGCAGAATAGATGTGCGTGAGTTTGCCTTTAGTCAGCGGGTGGTTGATTGCTGTCACAAACTTCCGTCTGTTGTTATGGACGTTAGCTTAAATAATTCAAGGAAGAACTATACAAACTATTAGAGGGAATGGATAGGTGAAATGGGAAGTTTTTCTTTTTGACTGATGCTATATAAGCTCGCTTTCTTGCACCATTTGCTACTACTAATGCTAATGCTAATATCTTCCCGTGTCTCTTCAACTTGATAATTCTCTTAACTTTCCCAGGATGGTTCTCTAGTACTGTACTCCCCAGTGATGCTGTTGCCTTTGAGGTAACCTGGAAAGATGATACCTTGAGAGTCCAGAAGATTGACAACCTGATGTTGTCAGACAATTGAGAATTGGCTTTTTGGCTTTTTTTTTTTTTTTTTTTTTTTTTGTGGCGCGAGGTGGGGTAACGACGAATGTTTCCGTTGTGTGTTCATCTGTTTTGTTTCTGGTCATAGTGACGTACCCAGCATTCATCCATCGTCACAAAGCTGTCAAAATTATCAGCATTCTCTCTACATAGCTCCACACAACAATTGTGAGGAACATTCTTTTCTGTAGAGCCTCTGAGGAAGTATCATCAACATCGGAACCCATCAGACTGCCACCTTAGACATGTACACTAACTTATGTACTGTATTATGGAACAGACAGACCCATGACTAAAGCTCGCTTCATTTTCTATAAAATTTATAGTCACACGTCTGCCTACAAGTCACATCTGCCTACTGTTCCACTTTAAACGCAGTAGTAGGGTCTGTGGCTAAGATGGATTTTCCTTCTCTTGGATTATCGTACACACTGCTTTGCCCATATCTGAACTGTCTTTTTCAATTTTTCACAGTCTCATATAATGGACACTCCTCCCCATATATAGCCTTCATCTTCTCATGGATCTGTTTTGCTTTTTTATCTTACAAATAAAGGAATTTTATAACGGATCAGACCTCAACCATCTCCATCATACTACCTCTCTCTGTATTCGTGGCTCTAGTTCAGTAACCGATGGATCGAGAAAAACAAACAAATATACATTATTAATTTTTGAGACAGTATAAATATACATATCAAATCCCTAATTCAAATATTTCTAGGTGGAGGTAAATACCTATTGATCATCCCTCATATTCTGGTTCTGCATACAGATTTTCGTAATAGGAAATTAAATGAATAATTCATGCCTCGCTTATTTTGCAGGCGTATCTTTAAAACTATAATTTCTCAGAATACATTCTATAAACACAGCTTTGAAATAAAAAAAAAAAAAAAAAAAAAAAAATGGAGGTGAATAATACTATTATTTTAAAGGTTTTACATTTAAAAAAAATCGTTATTTTGTTCATTAAGAATACCTAAAAATACTACATTACAGAGAATTTTAAAAATACATTATTCAAGTTTTATTCACAGGTTTATTTGAAAAATCTACAAATTGTCTCGTTAATTTTACTGACGTCTTCTTATGTATACATCTCGTACATTCTAATACACTATATTTTCGTTGCCAAAAGCTTCCGTAGCCGAGTGCATGCGCGAGGGTGCATAAGTACACGTGCCTTGAGTGACTGCTAAATACAGTGATGTATCTTGTATTCTTTCTATCTTGTGAACGCCTCTGACCGTGTGGTCGTCCTGGAGTATAAACAGAATATTTATTATTATAATGCTCACTAGCGTGATGGATGATTAAGCAATTAAATTAATTTTTATGTTTATACTCCGGGATGACCACATGGTCAGAGGCGTTCACAAGATAGAAAGAATACAAGAAACAGCATCGCATTTAGTAGTCACGGGCTTGAACCTCGGTCATTCAAAGCACGTGTACTTATGCATTCACTGAGTGTTCAACACTACACTAAAATAAAGTATTTATATAAATATATGACCATCCAGTAGTAGAAAAATTTGAAAACGAAATATCTTATTAGCGCCACCTACATCGACAGGAAAATTCTGGTGGCGGTGCAGCAAACGAACATGGGTGGAAAAATCGGAGCGACATTAATAGTGTGACGTTACACGACCGTCGTCGGGCGGTTGTATAAACAGGTCTTCTCTGAACACATGTTTGAACATAACTGAACATCTGCACATCTCTGAATACTACATGTATGAACATATGTGAACATCTGCACATCTCTGAACACGACATGTTTGAACATGTCGTGTTACTCCATCTCCCATCTACTGATGCTCAGCTTCTTCCATGGGGATTCGTGAGCCTGAGGATAAAATATGCGCCTGCAACTGGTTTAAGAGACATGAGAGACCATTTGAACCGAGTTAGTGGGTTTATGTCTAACTTTAAACTGAGCCGGGTTTGACTGTAGTATGAGAAGTATTTCAGTAGCATACTGGTAGTTGCCTGATGGGCTAATTTTAGTAAGAATTATTAGGTTTTCAGCGTATGTGATTAAACCAGTTATGTCATGTACAGTTGGGGCGATGATGGACATAATCAAAACGCGTGGTAGGACCCCCATCATGTGGTATGTCATCACTGAGAGTATGAGCGCATGTATTCTGTTTGAATAAATTACACAGTTTGGTTGGCAAATGGGTCTTTGAAGAGGAGCAGGGTCTCGGTACGAACCTTGTAGTGGCTTTTAATGAATTTGAAAGGGCGTTGACATGAAAACTGTCAAACGCAGTTTCAGTGTAGACATATTTAATGGATAACCAGCACTTATTTTCGAACGCCTTGACAATAGTGTCCGTTGTGGCCGTGAGGATGATCGCTGTTGAGCGATGCTGCAGAGCGTTGCGGATTTGAAGCGACTGATATGAAAGAGATGTGACGTTAATGTAGGAAGGAGTGCTTTCTCCATAAGCTTAAGTAGGCTAAGGTAGATGACCTTTAAAAAAAGGTCTGAAGTGTTAAGTCTTGGTCGAATTGTTGCTTTTCGGGATTGGTAACGGTTCTCTGATAGTGGGAAAAATTTCTGAGAGAGACATTATTATAAATATTTCAAGAGCGTTTTCAGAACACGTGGGACACGGCATGTTACTATGAATTGAGGAGCCCGAACAACCCTTGCAGTTGTTGGGCTCCTCAATTCACTTTTACTTTTATTAATTTATTCTTATGTAGCATTCTAAATAGATACGTTGAAAAATGTAATGAAAATCTGTTAAATATTTGTAGGCACTTTAGCATATATGGTCAAAGCGCCTGTTGTCTTTACTCTATCCGTCCGTCTGTCCGCATGTAAAAACTCGACTCCTAGTGGATGGATTTTCATAAAATTTTATATTTGGCCCTTTTAGAATGTGTGAGTCATCCACAATTTCATTAACATCGGACCGATCGAAATCTGGCAGTTATTATTTATTTCATTCAGGTAACATAGGCTACACTGTATATCGTAGATGAAGCACTGGATATTACGTTCGTTGCTGTGCGCTGTAAGGCGGTTGTGCAAAACCGAATGTTTCTAGGTTCACTTATAAAAGTCGCCAGTAGTGTTTTTTTTTTTTTTTTTTTTTGTTTGTTATAAATCATGAATTATTGCCATTTTCCAACGCGCCTGAAATGTAACCGACTTATGTCCATTAACTAGCTTGTTTTTTTATTATTTCGCAGTTCAAATTTTTATGTAATTCTTTTAGAAAGTGTATTTTTAACGTAGTCACTTGTAATTGTTATTAAAGTTTATGTATGATCGTGTTCCATTTTATTTTTGTAATTATATCGAACTTTTTATTAATAATTTTATAGCTTTAATGTTTGTTTTACTGCCATTTCCATTGTCTTACTTACACTGCCTGGCCCCTTTATTAGGACAGTGAAAGATTGGGACATATCTGCAACCGGAAATGCGACAAATGAGATTGCGTAGTGCGTATATGAATCACAAATACTGGCTTTGAATTTTGACTTACACTGCTGATGTGCATTATAAAATCATGTCTATTGGGAACAGACGGTGAAACAGTAAATAGATAATGCACATTTTCTATTAAGATCCGCCACTGACTATGGGAGCACTCTGGGAGGGTAGTCTGTATTGCTGAGACTTAGTACACGCTGGATATGGTAGGGTAATTGGCGATGTAAAATTCGCTAAACACTGCTATGACTCAGACCAGGAGGGTTGACTCTTGCAGAGGTAACCCTCCTGGTCGAAATTCCTGGATTTTGTTCTATTCTTTCTAATACCATTTTCTCAACATCAGGTGTTATGCTTCTGGGCCTACCTGCTCGTACTTCCTGTGCGAAGCGCCCATGTTCTCTAAGGCGTTGATGTATCCTGATGAATGTGCACCTGTTGGGCTACCTTCGCCGGGGAAATGCTTCTTGGTACAAACGTGCACCTTCGAGTGCACTGCCGTTGGTTTTACCGTACATGAAGTGCATGTACGGTAAACTCTTCCGCATACTCTTCATTGCTGTAACCTCTTTCCATGTTGACTATCCTTTGACAAGTACTAGTAGGCCTGTTACGTCTCAGAGCATGGGGAAAGGGAGAGAATGAGCATAACCTAACCTAAACAAACGAGTCAGTGGTGGATCCCAACTAGAAATGTGTAATATCTCGAAAACGATTCACTTAAGGACCCATGTTTACTAGGCTTTTTTTGCATATTGTAGTCTGTACAGTTCACCTTTAAATTATTGACCATCACTTTTGAAACACCCTGTATATCCTCCTAAACTCACCTTAGAAAAATTAACAGCAACAACCATACTGCTAATTACTTAGATTTGGGTATTGATACTAATAACTCAAAAATAACTATCAATATATACAATAAACGTGGATTTCAACTTTAATGTAGTAATTTCGCTCACTGACATTCCAACATCCGACTAGTAATCCTTACCCGAGCCACAACTTAATCATCTTGCATCGTCTTTAAGCTTTCCTACACTGTTCGTTCTTATTTTTCCGAAATTATTAGAGCTGTTATTGTTGGTTTTTAGGAGCATTAGCAACTAAAGCCATATTGCTCCGGGATATGCGGTGATCATTCCCTGACCTTTCCGCATCCTCCGTATTTGGTGGTGACGGGCTCGAACCCCGGTCTAATCAAGAAGCGTGTGCTACGCACTGCTGCTCCTTCCCACCTGGCTACGGAGGCGCCATTATTAGAGCAATCCGAGGAGAAATGTAGGAGAAACTACTTCTTAATATACTACTATATTTTCGCCCTTGTGGAGTTCAGATACTACACTAGTGTACAAAACTTAAGGACCAACACTATTTCTAAAGGTTAGAACCACAAAATCTTTACTTAAGGTACTCTTTACTGATGAGAGTAGATTCGGTCTCAGCAGCGATTCTGGACGTTAGCTAATTTGGCGAGAGGTTGGCACACGGTATCACCCCGCAAACATCACTGAAAGGGATCGAACGAGGATATTGCTTCACGTGAAAAGCTGAAAGGGACGCCAAAAGTTACATGAGGTTGAGGTGTTCTCGTCTGGGGAGGCGTTATCTTGGATGGACGTACACAACTCCAGATACTGGAAGGTGGTATTGTAACCGGTGCACGCTACTGTACTGAGGTAATCCTTCCCCATGAGCGTCTGTTCCGAGGTGCTATGGATGATAACGCCACACCCCATTGCACTGCAGCTGTGTTATGCTTTTGGAAAGTGAGGAGATTGTTCGTATGGATTGGCCTGCCCGTTCCGCCGATCTAAGTTCCATCGAACACACATGGGACGCTCTGGGAGACGCCTAGCAGCACGTCCACACCCACACCCACCAGAAAATGTTCGCCAGCTGAAGATGGCGCTGACAGAGGAATGGACGATGTTACCGCAAGAACTTATCAGCAACATTGTTCTAAGTATGGACAGGCGTTGCAAAGCCTGCATCGACATTAGGGGTGGCCATATCTCCTACTGAGGACCACCTCTTCCCTTTGTTCCATCTTTGGCAGTGATGCATCTGTATCATGTCAGCTAGTGCTATGTTGCCATTTTTGAATAAAGTCCCTCTGCACCGTTTTGTTTCCGTTGAGTCGGTGTTGTTTCCTTCATCATTTCTGTACCTCACGAGGTTCCTTTGGCATGCTTTTCCTATATCCAGGTCACTCCTATGAGAAGTTACAGGTGAAAACCTGACTGGTCCTTAAGTTTTGCACACCAGTATATTTTTTCTACTCTATTAGAGAGAAATCTTTATTGCAACACAGATGGTGATTACGTAATAGTGTAGTTGCAACTATCCGTCATGGCACAGTGGCCACGGTTAACAAAGTAATATGAAGGCAAGGTCGCCTGAATAAATCAAAAGGATAAAATAATAATGAATAAAATAATTCTGCATAAAATAATAATGAATAAGCTAATAATAATTAAGCTAGTAATAATAATAAATAATTAAGTATACTAGACATTAAGTGATTATAACATAGAATATACATTGGATTTCATGATTATATATATTGGATTGAATTGAATAATTGAATGCATTGATTGTGGTCAGGTTATACTGTATTAGTGATTGCCTTGGCCAGCAACCATGAAGTATTCTTTTCCTGTATTGTCGATCTTGACTAAACTTGTTCATGTCGACATTTAGATCCTGGAAGAAACTGGTCCGACAAGTGAAGGCGTGTTCGAAGAGGGCATAGCTGTGGAGTTGCTCGCAGATGCGCCACTGGGATCCTCCGTGCACATTTGTCCCAGAAGCAGAGTCGTGCCGAGGGTGAGGCGAACGAGGATATTGCTTCACGTGAAAAGCTGAAAGGGACGCCAAAAGAAACATTAAATAATTACCAACGTTGCCATCATTAACAGTAGGGCGCAATTTTTCATTCTTGCCTCAGGTACTAAAATGGCTCGGCACGGCCCTGCCCAGGAGGAAGGAGAGGAGAGGAGAGGAGAGGAGATATAGTCAGTCATGAGCTTGACCGTATTGACGAGTCTCCTTTCATCAATAAGCCACGTAAGCGTTGGGATGTCGAGTGTGTTAGCCACAGCGGTGGTTCGGAGCTGGGGAGGTAGGTTGTGCGTGTGGCAGGCTCACTTGAGGAGCAGTACTCGGAGGAGAACACGTCAACGATGTTCAATGTGTGCTTGCATTATTATTATCATAATATTTATCTTTCTTTTGATTTTAAATTATTAACTGCCTTTTATGGTTTAGATTCAAATTATTTAACCTCAAAATTTATTATTTTGCATAGCATAACTTAGCACTTATTGATCATTACAGAAACAGAGATCCCCTGTCGTTTTTTACTTTCAGTCTGGGTGGTTGACCCCAGACGAAGTCACCTAGACTGTGGGCAAATAGCGATAGTTTGTATATATTTTAATTTATTTTATTTATATGTTCTATTTTATTCTTTTGTATTAACATTTTTTATCTTTTATTATCCCTTGCGTTTTCTGTAGATCTGTTGGGGTGTATATTTTGATATCTTTGTGTGATTTTCTTCAGTATTTAAATATTATATATATAATGTTTCTCTGTGTGTATTATTAATAAGTATGAACACTGGGTTTTCTGAAAAGAAAAATTCAAAGTTTTAGGCTTAAAACAACTCAACTTTATTCTTTTTTTACATAAATAAAAAATAATATCCTTATTTATCATCAATTTGCTTTAGCGAATAATTCGACCAGTTCCAGAAGGTCCGTTCCGCGGAACCCACTTTGGGAAACGCTGCCTTAACACACAAAAAAATACAAGTTAGGTATTTGGGTCTCTGGACTCGATTAGCCCTATTGGCTGTACCTGGATCCGCCCCTGATTATAAGCGTTTTTTACCAACAGTGTCAAATTATTTCCTGTCATTCAATCAACTTTATCAACATCTAATGAAATTTTACGAAGTGCTTTGGTGTGTGTGTGTAACAAAATTTTCATAGAGCTAAATAAAATAACGTTTTTGTGAAAAAAAGAGTATATGGGGTTCCGTTTCCTCTTTGTCGGGATAAGAGGACTCCTTTCTCAAAAAGGAGATGACCCCGTTTAAAATGAGATGTCTGTCACTCGAGGGTATATGCAAGTCTATGCAGAAATATGTAAATTGAAGCAGTCAGTTGAGTGATGTGTGTAGGAAAGCCTTATAGAGCCGTGTGATCCGACCAGTACTGAAATCAGTTTATCGGGGATGCAAATGGAGAGGATCTCGCTAAGTTTGACCTTTATTGTTATGACCTTTGTTGGAACAGCAACTCCAGAATAACTTATAACTTGGTAGGGTTGAACTAAAACAAATGAAGAAGAAAGAGATTTGGGAGGTATGATACGGTCAGATAGGAAATTCTTCGAACAGTACAGGCGAGGGGGAAGGTCCATAGTGTTCAAATATATGATTTATCGTACATTTGCTTGTAGAAATAGGGAGGTAATACTTCCACTCTATAAGGCAATTGTAAGACCCCACACTTGGAATACTTTGTTCAGATATGGAGACTGTACCTAAAAAAAAAACATCAAGCTTCTTGAAAGGGTCCAGAGACGGGCAACGCTCCTGTTGAGATCGGCAAAAGGACATCCACATGAGGAAAGACATCGAATATATGGGCTACAGATATTTAAAACTAGAGGAGACTTGAATTAGGTGTTTATAAGACTCTCTGAGAGATGAATGTAAAATGAATCGGTGGAATTTTCACTGTTATTAATGATTCCAGAACGTAAATTCAAAAATTCAAATTGCGGCGGAAGGGAATAGGGGCCATAAATTCAAATAACGTTTTCTTTAGCCAAAGAGGTGTTAATTACTGGAATAAGTTACATCCATGGGTGATTAAGGCCGACATCTCAGGCAAATTCATTAGTTAGCTGAGCAGACACCTGCGTAAGGAGGGAGGGGAGTCGATTAGGTATTTTATTATTCTTTTAATTAATTTATTTATTATATATATATATATATATATATATACACAGGGCGTCTCAAAAATATTGGTACAAACGTTTAGGGGAGGTAGGTACATCTAAAGGAATGTGAATCGCATAGGAACCCATAACCGGAAACATCACGGGAAAGTAGTAGCAGAGGCACAAGAAGCAGAAATGACACAAGACAGTAATTAGTGGCAAACATTTATTTGACATAATATTAACAATGGAGTACGAGATGGATGCATTTCATGATGTTACAACAGATGCTCGAAGGTTCCACCATGAGACGCGATGCATGCGTGACACCGACGCAGCATGAATTGGCGGACACGGTCGAACACACCTGGAGTTTCTTTGACAGTAGCAGCAGCGCAGACGAGTCTCGCCACGAGGCCCATTTCCGTCTCCACAGGCGATTCATACACGATAGATTTGAGGGTCCCCCCCCCCTCACAGAAAGAAATCAAGGCTCGATAAATCAGGTGAGCGTGAGGGCCAGGAAACGGGTCCACCACGGCCAATCCATCGACGCCTGTTCAAATGGTCACGAACACATCCTCCATAATGGGCAGCCGTCCCGTCATGTTGAAACCAAATGTTCCATCTCACATTTGCTGGAACATCGTCAAGTAACCCTGGTAGAACTTGTTCAAGAAAGATCCGATATTTAGCGGAGTTCATGCGGGATGGTAACAGGTATGGGCCGACTAAGCAGTCACCGACCATACCTGCCCACACATTTATTGCGAAGCGATGTTGTGACGCATGGGGGCGCACACCGTGTGGGTTGCCGTGAGCCCCACACATAAGCCTTCCCGAGTGAAATAAGCCTCATCCGTTAACAAAACATAGGCTGGAAAATTCAAGTCTTGAACATTTTCTTGGAGAAACCACTGCGCAAAAGCCACACGTGCAGGATGATCTTGGGGGAGCAGTAACTGAACCCTTTGGAGATGAAAGGGGTGTAAGTAATCGTCGTGCCAGACACGCTGTACACTGCAACGAGACACTCCTAAGGCAGAAACAACGGCACGTGTGCTGTTAGTAGGATTATTCTGGACGGCATTCAACACACTTTCTTCCATGATGGGAGTTCGCGTCGAACGTGGTTTGCCCACACTACTCCTGTTACCTCTAAATGACCCATAATCACACAAATTTTGATGCACACGCGCAAACAAACGGTGGTCCGGTACATGTCTGTCTGGGAAGCGTTCTCCATAAATTCGTTGAGCGGCTCGTCCATTGCCCTCTGCTAATCCATACACTAGGTGCATGTCTGCCAGCTCACAGTTCGTATATCGATGCATGCTCTTTGTGCGGCGACTACTGCTTGAATAAGTAAACTAGAAATTTTTCTTCCCGCGAACTGATGAACAGCGCCGTATACCGACTTACGGTGACGTTTCCGGTTATGGGTTCCTATGCGATTCACATTCCTTGAGATGTTACCTACCTCCCCTAAACACGTTTGTACCAATATTTTTGAGACACCCTGTATATATATATGTCTATACATATATACCTTTGTATAACATGCCTTGTATTGAAATTTATGACAATATACGGAATCGCGTTCTATAACGATTTCATCCCAAATTGTAGAAACTTTAGTATACTTAATTAAATTTATAGTTTTTTCGATACGAACTGGAATTAATTAGTGCTAAAGTAGCGATCATTCGTATCAGAAATTGATTTTTATAAACACGTTTTATATCTAGAAAATTTAATAAGAATATTGTTCTTTCTTCCTTTCTTTTAGTCGTAATAACAAAAATATATATTTTGCTCTTAATCTGTACATTGTATAAACTGCATAAACAGATATTGGGTGAAAATAAAAACTGTTAGGAAACAGGGTTGTTCTCGCCCGTTAGCATTCCGCCAGTTAGTCATTAATTACAATGATTAAATTACAAGGAAAGGAGTTTTGTAATTAGATTAACACTAGATCGAGTTCATAATCATCCGATTATGAACTTGATCTCAAACATTTTTACACAAACTAAGATTGGTGTTTTTTACACAGACTACGTGCTGGATATTCTAAATGTTGTAAAAAATGTTTTGTATAATTAATTTTTATTTTCTGAGAACTTAAACGGTCGTAGGAAGCTAACTGATTTCAGTGTAACTGAAGTAACTTAACTTCCCTTTTCATAACCTTATATTTTAGATGCTGTAAGTATAACATAACTTGCAGACGAAAGCAATTAAACATAATATTCAGAACAAAAAACAATGGCTTCAGTTCTACAAACTGTAGCACCTGCGAGGTGATCTGATTGAAGTATTTAAGCTTTTGAATGGATTGAGCCAACTCAATGCTGATGGGATGATTTTTTCCCTTGCTCAGGCTGTGCTTCCCTGACACGTGAGGGGAGCATAAATTCAAATTGTAGAAAGCAGTGGCGGCTCGTGACTCTGGTGGGGGGGGGGTACTTCTTAAAGTTATATTAAATTGCCTTGGTTATAAGACATGAAGACATAGATAGTAATAATAATAAACAGGTTAGAAATGCTACAAAACATTAACTTGACACTTACCATTAACAGACTTGGGTAATCTTGAAATTTTATTTAAAAATAAAATCCATTCTTCGGTTTTTATTTGTTGAAAATAGATTAATAACTTTTTCATTCAAGTTTGGTGTACTGTTGACATTGATATAATTTACTTAATGGGAATTCGGGCGAATCCTACGAATAACAAAAAGACACCAACATTTGGCCACGCACCCCTCATGGCTAACGATCAAATCGGCACTGCTCGCTATGCAGTTCATTTGACTCATTTTGTCACCTCTAAAAAATGCGTATTGGCTACCCACCGACCAGGCATAGACTGAACTACTAGGAGCAAAATGTGGAACTGTCTAGGCACAGTTCCGCCTAGGTTAAACTTCAAAGTTGAAAACGATTTCGTGTTTTTATTCGTTTATTATTGGAATGATTATTGAAATAGTTGTTTTCCCATGAACCAAAGGCCTTAGGCTATGGCTGGGCCTAGATGGCCTGGGCAGTGTTTAATACTTGTATTAAATAATACAAGTATTAAACACAGCAAATTTCCGCACATCTATTCTACAAGTGTCTTTCCTCAATTTGAATTTATACCCTTATAAAGCCTTATACACCTCAATCAGATCACCTTGCAGGTCCCCTAGTCTCAAGCCGCTGCAATTTGCAGAACTTAAGCCTTTCTTGATCTTGCTGCTCTTCTCTGTACATGCTCAAGCAAATCTGCATCCTAACTAAAATGAGGCTTCCAGACCTCTACACAATACTCAAGGCATGGCTTGACCATTGCCTTATACAAAGGGATAATCACCTCCTTTTCTCTTCTAGCAAAATTCCTGTATATCATTGACGAGACCCTATGATCAGCTCTGGCAGCCTGTCTGCACTACTCAGAAAACTGCATATCTGACTGCACAATTACCCCCAGGTCTTTTTCATTCTCTACCACCCTGAATGTAGTACCACACAATTGGTACGTTTCTCTGCGGTTACTTCTTCCCATATGCAGTACTTTTTATTTGTCAATGTTAAACTTCAGTTGCCACTTCTCAACCCATCTGCCCAACTTTTCTAGATCCTGTTGCAGTAGCACACTGCCATTACTGTCATTAACAACCATGCCAACCTTTGTATCATCTGCAAACTTCGACATTAAGCCTAAAATACTGTACCTTCATCAATATCATTGATAAATATACAAAACAACAGTGGGCCCAACACCGAACCCTGGGGGGGACTCCACTAATAACATTAGTCCACGAAGAGCAGTGTCCATTGATTACCACTCTCTGTTTTCTCCAACTCAACCACACTTTTATCCATTATAGCAACTTACCCCTTAATACCATACTGCACCAATTTGTACAGTAGTCTTCCATGCGGAACAGTGTAAAAAGCTTTCCTGAAATCCAAGTATATGATATCAAAATAATTTTTTTTGTCCAGTTCCTTTGTAACATCATAGTATCGACATCCCTTTGTAACACCCCTTAACAAACCCATGCTGTGTCTGAATTACTACTGCAGTCTTGTCTAGATGATCTTGTAATGCATATTTAACCAGTGACTCCATTATTTTCCCCGGAACGTGTGCTACTGCACTCCCGCTTCTGACCACTCCGCTACTGAGGCCAGGCCTCAGTAGCGGAGTGGTTAGGAGCGGGAGTGCAGTAGCACACGTTCCGGGGATGGCATTACACTTAACTGTGTTAAGTGTAATGCCATCTTTTGTGTGGTATTTCTCTATTACTGTAGCTTTGATTCCAGATTTGGTATGATGCACAGATTTGATGAAACTGTTTTTGCTAAAGCTAAGCTTGTTACTCTTAATGCACCTCCTTGTCATGTTAAAATTAGTGCCATATTCCAATTGACAACAATTCTAGTTTAATGACAGAAGGAAAACCTGTTTCCACATGTAGAGTTTCCAAATGCAATTTTCATTGATCAGCTGCATCCTATAAGCTTTTCATGGCAAAAACAAATTTATGCCATCAACAAAATCTGAACTGTGAATAACCCCAGGGGCTCACATTTGGTGAGTATGGGCTTGGCACACCCAGGGTCCTGAATTGCTATGCTGGATATCATCATTCTTCTTTTCTTGGCGATTCCATTCTACCTCTCTCTCTCTCTCTCTCTCTCTCTCTCTCTCGGGGTAATTCAGAAAAAAAAAATTTTTTGGCTGGTGCAGCATAAGCTTCGGGCTTCCTTGCACCGTATGGCTAATAATAATAATAATAAACGAACTGGTCTGTAATTACTTGTGTCACCCTTAGATCCCCTTTGTGAATCTAGGATATATTTGCATCCAGTCCCCTCAGTCCAAGGATGCTCTCATAATTATGGCTGTGTTTGCTTACTTCCTTTGCTGCCTCCTTTAATTTAACTAGATAGTTTGAATAAATTCAAAAAAGGATTAGACAAACTATTGGAGGGGTGGACAAGTAATGTGGAAAGGTTTTGGTTGGTTTTATAAGCTTGCTTTCTTGTATCGTTTGCTACTACTAATACTGAAATACAACACGCTGTATTATATTCATTAAAGCTGCTAGTTTGGTTCACAAAGTTGTGAACCAAACTAGTAGCTTTAATGAATGTTCGAAGTATGTCCGGTTTGTATTTTGTCGTACAAATTGCAATAATATCGACAATTAAACTCACTCAGTCACGCACAGCAGTGGAAAGATTGTCCTGGTTCCAGACAATCATTGGTTCAGATATTCCCGCAGAGTGCGTGCTCCAGATTTATCATAACAAAGGGAAGGGGATGTTTTGAAGAAATGAACATAATCAGCATCAAGTGAGTCCTTATCAAACTACGAACTATAAATACTCTTTGAAGAATGTATTAAAAGTCGAAAACATTTTCTGTTTAGAAGGCACAACGACTAATGAATCGTATAAAGAGGAAGTCGACTGGATGTTCAAGGATAAGCTTGATAAGTAACAGATTTGAATAAATACTGTTGGCTTCGTTGCTCCCAGTAGGGATTAGCAGATAATGGCGCCAGCAGTGCTTGGCTACTTATTAACCATTGTGCTCTTTCTTCCGTGGCCTTAACAATGCATCACTAGTTCCGGGGGCATGTTGAGCTATTTATAAAATATAACTAAAGAAACCACGCTTGTATAGATAATTTGTTTCCATTTCAATCTGCAGAGGTGTCTTACGCCAGTTCTTCGCAGTGCAGCGTTATGCTTTAACATCAGTCACCCCATTATCCGCCCTACAATGCGCTTTTTGAGTCGTATCATATTAATTTCAGGCCCTCTCCTGCAAAATATTACGAATGCCCCCTTCTTATCGAAACAAAAGTATAATACTTCTTGGATGTTACTGTATTAGTTTATGAATAAAATCGGTGCTGAAGCACAGATTGGAGAAAAATATTGCAACCTCTTAAATTTTTTCTTTACTTATTTATATGTAGGACAATTGCCTGTTTAGTTCCCCCCCCCCCCCCATCTCCATTCACCGAACGGAGGTGTAACACAATTGATTAAATAGGTAGAGCACGGATCTCAAAGACAAGTTTCCGTCTTAATTTTAAAGCGCTGACTAGATGATGGACAGTCAGTCATTAATTCAGACGCATATCCGCCTCATTCAAAGAGTCAATTAGAAGATAGCTGCTCTTTAACTGAGCAGTTCAATAGTCACTTTATATATAAAATACCAACCAGATAAATAAAAGTAGTCTGCATATAGTGCAGAAAATTCTCATGGAAGCAAGAGAATTTTTAAAAAGATGTGTCATATGATGTGACAAATTAACAACGAGAAACTTTAACACGTTTCTTGTTATTAATTTGTCCACCATAAAACAAAAAGCACACAACAAAATTTAATTAATTTCATCTCCAAATTAAACATTTTGCTTGACTACTCAAACGTTGAGGCAGCGGGAGTTTGCGGAAGCATTCAAATAGCTGTGTTTCTAGGAAGGAAAGAAGTTGCGTGCTGGGATTCGATGTTTCCGGGTTCTGGTTTCAGGCTGTTATGGATTTTATTCTGTTATTCTTTACCTGAACACCTCACTGGAAAGAAAAAATAATAAAAAAAAAACCTACTCCATTAGGTAAAAAAATGCGATCTGGTTTAAGCACCGGTATTCAAACAATCCTAACTGGCAACAAGGTTTACAATTACGTGGCTCGAATTCCTTTTCTTCGGAAGAAACTTTTAATTACTTGCAAGATGGGGGTATACGTGATTGTATTTTATTATTATTTTAATGCATTTATAGACATTACAGTATTATCTCACCAGCTATATTAAGTAATTTGTTATCGAAATGATAGAATTTTAAAGGAATTGAACCACATCAATGCCAAACCTTAAGCTGTTTAGGGCTAAGTTTCAGAACAAACCTGAAGACGGGAAACAGTGAGTTCCCGAAACGTAGCCATATTGTATAATTTCGATAATAAATTACATAATCTACCACGTGATATAATAGTTTAATGTTTATTAATTCATTAACATAATAAGATATTTTTGAGTTTTTTTTTCCCGCCGTCAACGAAGTAATCCACCTCATTGCATGGCTCTTTTCTCTGAGGAACTGGGGTTTTTCAACCCTTACACTCGAAAATCAACCACTGAACGCCAGTGGTTGCTTGTATGGTATAAAAAAGGATGGTTGCAATTTGCATTTTCGAAACATTTTAGTTTAAAAAATCATTATCAATCATCGTTATTATAGGCACTATTTTTAAAACTAAACTACATTTATGAAGCCAATAACAGTATTATCATATTATTCTGCATTTGTCTCGTTTGTTCGAAGGAAGAAAACGCGATGTGTCTAAGAAAGGATTCCCTACCCTACTAAGTTGCAGACCTTTTGTCCCCCCCCCAAACCAAACTTTAACACGTTTGCCCACCGTGAAACAAAGAGCACACAACAAAATTTAATCAACGAATTTCATCTCCAAATTAAACATTTTGCATGACTACTCAAACGTTGAGGCAGCTTGCGGAAGTATTCAAATAATTGTTTTGTATGGCTATGTTGTTGTTGTTATTTGGTTTTTATGAGCATTATTAACTAAGGCCATATTGCTCCGGGGATATCGGTGGTCATTCCTTGACCTTTCCGCATCCTCCGTATTTGGTGGTCACGGGCTCGAACCCTGGTCTAATCAAGAAGCGTGTGCTACGCGCTGCCGCACTTGGCTACGGAGGCGATTGGCTGTGATGACCATGTATGCCACTGAACATAGATCTTCCCACTTGGGCAAGGCCACCGAACAGAAACATACAGAGTGGACACTCTCATAGGCAATAATGTTAATTCCAGTTGGCTATAAAAACACATAGCAAGTACAGCCACCAATATGAAAGCAAAGAAACAACCCTTGACATTGGGAAACTGTCCTCGTTTTTATTTTATTTTTTTTTAATAAATTGTGACATAGGTTATATAAATTCTCTGATTTAAGCTGTAAAACTCACAAAAAATATTGTTAGTGTACAAAAAAACAATTAAAAAAAAACCACACCTATAGAAGATGTCATAATAACAAAATTTTAATGTAAGGATTTAATAATAATTTTCTAAACAAATTTAATACAGTAGTTGCATTGTAATGTTGTTTGTCATGCATTTTTACTTCCTTGGTTCTAAACCCAGTGCTATGTATTTTTTTACACTTTACTTATTCATTTATATGATAGTGATTTATTCATAAATTTCTTTTCAAAATTGTTTTTGGAGTAATTTGTTTATTTACTTTTAAATAACTATATTTTTGTATGCTTACAAAAAACGAAACAAAGTACATGCTTGTAAATTGTAGAGTTACCAATATGGACAGAAAAAAATGGTTAGCAAGCAACCAACAGGTGCAGTTATGATTGTAATGATTTCTTAAAGTTTATTCCAGATAATTTAAACCATAAACAATACAAAAAAGAAAACAACAAAGCAATAATTAATAAAATATAATAAACACTACTTGATAACAAATTAATTTCTAACAAACTACATGAATTAACATTAACAGCACTGATATTTGAAAATTAATCACAATTAGTAATATTAATTAACCAGTTTAATCTGACAGATGTAATCTCTGTGGATGCAATCACTGACATTGCTGAGTTGGGTATTCACCACCCTTTCTCCAGATTTGCAGTTAATTAAATACTAGTATTAATACATACACTGGCCAAAAAATACGAATCATTATTCAGTACTGAATTGGGCTGCCTTTGTTTCGAATAACAGCAAGTGTGTGGCATGGATTCCATAAGATGCTTTGGTCTAACTGTAATCATTCTTGCAGCAAAATATTGCATAGCTATGACAAATTTGAAGGAATGGGACTTTGTTGCCATATAGCTCTGTCCAGCCTATCCCACATTCTCAACAGGACTGAGATCAAGTTAATGTGTAGGCCAGGTAACATGGTGGAAATCCATGTTATGTTCTCTGAACAATTCTTGCAAGTTGGGCTGTTGCATTGTCATTAGGATTGTCAGATTTTCCTGAAAAAAAAAAAAAAAGAAGGAAGATTTTTGTTGATAAAATTAGTTTTAAAAAATACAAGAAAATTCAAATTGTACTTATTTTGATATTTTGCCCTTTTTAACAATTGTTTATCCTGTTTTAAGTACTGAAGGAACTCTTTACATGTAAAAGAGAAATTCATTGCAATCTGCGTCGTTTAACACATTTACTCGGTGACTTCTGTTTCTGACATCTGTCCACTTCAATTTCATTAACGAAAACACCCTTTCCACTACAGCATTTGAGCCAGAAATACTTAACAAATATCCTACTAATATTGGGTACACTTTCCAGCAACTTCAACCTATTCTCACAAAACTTCATACAACTCGTCCAGATTTACACATTCTTGGAGTTGAAAAATATCAATTGTCGTTTCAAAATCTTGATACTTAATTTCTTCTGTTTCCAGTGAAAAGTTTATTAACTTAGAACATTTATTTTTCTCACTGAAGTCATAGTTTTTTTCTAGGTATTGCAACAGATTTGAATAAAAATCACAACATTCATCAACAATATTTTTCTGTTTGCATTGGGGTAACTTTTTCAAAAATTGCTTTGCAGAATTTCTGAAGTATTGATCCTAGATTCTTTGATTTATTTTATTTCTGATCATTGTCATTGATTTGTATGAATCCATAATACTGAAGTCACCTTTCTCAAGAATTTTAGTAATATCCAGCAATTCTCCAACATTGACAAAAAAGTTAAAAACCACTTGCAATTTTATTTCTGAATCTATATCCTCACTTTGAAATAATATGGAGAAAAATTTGGGGCAATCATCAATACTTTGGAAATAGCTCTTAATAGCAGACCAGTTTTGAAGTAATCTTTTGACAGCTGGTGTTAAGGACAACCATCTCGTTGGTACATGGCGTACCAATTCAGACCAGTCCAGCTCGACAAAGTTAAAAAATTATTCTAAGTTTTTCCTTCTTTTAGCTGATACAGAAAAAAAATTGTAAGTTTTCAGTAAAATGTTTTCTATATCTACTTCAAAACTGTCACAAGTGTATTTCATGGCATTATGCAATATATGGTTTGCACAATTAGCTTTAACAATATAGGAATTACTTGCCCTTAACAACTGAAAAACAGAGCGATATTTTCCAAAATTTACATTTGCGTTATCAGCACTGTACACAGAAATATATTTTGGGTTAAGGTGAAAAGCCTCAAGCTTTTCTAACAACATTTCAGATATAGAAATAGCTGTTTCATCAGCCCTTTCAACAACACCTAACAATTTATTTTCTATACCTTTAGTAGGATTGAAATATCTAATGCATATGGGAAAAAGCTTTCTGTTGCCCTTGTTTGAAGCATCTGTAGCAACACAAAAGAACTGACTGCATTTACTTTGATCATTAAGAATGTCCACAAAGTCTTCTACACTTTTAGGAGCTGGAACATTTTTAACAGTTCTGATTTTGTTCTTCTACAACACAATTTTGTTGCAATATCAGTATAAGGATGATGCCAGTTTGTTACCACAGTCCAAACTGTTATAACTATGATTATGTTTCACATTGTGGTATATTAACCTTAGTTTACGTGCTGTCACACTGTCGTATTTTGGTTTTTTTAAAACTAACAAAACAGCTTGATAACTTGTTTACATCCACATTTCCCTTTTCTTTTATCCGATGCCCTTTGTATTGTGCATGCTGCTTAACGTCGAATTGACCACCATGACTGATAGAAAAATTCTTGTTGCACAATTTGCAGTAGACACGATCCACTGAAGAAGCTGGAGCCACTCATGCAAAAGTTTCTTCCCACTTCTTTAAGTAGACTTGTTTATATTATAATTTCTTCTTTTTTTTTGGGAGGACTAATGGACTGTGATTCCTTACTAATTCTATTAAAAGTTATTCAATGGCAATCTGAAAATAATAGCAATAAAAATAAAAAACATTTAATAGTAAAAGTCGCACAAATACCAAATATTGTCTGTCAGCTTAACAAGGTATTTCAAATGTGGAGAGAATTAAATTAACAGTATATAATAATTTGTGAATCTTATCTCATCAACAAATAATCCAAAGCCCACGTCTCTCCTAGGATCTTGCTCTTAATTTGAGAAAGAAAGAATTATTAAGAAGAAATAATGTACACAAGTGTTTTTACATTTAAAAATACCAATAATAGTGTACAATGTACATTAAATTTCTATAAAGTTCAATATTTCTTACTATAACTTATTAATAACTTCACATTTCAACATGTGATAAACTACATTGCATCCTTTCCCCACACGATGGACAATGAAAGTGAAAGAACAATATGTTCTGTGACTTCTGCCTTTCTCATGGTAGGCGACTTGAAAAAATGTTGTTGCCAACAGTTTTTGAATAGTTGCAGCATCATCTGATGGTTGTTAGCAACCAATTTTTAACTATATTTACTGGGACGTTTAAAACATGATTTTCATCATAAAAAGAAAAAAAAAGGAAGAAACCTCCTTACAGGCACATTAAAAATATAAACAGTAAAATCAACCAAAAAAAGTAAAGCTTACGGGAAAAACGCAGGACCTGGCAACCCTAATTGTCATCGATAAAGTGGCCATCGCCTTTGAGTAAAAGTGCAGGGTGTAGTAGATCTGATACAAAATTCAGGTACTCCCTAGATGACATTCGACCTTCTGTTGGTATCAGAGGACCCGGTCTGTGTGAACAAAACTTCCCCATACCATGATACCACCTCCAGATGCTTGGGTTGTCTTAACAAGTCAAGCAGGGCTCATCACTTCTTGAGGCTCTCGCTACACTTTCTGCCTACCGTCAGTGCAAAACAAAGTGCATCATGATTCTTCTGACCACATGATTTTCTTCCATTGTAACACTGTCCAATCATGATGCTCTCGGCACCATTGCAAGCGGATTTTTCTCTCAGAAACGTGTCTTCAGAATAGGCAGGCGATCAATACCCAATTTCTTTAATTGCCTGTGATGCACAGGTACAGGTACAGGTTAAAATAGGGTAGTTCTGGGCATGGTTGAATTCAGATGGGTTATTTGCTGTGCACTGGATGTCCTATTTTCCCGTACAATCCTCCTTAGAGTATGATGGCTTCGTTTTTGAAGTATTGTTTTTCTGCCAAATTTACTCATTTGAGATGTGGAAAAACTGCTTGCTTTCCAGTCATTAAAAACATTTGAGATGGCTGCTTTTGAGAAACCAGTTATGTCTTTTGTTTCTTGAATTGTGGCTCCTGCTAAACATTTCCTCACAATAGGATCATTTTCAAAATGTAATATATTAGCATTAGCAGAGGCATATGATGCAAAAAAGCAAACAAGCTTATACAGCATCAGCCAAAAAAAAAAAAGCTTCCTATTACCCCCATCCATTCACTCCAAAAGTTTGTCTTGTTCTGCCTTGAATTTATTTAAGTTGTCAACTTCCACAATGACAGATTTAAGTTTGTTCGAGCAATCAACCACTTGCTTGCTAAAGGCAAAACATCACTCATTTCCCTCATAGTGGCATCAGTCTGCAGTCGAACAGCCTGTGCAGTTTGTATACCCAAGGCAACATATCATCACCCCAAGTCACAATTTTCTTTGCATCTATTTGGATTTCTTCTGTTTGTGACTTCTTAACACAAAGGTTTGTATTTTTTGTATTAGTGGTGGCAAATAATGCAAGAAAGCAAGCTTATCAGCCAAAAACAAAAAACAAAAAAATCTTTCTGAATCACCTTTCCAATAATTTCTTCAAGCTTAAATAAATTCTTTCCAAGAATTTATTCAAGCTGCCCTTCTCCATAAGAATGGATGGAAGTTTGTTCCAACAATTGACCCACTGAAGAGTGGAATGTTGTAGGACAGAGGTGCAAAAGTTTGCTGAAGGCAAACTTTGCACTTCTGTCCTGCAACCATCCTTCCTCAGTTTGAATTTATGACCACTCACATGTGTAGTCTGAGCAAGAGGAAGAATATCATCAGCATTGAGCTTGCTCAGTCGATTAAGCACCTTAATCAGATCACCTTGCAAGTGCAGTCTCCAGATGCTGCAATTTGCAGAATTGAAGAATTTCTTGTTAAGACCACTCTTTTGTTGCTATTCTCTGCACCCGTTCCAGTATATCTACATCCTTCCTAAAATAAGGACTCTAGACCTGTATGCACTACACAAGATTCAACCTAACCATTGCCTTGTACAATAGGATAATCACATTCTTATCCCTGCTATAAAATGTCCTGTGTATCATTACAAAATCCCATGAACTGTTCTGTCAGCTTGTCTACACTACTCAGACAAACTCATATCTGATTGAAGAATTACACCCAGGTCTTTATCATTTTTCACTATCCTGAGTATAGTACCACATACAGGGTGATTCACTACCAGTGCGACAAACTTGCAGGAGGTGTAGGGGGCACAAAGATGAATCGGAATCACATAGCATTGCAGGGTCCGAAATGCCTTTGTCATGCGGTAGAGGACGTTGAACGGGAGGTTGCGTGAACAGCGATCCCGCCGGAAGTCAGCATTTGTGAACCGTTCCAGTATATCTACATCCTTCCTAAAATGAGGACTCCAGACCTGTATGCACTACACAAGATTCAACATAACCATTGCCTTGTACAATAGGATAATCACATTCTTATCCCTGCTATAAAATGTCCTGTGTATCATTACAAAACCCCATGAACTGTTCTGTCAGCTTGTCTACACTACTCAGACAAACTCATATCTGATTGAAGAATTACCCCCAGGTCTTTATCATTTTTCACTATCCTGAGTATAGTACCACATACAGGGTGATTCACTACCAGTGCGACAAACTTGCAGGAGGTGTAGGGGGCACAAAGATGAATCGGAATCACATAGCATTGCAGGGTCCGAAATGCCTTTGTCATGCGGTAGAGGACGTTGAACGGGAGGTCGCGTGAACAGCGATCCCGCCGGAAGTCAGCATTTGTGAACCGTTCCAGTATATCTACATCCTTCCTAAAATGAGGACTCCAGACCTGTATGCACTACACAAGATTCAACCTAACCATTGCCTTGTACAATAGGATAATCACATTCTTATCCCTGCTATAAAATGTCCTGTGTATCATTACAAAACCCCATGAACTGTTCTGTCAGCTTGTCTACACTACTCAGACAAACTCATATCTGATTGAAGAATTACCCCCAGGTCTTTATCATTTTTCACTATCCTGAGTATAGTACCACATACAGGGTGATTCACTACCAGTGCAACAAACTTGCAGGAGGTGTAGGGGGCACAAAGATGAATCGGAATCACATAGCATTGCAGGGTCCGAAATGCCTTTGTCATGCGGTAGAGGACGTTGAATGGGAGGTCGCGTGAACAGCGATCCCGCCGGAAGTCAGCATTTGTGAACCGTTTCTGTTGAAGAAATCAAGTAGCAAAAGTCCTCTAGAGTGGATAATCCGCAGGCTCCAATGATTGGATGCGTTGCAGATGGTATGAACTCATTTGGTTTGTTGACAGTATCCTCCATACAGTGGATTGGAAAATACCCAATCGTTGGCCTATCGCTTGAGTACTCGTACTCGGATTGCCTTCTGCAAGACGTAGGACATTCTCCTCATTGTCTGGCGTCCTCGTCATTCGCTCTTGATTCGTGGTACCTCACGTGAAACAACCAGTCTCATGTAACCTTCTGTGCACACGTGCGAAAATCGTATGATGAGGAGCACGCCTGTGCGGGAAACGTCCTGGTACAAGCGCAGAGCGGTGTGCCTGTTACAGTCCGCAGCTCCATATGTGAGGTGCATGTCAGCCAGTTCAACGTTTGAATACTCGGCCATCCTACTGCCTCGGGAACCGGTTCGCAAATGCTGACTTCCAGTGGGATCGCTGTTCACGCAACCTCCCAATTTCGGACCCTGCACTGCTATGTGATTCCGATTCGTCTTTGTGCCCCCTACACCTCCTGCAAGTTTGTCGCACTGGTAATGAATCACCCTGTATTTGGTATGTTAATCTGGGATTACTGTTACCCATATGCAGTTTCTTGAATTTGTCAACGTTAAACTTCAACTGCCATTTCCCAGCCCATCTACCTAATTTTTTTAGATCTTATTGCAGTAGCTTACCTTAATTCTGTTATTAACCACCCTACCAGCTTTTGTAACACCTGCAAACTTAGACATTAAGCCTGATATACTTTCATCAATATCCTTAATAAATATAGAAAATAACAATGGGCCCAGCACTGAACCCTAGAGAATTCCACTAAATAATGTTAGTCCTTGAAGGGCAGTGCCCATTGATAACCACTCTCTGTCTTCTCCCTCTCAACTATCCCTTTATCCTTAACATTAACTTTCCTTTAATGTTGCACTGCTCCAATTTGTACAGCAGTTTTTTTTTATGTGCAACAGTATGAAAAGCTTTCCTGAAATCCAGGTATACGATTCAAAATTATTTTTTGTATCCAGTTGCTTTGTTACTGCAGCATGATATCCAATCAGATTGGTCGGACAAGGTCGCCCCTTAACAGATCCATGCTGCAATTGCAGTATTAGTGCATTCCTGTCGAGATGATTCTGCATTACTTCTTTAACCAGAGACACCATTACTTTTCCTAGAGCAGAAGTTAAGCAAACAGGTATGTAAATCGTCATATCATACTTTGTGAACTGGGGATACATTTACACATCTCCAGTGCATAGAGAACTCTTCTGAACCAAAGATGCTCTCATATTTATAGCTAAGGATTTGCTTACCTCCTTTGCTGCCTACCTTAATATTATTAGATAGATCCCATCCATCCCAGGCACTTTTTTTATGTTTAGCTTAAACAAATTGTCTTCCACTTTCCATTCAGTTAACATAAAATCATTTAGCTCAACACATATTGATTTACCTACCAGAATACCAGACAATCCTAACCACACAGCCAACACAGTTGATCTTTTTTCTCACAAACAACCCTTCTAAGTACACGGTCAATGTGATTTGTCCTCTAGGCACCTCAGATCACAACTTGGCAATGGTCTCTTCTGCAATGAAACATTTCCCTTGTGGCCATTCTCAACATTGTGTCGTTTGGCATTACAAGAATGGGATGATCTGCGAGATTTCTTTTCTTTTTTTCCTTGGTCAAATTACTGTTTCAAATCTTCTGATGTCCACATTTGCTCAGTTCATGTCAGTGAAATTGTTCTTGTAGGGATGAAATCCTTTATTCCACCTTAAAATCTCCTCCTCTATTAGGAATTATCTAGACTTGGCTCTTGGCATATGCACATTGGAAATGTTGCTTCCTCTGTATCTAAAAAACTGGGTTTTCTCTTTCGCTCTTGACCAATGTTACTTTTCTTCCAAACAGCTGTTCAACTATAGAAATAACAAATCTGCCCTACTGTAGTATACTGCTACCACATCTGGGGTGGTACCTCCAAAACCTCTCTCAGGCTTCTAGATTCCATTCAAAGGAGGGCAGTTAATTAATGATCCATCTCTAACAGTCTCTCCACTCTTTGTCTCATAGATGTTCTGTTTCTGCTACATTCCTTTTCTGTAGATACCTCCATGGGTATTGTTCTTCTAAGTTGGCTTCTGTAATTCCCTCTCTCTCCTCCAAACTGGTCTGTAATCATGCTACAACCAGTCAGCATCCTTTTACCGTCCAACTCCAAACTGACAGAACTAACTTTTCTTCTTCATTTATTCCTTCTGAAACAATTTCCCTCCATTTATTTCCTGAAAATTACAGTCTACAAAAATTCGAGTCTAATGTGTTAACAAGCATCGTCTTTCACTTCTCAACTTTCAGCATATGCATGCTACTAAGTACTATAGGTTCTAATGCCTTTTGTGCTTGGGGTTTTCATTAAAAAAAAAAAGCTGCTCCCCTGTTAGATTTTGATGAACGTCTGGAATTCCCCTCCCTAAAGAACACGATTCAACCTTTTTGTTGCTTTGCTGCTTTCCTTGGCATTCTTTGCTGGAGACATTTCATAATCTGCCTTAGCTTGCCTAACCTCCTGTGTGATTTGATTACAAACTGGTTTATATATACCATAGGCTTGTGTTCGCCTGATAATTTATATACAGGGTGTCCCAAAAAGGTGTAACCAATTTTAAATGTTTGTAACAAATTTAATTTTAATGATAGAAACACAAAACCTGTGCTAAATGTGCGAAAAACAGTTGAAGTTTTTACTGGCATTCAACATGTGCACCACTTGTCACACGAACAATATCTAATCGGTAATAAAGTTCATCCCATGTTTTTTCAAGGATGTCATGCTTAATCATGGTAATTGCATTTGTAATCCTGCGCTTTAAGTCTGCGATGCCTGCAACAGGGGTCTTGTAAACTGTGTCTTTGATGAATCCCCATAAGAAGAAATCACAAGGGAATAAATCTGGTGAACGTGGTGGCCACGCAATGGGACCATCAAGTCCAATCCAATGGCCAGGAAACTTGTCATCAAGAGACCTCCTCACAGTCAAAGCCCAATGTGGCGGCGCTCCATCCTGTTGGAAAATAACCCCATTTGGCAGTTCATCCAATTGAGGATGAACATAAAGCTCAAGCATGTCCTGGTAATTATCCACTCTCACAGTCACTTCTTGAAAAAAAAAAGGGTCCAATAACATGATCAACCATGATGCCACACCACACATTCACCTTTGGGCTATCTCACTGATACTCCTGCGTGCAGTGTGGGTTTTCAGTCCCCCAAATTTTGACATTTTGCTTATTCACCTTTCCTGAAACATGAAATGTGCACTTGTCCGTGAAAGAAATCCGTGTCATTACACGTTCATCTTGTTCCATTTTCTCCAACATGTTTGTACTGCTCATTTAAAACTGGTTACACCTTTTTGTTCGTGTGACAAGTGGTGCATATGTTGAATGTCAGTAAAAACTTCAACTGTTTTTCTCACATTTAGCACAGGTTTTGTGTTTCTATCATTAAAATTACATTTGTTACAAACATTTAAAATTAGCATTAGCATTAATGCTAATGCTACACCTTTTTGGGACACCCTGTATATCCCATGCATTTTTCTTCTCTGCCACAAGTCTCAGCAGTTAATCTGACATCCATTTAGGTCTAAGCCTAGAACAGTGTCTTAGTTTGTATGAAAAGCCTAGTAGCTTCTATGATTACTTCCCTGAATGCTTCCCATTTAGAATTTGCTATTGGTTACTTTATGAGAGAGTACCACTATACTGAATTTAAATTCCTAAGACCATAGTCAGCCAAACTAAAGCAAAAGCCCTTCTCTTGACAATAGGTATGTCTTTTAAGTAAATCCCACATCAGCACACTGTGATCCCTGTCATCTAGAAGTCTTTTACCTGCAAATTTTTAATGCACAAAGAATCACTGCTAATAATCAGATCAAGCATATTGCTCTCTCTTGTTGCCTCTCTAACCTGCTTCTGTAGAAATCAGTCATCCAGTAAACCCACAAATGTTTTGCTGGCCTGTGCTCGACCAACCCACAAGTTCCAGTTAATATATGGAAAGTTAAAATCCCTCATTATAAGATATTCTGATTTACTGGCCCACTCTATTTCTCTGTATAGTTGTACATGTTATACTCATCACGGTCATGAGGCCTATAAGACACTCCTACTCTCATTTTTGTTTTCTCAGTGATTATGTCACACCAAACTGACTGAACCTTGCACTGGCCACTCATGTTGACTGTATTAAATCTGAGGTAGTGTCATGTGACACTACCTTAGATTTAATATGCTTCTTAACTAAGGGCTTAACTAAGAGCAGATACCATGTTTCTGACATCCCCATAATGTCTGCATTTGATGACTTAATCAGTACTTCAAATTCATCAAATTTATTTGCAATGCTCTTATCATTAGTGTACATGCAAATATACATAATTGTGTTCATTAAGAATTAGTTATTTAAAATGGCAATCCATGAAATCCATGAAAGAAGGCAAGACCTAGGAGAATTTTGAGAATACTAATTGAAGTTACATTACAGATGTGATTAAGAGAATGTTAAATATAAAAGAGTGAAAATATACCAGATGGGAAATTTAAATGAAAAAAATGATAATTTATTAATAGTTTCCCTTTTTGTGTATAGCTTTGTTTTATAGGAAATGTTCTATTATTCTGTGCCCTCAGTTACTCGAGATATACACATTGGTGGCAAAGAGTGTGGACAAAAGTCCAGGCCTTGCACTTGTAAAGGCCTTCTGAATGAAATTTTTCAATTGTTTACAAGTGTCCAGAAAATCATTGTCTAGATCAGGAGTGGCCAAATTAATTTGTGATGCGATCTACTTTTTTCCTTCAAAATGTGCCACGATCTACCATCTCAAAAATTTCATTGCACAAATCAAGGAGTGACTATATATTTAAAATTCATCGTGATCAACCGAAATTAAATCCACGATCGACTGGTAGATTGCGATTGACTTGTTGGCCACCCTTGGTCTAGATATTTGAGAAATCAACAGAAGTTCAGTTCAAAATCTTGCAACATTACTATAGTTTTAAAAAATAATTTCAGTTTTGAAAACTGAAATTACCGCACATTCTAAAACATAAACCATTGAAATTATCAGTATGTTAGAGTGAACGTATGGCTTCATAAGAAATTTACAATTAAACTTAATATTCAATTAAGTATTATATATTGAAATATAGCAAAAGCTTAATAGTTCAGTACCTACTTCTTGAACCGTTTATCAGTAATTCGTATAAAGGTGAAATAGAAATCATTAATGTAGTTTAATTTAAATTCTATTTTACCTTCTTTATATGAATTATGTGATAAACGGTTCAAGAGGCAGGTACTGAACTATTAAGCTTTTGCTATATTTCAATATATGATTATACCAACAGTACCTTAAGTCATAACTATAAAATTTACGGTTCAATTAAGTTTAATTGTAAATGTCATTTTAATATAATTAACACTGTTTCCTAAACTGGAAGACAATGTATGCTGTTGTCTCTTAATTTCTTCCTTGTATTAATGATTGTAGGCTTCTGTATCCTGATAATTTACTTCATTCCATTAATTTTTATTCTCCGCCACTAATCTCAGCTGGTCTGAGAGCCATTTAGGTGTTAAAGTTAAACAGTATCTTTATTTGATATAAAATGCTTATTAGCTCCTGTATGATTACTTCTCTAAATGCTTCCCATTTTGCATTTTCAGTTAATAATAATAGTTGATTCCACTGAAAAGAAAAAAATTAAACTGTCTGTAACCATTATAGTCACCTTTGCAAAAGCAGAATTTTGCCTTCCCTTTACCTTTGACAGTAGTTATATCTTTAAATAAATCCCATATCAATACACTATGATTATTGACACCTGGTGGTTCCTTTACCAAGCAGTGATCAAGCTGGACATGATGGATTCCTCTCCAAAATAACTGTTGCACAATAATGGTTTAAAGGTAAAGCTGAAATTTTCAGTATCCTCCTAAATATCAACAAAATTTTATTTGAGCAGTTTGCTTCTTAAGAGTAATTATTGTTTACTTGGAATTAAGTGTAACAGACCTGTTAGGTCTCATGCAACCATTTTTTAAAAACTGTTTTTGTCTTCCACCTTATCGTGCTTTTGGTTTCAGCGTAATGTAAACAATTATATTTCTCAATCATTGGTTGTTGCCTCTGCTACAGAAATTAGATATCCTTTGTTTTATGTTTAATTATTTAGTATGAACCAGAGCTGTAATGCTCAATAAAAAATAATTAAAAATCAATTTAATGCAATTAAAAATAAGATTAATTAAAAGAATTTAACAAAAAAAATTGCAAAACGATTTTCTTTCCTTCATCCTTAAGGAAGGAAAATTGTTTTGCAATTTTTTTTGTTAAATTCTTTTAATTAATCTTATTTTTAATTGCATTAAACTGATTTTTAATTGTGTTAAATTGATTTTTAATTTTTTTTAAACTATTTGTTACTCTAATGTAAGTTTTTCGATTTTTCTGTTTTAATTTCTGGAGTGTATCATAGGGAAGTGTTCTACGTACTATATTGAGGTAAACTTCTCTTTTTATTTTACAAATGTTTAATTATTATGCAAAATGTGTTTTTTTGTCTTGATTATAACTGTTACTAATGTAAAATGCTTTCTTGTTTTGAACAATGAGTGCATGAAAATGCAAACCTATGCATACATACATACATATGCATAAGTTTGAATTTTCATGCACTTAATTGTTCTCTGAAATGGAAGTTACTAATAGTTTTGTGCTTATATATTTTTTTGACTAATATATTTTTTTCTTTTGTGAAAATTCTTTTTTTCTTTTTTAAAAACCATGTTTTGTTAAAAATAATGTGTAAAAAGATATATTTAAATTTTCAAATACTTCATTAAAAAAGTACATTTAATAAGTACTGTCATAATTTATTAGTAAAAGATATAGTGTATTGGTTTACTTTAAACAGAATTAAAAAAAAAAAAAAAAAATCCCAAATTAGACACCTATCAAGGTGCCCGTGATATTTGCTTTGATTGATTGATTGATTGATTTGGGTTTTATTGGCGCACTAGCAACTAAGGCTATAATGCGCCAAGACCAGGTAATATCTAAAAATTTAACATCTCGGTGACCTAATTAATTAGGCCACCATGTCCAGATCTAAAAACATAAATAAACAACAATAATATATAAATTTTAAATACGATTAAAAACCTTTATTGCTTTTAAAAAGCTAAAAACAGCAGACACATTGTCATTGTCGGATAAAATCTGACTGAGTGTATAAGGCTCAGTCAGATGATTAAAAGCGGTAAAACGGGTATTGCTAAAATCTGGACAGTCAATTAAAAGGTGTCTGATCGTTAAGATTGTGCCACAGGACACACACACATAGGAGGGTCATCAGCCCTCAGCAGAAACGAATGCGTTAAATGACTGTGTCCTATGCGGGTCCAGGCAAGAACAACTTCCTCAGTACGATTCCTGCGCAGACTAGACTGCCACGGTTCAATTACGGGTTTTATATGATATAATTTATTCGCAGTCTGCCTATTCCACGAATCCTGCCATTGGGAGTGAATCTTCTCGTGTATTATTTGCCTGTAGTCTGTATAGGGGACTGACAGGCAGTGGTTATTATTGGGAATTGCTGATTTGGCTGCGGCGTCAGCCAAATCATTTCCCCTAATCCCAATGTGGCTAGGAATCCAGCAGAAGCGGATATCATATTCACGTTCATGGAGAATGTGAATCTTCTGCTGAATGCCAGACAGAACTGGATGAGGATTATATCTCACAGATATTAAAGCCTGTAACACGCTGAGAGAGTCTGAATATAAAATGAACCGTTGGTATTGGCATTTAATAATGTGATCCAAGGCTAACTTTATAGCGTGCAGCTCTGCAGTAAATATGCTGCATTCAGAGGGAATCTGCTCCGATGTAGTGCTGTCTCTAAAGACAGCAGCGGATCCCACATATGATTCCGCCTTCGAGCCGTCTGTGTAGACTGGCACGAAGTCAGAATGTTCAGCTCGGTGTGCTGAAAAACGCTGCAGGTAGACAGATGACGGAGTGTCCGACTTTCCCCAATTTCTAAGGGACAAGTCACATGCCGGGACATGAGCATGCCAGGGTGGAAGGGGTTGCTTTGGTGTTAGCGCAACCTTGTCTACCTTGATATTAAGTTCTTTAAGTAGCTCTTGGACACGAATACCAAAAGGGCGATTGGCAGTCTTACGGGTGTTGTATAAATTTTCCCATCGTGGCTCAAAAACGGATAGCCACGTAGGGTGGTCTGGCAGGGATTTCAGTTTTAGAGCGTAGTTTAGAGACAACTGCTTGCGTCGAAGCAATAACGGCGGTTCGTTTGCTTCGACGTATAAGCTCTGGACTGGAGATGTTCGATATGCTCCAATAGCGGTACGGAGAGCCAGATGATGAACAGGATCCAGCCACCGAAGTACACCGTCTCTGGCCGAATTGTATACCAGGGACCCGTAATCTAGTCTGGATCGTACAAGTGCACGGTAGATGCGTAGTAGGGTGCATCGATCCGCACCCCAAGATGTAGAGGAAAGAGAGCGCAGAATATTCAGCCCTCTTGTGCACTTTGTGCGGAGTTGACGGATGTGATCCAGAAAGGTCAACTTTTTGTCAAATACGAGTCCCAAGAATTTTGTATCCGCTGCTATTGGAATAGTATTTCGTCCGAGCCTTAATTCGGGTTCAGGATGAAGATTACGCTTACGACAAAAGTGTACGCAAACGGTCTTCTCCGGCGAGAACCTGAAACCATTTGTAAGTGCCCAGGAGTTGAGTCGATCAATGGCTTTCTGCAGTTGTCTTTCAATCACCCTCATGTTGCATGACTGGCAAAATATGCTAAAGTCATCAACATAGAGGGCACTGTTTACAGTTCGAGGAAGTTGTTCTGTGATGGAATTTACTTTGATGGCAAAAAGCGTGACACTTAATACTGATCCTTGTGGTACTCCCTCCTCTTGGCTAAAGGAACGAGAGAGTGAGGATCCCACACGAACCTGGAAAGATCGATTGGCTAAAAAGTTTTTAATAAAAATGGGGAGTTGCCCCCTAAGACCGAGGCTATGCAGATCTTTTAAAATGCCAAATCTCCAAGTTGTGTCATACGCTTTCTCCATGTCAAAGAACACCGACACCAAGTGTTCACGTTTTAGGAAAGCATCCCGGATGGATGTTTCCAGTCTAATAAGATGGTCCAAAGTGGACCGGTTCCTTCGGAAGCCGCACTGGATATTGGAGAGAAGGTCATTTGATTCTAAATACCATATTAAACGAGAATTGACCATTCTCTCCAGAATTTTGCACAGACAGCTAGTCAGAGCAATAGGACGATAATTGGTGGTGATTTTTGGATCCTTTCCTGGCTTAGGAAAGGCAAGAACGATTGCCTTGCGCCAGGAATCCGGAAACTGCCCTTCAATAAAGATTCTGTTATACAGAGAGAGCAGATAATCCATAGATTTTGGTGAAAGATGTTTAACCAATTCATAATGGATGCCATCTGGTCCAACAGCACTTGCTTTGGAAAGGGCGAGGGCTCTTTTCAGTTCCTGAATAGTGAACGGCCCATTGTAGGGATAGATGTTCTTGGACTTAAAATTAAGTGCCTCTTTTTCCAGTTTATGTTTCAGGACCAGAAACTCTGGGGAATACGAGGATGTTGCAGAGATGTTAGAGAATGTTTCCCCAAGAGCATTGGCTATTGCAGTTGGATCTGCAATAGCGCATCCATTATAATCTAGGATTGAAGAAAGGTGGGATGTATATTTTCCCTTCATTTTCCGGATTTTATCCCAGACTACCTTAGAATTGGTAGCCTGGTTAACAGATGATGTAAAACGGATCCATGATTCCTTTTGACTCTGACGGCGAATGTAGCGTGCTTTGGCTCGTGCACGCTTGAAAGCTATTAGATTAGCAGTGGTAGGATATCGACGGAATATCCCCCACGCTTTGTTTTGAGCCTTTTTTGCTGCTGTGCATTGTGAATTCCACCAAGGTTTGGGAAATGGTGGAAACCGGCCAGATGTTTTTGGAACAGCATTCGCAGCTGCTTGGACAATCATTTCTGTGATGTACGTTACTGCATCATTGATAGGCTCCTGACTGACTGTACTGAGTTCAAAATTTGCCTGATGTTGGAAGGCATTCCAGTCAGCCTGATCAAACTTCCACCGTGGTAACCTAAAAGGAAGACATGGTCTCCCACTGTGTAACAAGGTTATCACAGGGAAGTGATCACTTCCGTATGGATTCTCCTCCACTTCCCAAGTGAGTGAAGGGAGCAGAGAAGGGGAGCAGATAGAGAGATCAATGGCAGAAAAAGTACGGGTAGGCATATGGAAGAAGGTGTTTGTTCCAGTATTGAGAAGGGAAAGGGCATTGTCATTGAGCATACGCTCTATGACCCGTCCCCTTTCATTGATGTTAGCACTACCCCACAGGGTGTTATGTCCATTCATATCCCCGAGAAGTAAGAAAGGGGGAGGCAACTGCTTTAGAAGATCATCAAGGGCTTCCTGGGAGATGTCAGTCCCAGGTGGCAAATAAATAGAGCAGACCGTTAATAAAAATCCCACTGTAAGGCGAATTGCAACAGCCTCTATGCTGGTTGTAATTAGCAAGGGCTGAACTGGGGTCTGATTACTCACAAGGATAGCCACTCCTCCATGAGCAGGACCATCCGCAATTCTATCCTTACGAAAGATTGTGATGTTATGCATGGTGGGATCATCATTCGCCTTTAGATAAGTCTCCTGCAAGCAAAAGCAAACTGGCTCGTGCTTTTGCAGGAGAGCCTTGATGTCATCAGTATTTCGCCGGAATCCACGACAATTCCATTGTAGGAATTTAGCCATTATTTTGGCTTGGTGGGTCCATCAGGCGGCTTCCGAGGTGCTGAGGGCTTACTTTTATCAGCCTTGGCTTTATCTTTTTTGGGGAAGAAAGGACGATGTCCCGTGTCCATTTCTTCCTCCGCAAAGAGTTCCAAGACTGATTCATCCTGTACCTCCTTGTTCTCTACATCCATTCTTTCTGGTGTCACGGATGACTCTTCTAAAGTTTTTGGCTTTTCTTTACCACTTGGTTTAGGTAGTGGTGGAGCACTAGGAGGTACGGATATAGGAGTGGCAGCTGATTGTGTTTTTGTGGTGGGCTTTTGTGAACTCAATAAATAGCGTGCAATCGGGGTGAATGACTCTTTTGGTGGTATAGTCATCTCAGTTTGTGTACCGATAGTGCACTTAGCAGAAACCTTCTGGGCATATGAAGGTTTCCCGCTATTTATTGGTTGTATGCGTTTTCTAGCCTCTGGGTAGGAGATGTTTAGCTCCGTTTTTAATTTCTGTATCTCCTTTTCGTCCTTCCACCGCTGGCATGCTCGAGAGTATGCAGGGTGCTCTCCTTGGCAGTTAATACAATTAGGCTTAGGAGCTAGATATTCCTTGCTCTCGTGGTCTTTAACACCACATCGAGCACAGGCAGGATTACCACGACAGGATGTTTGTGAGTGGCCGTACTTTTGACATTTAAAACACCTCAGTGGGTTGGGAACGTAAATCCTCACTGGGCAGTTTAAGTACCCTGCCTTGATGGAACTTGGAGGCCGTGGGGTGTTGAATGTTAGGATGAGAACTCGGGTAGGGACAAGATTCCCATCCTTACGCATGGATATCCGCTTTACAGCTGTCACTCCTTGTTCTTTTAATTCAGAGCAGATCTCTTCTTCAGAAACGTGAAGAAGATCCCACTCTAATATCACACCTCTTGAAGAGTTCAAAGTTTTGTGAGGGGTTACGATGATGGGTATTCCCCCTATAAATATGGCTTTCAAAAATTTTTCAGCTTGATTTATATTTGCTGCTTCAATTAGAATATCTCCAGAACGCAGCCGTTTAACGGATTTGGGTGAGCCTGCCATCCCTTCTAATCCTTTCTGGATAAAGAAAGGTGACATTTTCCCAAGTGACTGCTCTCCGGTGGAATGGAGAATGAGGAAAAGAGGTGTCACAGATGTTGTTTTCTCCTCAGTTCTGGCTCTTTTAGCTGAATTGCTTTCACTCTCATCTGACGATCGATTAGGTAGGGGCCTTGTTGGGGCCCCAGAAGAAGAATTTAAATTACTCATATGAGTAAAAAGAAAATGTCTGATGCCTAAGTACCTCACCCACCACGGAGCCCTACGAGGGGACGCCCACTCGTGAACTAGCAGGTACTGCGTACACGAATGGGACGCCGAGTTCGCTTAGAACACCATACCCACGTTACCAATAAGTCTTTATCCCGTCCCAGGACCAAAGGGAGGGAGACTTATTGGAACGCAGTTGACCCTAGCAGTATAGAACCACCCGCCGATTGATCCCAGTCGAGCCGGTCCGGGACCACCCGTCTCGTCGAAGCAGGGGCCAAAGTGGTGTATTAAGGCTGGGCCCCTCAACCACCAGGATCCCCCTTTCCGCTTCCACGGGTCGCGGCGCACGGCTGCACGCGCCGGATTCCAATGGTGTAACCCTGAAACCAAGGTATGGGCGTTGGATCCCAGTGATGCTAATCTGGAAAACCAGCAGCATCACTGGGAGGTCCCCTCACCACGTACAGGTGCCCACGTTGAGGGGTGATATTTGCTACAACTATGGGTGTGATCAACACCAGGTTAATGCATGAAGAGTTTCTGCTGTTAGTCAAATCAAGAGTACTGTATTACTTTCTCTAAAAAACCGTCATCCAACAAATCTATTTTAGTAAATAAATTCCATAGTTTGGTAACTGGAGTTTGGGTGGTACTCTGTCTAGTATAATGAAGTGTGTGTAATATATATATATATATATAAACACTGTCCCATGCTGTGTAAATAAATGTCTACAACCAAATTTTATTATTAAAATTTATTTCTAGAAAAGTCTATGTACAGGCTTTTGGGGATTGAAAAAAAAAAAAAAAAAAAAAATCTGTTATTATAAAGGATTAAAAATCACAGAATTTATTGACACAATTAATGCATTTTTAGAGAACTAACTGTCAACTTGAATGGAATCTTTGTGCTCCCAACTGCAAAGAAATAAATTTAAAGCATAACTTAATGATAGCTTATATTATAAAAAAAAAGAAAGAAAAAGACAATTATCTTTACAGTTACACATGTCTATATTTTCAACTGTAATAATGAGGCCATTACTAATGGAATAAAACAAAATAGAAAAAAAAAAAAAAAAACATTTCAAGTGTTCTTGTTTTTCTCTCTAAGCAACATATTTCTGCTGCAGATGCTTTTCTAGTTGTCTGCATCCATTAATGAACTAACTGATGGATACTAGCTGTATGCTATTGTCTAGCTGGATATACAAGATGGCAATATATTTATATTGCAATATATAAATATAACAATATATTTACCAGCAATATATTTACCAAGCTAAAATTGCCCTGCTTGAATTTCTAAAAAGCTGTTTGCAACTTTTTGTACTAAAGGATCAGAAAGGATATAAGAAAGATTAACATATATTCTTTCTGAGGAGACAACGGTGGAATAGTGTGTGATCAGAGAATGCTGACTGGAAAGCAAGTCAGTCAGACTTAGCAGCTGGATGCGAGTTGTAGGATGAAAAGAAACAAAGCACAGGTTGCAAGGTACAAGTATTACTGTTTAGATTTTTACAATAGTACCAAAAGAAGACAGGTCACAAGACAACATCCACCTGAAAGTTTGTGAACTTTCTAGATTTTACCAATTTCAGAATCATCTGTAATCTTCAATCACAATAAAATGCACTATATTTGTAACTTGTGCTAATATTTTTTATAAACTACATATATAATATTACTGATATACGAGACATTTTTAAACAGATGAGTACCTTAATATACAGGATATTAAGTATTGTTTCATTGGACTAAATTCAAAAAATAGCAAAGGCTTAATTTTCTAGTACTCACCTTGGTCGATCTGCAGTTGTTATGGTTTGAATAATAAGAGATTGGCTAATTTTAAGGTGATTGGTTTTTTAAAAATTAAGGGGATGAGTAAGTGGTAATTACAATGGAAATGGGATTAAAATATGCGCAAGGAAGTAGAAGTGCACTAACTCCATCCTTGGTTGTCATGAAGTTGATTAAAGTTGAAATTCTAAATAGTGAATAAGCCAATAGCCGTAAAGGTGGACTTTTGTTAAAACGTCTTCAGTTGGCAAGTTAAGTGAAAGGGAACGTGTACTGTATTTAAGAAGAATTTTGTAATCCTGTGATGCACTTTGCCTCTTGCGGGAATCTCAAATTGGTGAGATTCCAAACGGGAGAAAGATTGAAGGGGAGTTTCGCATTTTTAAAATATTGCAACTATTGGCTTATTCACTATTTAGAATTTCAACTTTAATCAACTTCATGACAACCAAGGACGGAGTTAGTGCACTTCTACTTCCTTGCGCATATTTTAATCCTGTGTCCATTGTAATTACCATCCCCTTAATTTTTAAAAACCAATCACCTTAAAATTAGCCAATCTCTTATTATTCAAACCATAACAACTGCAGATCGACCAAGGTGAGTACTGGAAAATTAAGCCTTTGCTATTTTTCGAATTTAGTACTTATTATATTAAGTAGTCACTTAAAGGGCCTACTATTTTATTTTTAGGCTTAGGCCATTTTTCATCTGGATCTTTTTTGTAATATTTGGGCTGAAATTTTTGAATCCGATAAGTGTTATCATTTACTAAGCTTTATCATTTACATTTTCACTAGTTCAAAATTTAAATTTTCCCCAATTAACTGCTTTTTTTCTCAAAGGGAAAGTTTTTCCCAGTTCTTGGTTCAGTCTAAAAACTTCATCAGTGTACTTCTAAAACATAAACCAGTTTTATTTGAAGAAAGGATAAAAAAAATAAATTGTATTTTTTTTTTTTTTTATGAAACTGCACACACGAATGATGTCAAAACCTATAGTACTCAGTACTGTGCATGGGTTGGGGGAGAGGGATGCCTGAAACTTTGCTCTAGAGACTAAACAAGGGTTTCATCACTTCAAAACTCTAATAAAAAAAGTGGTGGTATTGCACCAGTTGATGAGATGCGATACACAACTGTGTTCCTAGTTAGCCATTTTACACAACTAAATGTGCATACTGAAATGTGAGCATCGCACGCACACGCACACGCACACACACAGTTGCTTTTTTTTCCCTCATTCAGAGAAAAAAAAAAAAGAAAGAAATGTAAACTGATTTTAATCAGTTTACATTTCTCTTTCTCTTTAAAATCATTTACATTACAGAAAAAGGCAATTTATTAAGCAAAACTTAATCTAACTTAATCCAATTTTAACATTAAAATCAAAAATTTCAGCACAGATATGACAAAAGAGTCCAGACAGCAAATAGTCTAAATTAAGATAGATCTACGGTGGCTTTTATGGCTTTTAATTGTATATGTATATGCTAAATACATAAATATAAAACATATTCAATTTCCATTCATTTACTTTCAAAAGATCACACATTATGGAGTTGAAGTTTTAAAACAAAATTTAAGATTTGAAGAAAGTAAATAGGAAAATTACCATATTCTTTCTGATGTGTGATCAGAAAATCCTGATTGGAAAGCTTGGAATTCAGATTTAGTAGTTGGATGGGCCCGTGGGATGAACTGAAACAAAGCAGAGGCTAAAACATTCAAGAAAATAAACCAATGGAAACGAAGTAATTCTCTACAGGTATAAATGTGATCCAACATCCAAGGCAGCTGAAGTTAGAAGAACAAGGATTAATGAAGGTGGACTGGAAAGCCAATTACTCAGATGATGTCAGAATATCTAAATTTCTATTTAAATATGTTACCACACAAATCATCCATACTAACAGGAGACAATAGGTTGTAATATGACCTATTGTTGACTGTTGTAACACCACAACATATAAACTTTCCAAGTTTGTCACCAAATTATTAGTTCCTCTTGTTGGAAAAACCTGTTTACTGATTTTCTTTAAGATATTACAGATTTTGCTATTTCAGAGGTTTCATTTGATCCCACTACAACAGGCAGTTGCCTGTATTAGATGGCTTTTAAACAGAGATTCCACACTATAAGACAGGACTTCATTCTTTACCACTGATATTTGTACTGCTTTTAATTTATGCTTGACTGGTAGTGTTTAAAGATTCTCTATACAAGCACAGCTATGGGTGCTATATCTCTGAGCACAATGGGTGAATTATGAATACTACTGCAGTGGGCAACACAACCTTGATCCCTGCTGTGATGTTCAGGTTACTGAATGCTCATGTGACTCCTGTCAGTGCTTGAAGAACTTCATATTTCTTCTACAGGCCCCCTTAAAAATCACATCCACTCTATAATTTTTTTTTTTTTTTTTTTTTTTGAGAATGAGGGTAGCCTGTGCGGACGTACATTTTTGCCACTCCTGGAACAGAGAAGTTTTTTCTGATTTATTTTCTGTTTTATTAGCTTAAATTGGCATATTAACTTATTTTCTAGAGTAGTTTTATATTCTTATTTACGATACTTAGATTAAAGTAACTTAGATAGAGATTTTGTAGGTATTACTTAATATCGGAAAGGGTATCAAATCCACGTGTTTGCCGTTCGTAAATAGCCGCCATTGCTACGCGATACAAAATATCTTGAAATAGATAGCATAATATAGTATAGTATAGTACATAATATTGTCAATTAATCAGATAATTAATCTTGTTGAACTTCATTGTCAATTAAATTGTACTTTAACTATACATATAACGACTTGGGTTACGTATCATAAATAATTAGTAAAAAATAAATAATTAATACTTAACTTGATACGGAAGTTATATAAAGGGATTTCGTAGATACCACTCGATACTGAAACATAAATATAGAGTTATAACTGTGTTGAGATATAAGTTTAGGGTTTTAATTTTGTACTGAAATTGAAATTTTATTGAAATTAAATCGAAATCATGACTCTGACCAGAGCAGCAAAGCAAAAGGCTCAAGCTAATGGGAGTGCTGTGGCTCAGGGGAGAACTGAGGGGGGCAGTTGCCCTCTGAATCACAGCCTATTAAAATGCACTAATTGCTTGATGTTTGTGGAGCAGTCAGGTACGGGACATGATACTGCCATGGGGGATGTCTTTGTGTGTGCACGATGCAAGGAGTGTAAGGAAATCAGGCGACAACTCAGCATTGTTATGGGCCTATATGAGAGCTTGAAGGACAGGGTGGATGCCCTCGAAGCATTAAAAGTGAGGGGCCCATCAAGCTCTCAGCTGCCCACACCAATGCCAGAGCTTCCACTTGGTCATCACGCAACAGCGGCAGCCCCCAAGGCAGAAGGCACTGGTCCCAAAGGAACTAGTAGTTGTTGGTGACTCTATTGTCAGGGAAACGGGAAACATGCTTTGAAAAAAGGATAGGTGGAACAGGACCAGGATCTGCCAGGGGCAAAGGTTGATGACGTTGTAGAGCGGATATCATCTTTCAAGTTGGCACTAATGATATTAAGAGTAGGAGACCAGCGGAATTACTTAACAAGTACAGGTCACTGTTGAAAAAAAGCGGTGAATTAGGGTTGAATTTGAAAGTGTCTGCAATTCTGCCCAGACACGATAGGAGGGAGTATATGATGAGAGCCCTGTCGATCAATTCGGCCCTGGAAGGATTGTACAATGCTCAAGGGGTAGAATTTTTTTCAGCCTGGTCTGTACTTGTTAACAAGAGAGACTGCTTCTACAGGGATGGGATACACTTAAATAGAAAGGGTGTAAGAATGTTTGCTGATGCTATCGAGGCAGTGTTAGGTGGGTCAGAAAACTGCTAGATTGGGGGGGGATACAAGGACTAATAGATTAACAGTAGCCACTGGCAGAGGTGAAAGTGATTCTTGCACTGCTTCTATTGGAATGAGCCGCAGCCTGGAAAATAAGATGCAGGATAGTTCAGAGACTGCTGGGAATCATTGGGGTAAAAATAAACAAATAGGTTGTGTTAGGGTAGCTAAGAAAAAGAACAGGTGCATGTATACTTGCGTGTACACCAATGCTAGGAGTTTAGTAAATAAATTTGATGAATTTGAGGTATTGCTCAAAACATCAAAGGCAGATATTGTGGGAATTTCAGAGACGTGGTGTCACACAGATATAAGGAATGCAGAACTGGAATTTGGGGAGTACAATGTCTACAGAAGGGATAGACAGGATAGGAAGGGAGGAGGGGTTATGCTATTAGTTAAGAAACACATAAAATCCAAGGAAGTGAAGCCAGTCGACATTGCTGGACAGTGCAGTGTCGAGTCAGTTTGGTGTGACATAAGCATTGGGAAATCAAAATTGAGAGTAGGAGTGTGCTATAGGCCTAATGACTCTGATGAGTATAATAAGAAACTGTACGGGGAAATAGAGTGGGCCAGTAAATCAGAGAGTCTTATAATGGGGGATTTTAATTTCCCAGATATTGACTGACTGGAATTTGGGGGCTGGTCACTCACACACTAGCAAGGCTTTTGTGGATTTATTGGATGATTGTTTTCTACATCAGCATGTTCGGGAGGCAACTAGAGGGAGTAATACTCTTGATTTGATTATTATTATCATTAATAGAGGCACATGATGCAAGAAAGCAAGCTTATATAGCATCAGCCAAAAAAAAAAAAAAAAAAACCTTTCCCATTTCATTCATCCATTCATTCCAAATGTTTGTCTAATTCTGCCTTGAATTTATTTAAGCTATAAACTTCCACAACAACAGATGGAAGTTTGTTCCAGTAATCAACTACCTGCTGGCTAAAGGCAAACTTCCATACGTCTATTCTATAACTGCTTTTCCTAAGTTTGAATCTATGCCCCCTCAGGTTTGTAATCTGAGCAAAAAGAAGGATACCCTCAGTATTAAGCCTGCTCAATCCATTCAAGGCCTTATGCACCTCAATCAGATTGCCTCGCAGATGCCCAGTCTCCACAAGCTGCAATTTGCAGAACTTAAGCCTTTCTTCATAAGAACACCTCTTTGTTCCCTTTCTCTGTACTCATTCTAGCAACTGTACATCCTTCCTAAAATGAGGTTTCGAGGTGTATGCAGTACTCGAGGTGTGACCTGACAGTTGCCTTATACAAGGGGATAATCACCTCCTTATTCCTGCTTGCAAAATTCCTGTATATCATTGATGGGACCCCTATGACCTACTCTGGCAGCCTATCTGCACTGCTCAGAAAACTTCATATCTGACTACACAATTACCCCAAGGTCTCTTTCATTCTCCACTACTGTGAGTGTAACACCACATAGTTGGTACATTTCTCTGGGGTTACTGCTATCCATATGCAGTACTTTGCATTTGTCAATGTTAAACTTCAGTTGCCACTTCTCAGCCCATCTGCAGCACCAGCATACTGTCATTATTGTTATTAACAACCCTGCCAACCTTTGTATGATTTGCAAACTTTAACATTAAGCTTGATATACCTTCATCAATATCATTGATAAATATACAAAACAACAATGGGCCCAACCTGAACCCTGAGGAACACCACTAATAACATTAGTCCACATAGAGCAGTACCTATTAACCACCACTCTCTGTCTTCTCCCACTCAACCATCATTTTATCCTTTGTAGCAACTTGCCCTTAATGGCACACTGCTCCAATTTGTACAGCAGTCTTTCATGTGCAGCAGTCTTCCATGTGCAACAGTATCAAAAGCTTTCCTGAAATCCAAGTATATGATATCAAAATGAATTTTTGCATCCAGTTCCTTTGTGACCACATCATAGTATCCAATCAAATTGTCAGACAAGACTTCCTCTTGACAAACCCATACTGTGTCTGAATTATTGCTGTAGTCTTGTCTAAATGACCTGCAATGCTTCTTTAACCAGTGACTCCATTATTTTCCCTGGAACAGAAGTCAAACTAACAGGTCTGTAATTACTAGTGTCATCCTTTGTGAATTGGAGATACATTTGCACATCTCGAGTCCATGGGAACTACCCCTGAGTCCAAGGATGCTGTCATAATTATGGCTAAGGGTTTGCTTACGTCCTTTGCTGCCTCCTTTAATATAACTGGATAGATCCCATCCACCCCAGGTGCCTTTCTTATGTTTAACTTCAACAATTTCTCTTTCACTTTGCTCTCAGTTATTACAAAATCATTTAACTCTCTACTAGAGAGAGTTTGATAAACATCTGGTCCTCTCCTCCTTGAATAACTCATCATGTGTGAATGTAGATGCAAAATACTCTTAGTTCAGCAGCTATCTGAGAATGCTCATCTACAGTCAAACCACTGTTATCAAGTGGCCCAATCTGATTCATCCCCTTCCTTTTAGAGTTTATATAAGTAAAGAAGTCTTTGCTGTTTTTCTTTACATCCTTTGCCAAAGATTTTTCATAATCTGCCTTCACTTGCCTAACCTCCTTTGTGACTTGATTACAGACTAGCTTGTATCAACTATAGGTCTTTGTGTCACCTGACAATTTACGGGCATCCCATGCATTTTTCTTCTCTGTCACGAGTCTCATTAATTCATCTGACATCCATTTGGGTCTAAACGTAGAGCAGTATTTCTTAGTGGGAACAAAAACCTAGTTGCTTCCAAGATTACTTCCTTGAATGCTTCCCATTTAGAATTTGCTGTTGATAATATCATCAGTTGGTCCCACTGTAATGCACCTAAAAAATCTCTGAGACCACTGTAGTCGCCTTAAAGGCAAAAACCCTTCCCTTTACCCCTGGTGGTAGTAACATCTTTAAGTAAATCCCACATCAGTACACTGTGATCACACTGCTACATAGTGTTTCCTTTATCTGTAAATTTTTAATGCATGAATAATCACTGCTGATAATCAGATCAAGAGTGTTACTCCCTCTTGTTGCCTCTCTAACATGCTGTAGAAAACAATCATACAATAAATCCACAAAAGCCTTGCTAGTGTGAAAGTGCCAACTTAAGTTCCAGTCTATATCTGGGAAGTTAAATTCCCCCATTATAAGACAATGATTTACTGGCCCACTTTATTTCTCTGTATAATTGTTCATTGTACTCATCAGAGTCATTCAGTAGTGATTCTTTATCAGTAGTGATTCTTCATGCATTAAGAATCTGCAGGTAAATGAACCACTAGGTGGCAGTGATCACAGTGTGCTGAAGTGGGATTTACTCAAAGAGGTAACTACCATTAGGGGTAAAGGGAAGGGTTATTGCTTTCGTAAAGGTGACTACGATGGACTGAGACAGTATTTAAATTCTATACAGTGGGACCAACTGATGATGTTACCAACAGCAAATTCAAAATGGGAAGCATTCAAAGAATTTATCTGGTAAGCTACTAGGCTTTACATACCAACTAAGAAATATTGTTCAAGGTTTAGGCCTAAGTGGATGTCAGATGAACTAATGAGACATATGGCAGAGAAGAAAAATGCATGGGATACATACAAATTAACATGTGACACAGAAGCCTATGATAGATACAAGTTGATCTGTAACCAAGTTACAAAGGAGGTTAGGCAGGCAAGACAGATTACGAGAAATCTTTGGCAAGGGATGCAAAGAAAAACAGCAAGGAGTTCTTTACTTATGTAAACTCTAGAAGGAAGGGGATGAACAGATTGGTCAACTTGATATCGATGGGTCAACTGTTGATGATCCTGCTCAGGTAGCTAACAAACTGAATGAATATTTTGCATCGACATTCACACACGAGGAGTTATTCAGCGAGGGGAATGCCAGAGGTGTATTCAACTCTAACAGTAAGCTAGAGAATCTTGTAATAACTGAGAGCAAAGTGGAGGAGAAATTGTTGAAGGTAAATACAAGAAAGGCACCTGGGGTGGATGGGATCTATCCAGTTATATTAAAGGAGGCAGCAAAGGAAGTAAGCAAACCCTTAGCCATAATTATGAGAGCTTCCTTGGACACAGGGGAAGTACCCATGGACTGGAGATGTGCAAATGTGACCCCAATTCACAAAGGAGGATCAAAGGGCGACACAAATAATTATAGACCTGTTAGTTTAACTTCTGTTCCTGGAAAAGTAATGGAGGCACTGGTTAAAGAAGCACTGCAGGATCATCTAGACAAGACTTCAGCCATAGCTCAGACACAGCATGGTTTTGTTAAGGGGAAGTCTTGCCTGACCAATTTGATTGGATACTATGATGCAGTCACAAAAGAACTGGATGCAGGGAATAACTTTGATATTATATACTTGGATCTTAGAAAGGCTTTTGATACTGTTGCACATGGAAGACTGCTGCACAAATTGGAGCAGTGTGGCATTGGAGGCAAATTGCTGCTATCGATAAAGGGATGGTTCAGTGGGAGAAGACAGAGAGTGGTAATCAATGGACACTGCTCTTCGTGGACTAATGTTATTAGTGGAGTCCCTCAGGGTTCAGTGTTGGGTCCACTGTTGTTTTCTTTATTTATAAATGATATTGATGATGATGATATATCAGGCTTAATGTCCAAGTTTACAGATGATACGAAGGTTGGCAGGGTTGTTAATGACAGTACATTGCTGCAAGAGGATCTAGAAAAGTTGAGTAGATGGGCTGGGAGGTGGCAAATGAAGTTTAACATTGACAAATATAAAATACTACTTATGGGAAGCAGTAATCCCAGAGTAATGTACCAACTCTGTGGTACCACACTGACAGTGGTAGAGAATGAAAAGGACCTTGGGGTAATTGTGTAGGCAGATATGAAGTTTGCTGAGCAGTACAGACGGTTGCAAGAGTAGCTCATGGTGTACTGTTGATGATATATAGGAATTTTTCTAGCAGGGATAAGGAGGTGATTATTCCCTTGTATAAGGCAATGGTCAGGCACACCTAGAGTACTGTATACAGGTCTGGAGGCCTCATTTCAAGAAGGATGTAGAGATGCTGGAACGAGTACAGAGAAGGGCAACAAGATTAGTGAATGGAACAAAGGGGTGCTCTTACGAAGAAAGGCTTAAGTTTTGCAAATTACAGTGTCTGGAGACTAGGCACCGGCGAGGTGACCCGATAGAGGTGTATAAAGCCTTGAATGGTTTGAGCATGCTCAGTGCTGATGGGATTCTTCCTCTTGCTCAGAATAATCACCTGAGAGGGCATAAATTCAAATTGAGAATAGACAGATGTAGGATAGACGTGAGGAAATTTGCCTTTAGCCAGCGGGTGGTTGGTTGGTGGAATAGACTTCCGTCCCTTGTTGTGGAAGTTGATAGCCTAAATAAGTTTAAGGCCTGGACAGGTATTTCGAACGAACAGAGGGTTGAAGTGGAAGTGGTTATTTTTTATTTATTTATTTATTTTTTTTTTTTGGCTGATGCTGCATAAGCTTGCTTTCTTGCATCAAATGCCTCTACTAATGCTAATAATGGAGTCTACTATCTTGCAATGTGACAAGTGCTGGTGTGTCTCTTACATGCACCTTCCTGCATTGCCAGTGTTTGATTCTTGTTTTTTTACTTTATTATTACGGCTAAAGTAAAGGAAGCCAACACGAGAACTACAGCAAATTTCGGGAACTTACTGGACAAACTGGTATGTTGCTACCACAGTTTTTTCCTGCATTCTCGGTAAACAGACTGTGGTTGTTATCGGTACTGGCAGTAGAAGTCGAGAATAATATATTGATTGAAACGTAGGAACGACAGACAATGTAATGATTCATATTTACTCATTATTAAAAGCAGATTATTGGAGTTCATGAATGTTTGCTATTAAAAAAACCATATTACTGATTTCTTTGACATAACCGTAAAGGATAGGTTAGGAAAAAAGGGAAAGATTTATTTTTCATTATATTTCATAACCTGCCTTTAAGTGTTAGGTTAGGAAATGGTTTCCTTACCTAATTTTAAACGTTAGGTTAGGAAATAATAGGAAAAGAAAGAAGGATTCTACATAACATCAATCAATCACTTAGGGATAAGGAGGTGGTTATACGATTGTATAAGGCAATGGTCAGACCACATCTTGAGTATGCACAGGTATGGGAATCCTCATTTTAGGAAGTATGTGGAGCTACTGGAACAAGTAAAGAGAAAGGCAAGATTGGCGGGGGGGAACAAAGAGGTGTTCTTACCAAGAAAGGCTTCAGTTCTGCAAATTGGAGATTGGAGACCTGGAGATTGATTGATCACCTGCAAAGTTTTGGGGAATACAACGTCTACAGAAAGGATAGACAGGATAGGAAGGTAGGAGGGGTTATGGGCGCCACTGTAGCCAGGTGGGAAGGAGCAGCAGTGCATAGCACACGCTTCTTGATTAGACCGGGGTTCGGGCCCGTCCCCACCAAATACGGAGGATGCGAAAAGGTCAGGGAATGACCACGGCATATCCCGGAGCAATATGGCCTTAGTTGCTAATGCTCCTAAAAAACCAAATAACAAACAATGAGGGGTTATGCTATTAGTCAAGAAACACATAAAATCCAAGGAAGTGAAGCCCGTCGACATCGCTGGACAGTGTAGTGTCGAGTCAGTTTGGTGTGACATAAGCATAGGGAGATCAAAATTGAGAGTAGGAGTGTGCTATAGGCCTAATGACTCTGATGAGTATAATAAGAAACTGTACAGGGAAATAGAGTGGGCCAGTAAATCAGAGAGTCTTATAATGGGGGATTTTAATTTCTCAGATAATGACTGGAATTTGTGGGTTGGTCACTCACACACTAGCAAGGCTTTTGTGGATGTATTGGATGATTGTTTTCTAAATCAGCATGTTCGGGAAGCAACTAGAAGGACAATACTCTTGATTTTATTATCAGTAGTGATTCTTCATGCATTAAGAATCTGCAGATAAATGAACCACTAGGTGGCAGTGATCACAGTGTGCTGAAGTGGGATTTACTCAAGAAGGTAACTACCATCAGGGGTAAAGGGAAGGGTTATTGCTTTTGTAAAGGTGACTACGATGGTCTGAGACAGTATTTAAATTCTATACAGTGGGACCAACTGATGATGTTACCAACAGCAAACTCAAAATGGGAAGCATTCAAAGAACTTATCTTGGAAGCTACTAGGCTGTACATACCAACTAAGAAATATTGTTCAAGGTTCAGGCCTAAATGGATGTCAGATGAACTAATGAGACATATGGCAGAGAAGAAAAATGCATGGGATACATATAAATTAACATGTGACACAGACACCTATGATAGATATAAGTTGATCCGTAACCAAGTTACAAAGGAGGTTAGGCAGGCGAAGGCAGATTACGAGAAATCTTTGGCAAGGGATGCAAAGAAAAACAGCAAGGAGTTCTTTACTTATGTAAACTCTAGAAGGAAAGGGATGAATCAGATTGGTCCACTTGATATCGATGGTTCAACTGTTCATGATCCTGCTCAGGTAGCTAACAAATTAAATCAATATTTTGCATCGACATTCACACATGAGGAGTTATTTAGTGAGGAGAAAGCCAGAGGGGTATTCAACTTTAGCAGTAAGCTAGAGAATCTTGTAATAACTGAGAGTAAAGTGGAGGAGAAATTGTTAAAGATAAATACAAGAAAGGCACCTGGAGTGGATTGGATCTATCCAGTTATATTAAAGGAGGCAGCAAAGGAAGTAAGCAATCCGTTAGCCATAATTATGAGAACTTCCTTGGACTCGGGGAGGTACCCACAGACTGGAGATGTGCAAATGTAACCCCAATTCACAAAGGAGGATCAAAGGCTGACAAGTAATTATAGACCTGTGAGTTTAACTTCTGTTCCAGGAAAATTAATGGAAGCACTGGTTAAAGAACCACTGCAGGATCATCTTGACAAGAATTCAGTTATAGCCCAGACACAGCATGGTTTAGACCTGTTATAACTCAAGCTGATGGTTTAAACAATGCCATATGATCAAATTTGGATATTTTTCTAATAATTTATTTCCAACTCCAGATTTTCTGCCCAGTCATCAAATCCGTATTTTTCAAGACATTTTAAGAAACTTTGTTATTGTGAAAGCTTTTTGATCTGGCAATTCGATTAAGTCAAGAAACAAATTATGTGGATCTTTCATTTTATTGGTTTCACATTTTAAATAAATAATCAGAGATTTCTTGCTTAGAGTGGTAGACTCATCAATGAGAATTGATAAGTTTTCACATATGTCCACAATTTGCTGGCACAATTTTAATTTCATTTGCCTTGCAACATGCTCTATTATATTAGCAGCACTTAATCTTGAACAATAACAGTGCCATTCAATTCTTGAAGTTGTAATAACTCAAAATGGTCAGAATATGGTCGATCATGTTTTGCAATATAACATCATCTCATGGCAAAGATAGAAGTGCACAACTGACATCTTTGCGTAAGAAAATTTATGAACATTCAAAAAGTATTTCACACATACAGGCTGAAAAAAATCTTGCAAGTTGCAAATGAACAATGTTTAGAAGCAGTAATTGAACAAATGAATGACTCGCAAATTTCTAGCACCTGTAAAGTTTTTGAACTGCTGCCATAAGATGATACCACTACTACCAAACTTCATTCCTTTGAAATGCTAACTCCCTGCGTTTTAGATGGCCCTATTTTTTTTTTTTTTTTTTTTACAGCAGCACAAGTCAAACATCCTAATTTTCTGGTGTCACATGTAAGCCAAGGATATGCTTTTTTCCCTTCTCAGTCCACATGTCAGCATTCCAAACGTGGGGCCAATTAAATTTTAATTCTGTGTCACTGTTTCTCTCATCTTTAGATCTTGTTGGAAAAGAAGATGTTATTTGTTATTTTGTTTTTAGGAGCATTAGCAACTAAGGCTATATTGCTCCGGGAATATGCAGTGGTCATTCCCTGACCTTTCAGCATCCTCCGTATTTGGTGGTGACGGGCTCGAACCCCAGTCTAATCAAGAAGCGTGTGCTATGCACTGTTGCTCCTTCCCACCTGGCTACGGAGGCGCCTGGAAAAGAAGTGAAGAGGTCATGTCATTATCATTTCCACATGTTTATACATTTTCTTGTGCAGTTTTCTTATCAAGAAATCTATTTAATGTTGTTTGCTTCCGTTTTTTGCTCATTTTGTATTTAATGAAAATTTCTTTTAATTTTTAAATACTGAAATTACGTAAATTTAAATTTATATATTTAATCCCATAAAAATTAATTTTTACCTTAGAAGAAACAGTAATAAATAAATTAATTAATCTAAATAGTAGAGATTGGTTATAAATTCACATGTACATATTATATATATAATACATATATGAATGACAAAAAAAAAAAAAAATCCTATGTCATTCTCCAGAAGACTATATGATCATGCTACATTGACTGTACAGTAACAGAATCAGACTCATGGGTCATAGAACAACCAGTTCTAGCGTTCAGCTCATGGCAAATCAAAATGCAGCATCCGCACACATCACAGTATATCTCATTCATTGGATCTCTTTATCTAAAACATTGTATTTTAGTAAGAAATTTCAAGTTTCATTGCAAAATTTATATTTTTGTTTTTAAATAAATTTTTAAAGAAATATATTAATTTTAAAGATTACTATTAATGATTACTATAAATTTAATGATTTTCTATTATGACATTTAGAAAAAAAGTACCAGAATGTCGTTCCAGCCCAAATACACTATTGTTAACACCATTCAGTATATCCTACCAATAATTAGCAAGGCTATCTGTTTCTGATTGTTATCTGCTTGTTTAACCAGGTCCAAATAATTAAATAATGAGGCAATCTTTGCTAAACTTTAAATTTAACAGTTTAAAAGTTTAGCATAGAATGCCTTTATGTTTAATTATTTGGACCTAGTTAAACAGGCAGATAACAATCAGAAACAAGTAGCCTTGCTAATTATTGGTGGGATATACTGAATGGTGTTAGCCCTCAAAAAAGTGCCATTCGATATATCCGATTATCAATAATTAGCTGCATAATCATATTTTTATTTTATTTTATTGCTAATTATTTCTAGGGTATACCAGTGTAAACCAACACTGGCTATCTTAGTCTTTATAGGCCCGCTGAGTACTTTTATGCCAATGTTTTAATACACTTTGAATACCTATATAGTACCCCTTTATATCTATATATATATATATATATATATATATATATAGAATCCAAATATTACAGAGTTAGATTGTAAAAATATATAAAATTATTAAGTGTTACATATAGAACTAACCGATTAATGCCATCAAACGATAGAACATTACATCAGACGTTAAGTATGTCCAAATTAGATAAGTTATAGTGTAATGTAAGTACCTCCACAGTGAAAATACAAAAAAATACTCAGTTGTGCTTATAATGTTGCAGCGATCGGTCGGGCTATATATCATCCAGCCTGTATTCTTACAAATTTTGGTTAGACATACCCCTTTTTGGACGGCTAGATTTATACTGATTTATAGTCTTTACTATAACCTAATTTTTAAATTAGATGAATTATCCATTATTATGGATATTTGGATTTGGCATACAGGCAGATGATAACAGAAACCGATGGCTCAGTCTAACATGGGTTGGTCATTTTGTAGGGGTTTAGCCCTCGACAAAGTCTCTTGCAAAATGGGTTCCCATGTAAGGCTTATTATGTTAATTAAGCTAATATTTTATATTTTTCATGTATTTTTCATGTATACTGGAGGTACGGTTGGCCAGTGGTTACATCGATTTTCAAACTATGGAGGTACTTACATTACACTATAACTTATCTAATTTGGACACACACATATATATATATATATATATATATATATATATTAAAAAAAAAAAAAAATATATATATATATATATATATATAAGAAAGCAACAATTGAAAATATTATTAATAATGGTTTATGGACATAGGACACTGCAATGTACAGAAAGTACCCAACGACCATAATGGCTACATAAGTTTATAGTAGAGAAAGGCAATGCGCTAAGGTTACAGTACTCATAATTATGGAGAACAAAGGGCTAATGGAACAGAAATTGTCACCACGGTGAACAAAGAACGGAGATAAAATAAAAAGAAGTAATAAGAATTACTTAATGCTGTTCGTAGTCATCACGGTGAACAAAGAAGGGAGTAAGATAAAAAGAAGTAATAAGAATTACTTAATGCTGTTCGTCCTGTGACCTTGGCACCTTCATCCAGGGCCAGCTGCCGAAATCAAAGGAGGAAACAGCAATAAGTAGGTAAAGCCTCTGTTTCTGACATGAAATATACGCAGCACGTGGTACACAAGAAAAGTAGGTAAAGTAAGTTGGGTTAAAATTTAAATCATAAGGCATGCGTATATTTCATGGCTGACCCGACAGAGGCTGGAAGTAAAGATTAAAAAGAAAGAAAATAGGATAACTTACTGGGGTTGTGTAGGTTGTGGCAATCTATACTGCAGTGGAGTAATAGAAAGTTTCAAGTGAATTGGGCTAAAGTATATGGTTTAAGCTGGCGACCCCTAGTGTAAGAAATCGAAAAATTAAAATTAAATAAATTAAATTAAGCAAGCAACCCTGTGCGTCGAAAGTTGGAGATGTAGTAAAATAAATTAAATTAGAGATGTAGTAAATTAAATTAAATTAGAGAAGCAATAAAATAAAATAAATTGAATCAATTACGTTACGAAATAAAATGGGGGTAGAGGATAAACACGTGAAGGAATGCATCCCAGGAGAGAAAGGAATAACAAGCTAGCAAAAGTAGCGGTAAATAGTTGCTATAAAGTTACAAAGTTTTCTTTCTTCCATAAGAAAGAAAACTTTGTAAAGGCGATAAAAGTGTTTTAAAGCAGAAAAGGAGCATCTTGGATATTGTGTTCGATAAACTAATGGCTCATGAGAAATAAAAATATAGGGGGTAGGAAAGCATAAAAAGTACTGAAGAAGATAAAAAGATAGTGCTAGGGCAGTTCGTCGTTGCTATACCCATTCCTGGACCCTAAACATAGTTCTGTGAGAATTTCTGAAGTGTTTAAGTATGGTGTATGAAGATAATAATAAATAAAATTAACTTTAATAGTAAAAAATAAATAATTAACTAAATACTCCTATAGATAGACAATAGGGGGTACAAGTTTTCTATGTTTGTAAGACCCCAAAGAGGCTGGGAGTATTGACTATACATATGTACAAACCTAGTAGCTGTGGAATATCAGTTAGCCATATTATTACTGATGTCAATTGTACAGTTAATCAACTTTTTATATTTGATAATACTGAGGGTTTTTCTGGTGTGGTAATATAAGTAGGCTGCAGGAAACTGATTGCTTAGAAGCTTATTGAACAGATTTCTGATATTTTTAACTATCAATTTTTTGCTATTGCATATAGTGGCTATTCTGATGATTTGAGGTAAGATGATGTTAGCATGTACTTTTTTTGGAAATATTCGAATGCCAATGCGCAAAGCTAAATACATTAAAGTTAAAGGTGTCGCGCTTATCATATATGTTGACTGTGGTCTGGGAATTGTTAAGATCTATATCTAAATCCAAGTAGTTGGTAGCCTTGTTATTATCATTGGTTTTTTCCAGAGTGAGCTCAGTAGGATATATATTGGCAAGGTTTTGTATGAAGTTGGGGCAATTTTCTACAAATAAGTCATCAATATATCTGAATATGCAGATTTCTGGAGGCAGTGAGGTTTCATACCAGTATAGGTATAAATTGGTAATGATACAGCTTGCTGGGCTACCCATGGGAGGGGGTACCTATGGTTTGTTGGTAATCTGTTTTACCGTTGAAAATGTAGTTGCTGTATATGCACAAATTCAGCAGATTGTTCCAATATGTAGGTTTGCAGTCTATTATATGTTTGTATTTATTAGATAGTATGAATCAGAGCTGTAATACTCAATATGTTCTATGTTGATAATAATATTAGTAAAATAATAAGAGGAGTTTACCTCAATATAGTACGTAGAACACTTCCGTATGGTACCCTCCAGAAATTAAAACGGAAAAAAACAAAAAAACCGACAACTTACCGGTATATTAGAGTAAAATATAAATAATCAATTTAACACAATTCAAATCAATTTAAAACAATTAAAAAACAAATTAACGCAATTAAAAGGATCTAACGAAAATATTCAAAACGATTTTTGTTAGATCCTTTTAATTGCGTTAATTTGTTTTTTAATTGTTTTAAATTGATTTGAATTGTGTTAAATTGATTATTTAATTATTTATATTTTACTCTAATGTACCGGTAAGTTGTCGATTTTTTCGTTTTTATTTCTGGAGGGTATCATACGGAAGTGTTCTACATACTATATTGAGGTAAACTCCTCTTATTATTTTACTAATACTAGTTTGTATTTATTATACAGATTATTTAGGACGAGCTTCAAGTTAGCTTGATCAATGCTTGTGAATAGGCTAAGGTTTGTATATGGAATATATTGTTATTATGTAAGGCATTTAAAATAGGGACATTGTTGTTGATAATCCTGCTGCCAGGCAGGTTGTTAATGATGGATTACAGTAATTGTTCCAAGGTTTTGCCAGGTTTGTATGCATAACTGCACTTGCAAGAAGTAATATATATGAAGCCTATAGGGTTCTTATGGAACTTTGGTATGCAGTATATACAGGATGTTTCAAAAGTGATGGTCAATAATTTAAAGGTGAACTATACAGACTACAATATGCAAAAAAAAGCCTAATAAACATGGGTCCTTAAGTGAATCGTTTTAGAGGTATTGCACATTTCTAGTTGGGATCCACCACTGACTTGTTTGTTTGGTTATGTTATGCTCATTCTCTCCCTTTCCTCTTTCTCAATGCTGCTCTAAGACGTAGCAGGCATACCAGTACTTGTCAAAGGATAGTAAACATGGAAAGAGGTTACAGCAACGAAGAGTATGCGGACATGCACTTCATGTATGGTAATGCCAATGGCAGTGCACTCGAGGCTGCACGTTTATACCAAGAAGCATTTCCCCACCGGAGGCAGCCCAACAGGTGCACATTCATCAGGGTACATCAACGGCCCAGAGAACATGGGCGCTTTGCATATGAGTACGAGCAGGTAGGCCCAGTAGCATAACACCTGATGTTGAGGAAAGGGTGTTAGAAAGAACAGAACAAAATCCAGGAATTTGGACAAGGAGGGTTGCTCTGCAAGAGCGTGTACTGAGTCGTAGCAGTATGTGTGGCGAATTTTACATCGCCAATACTGTACCCCTACCATATCCAGTGTGTATAAGGTCCCGGCAATACAGACTACTCTCCCAGAGTGCTCCCATAGTCAGTGGCGGATCTTAACAGAAAATGTGCATTATCTCGAAAACAATTCATTTTTGGCCCGATGTTCACCGGGACTTTTTTGCTTATTTTAGTTTGTACTTTTCACCTTTAAATTATTAACCATCATTTTTGAAACACCCTGTATATGGAAAACTATAATTATTAATACTAAGTTTTAATTTTTTGTTGATAGCTATTAACTTTTTTGTTATGATATTGCTATTGTTTGTCACTGGCTTGTATATATCACTAGAATTGAGTTCAGCATTTAATGTGTGAAAGTAAAAAGCTTTATATATGAAGACATGGTTACTGGCAGCTTTGTCTACAGGGGTAATAATAAATTGGTCATGTAGCTCTGATAATTGTTTTTTAATTATGGATATATTGCAGTTGATGGTGGTTAGTGGAGCTCTGTGAGGTATTAAAGCTTTATAATTTTTTATTAGATTTGATGACACAGTATTTATCCACATGCAGAAAGAGTCAATAGGTGTGTTGTATTTATAGGCAAGCATGAAGCAGTAGTTAAGGTGGTTGTGGTGTAACTGCTTTTTGAATGTAGTTAGGCTGGTTTTTGTATACAACCTGAATTTGTAGCCATAAGAAAGAATATTTCTCAGTTCCCGGTAAGGTATAATCTCCAGGTTACCAGTTATAATATGTCCATGGTGGGGATTAACATATGGCTGTAGTTCTGCCTTGTGGCAAATGCATGTGTTGGGGTCTAATTCTACTTTATCCATATTGGTTGCAATTGATTTGTAATTACAGGCAAGAAAGCTGAATGGTTTATCATATCTATATCTAGCTTTGATTCTGATATTTTGGCAGTTGGCTTGAAGGAGTTCTGCATGCGAGTTAATGCAATGGTTTATATTGATGCAATCCATGGTGGTGTTCTGAAATTTTAGTATAATGGTAGAATACTCTTTATTAATATTATTATACTTAGTCTAAATACATCGTACACCATCAGGCATCTTTCATATTGTAGAGTTATACTTCATAACTGTTTTGCCATCATTGCATCACTTGGGTACCCACCCACCCACCCACCCACCGAAGAAGGGCCAAATAGACCTGAAACGGTGCCGTCTGGGTGGTGGTACTGATCTGAGAATAAGTAACATTAGTCTTCTCCTTAGGTGAAGCGTTACTTATTCGAACTAGTGCGATATCATGGCAACTCGTTGTGAAGGTATTCACAATATGAGATATAACTTTTTCTTTTTTTTTTTTTTTTTGATTTGGTAGTTGTTGGCGCATCGGCTTCTGTGGCCATATTGCACCTCCCAAGGTTTTTGCAGTACTTTGATCCAAGCCCGAGGCGGGAATCGAACCCGCGACCTTTGGGTTGCCGGGCAGGTACTTTACCCACTCGGCTAGCCCGGTCGGCGAGATATAACTTAAAACGATGCCGCCTTATAAATATTCTGTTTATTCAGAAATGGCTGTGTATTAATGATGCTATTGCACTTAATATATACATAGTCTAATATTATTATTTAAAAAATTTAGCTTAAATTTGCAAATGTCACGTAGCAGGCGGAAATAGGCATCTAGTTTTGAATTCATAACTGTTGACGAATTTGTATAGTGCCTTTAGAACACTATGTTTCATACTGAAGAGCAGGTTATGTATCTGGTGCACCTCTATATCCCAATTGGTTATAGTCTGGGAAAAGCTGCCTAGTTTGTGACTGTTTGAATTATTTCTTAGTTTGCATTTCTTGTGGCATCTTGGGTTGCTTAAACATTTAACCATTTGAAATTTCTTATAAATACAGAGGTTTTCTATAGAGCTGGTAATGATATTTTGGCTAAATTTGTTGTTTAGGCCTTAAGGATATAGTGTCTTAAGTTTCAGCATAAACATTTCTTCCTGTCTGTTTCTTAAAACAGGGTCAGGTATATGGGCTAAGATGGAGATGTAGATATTGGTGAAGCAATACTTCTGGAAATGTTTGTATTCTATTTCATGTTCGCCATTGTTTTTATTGTTATTGTAGTTGTTGATGTCGGATCTATGAAGGTTAAGTCTTAGATGCAGTTTGTTTTTGGTTTGGCCAACATACTTTACATCGCAAGTACGGCAAGTGATAAGGTATACCACTTTGCTATACTTTCAGAAAATGGGATCATTACTATTGTGATCAGGGTGCATGTATGGGCAGGTAAGCAGTACTTATTGTCACATTTGTTGAATTTGAGGTTTTTCATGGAAGAGTTGGAATGGGGGTCTGTTATCCTGGTGCTGGCTTGGCTGGGAGCATTTGATACTAGTTTGCTCCGTGAGGTGTGTGCAATATGTGTATGTTTAGAAATAGCGGAGTGTAACGTGGAGCCATATAGAGCATAGGCTCCTGGGGTCAAGCTTATTCTACCCTGCCCATGTAGCATGTTAGGTAAATATTGTTTATCCATATACAAGATCAATATACATAGTGAAAATAAAATCTGAAAAGGACAAGGAAATAAGATTCCTCAGCCTAGTATTATTTCAAAATTAGGTTTCAAAAAGGGGAAATATAAGCTAATAAAGCAAAGTTACCAATATGAAGGAGGAAATATAAGCTAATTAAGCAAAGATACCAATATAAAGAAGGCTGAAAACAGATGTAAACCATAATTCCAATGTGTAGTTCAGTAGCCCGTAATATGAAAAGTATAAGGTTGTGTGGAAAGTCATTTCAGGTAGCTTAAGCAAAACCTGGACATGACTAGTAGTTAACATATATTTTTTATAAGAAAGCAACAATTAAAAATATTATTAATAATGGTTTATGAACCCTGAGACACTATGTGCAGAAAGTACCCAACGACCATAATGGCTACATAAGTTTGTAGTAGAGAAAGGCAACGCGCTAATGTTACAGTACTCTTAATTATGGAGAACAAAGGGTTACCAGAACAGAAATCGTCATCATGGTGCACAAAGAAGGGAGCTAAGATAAAATGAAGTAATAAGAATTACTTAATGCTGTTCGTCCTGTGACCTTGGCATCTTCATCCGGGCCAGCTGCCGAAATCAAAGGAGGAAATGCCAATAAGTAGGTAAAGCCTCTGTTTCTGACATGAAATATATACAGCATGTGGTACACGAGAAAAGCAGGTAAAGTAAGTTGGGTTAAAATTTAAATTTAAATCATAAGGCATGCATATATTTCATGGCTGACCTGACAGAGGCTGGAAGTAAAGATTAAAAAGAATAAAAAGAAAGAAAATAGGATAACTTACTGGGGTTGTGTAGGTCGTGGCAATCTATACTGCAGTGGAGTAATAAAAAGTTTCACGTGAATGTGAATAAAGTATATGGTTAAAACTGGCGACCCCTAGTGTAAGAAATCAGAAAAATTTAAATTAATTAAATTAAGCTAGCTACCCCATGCATCGAAAGTTGGAGATGTAGTAAAATAAATTAAATTAGAGAAATAGTAAATTAAATTAAATTAGAGAAGCAGTAAATTAAAATAAATTCAATCGATTATGTGACGAATGTAAAATGGGGGTAGAGGATAAACATGTGAAGAATGCATCCCAGGATAGAAAGGAATAAGCTAGCAAAGTAGCGGTAAACAGTCTCTAAACTTTGTATAGGCGAGAAAAGTGTTTTAAAGTAGAAAAGGAGCATCTCGGATATTGCATTGAATAAACTAATGGCTCACGAGAAATAAAAACATAGGGGGTAGGAAGCATAAAGAGTACTGAAGAAGACAAAAAGATAGTGCTAGGGCAGTTCAGGGTTGCTATACCCATTCCTAATAGTAGGACCCTGAACATAGTTCTTTGAGTATCCTTCATGTGTATTCAGAAAGACATCTTACCTACTTATTGCCGTTTCTTCCTTTGATTTCGGCGGCTGGCCTCGGATGAAGGTGCCGAGGTCACAGGATGAACAGCATTAAGTTATTCTTTTTATCTTAGCTCCCTCCTTTGTTCACCATGATTAAGAGTACTGTAACGTTAGCATGTTGCCTTTCTCTACTACAAACATATTTTTTTTTTGTTTTCTTTTCACTCCTCCTTTAAATTTTGTTTATTTTATTTATTTATTTTTTTAATAGCTGGGTATCTCTTGGGTCAGTGGCCAAAATTCGTCGCCGTGACAATGGAATATCAGTCACTGGAAAGTGCACCTGATCTTTTGCATGTAAACATCCCTCATTTGAAATTAAAAAGTCACATATCAGTTTGGAAATTTTTCTTAATAGCCCAAAGGATGATATGCTGAATAGAGGAATAGAAGTTGAAAGCTTCTTCTTATGCCAATGGCATAAATTGGACACACCACTTTACCATTACTGACTTGTGTGGAAGGTGATTCATTTATGACGAAAGGAACCTTCCCCATAATTTCTATTAATATACTACCATAAGCAGTGGTGAGCTGTGAATATTTTAACAGTGGGCTTGCAGTTTTTCCGACTTCCTACTGAGTAAATCTGATCGGTCACGGTAGTGACGTCATCTGCAGCTTCTGCTAGAGGGGCTTCCCACACTCGCACTACTAGTAGTATGATTAGAGCACATGGCGCATTTTTCATGACTGTTATGATATCTCGAGTCAGGGGCGGATTTAGAGAGGTGGACAGATGCGGCTTATTACCTCCTTAACTATGCGTATAAGTGAATGTGTAAAACATTCCTAGGTCTATATAATAATAATAAAAAAAAAAAAAAAACCCACTTAAAAACCGGTTATCATGCCTCGCCTTATGATAACTGGATACGACACTGTCTGGAGTTCTAACCTTTTAGAATTTTTGAATAGTATGACGTCACAATCAAGCTTTCTGAAGTTACTACTGCAGTAAGTATAATTGCAACAATACAGTCAGTCCTCGTAAAGCACAATAGTTATGTTCCTAGAAACCCTCGTGCAATGCAAAATCGTGCAATATAAACAGGCTCTATGGGAAAAATAGGGTTAGGTGCCAACCACCCAAGGTTGAAAACACATTTGTAACCAAAACATTACCAAACACAATAAATTATCATAATAAAATACTTGGATATTTTATTATGACTATTACGTAATAAAATATTGCTAATGCTTTTGCTTCTATCGTAAGCAAACTTGTTTTTTGTTTGATCTTCTTCCAAACAGATAATGGATTTTAATTACACTTTGAGTTGTTCCTGCTATGAAAGTTGTTTTTATTTTCTCTGCATTCTTTGTAATTCTCGGCGTTGCCTCATTTAGGCCTGTTGCACGTGCAATATCATTTCACTCATTTCGCCCAAAGCGTTTCACAATTTCATATTTTTTCTCTATCAACAGAGGCAGACTAGCCATAAATAAGCCTTACCTTGGAAATCCGGTGGGCTGGAGGCCGGTGTGATTTTGGCCATAAACGCTAGTATGAGGCCACTACAAATTTTCACAGGTAAGAATTTTTGGTCCAGTCTGCCTCTGTTTATTGATATTGCTTTTCTTTTTCTCTCTGAATCTGTAGTGTCTTCACCAGGATGCTTCCTTTTCACACCGTTTAAGTATTTTACTCATTTTAGGGAATAAAGCACAATTACAAAATGAGGAGGCATGCTTGATACACATAAACAAAGCTGCACGCATGTAGCAACTGAATAAACAACACCGTAAAGGCAGAGACACTATGAACACCTCGCTAGCTCACATTTTACTAAAGCACATTTCTGGGGGTTATTACCATAAAACAATAAAAACAATTTCCAGTTGCGTTCCTGCTAGTGGAATCTGTTATAATCTCGATCTAATTGCATTTGCAATAATACCAATAGCTGAAATTGTGTGGGTTTTTACATTATTATGGTGAAATGTGTTTCCCCTTCACTGATATAAAAAACATAAATACATTTTCAGAATCTTCTCTTCATTCCTATCGTGTTGCGTTTAGTTGGGGTGATTCCACGTTCGAATGCCATTTCTTGTAAACACGAATTCTGCATAAGCGAATTCAGTTCATGTTATATACGACATCGTTCCCCTATTTATAAATCGTGTATGATCGAATTCATGTAGTGTAAACACATGTTATACGAGGACTAACTGTACAATTATTTGTCAACAATTTTCTTATTTCGTCTCGCATTTTTGTTACATTCCATTGTTAGGTTGCATATGTCGCTTCAACTACAAGGTCGGTACATCAATTGGTGCTATTTTACAGAGATATTTAGATACATCTCTTACTTTAGTTATCATAAATCCATTGTATCTTGTCTTCCAGAAATTATGAAAATCTGTGAATGATCAATAAAATATTTACAATAAAAAAGTTCTTTTATTTCGTAATTGATATATACAAATCAAAATACCTAAAAGAAACGCGAAGGATGTTTCGCATAAACCATCTACTGCACATGCCGAGCACGTGCGGTAGATGGTTTATGCGAAACATCTTTTTTTTTTATTCGCTTTTTTTTTTTAACTAGAGAAATATAATTGATACATATTTTTCATGATAAAATTTTAATACTGCAAATAAAAAATAACACGAAATATTTTCCATATCACAAGTAACATAAAAACTATCACAAAACATTCCACAATATAAACACAAATATTACATAAAAAACAAACTTTCTAGAAAAAGTACACAGAAAAATCACAGATTACATGAAAAAAAATTATTTCACAAAATATTCAAGAAAAATTTATTCCAAAAATTGCCAATTTACTTTTTTATTAATATTTGTTGTCGATCTTCTGCTTTGCTCAATAGCTGAGTGATGATTACAGAGATGTGATGTAACGATCTGGATCAAATTGAAACAATGGTTTTCCATTTAGATGTATGGTCATCATAATTTGCAATGTCTTTAATTGTCAACGTAATTCATTCATTCATTCATTCACATAATATTATTCATTACGCTGACAGCTCGCTCAGCTTCAGCACTACTAATCAGAATGGTTTCAAAGATATTTCCGACTTTCTTAATTGAGAAAGGAATTTCACTCGATTTTAAAGATAAACTGTCTTCAACAAAATCTCTAAAATCATTAATTTTTATTTCATACTTTATCAGAAAGCTTAAATTTCTTATTCGGTTTTCACCGTCTTGCCACTGAGACAAAAGTTCTTTCATATTCCACGAATTTGGGTAGCATATGTTTAAAATTTCTTTCAATGGTATCGTTATTTAATTTAAGATCACCCTGTTGCATTAATAATTAATCCTTTAAGGATAAAACAATGCATTTAATAACTTGTCACGAGGTAATTTTTTTTATTTTCGATTTTGATTCCTTCAAATTCTTTCCACTTCAACATGCTCTCAAATTTAGCTTCATAATTTCCTTCAGAATTTTTCAAATTAGCAATAGCATTGATAGTTCGAATAATTAATTTATATGCTTTTACCATTGTCATTCTGTAAAGCTTCTGAAAGGAAAGAGAACCCCTGCAGGATGTCGATCATTAGTGCTAAATGGTTAAGAAATTCCAAATTTAAAAGTCGATTTAATAATCTGGAATATTTAACTTCTGGTTCAAAATGTTTGAACATAACGGGATAATTCTTTCAACCCGCAATTGCTGTCTGCAACCTATAAGCTGCTTAAAGATCAGTCGTGTGGCCCTAACACACGACCGATATTTACAGTTTCCACATCAAGTTCTTTAGCAATCATCCTTAATTTGCGCTAGTTTTTGTAGATTGGTGATACAGTTTTTTTTTTTTTTTTTTTTAATTATTGCCTGTATGCCATTATATTGATGATCCTGCTCAGGTGGCTAACAAACTAAATGACCATTTTGCATCTACATTCACACATGAGGAGTTATTAGGGAGAGGAATGCCAGAGGTGAAAGTGAAGGCGAAATTGTTCCAGATAAACATAAAAAAGGCACATTGGGTGGATGGGATCTATCCAGTTATATTAAAGGAGGCAGCAAAGGAAGTAAGCAAACACCTAGCCAAAATTATGAGAGCTTCTTTGGACTCAGGGGAGGTACCCATGGACTGGGGATGTGCAAATGTGACCCCAATTCACAAAGGAGGATCAAAGGCCGATCAAGTAATTATAGACCTGTTAGTTTAACTTCTGTTCCAGGAAAATTAATGGAGGCACTGGTAAAAGAAGCACTGCAGGATCATCTAGACAAGACTTCAGTTATAACTCGGACACAGCATGGTTTTGTAAAGGGGAAGTCTTGCCTGACCATTTTTGATTGGATACTATGATGTGGTCACAAAGGAACTGAATGCAGGGAATAATTTTGATATCGTATATTTGGATCTTAGAAGGGCTTTTGATACTGTTGCACATGGAAGACTGCTGAACAAATTGGAGCAGTGTGGCATTGGAGGAAAATTGCTGCTATGGATAAAGGGATGGTTCAGTGGGAGAAGACAGAGAGTGGTAATCAATGGTCACTGCTCATCGTGGACTAATGTTATTAGTGGAGTCCCTCAGGGTTCAGTGTTGGATCTATTGTTGTTTTCTGTATTTATAAATGATATTAATGATGGTATATCAAGCTTAATGTCCAAGTTTGCAGACGATACGAAGGTTGGCAGGGTTGTTAAGGACACTAATGACAGTATGCTGCTGCAACACGATCTAGAAAAGTTGTGCAGATGGACTGAGAGGTGGCAAATGAAGTTTAACATTGACAAATGTAAAGTACTACGTATGGGAAGCAGTAACCCCAGAGTAACGTATCAACTCTGTGGTACTACACTGACAGTGGTAGAGAATGAAAAGGACCTGGGGGTAATTGTGCAGGCAGATATGAAGTTTTCTGAGAAGCTCATGGTGTCATGTCAATGATATACAGAAATTTTTCTAGCAGGGATAAGGAGGTGATTATCCCATTGTATAAGGCAATGGTCACACCTTGAGTACTGTATACAGGTCTGGAGGCCTCATTTTAAGAAGGATGTAGAGCTGTTGGAGCGAGTACAGAGAAGGGCAACAAGATTAGTGAATGGAACAAAGGGTTGCTCTTATGAAGAAAGGCTTAATTTTTGAAAATTACAGTGTCTGGAGACTAGGCATCTGTGAGGTGTATAAAGCCTTGAATGGCTTGAGCATGCTCAATGTGGATGGGATTCTTCCTCTTGCTCAAAATAATCGCCTGAGAGGGCATAAATTCAAATTGAGGAGAGACAGTTGTAGGATAGATGTGTGGAAGTTTGCCTTTAGCCAGCGGGCGGTTGGTTGGTGGAACAGACTTACACCCTTTGTTGTAGAAGTGCACCTCACAGATGCACTTGCACACTTGGCACCTCGCAGGTGCCTAGTCTCCAGACACTGTAATTTGCAAAACTTAAGCCTTTCTTCGTAACCATTCACTAATCTTGTTACCCTTCTCTGTACTCGTTCCAACAGCTCTACATCCTTCTTAAAATGAGGCCTCCAGACCTGTATAGAGTACTCAAGATGTGGTCTGACCATTGCCTTATACAAGGGGATAATCACCTCCTTATTCTTCATAGAAAAATTCCTGTATATCATTGACAAGACACCATGAGTTACTCTTGCAAACGTCTGTACTGCTCAGCAAACTTCATATCTGCCTACACAATTACCCCAAGGTCCTTTTGATATTATATACTTGGATCTTAGAAAGGCTTTTGATACTGTTGCACATGGAAGACTGCTACACAAATTGGAGCAGTGTGACATTGGAGGCAAATTGCTGCTATGGATAAAGGGGTGGTTGAGGGGGAGAAGACAGAGAGTGGTAATCAATGGACACTGCTCATCGTGGACTAATGTTATTAGTGGAGTCCCTCAGGGCACAGTGTTGGGTCCATTATTGTTTTCTGTATTTATAAATGATATTGATGATGGTATATCAAGCTTAATGTCCAAGTTTGCAGACGATACAAAGGTTGGTAGGGTTGTCAAGGACACTACTGACACTATGCTGCTGCAACAGGATCTGGAAAGGTTGAGCAGATGGGCTGAGAGGTGGCAAATGAAGTTTAACATTGACAAATGTAAAGTACTACACATGGGAAACAGCAACCCCAGAGCAACGTATCAACTCTGTGGTACTACACTGACAGTGGTAGAGAATGAAAGGGACTTGGGGGTGGTTGTGCAGGCAGATATGAAGTTCTCTGAACAGTGCAGACGGGCTGCAAGAGTAGCTCATGGAGTATTGTCAATGATATACAGGAATTTTTCCAGCAGGGATAAGGAGGTGATTATTCCATTGTATAAGGCAATGGTCAGGCCACACCTAGAGTACTGTATACAGGTCTGGAGGCCTCATTTCAAGAAGGATGTAGAGCTGCTGGAACGAGTACAGAGAAGGGCAACAAGATTAGTGAATGGAACAAAGGGGTGCTCTTACGAAGAAAGGCTTAAGTTTTGCAAATTACGGTGTCTGGAGACTAGGCACCAGCGAGGTGATCTGATAGAGGTGTATAAAGCCTTGAATGGTTTAAGCATGCTCAATGCTGATGGGATTCTTCCTCTAGCTCAGAAAAATCACCTGAGAGGGCATAAATTCAAATTGAGGAAAGACAGATGTAGGATAGACGTGCGGAAATTTGCCTTTAGCCAGCGGGTGGTTGGTTGGTGGAACAGACTTCCATCCCTTGTGGTGGAGGTTGATAGCCTAAATAAGTTTAAGGCTCAGCTGGACAGGTATTTTGAACGAACAGAGAGGTGAAGTGGAAGTGGGTTTTTTTTTTTTTTTGGCTGATGCTGCATAAGCTTGCTTTCTTGCATCAAATGCCTCTACTAATGCTAATGCTAATGCTAAATGCTAATGCTTTTCATTCTCTACCACTGTCAGTGTGGTACCACAGAGTTGATACATTACTCTGGGATTACTGCTTCCCATAAGTAGTACTTTACATTTGTCAATGTTAAACTTCATTTGCCACCTCCCAGCCCATCTACTCAACTTTTCTAGATCCTCTTGCAGCAATGTACTGTCATTAACAACCCTGCCAACCTTCGTATCATCTGTAAACTTAGACATTAAGCCTGATATATCATCATCAATATCATTTATAAATAAAGAAAACAACAGTGGACCCAACACTGAACCCTGAGGGACTCCACTAATAACATTAGTCCAGAAAGAGCAGTGTCCATTGATTACCACTCTCTGTCTTCTCCCACTGAACCATCCCTTTATCGATAGCAGCAATTTGCCTCCAATGCCACATTGCTCCAATTTGTGCAGCAGTCTTTCATGTGCAACAGTATCAAAGGCTTTTCTAAGATCCAAATATATGATATCAAAGTTATTCTTTGCATTAGTTCCTTTGTGACTACATCATAGTATCCAATCAAATTAGTCAGACAAGACTTCCCCTTAACAAACCCATGCTGTGTCTGAGCTATAACTGAAGTCTTGTCTAGATGATCCTGCAATGTGTCTTTAACAAGTGCCTCCATTAATTTCCCTGGAATAGAAGTTAAACTAACAGGTCTGTAATTACCTGTGTCTCCCTTTGTTCCTCCTTTGTGGATTGGGGTCACATTTGCACATCTCCAGTCCATGGGTACCTACCCTGAGTCCAGGGAAGCTCTCATAATTATGGCTAAGGGTTTGCTTACTTCCTTTGCTGCCTCCTTTAATATAACTGGATAGATCCCATCCACTCCGGGTGCCTTTTTTATGTTTATCTTCAACAATTTTTCCTCCACTTTCTTCTCAGTTATTACAAAATCATCTAGCTCACTGCCAGAGTTTAATTCACCTCTGGCATTCACCTCCCTGAATAACTCCTCATGTGTGAATGTAGATGCAAAATATTCATTTAGTTTGTTAGCCACCTGAGTAGGATCATCAACAGTTGAACCATCAATATCCAGTGGACCAATCTGATTCACCCCTTTCCTTCTAGAGTTTACATAGGTAAAGAACTCTTTGCTGTTTTTCTTTACATCCTTTGCCAAAGATTTCTCATAATCTGCCTTTGCCTGCCTAATTTCCTTTGTGACTTGGTTACAGACCAGCTTATATCTATCATAGGCTTCCATGTCACCCTTTAATTTATACGTATCCCATGCACTTTTCTTCTATGTCATATGTTTCATTAATTCATCTGACATTCATTTAGACCTAAACCTTGAACAATATTTCTTAGTTGGTATGTAAAGCCTAGTAGCTTACCAGATAAATTCTTTGAATGCTTCCCATTTTGAATTTGCTGTTGGTAACATCGCCAGTTGGTTCCAACGTATAGAATTTAAATACTGTCTCAGACCATCGTAGTCACCTTTACGAAAGAAAAACCCTTCCCTTTACCCTTGATGGTAGTAATCTCTTTGAGTAAATCCCACTTCAGCATACTGTGATCACTGCCAACTAGTGGTTCCTTTATCTGCAGATTCTTGATGCATGAAGAATCATCACTGATAATGAGATCAAGAGTATTACTCCCTCTAGTTGCCTCCCGAACATGCTGCTGTAGAAAATAATCATCCAATAAATCTACAAAAGCCTTGATAGTGTATGAGTAACTAACCCACAAATTCCAGTCAATATCTGGGAAATTAAAATCCCTCATTATAAGACACTAATTTACTGGCCCACTCTATTTCTCTGCAGAATTGCTCATTATACTCATCAGATTCATTAGGCCTAAAACACACACCTACTCTCATTTTTCCTTTCCCAGTGTGTATGTCACACAAATCAGACTCAACATTGCATTGTCCACCAACAACTAACAGCATAACCCCTCCTCCCTTCCTGTCATGTCTATCCTTTCTGTACACATTGTACTCCCCAAATTCCAGTTCTGCACTGCTGTCTGTGTGACACCATGTCTCTGATATCCCAACAGTATCTGCCTTTGATGTCTTGACTAGCACTTCAAGCTCATTGAATTTATTAACTCTACTCCTAGCATTGCATGCACCTGTTTCTACTCTTATTTACCCTAACACAGCCCATGTATTTACTCGTTCCACTATGACTCCCAGCAGTCCTGGAAATTCCCATTGCCTTGCTTTCCAGGCTGCTGCTCAATTGTATTTCAATAAAAGTAGTGCAAGAATCACTTTTACCTCTGCCAGTGGCTATTGTTAATCTATTAATCCATGTATCACCCCAAGCTAGCAGTTTTCCGACCCACCTAGCTTTGCCTCGATAGCATCAGCAAATATTCTTGCACCCTTTCTATTTAAGTGTATCCCATCCCTGTAGAAGCAGTCTCTCCTGTTAACAAGCACAGACCAGGCTGAGAAAAATTCTACTCCTTGAGCCTTGCACAATCTCTCCAGGGCCGAATTGATAGACACGGCTCTCATCACATACTCCCTCCTATCGTGTCTGGGCAGAATTGCAGACACTTTCAATACCACTAACATTGTGAAACAGTAATCCCTTTCACCCTTAATTCGCGCTTTCTAATTACCTAAATTGCCTAAAGGCCAGAGGTGAGAACAATGCATCCAAAGTTGTCTCTCGTAACCTGTTCGTTATACGGAAATTTTCTTCGTTCAATGGAAACTATTTTAAATGTAATTACCAAAGGGGAATCAAAAAAATTTGCTATAAAGAAGTTCATTAAACAGAGGTCGGACTGTAATTAACTCAAAAATGAAGCAATTTTAAAATACATAACTGATCGGTTGCGTCATTAAAATTCTGGGAATGGGGACCTCCCTTGCCCCACTGTAGTTTCGGCTCTGGATACTCTGTTGCATTCAGGATTTACAATGGGCTCTCACGAGCCCACTATAGCTCACCACTGACCATAAGTAATCAAGGAAAGGCTGTAGCTGGGTTGGGAAAACAAGCAGGATGGCAGATAAAACTGAGTAATTTACACATTTATTAAATGTAGGTACTCATTCAATAAATAAAAAGAAATTTTGTTTATCGAATGAGCATAGCAGCCATTAAAATGTCACAAAACAATGATCGTCAGTCTACCACGTTCTGCTGAACAGGTGGGCAGAGTAATCCAAAAGTGGATCATATACTTGGATAAAAAAAAAACAGATTTTATCAAACCTGGATTTTAGATTCTTCCAGATTTCAGGATTGAGGTCCCATACTGTAATTAATTTTCCAAAAAAAAAAAAAAAAACTCCATGAAACAGATTAAAAAAAAAAATTACTATATTCTGATCATTATGGGGAAAATTAGTAATCAAACTCAACAAATTAATTGCTTGTCAAAATTTCTAACCTACCTTTGTGTTTCAAGATACTTCAGAGCTGTCTGAAATGAACTCAGACTATAGCCTTCTTCTCCTAATTTAAACCTAAAACATGCCAAAAATAACTTCTCAGTAATATTTATTTTCAAATTTACAAATGAATTGCCAAATTATTAATTATGTCTAAACATGAAATAACAATTATCCTCTAAAATAGGACCCTTCAACCCCAGGAAATAATAGCCAGTTTAGTGGTTATATGATAGGTACATATGTACATGACAATATCAGTTAAAGTAGGATATAAAAGACATGCATACTCAGTGACAGGCAGATGGAATAGATTTATACAAGAAAAGGACCCCGATCCCTTCGCAAGATGTGATATTAGGTTTTTACATAGCGGGCACATCTATTTTTCCTGGTGGGCAGAAGATCAACACGTAAAATTCAACTATTGTAAACATCTTATGGAAGTGGAAGACAGATTATAACAACCATTCATCCGAAGCCATGTAAAAGTAGCGAAAAACAGCCTCCTGCTTTATCACACTTACTCTTATATGTAACAGTGGCAGAAGCACTTTTCTTGAAGAGATGAGATGAGTGGCTCACTGATGACATTTTTGCTATCAGGTGTAAGGTTTTTTTGGCCACACCTTTCTAATCCAATGTCAACTTTAGCCCTACTGCCAATTTGTGAATGTTAACAAAGTATTTCTATATGAAACATACATGAGCTACAACAAACTTTTATTTTTGGAGGTAAAAAGCAATTAAAAGAGAATATTTTGTGTTAACAGTTATGAAAAAAAAAAAAAAAAAAAAAATCACAAACATATCATAAATCTCCTAAATCAAACATCATAAAAGTAAAGCTTTTTGATACTTTCTGTATGATTGGTCAAATTATTCTGAAAAGCAGAACCAGTGCTAGAAGTTATAGCAGCTTCAATATGACCCTCAAAATTACACCATGACCACACTAAAGATTAATACTGCTATCAAGAAAAACTATGTACCAAAACTCAAAGGTAATTACAGTTTCAGTTGAACTGGGCTACTAGTTTTTGTACAGGAAAACATTTATAAACCTTGTGGATAGTAAACATTACCATTCCCATGCATCTGCTTATGGATTAAATTTTAAAATTAACCCAATAAATCCTGACATAGCTGAATAGTTGTGTGGGAGTGCAACAGCACACACTTCTGAGGTAACTTGGTTCAAGCCCATGAAACTGCTAAACACGGTACTATATTATTGTCAAAATGATCAGCTGTAAATGCCTCTGACCCAGGTGGTCATGCTGGAGTATAAACAAAACTATTAATACTCTGAACATTTGAGCTAATTTTCTAACTGTAACTTGCCTTTCTTCAACCAGTTGCTCCATAGCATGACATTCAGACATTAACTGGGGCAATCCTGTCTGTACCAAAATAAAGCTCAGCATGGGTAAAAGTTCATCAGCACCCCTGAAAAACAAAATAAGTACAGCCAAAATAAACACAAAAGTTTAGAATGTACAAAATGCTTTATTCTCTAATTATCTGAATTTCTAGATAACTAAAGTTACAATTTTGTGAAGACAAGATTGCAGAAAAGTAAATTACAGAATTCTTTTTGTGTAGATTGGGGGCAATTTCATTTTGAATGGAACTTTTAATTTAATGTAAGTTTGTGTTTGAAAACTATTTAATAAATTTTAAATATATAAAGAGATGGATTAAATTTTGATTAATACTAGAATGAAACAACACAGGCATTTATAGTGTGTTCCAAACCATACATTTATATTCAAGGGATAATTGGAATATACATTTTCTTCTACTTAAGTGGAAACCAAGTAGCAATAGTAAGAGGCATGTGATGCAAGAAAGCAAGCTTATGAAATCAGCCCCCCCAACCAAAAAAACCATTTCACACATCCATTCCCTCTAAAAGTTTGTCCAGTTACTCCTTGAATTTATTTAAGCTATCAACTTCCACAACTACCTGCTGGCTAAAGGCAAATTTCCACTTTATTGAAGTGATAAGGAAAATGAACAGTCTTTAATTGTTGGGCATTATAGATATAAAATCATCCACAAAACAATTATGGACTTCAATGGTGGTCAAAAACATTATCTCCTTGATTTTCCTATATATTATTCCAAAGTGTTATATTTAGAAGCTAAACTTAATTCCTGAAATTTTTGGAGCTGAGCCTGCCCCAAATCAAACTAACATCCAATAATAGTGGTTCGATGCCAAATAAACTGACAACAGCTGTGAACAACCATCTCACAGTCAGCAACTGTAGACTGTGACCATTAAATAATTACTTTCTTATAAGTACATTCTTTGTCTGGTAAGAAACAAAATGCTAATAGAATACAATGCCTTCCTAGCTAAGCAATCATGTAAATGAACAAATCAATTTTCACAATAACCGGGAGTTATAAATTTTTGATGTTTTGAATAAATATTTCACATTGGTATCATGTAAAAATACAATATTATTCATTGGGTATATAAAATTTTCTAAATATATAATATCTAAAGTTAATGAGGATAAAAGCTAATTGTTTCTTGTAAGAAAATTGATAAAACTGGCTAATTATAAATGAATCTAAATCAGTCCAACACTAACCAAAATTCTTTCTCTAATTTCATCCAGATTTTACTCTTCAGTGATTTTTTTTCACCATTAGTACATAAAAGTGAGTAATACATACTCTATTAAAGGCTAATCTCATCTTGTTAGACAAAGGACACAAGGAAGCCAAAAAAAAAAAAAAAAAAAAAAAACACCTATCCCATTTCATCTTTCTGTCCCCATTAATATTTCGTCTATTAACAAACGAAATAAATTTAAATGTATTCAAACTATCCACTTCCAACACGAGATCTTAGTGAGCCCCATTAGAACTTGTACTTTTCTCAGCTAATACATAAGTTTTATATTTTCATTTATTATAATTTAATGCATTTTTTTTTTTTTTTTTTTTTTACTGCTTTACTTTTATTATTTCTTTTTTAGCAACAGTCTCTGCTAGAACCCAATACCTCTCCCATAGCTTGCTTTTGCTTTCTGTTTTGTCCCTTCGGTTTGCTGCTTCTGCTTTGGGACACACTTTTGCTAAACTATTTTGCTCGAAACTTCCTTTGAGACTGCTATACTGCTGTGATTGACAGTTTTGTGTTGGACTTCGAGTGAATAAACGGATATTGATTGATCTTATCGTCACCATGTGAAAACTCCCAGTGCATTCCTATGATAACAACTCGTTTATGTGCAAATAGACCAAGCCTCTATTCGCTTTTTTGAACCTGTTTAACTACATATTTCTATTTAGTAAATAGAAATATTCGATATAGTAAAGAAAAAAACAAGGAACAAATTAATGAAATTTCACTTCAAATTGCTGAATAGATAACAAAACTCCATATATAATTCTCCAATCCCTCTACTTTCAACTTCCAAATTGATAATGCGCTGCTATTTATAAATGATTTCAATAAAAAAATGATTCATCAGTGATATATCCATTTCTTTAATTAAAAGATCAACAAGTTTGTATGTGTGTGTGTGTGTGTGTGTGTGTGTATACGCACAAAAGATACAGAATCTGCATTAAAAATGCTGCAATAGAAATAAAAATCGAAAGAATAAATAATCAACTTGAAATAAACAATAAACCATTTTAAGAAGAATAGCTTTGTGATACTAATCAGACTTTGGTGAGCAACTTTACCGTAAATGAATTTTTTTCTATTTGCATATGCCAAATTATCTTATCACCATTAGTAAAGGAGAGATAATAAAACTGCATAAAATAAGAAAATTTAACTTTCATTTCAGATTTTCACATTCCATTACTAAAAAAGGCCAGACAGAATTCGATAATTTCATTTATCGTTAAATATGAATAAACAACTAACATACAGGCATAGAGATTTATAACTTATAAAACATTTTATAAGTTATAAATAGTTTTAGTTTTTCTAATGCTTTTACAGATAAAAAAAAAAGTTTGAAGACCATTGAAAATTTCTATATATATATATATATATATATATATATATATATATATATATATATATTAACAGTATCTTCTTTCCGTTAAATAACATGTGAAACTGAAATCATTTAAACAGGTTCAAAAAATTCGTAGAAGTTCAGAACATGTTGATAATTAATCAAGAGAAAGTTTTAATCAGATACTCTCATCAAATACCATGAAGAATTCTCATTTAAAATATTAATAATTTTTTAGTTTAATTTCAGTCAATACACAAAAGATAACTTTGTACCTCTAGCAAGAGAAATTGAGAGCGCTTCAGACTCCATTACTGCTGTAAAACACAGCATAATTTCTTTTACTCCACACAGTTGGCAAATGCAGTAAAATACAGTATGACAACACTTAATGTTTGGTATTTTTCCCACAGGAACTAGTAGTTGTTGGTGACTATTGTCAGGGAAACGGGGAACATGCTTTGTAAAAAAGATAGGTGGAACAGGACCAGGGTATTGTAAGGACCCGTCCTTACATTAATTAATAAAAATTGTTAAATATTATGAGAATTTAACTGTAATACGAATAGTGGTTTTCTGGGTTAAGAAGCACTGGAATTCAAAAATACCTTCCAGTCACTCCCCGTTTAGTTGTAGCTTGTTTGTATGGAAGTTCTTTGACGAGTCAGTGAAAGTAATATACCATGACAAATCCCCATTAAGACAGAGGCAGATGCACCATAGTAAGGGCCAAGAGTGCTTAAGCTGACCCTCTTAAAAATTTCACGGTGAAACGCTATTAGAGGTGGGCGACGTCACCAGGTGTGCGCGCGTGAGGTCACGGGAGGAGCTGTGACGCTTCTCAGTTGTCCGGAACTTCCACCTCTCTTTCTGGATTGTTCTCGTATGTTCGAGGCTCACGGAAGTTGGGACACAAAGAGTAAAGAAGACCCGCCCACGGAAGAGGAGAGGAGACAAATGAGAACACAGGAAAAAGGATGTGCAGATCTCCTATTGGCCAGGAAGAAAGTGGAGGGAATTTTGAGAGGGAGATTCTGAAGAAGTTTGCGGGGATTCTGAAAAAGTTTTCGTGGCATTCGGAAGAAGTTTTCGGAGGAGTCGGAAGAAGTTCACGGAGCGGTCTGGAGAATGAATTGAAGGAGTTGGAGAACGATACAAAGCAGAGCAGTAGTCTAATTTGGGTGATAGCTGCAGACCTGAGATAGATGGAAGCAGTGATAGAAATTCTGCATATCCCAACAGTCCGTAGGAATGTTCACCTGTAAACATGGAAACCGTAGTGAGGAAGAAGGAAGAATCACACCCTGAGAATTATATAGGCAAAGCCAGTCGAATGAGTGGTCGAACCATTGACCTACTCGAAAACCCCTCTATCCACGGAAGAAGAAATGCTGACCGGTAAAGAGTATGCGACACTGATTGATTCCAGCCGTGCAGTACCCGGTAGGGAAACACCATAATCACCGAGATCCCCAAATGAGCGCCCCCGCATTCCAGTACCTGAATGACCGATATGAAAGGAAGCCGAGCAGAGAGAGAAGTTCCAGGCCAAACACGTAAGTGCTAGAGAGTTTACCGAAATAGGTGTACTTAATTTATTAAGGAGAGGACTTTAGGAGAAAAATGTGTATATATAGTTAAGGAGGGAGATTTAAGTAATGAATATATGAATAAAGGGGTAATGTATTTAAGACGGACGCAGCCTATAATTTGGAGTGAAGCTCCTCATATAAATGCTTGCTGGAAGGAGAGGGTATAATAGATAACTGAGAATTGTTTAAGGTTGGGAAAGGTTTTTATAATATGTATGAAATTAAAGGTTGAAATTTCAATTTATTATGAGTTGATTTGTGGAGAGTATTTCTGATTTGAGTAGGGGCTCATTAATAAGTGATATATAAAGGTATAGAGGATTAACTGTTCTGAAAGGTAATGTTAAATTGAATTGATTGATATTTCCTGTTGACCTGATTGCAGAAAGGGTGTCTGATTGAATAAATGAAATTTTCTTACAAATTGAGACACGAACTCTGAAGGTTTTTGTGAGCCAGTTCATTGGCGGGTAGTTGTTGGTTTAGTATACAGACTGTTCAGAAGAAGAGTGGGAAGAATCTATGTAAAGTGTATGACACGACCTATTGAAGTCCCTGTAAAGAACATGAAGAGACACCATGACATAATGAATAATAATGTGTATTAGAGTAGAATATCTGATGATGAAACAATTGAGTTTGAACAAGATATTTACACATATAAAGGTTAATGAAATAACAAGTCACCAGCTAAATATAGTTTGAATAACTGCTATTGCTAGTTTCTGTATGATATGTTAATAAACATTGTTTTATTTCACATTCATGTGTTGGAGTCTGTCATTCCGAAACTCAGCCAATCCGGCGGAAAAATACCTAAATTAATTGGGGTCCCCTTTGAGTCTGGTGATCTTCTGAGAACAAACAAGTCAGATGCTAAGTGGGAGGATTGGACTACGGGGATATACATATAAAAAAGGGGATAAATTATAATAATTAAAATATAAAGAAAATTAGGGCAACCAAGAAAACAATAATAACCCCAGCCCCACAATTGGCAAGTACAACCCCCACAGTATGTCTGCCAGGGGGCAAAGGTTGATGACGTTGTAGAGCGGATATCATCTTTTAAGGGCACAAAAGGTGATATAGTTGTACGTTGGCACTAATGACATTAAGAGTAGGAGACCAGCGGAATTACTTAACAAGTACAGGTCACTGTTGAAAAAAGCCGTGAAGTAGGGTTGTAGGATAGATGTGCGGAAATTTGCCTTTAGCCAGCGGGTGGTTGGTGGGTGGAACAGACTTCCATCCCTTGTCGTGGAAGTTGATAGCCTAAATAAGTTTAAGGCTCAGCTGGACAGGTATTTCGAACGAACAGAGGGGTGAAGTGGAAGTGGTTATTTTTATTTATTTATGTTACTTAATTTTTTTTTTTTTTTTTTGGCTGATGCTGCATAAGCTTGCTTTCTTGCATCAAATGCCTCTACTAATGCTAATGCTAATGAATTTGAAAGTGTCTGCAATTCTGCCCAGACACGATAGGAGGGAGTATATGATGAGAGCCTTGTCGATCAATTCGGCCCTGGAAAGATTGTGCAAGGCTCAAGGGGTAGACTTTTTTTCAGCCTGGACTGTACTTGTTAACAGGAGAGATTGCTTCTACAGGGATGGGATACACTTAAATAGAAACGGTGCAAGAATATTTGCTGATGCTATCGAGGCAGTGTTAGGTGGATCGGAAAACTGCTAGATTGGGGGGGAGGAGACAGACTAATAGATTAACAGTAGCCACTGGCAGAGGTGAAAGAGATTTTTGCACTGCTTCTAGTGGAATGAGCAGAAGCCTGAAAAACAAGATGCAGGATATTTCAGAGACTGCTGGAAGTCATTGCGGTACAAGTAAACACATGGGTTGTGTTAGGGTAGTTAAGAATAGAAACAGGTGCATGTATACTTGCGTGTACACCAATGCTAGGAGTTTGGTAAATAAATTTGATGAATTTGAGGTATTGCTCAAAACATCAAAGGCAGATATTGTTGGGATATCAGAGACGTGGTGTCACACAGATATAAGTAATGCAGAACTGGAATTTGGGGAGTACAACGTCTACAGAAAGGATAGGAAGGGAGGAGGGGTTATGCTATTAGTTAAGAAACACATAAAATCCAAGGAAGTGAAGCCAGTCGACATTGATGGACAGGGCAGTGTCGAGTCAGTTTGGTGTGACATAAGCATAGGTAAATCAAAATTGAGAGTAGGAGTGTGCTATAGGCCTAATGACTCTGATGAGTATAATAAGATACTGTACAGGAAAACAGAATAGGCCAGTAAATCAGAGAGTCTTATAATGGGGGATTTTAATTTCCCAGATATTGACTGCAATTTGTGTTTTTTTTTTTTTTTTTTTTTTTTTATGAAAACCCCAAACACGAAAGGTATCAAAACCTATAGTACTTAGTACCGTGCATGGGTTGAAGGAGAAGTATGGGGGGAGGGGGGGATGCCGGAAACTTTGCTCTAGAGACTAAACATGGGTTTCACCACTTCAAGCCTCCAATAAGCAAAGTGGTGGTATTTCACCGGTTGATGAAAGTCACTCACACACTAGCAAGGCTTTTGTGGATTTGTTGGATCATTGTTTTCTACACCAGCATGTTCGGGAGGCAACTAGAGGGAGTAATACTCTTGATTTGATTATCAGTAGTGATTCTTCATGCATTAAGAATCTGCAGATAAAGGAACCACTAGGTGGCAGTGATCACAGTGTGCTGAAGTGGGATTTACTCAAGGAGGTAACTACCATCAGAGGTAAAGGGAAGGGTTTTTGCTTTCGTAAAGGCGATTATGATGGTCTGAGACAGTATTTAAATTCTATACAGTGGGACCAACTGATGATGTTACCAACAGCAAATTCAAAATGGGAAGCATTCAGGGAACTAATCTTGGAAGCTACCAGGCTTTACCTACCAACCAAGAAATATTGTTCAAGGTTCAGGCCTAAATGGTTGTCAGATGAACTAATGAGACATATGGCAGAGAAGAAAAATGCATGGGATACATACAAATTAATGGGTGACATGGAAGCCTCTGATAGATATAAGTTGGTCTGTAACCAAGTCACAAAGGAGATTAGGCAGGCAAAGGCAGATTATGAGAAATCCTTGGCAAAGGATGCAAAGAAAAACAGAAAAGAGTTCTTTACCTATTTAAACTCAAGAAGGAAAGGGATGAATCAGATTGGACCACTGGATGTTGATGGTTCAACAGTTGAGGATCCTGCTCAGGTGGCTAACAATCTAAACAAGTATTTTGCATCCACATTCACACATGAGGAGTTATTAAGGAAGGGGAATGTCGTAGGTGAAGTAAACATTGGCAGTGAGCTAGATGATTTTCTAATAACTGAGAGGGAAGTGGAGGAGAAATTGTTGAGGATAAACATAAAAAAGGAACCCGGGGTGGATGGGATCTATCCAGTTATATTAAAGGAGGCAGCAAAGGAAGTAACCAAACCCCTACCCATAATTATGAGAGCTTCTTTGGACTCGGGATGTACCCATAGACTGGAGATGTGCAAATGTGATCCCAATTCACAAAGGAGGATCAAAGGCTGACACAAGTAATTATAGACCTGTTAGTTTAACTTCGGTTCCAGTAAAATTAATGGAGGCACTGGTTAAAGAAGCACTGCAGGATCATCTAGACAAGAATTCAGTTATAGCTCAGACACAGCATGGTTTTGTTAAGGGCAGGTCTTGTCTGACCAATTTGATTGGATACTATGATGTAGTTACAAAAGAACTGGATGCAGGGAATAACTTTGATATTATATATTTGGATCTTAGAAAGGCTTTTGATACTGTTGCGCATGGAAGACTGCTGCACAAATTGGAGCAGTGTGGCATTGGAGGCAAATTGCTGCTATGGATAAAGGGATGGTTGAGTGGCAGAAGACAGAGAGTGGTAATCAATGGACACTGCTGAACGTGGACTAATGTTATTAGTGGAGTTCCTCAGGGTTCAGTGTTGGATCTATTGTTGTTTTCTGTATTTATAAATGACATTGATGATGGTATATCAAGCTTAATGTCCAAGTTTGCAGACGATACAAAGGTTGGCAGGGTTGTTAAGGACACTACTGATGCTATGCTGCTGCAACGGGATCTGGAAAGGTTGAGCAGATGGGCTGAGAGGTGGCAAATGAAGTTTAACATTGACAAATGTAAAGTGCTACATATGGGAAACAGTAACCCCAGATCAACGTATCAACTCTGTGGTACTATGCTGACAGTGGTGGAGAATGAAAAGGACCTGGGGGTAATTGTGCAGGCAGATATGAAGTTCTCTGAGCAGTGCAGACGTTCTGCAAGAGTAGCTCACGGTGTCTTGTCAATGATATACAGGAATTTTTCTAGCAGGGATAGGGATGTGATTATTCCATTGTATAAGGCATTGGTCAGGCCACACCTTGAGTACTGTATACAGGTCTGGAGGCCTCATTTCAAGAAGGATGTAGAGCTGCTGGAACGAGTACAGAGAAGGGCAACAAGATTAGTGAATGGAACAAAGGGTTGCTCTTACGAAGAAAGGCTTAAGTTTTGCAAATTACAGAGTCTGGAGACTAGGCATCGGCAAGGTGATCTGATAGAGGTGTATAAGGCTTTGAATGGCTTGAGCATGCTCAATGCCGATGGGATTCTTCCTCTTGCTCAGAATAATCGCCTGAGAGGGCATAAATTCAAATTGAGGAAGGACGGATGTCGGATAGATGTGCGGAAATTTGCCTTTAGCCAGCAGGCAGTTGGTTTGTGGAATAGACTTCCATCACTTGTTGTTGAAGTTGATAGCCTAAACAAATTTAAGGCTCAGCTGGACAGGTATTTCGAACGAACGGAGGGGTGAAATGGGAGTAGTGGTTTTTTTTTTTTTTTTTGGCTGATGCTGAATAAGCTTGCTTTCTTGCATCATATGCCTTTACTAATGCTAATTTTACAACAATACTTGTTCATGTATTCTGATACTTTTAGATATTACATGTATTTCTTTGAATTTAACATGTTTGCTGCATTTTGACACAAATATGCACATGGGGTTTTTAATCCACTTGGAGGGAAAACTACTAGATTTTAAGAACTTTTTCTTCAGATTTGATAAAAAAAAATATATATATATATATATATATATGTTTCTGTCAAGCAAGCAGCCTTTGCCAGCAGCTGACTAATTTAGCCATAGTGAGAAGAAAGCCCAAAAATGATAGTACTTACTCTCATATAGTCTATTAAATTGAGGTTTTGTTCATATCATAGGCTGGAAACTTTTCAAATAGACCATTTGTGTATGTAAAATTGACAATGTCTATAAGAGGACCTGCATCTTGAGAAACCATTTTGAGAAACCTTGTCCTGCTCAATCAGCTTCAACTTCTTGAAAATCTGCTACCAATTCCTTAAATGCCGATCTTTGGGTAATTCTCCAGTGGGGCAAAGACAACTTAGTTGATTTCAACCCTTCTAATACTCAGTCTTGTCTTATATCTCGTAAAAAGGATTCTTCTGCTCCTATGCTTATCTTTAGTGACACTGATTTCTAGGCAATATGATATATCTCTTTTGGGGATTACCCTGACCTCTAATCTCTCTCTCTCTCTCGGCACAAGCACATTACATATATTGCTTCTTCTGCATCTAAAAAACTTGGTTTTCTCTTTCGTTCTCGGCGTTACTTTTCTTCCAAACAGCTGCTCACTCTGTATAAATCGCAAATCCACCCTGCCATGGAATATTGTTCCCACATCTGGGGTGGTGCCCCCAAAACCTTTCTCATGCTGCTTGATTCCATTCAGAAGAGGGCAGTTAGGTTAATTAATGATTCATCTCTAACAGTCTCTCCACTCGCTGTCTCATAGACGTACTGTTTCTGCTGCATGCCTCTTCTACAGATACTTCCATGGACACTGTTCTTCTGAATTGGTTTCTATAATTCCTGCTCTCTCTCTCTCTCTCTTTCAAAACAGTCCGAACACATACCGCCACCAGCCAACATCCATTTACTGTCCAACTTCAAACTCACAGAACCAACTTTTCATATTCCTCGTTTATTCATTCAACTGCCGTTTTCTGGAACAACCTTCCTTCATATGTATTTCCTGAAAATTACAGTCTACAGAAGTTCAAATCCAATGTCAACAAATATCTTCTTTCGTCTTCTCAACCTCCAACCCAAGCACGGTACAAAGTACTATAGGGTCTAATACCTCTCGTGTTTGGGGTTTACATTAAAAAGAAAAAAAAAATCTTTTTTTTTTTTCCCTGTATATCACTTATACAGAAGTATTCACTATAAAGAGGTATAAAGACGTATTCACTATAAATTCACCATGATTAAGTACTCCTCTCAACAATTTATTATCCATACCACATGTACTGAGTATAAATTTAGGTTATTACTCTGCTATGTTAATGTAGTACATATAATATTAAGAATAAAAATACAATATTTTGAAAATACATTAAGCAATTATTAACATATTAAGCATATATAATACATTATGTACAGTATTAATAATTAGTACTCTACAAAACATATACTCTAATATAGTTAATAAATGCTTTTTGAAAAATAACATAATCTTACCTGAGTTTTCAGTTTAGAACCGCAGGTTTTCCTTCATAAAATGCATTTGTGCAGCACATTAAATTCAATGCAATTACATCATTTTTTAATAGGGAAAACCTTTCTAATAGTTCTGTACAGTTCACATCAGAATAATTTTTAATATTCAACACGTGATCAGTAAAGCTTCCTGCATTATGATTTCCTTCATTGGTGAGCCTTCAACTTCCAATTCCACAAAATCCTGTATGTCCTTCACTTGATTCTCTCTTTTTAAATCAATTTTTATGTATTCTTCCAGTGAAGGATTGGACTCAGTCCTTAAGTCAGCAATAATTTCAGTTGTTTCCCTTGGAACAGGTTTGCAGTTTTTTAAAGTTGCTCTCAACAATAAATTCAACTTTTGTAAAACAGTGTGCGATGCTTTGTTTTTTTACACATGTCACAGCAGAACATAATAAAATATTGCATCTAACACAGTGATGGATTTTTCTAAATCGTTCACTGAATTTGTCTAATCTGTTTTCACTAGTATGTGCAGCAAAACAAATTGACTATATTGAGTTTTGAGGTTGATCTATGGTCCACTGCTGTAACAGTAGACACATTCAACATACTGAAGTTGTATTTGGGGATAGAAAAACAGTTTAACATTTTTGAGGCCAAGATGAAGATGTGATGTAACCTTATCAAGAAATAAAATGATATTCCTTGCTTGCTCTCTTCATTTTGTCATCAAATTTCAGAAGCCACCCTGTCATTCCTTTTGTCATCGAAGACTTATTTGCATGACAGATAACAATGAACTTAAATCTATACTTTCGAAACAGTGAAGTTTATTACCCTTGCTTATCAGAGGGCAACCCAGAAACAATTCCATAAAGCAACTGCAAAGGGATACAACAAGATCATATCAGGACTTGAAGAAGCTGGCTCTCAACAGAGAGATGTGTAAAAAAGTCATCAGTGCTATCAACCAGTTGTAGAGACTGAAGGAACCCATGATGATGATGATGATATCAACAGTAGTGTTTTTAATTCTAACATGTTCACACACAGCACGGTGGATATCCTTCTGAGATTTTCCCAGTACTACATTTTCTACTGTTAAAACATGTTTTATTTGGGAGGACTGAGAAAAATAGTCTGTTTCATCACAATTAAAAATATCTTTTTTGTCAGGTGATGCACAGATGCCAACCAATTTGGCATCTGTGCATCACATATAATAGCAAAGAAAAATCTGTCAAGGATAAATAAACTGCACTGTGATGCCACAATGCAGTTTATTTATCCTTGACAGATTTTTCTTTGCTATTTATGACTTTAAATGAAATGTTATGATTTGTTCTAAATTCCTCAAGCTATCCCAGTGGAAGCTCCAATATAATTTTTTTTTTTTGTTCTTTTCTGGCCTCCAATGTAATTTTCAGTTCTTTTTCTGGCCTCAAATTTCAGTAAGCAGACCAGTATTCTATCGAATTACTGGTATGCTTACTGAAATGTTTGATCAATCCAGGATCAACCAAACACAATGGCATCAAGGACAACTGTGTCTGTTTTTCTCAGCTTAACCACCTTAAAATCTTTGCTTCCATATAAAGCCCATGTCCTGTAAATTGTGCCTCTATTTCAAATTAAATCGCTAATGTGTTTTATGTGCACTAAATTGTTGGCAAGCATGCAAGCACTTCATTTTTCCTTCTTTTCTATTTCAACTAACTTTCAGATTTTCTTTAAAGTTTTATCTCTTCCCTATTAAATAAAATGGATGCACAACATATAGCACTGAAATTGAACAGAACTTATAATTGTAGTACTCACTTCTGCAATTATAAGTTCTTGCTAAAAAATTTAACGAAAACTTAACAGTACTTTAAGCCTTCACTAAACTAATATAATTGAACAGAACATGAAAATGCAACTGTAGAATTTTTAAAATGATTTTTATGATGCTGACTAGAAAACAGTTAACAGCACAAATTATAGATTTTACCTAAAATTCATGGATAGAAATTCTGTTTCAGTTTAGCATTTATGGGAATTTTGTCGCATGTTTGGGTAACCAGTCATGTGATCTCGAGGCACCAGCATCACAGCTCCTTTTCAATGTTTATAAACATCAGCAAATGCTCTTTATGCTACAACTTTTACTGTTGTCTTGCAAGTGTGAGAGTTTCATCAGTAGCAACATTTGTTTATGGTTTTATTGATTTTTTATATGATTATGTGAATTATACTTCTGGCTTATTTTATGAATATTTTCTCGCTGGCCATCAAAAGAAAGAAATTAACCATAATTACTTAAACATAAGCTTTGCTGTATAGAGAGTATCTGTTAAATTAGTGTGGCCAAATGCATCCACTACTCAGAGAGTTTGTTATTAGAGATAAACACATTACAAAACCCTGTCTTGGGATTGGAAAAGATAAGTTTAGCATTATTGAGAGGTTTGGAGATTTATGGATACAGTAAATGTTTCACTGTATCATAAAAAGACAGAGACTAATTTCATATAGCATGAAAAATAATGTGAAAGAAATCACATTGTAGAACTGTGGCCCCCATCTTTTTATGAAATTGTATAATGGCACTTAAGTAAATAACTTAAGATTATTGCTTACAAGTTAGTGCAAATGCATCAAGATCTGCTAGCAGCTAACTACTAAATAGCTATAAAGTTGGCATCATTAAGTATATCTCATATTGTGAATACCTTCACAGTGAGTTGCCATGATATTGCACTACCTCGAATAAGTAACTCTTGACCACAGGAGAAGACTATTGATACTTATTCTCAGCAGATGCCACCACCCAGACGGCACCAATTTCGGAGCCGATTGGCTACTCTTCGGTGGGTGGGTGGGCAGGCACCTTGATGTTGCAATGATGGCAAGGCAAGGCAGTTGCAAAGGATAACTCCACAATATGAGAGATGCTTGATGGTGTGTAGCAATTTGAATTGTCGCATTTTAGGGCAAAAGGCCTCAAGTTGCGATGTGTAGCCTCAAGATGGTGTATATTAATTAAAATTACTACACATCATCAGGCATCTGTCATATTGTGGAGTTATCCTTCACAACTGCCTTGCCATCATTGCAACATCAGGGTGTCTGCCCACTCACTGAAGAGGAGCCAATCAGCTCCGAAATGGTGCCATCTGGCTGGCTGGGAGAATAAGTAACAATAGCCTTCTCCTATGGTGAAGAGTTACTTATTCGAGGCAGTGCAATATCATGGCAACTCACTGTGAAGGTATTCACAATAAGAGATATACATAATGATGGCAATTCTATAACTATTTAGTGGTTAGCTGTGAGCAGATCTGATGCATTTGCACTAACTTGTAAGCATGTTAACTCACTACACAACTTGAGGCTTTTGCCCTAAAATGCGACTTAAGATTATTGTTATGCTACTTAAAGATGAAAATTCTAAATATGGTTTTTGCTAGGACTGATAGCATTTGATACAATAGGAATAAGCTAGAAAAAATAGTTGTATTATAATAACATCCTTTAATATTATGTTGTGGTAAGTTTTATAATGAATGTTACAATTAAGTTATGGTTAACTATTTATGCATTTGTGGTTAAAAGAAAAATTTACTTTATTGTAAGAGAAAGGTATCCTAATCAAGTATGGCTAACATGCACAAAATGTGTTCAGAAACTCATGTTAAGCAATTTCATATTCATGCTACAAGGAGTCCTAGGCAAGGTAGTAATGGATAAACAGAGATATATTATAATCATCCAATGAATGTTTCTTTTCTACCACTGAATGCACGAAATCCATTTTATCTAGAACTTGAAAAAACAATATATCTTGGTATGAAAAGCTTAGTGGCTTCTAGGATTACTTTCTGAGCATGTCCTATTTGCATTTGAAAATCAGTTGATCACAATGAAAAGAAATTATAAGTGTTGGAAGACCATTGTAATCACCTTTGCAAAAACAAAATCCCTCTTGAATAAATCACCCATTAATACACTATAGTCACTGCCATCTAGTGGTTTCCTCTGCTTCAAAATTAATATATGAATATGATGATGATAATATATGATGCTGAAAATCAGATGAAGAATATTGTTTTCTCTTGTTGATCTGCAACAAGAGAAACATGTTGGTATACATTACATGTTTTTTTACATTTTTATTAAAAAGCTGGTATAGAAAATAATCACGCAGAAAATATCTAAGTTTGCAGATCATACACAGGTTGGCAGGGTGATTAATGACAGTAATGTAGAAATGGCAGCTGAAGTTTAACATTGACAAGTGACTAGTGAATGGAACAAAGAGGTGCTCTTACGAAGAAAGGCTTAAGTTTTGCAAATTACAGTGTCTGGAGACTAGGCACCAGCGATGTGATCTGATAGAGGTGTATAAAGCCTTGAATGGTTTGAGCATGCTCAATGCTGATGGGATTCTTCCTCTTGCTCAGAATAATCACCTGAGAGGGCATAAATTCAAATTGAGGAAAGACAGATGTAGGATAGACGTGCGGAAATTTGCCTTTAGCCAGCAGGTGGTTGGTTGGTTGGTGGAACAGACTTCCATCCCTTGTCGTGGAAGTTGATAGCCTAAATAAGTTTAAGGCTCAGCTGGACAGGTATTTCGAACGAACAGAGGGGTAAAGTGGAAGTGGTTATTTTTTATTTATTTATTTTTTGGCTGATGCTGCATAAGCTTGCTTTCTTGCATCAAATGCCTCTACTAATGCTATATGCACAAGGTATTGTGTATCTATAGTAGTAATTAATGTAATACTGTGTAGTACTCACCCAGGATGGTGGAAAATGAAAAGGACCTAGTGGTAGTTGTGCAGTCAGATATGCTTCCAGGCTCATGGGGTTTTGTCAATAATATATAGGAATTTTGAAAGCAGGGATAAGGAGGTGATTATCCCATTGTATAAGGCAATGGTTAGGCTGCATCTTGAGTACCGAATACAGATCTGAAGGTCTCATTTTAGGAAGGATGTAGGTCTGCTGGAATGGGTGCAGAGAAATGCAATGAGATTAGTGAGGGGAACAAATGGGTGTTCATACCAAGAAAGGCTTCAATTATGCAAATTGCAATGTCTGTCGACTAGGCATCTGTGAGATGATCTGATTGAGGCATTTTAAAGCTTTGAATGGATTGAGATCTAAGCTAAATGCTGAGATTCAATCTATTGGCAGCCTTCTTCTTGTTCAGACTACACACGTGAGGGAGCATAAATTCAAATTGAGGAAGGATGGTTGCAGGATAGATGTGGAAGTTTGCATTCTGTTGGCGGGGACAGACTGATGTAGGAGTTTATTTTTTTTTGCTGTGTAAGCATGCTTTCTTGCATCATTTTCCACTACTAATACTAACTCTTGAAATGTTCTGCTGTTGAGTGAGCTTCCAACTTGTAAATTCCAATCAATATCTGAAAAGTTAAAATTCCCTATGATAAGACATTTCTGCACACATTATATTAGCATATTCAGATTCTGCATCCCCAGTATCAGAATGAACAATGTTTATGATATTCTTATAATATCAATATTTGATATGTATACCAGTAATTTTTAATTCATCACATTTATTTATTGTGCTCATAGCATTGGTATATAAGAAATGTATAGAATATGGTGTCTGTTTGTGCTTTTAGTAGCCCTAGCAAGCTTTGTAACCCCAACCATCCACAACAATCTTTCTGCATCAGCTTGCCTGGCTCCCCAGTTTTAGGGCAGACCCAAAATCAGATATTTTAGTTGACAGTTAAGTATGATATCTTATCTAGTCTAGTCTAATGACCATCCAAAGGGAAGGTATTTTGGGTGTTTCAAGGGGCCACTTAGCCAAAAGCTTTTATGGACAACCTATATGTATACACACATAAAAGGCTTGACATAACCAAATGGTCAATGCAAGAATACAGTAGTATAAGCATTTGAGATGTCTGGTTCGAATGATTATATGGGATTGAATTATAATATTAGCTATCATGATTAAAGCACAAGCAATAATTAATATTAGCTTGAATCATATTAACTATATTTATATGGTTAATTGTTATATTCTTCAACAGAGTAGTAAGATAAGTTATTCTGATATTCTTGTCAAAAATGGCTAACTTTCAGCTCCTCTGACCTACATGGCTGTGCCAGAGTACAAATAGAAGTTAGTAGCATTTTAATGTCTATTATAATTATAATTATTATTAGAATAATATTGCTTTATTGGGATTTTTTTAAAAAAGATCCATACACAGGAGAGCTCTTTTATAAATAATGTTACAAATATTAAATACAAAAATGCAGGGCCCCCTTCATTTCAAGTGCCTGGAGCACTGGAAGGGATAAAGACATTCTCCACTACTTTTCAGGCTACTGCATGTCCCAATAAAGGCAATAAAAGAATCAGTTCCACTTCTGCTTATGACTTCCATTAAACTATTAACAAGTGTTTCCCCTTCTCATTCATTCAATTGCGATGATAATTGTGGTGATAATCCCTCCTTAATTTAATTCTGAAAACTAGTAGTTTAGAGTGTTAAATAAAGGGGAAGTATCACCAAAACTGAATGAAATTTATCCATAGTGGAATGGAAGTTTTGAAAAACCAGAGTTCTACACTTAATTAAGAATGAATTCTATGACAAATATGTCATGATATCATGATTTAAAGTAAGAAAAAAGCACATAGAAGAAATTTTTTAACTTTTTTTTTTTAAGTTAACTGATATGAAAATGCAAATTTGCATCCTTAAATACTACAAAAAGATGGAATAAAATTTTTATTCTTATTCACACATTGTGCCATGTTACATTTCAACTATATTCGGTACTGAATTTTGAAAAGAGTACTAAAAATATTTTAACTCACAATAATTGCCTTGAAAAAATATCTTCATCTTCATCTTGTTGCACTTTTTCCCCACACAACTTTTGAGATATATGAACTAATAAATATATAAATATAATTATTGCACCGAATATGTGAGCAAAGAATATTTAATAATTAACATGTATAAAGCATCAGGGTGTTGTATTATATGGTTTCTTTTTATGAACAGCCATAATAAGATATAGGCAATTCTATTTTTAACTACAGGCACTCCTCGACTTATGTACTTAATTGGGTTTTTTTTTTATGTACGTTAAGTCCAACTTCGGTCTTGTAGATACAAAATACATGTACAGTACAAAACACTGAAATTATAACCCCTCCCCCAACAAACTTCATTAAAACTACAGCATTTTACGATTTGTAACCGAGTTAAATGAGGCTGAAAAAACATACAATGATAATAATGTATAGTACAGTATTTATTCAGAACTAATTTAATCGAAATACGGTATGTAATTTAATTTAATCTATGATCAAATCACTTTACGATGGGTTCTCCAAAATAAAATAGCATTCACTATACGATATGTAGTAAGCATCACTCATTGTGATCACATTTGCGAACTGAATTTTAATTCTATTAAACGACTATTCTAACAAGCAAAAATAGGAGAAATATTATCCACAGGCTATACAAGTAAAGATATAGAGCACAAATTTGCACTTTACTTCCTCCAATTAACAAAATTAAATGATGCATGAAAACAGAAAAATATTTCCCGCAGGTTAGCAAATAAAAATAAATATATGCTTACGTACCTAGCTTAATTAATAGTGTAACTCGGGGGGTCCCCAACCTACGGCCCGTGGGCTGGATCCAGCCTGCCAGATGATTTCATCCGTCCCGAAAGACTATCTCATCCGCCTCGTCGAAATTTATTCTATAGAAATCTTTTTTGGTTGCTACATATCGTATATAAGGATATTTTTAATGAAAATATGTAAATGCGTCTAAATATATGTTTCCAACGTTGTTGCAACTCTGTGTGCTTCCACTTGGCAGCAGTGTTTCTTGCGATGTCGGAAATCCCAACAGTGCGAGTGCCCAAGGCTATAAGTTTTAGCCTCGAGTATTTCTGGCAAACACGAGCGTTGTGTCAAAAAGTGAAACAGTAAAGTTAAAATAAGCGCTTGTTAAAACAATTGCTAAACTCTAATCTAAATATTAATCTAGTAAGTATTAGTGAAAGAATTGTATGCAAGGTGTTCTTTGCAGTTTGCAATGTAAAGACGAGTACGCGTATTAATCTTTCTCCTGGTCAGCTGTTCTCATTCAGACTGTAGTCGTCGGGCCACTGCACCGATTATCATGCACAACAATTTATTAGTGCTGTTTATATAAATGCATATTATTTTTATTTAACTTTGAATTTTTAATTTTAATTTTAGCAAATCAAGATGTCAAGGAAAAGAAAAATTGATTCCGAATATCGTGTCTTCAGTGAACTTTAGTTGATTAATTATTTTTTTTATAAGGGACAATAACTGATGTGCCTGCCTTATATGCAAGGAAGCAGTTTCTGTGTTGAAAGAATATAATTTGAAACGGCATTATATGACAAAACATGCCTCAACTTGCGATAAACTTTAAGGAGAGTTGTGAAACAAGAAATTACAAGAGCTGAGCTTTGATTTCAAGAGGCAACAACAACAGATGACATGTTTCACTAATCAGAATTTAAATTTAATTAGAGCTAGTTTGCGAGCATCTCAAATCATTGCTGAAGAAGGGAGGGCTTTCATTGATGGCAAGTTTGTGAAACGAGTGTGCCTATCAATTGCAGAAGAAATATGCCTTGATCAAATTTTAAAACAGTAAAAAAATTAGTAATCAATAACAAAGATCACAGAATGCACAAATTGCAACTAACACGATACGTGCAAGTGAGATATGGAGTAACAACTTTATGAAACTCAAAAAATAAGAATAAAGAGAAGATTCTAAAAATTTATTTATGTTTTTTATATGATTGAATATTTCAGTGAAGAGGAAGCACATTTTTCCATAATGCAAAAACCCACAGAATTCCAGCTATCAGTATCATCGCAAATGCAATAAGATCAAGTTTACTACCCATTTATAATTACGCTGCACTAACAGAAAAGTGCCAATAAACTGGAAACTGCTAATTGTTTTATTATTTTATAGTGACCTCCAGAAATCTGTTTTAGAAAAATATCATGGTGTTCAAAATTGATTCTTGTAACCGAACATAGCAACAGCTTTGTGCTTTGTACGTAAGTAGAGGAGTGCCTGTATTCACTTTTGTTTCTTATTTATAATTTATTTGTAATTTACAAAAAAAAAAAAAAAACTACCACCAATAGAGTAAAACCTTGGTTAATTTGAAATTCAAGGAACCAAAATACATCTGTTTCCATTTAAATGAGTTTGAAGTATATGTACAGCAGCATTAATCAGTTTTTAGCCAGATACTCTTATTATTAATGCAGCATTGAATTTTCACAATTCTCATTTAAAATTAGAAGAATCTTTTGGTTTTGGCATAGTAGACATTTGTGAAGAGATGATTATTATCACATTAATTTAGTTAATGAGGAAAATAATTTGACCATGGAGAAATTTAATCAATTTCTCACATGTAATAACATATTGCTAAATTTCGATTTTGGTGACATTACTCATCATACAGTCAAATGTATGAGGTATGGTCAGAAAGTCTGGGGAATGAATTAGTATTTGGGAAATGAAGAAACTTACTAGCTATTCAGATGGATCTCCTTCGGTTTAGTGCCCTTTACAGTGTACAGTCAATTCTGATGCTTCTGCAACTTCTGAAATATTAATTACAAAAGCCTATCAGGAATGCTTCCAGATAGGCTTCTTTTGGAATTGCTAATAGTTCCTGTTTCACCTACTGAATTATTTCCTCAGTTGTTGCAAACCTGTGACCCTTCGGGCATACTGTAATGATGCAAGAATCAATTTCATAAAGCCCACTTTTCCTGCTGTTTTCTCTGAGAAGCAATGTAAAATTGCTATAGCAGCATTTCCCAAACTGCATTCCACGGAACACTAGTGTTCTGTGAAAAATCGTAATTAATAATTTTAAAAATAATAATAAATAAATTTTGCATATTGTAGCATACACCACTTTTGTATCATTATAATTTTTAACATTATTTTTTTTTTCAGTTATTAATATACTGGCACTAATAATCAAAATAGAGAGCAGAACACTATTTGGCAGGCTTTTGCATAGAGAAGTATGCATAGAGTTAATGACATCTACAAAAAAGTAGCAATGTAGTGATCATCTAATATGCCATTCATATATGATTTAGCCTGGAATACATGGGTTGAAGGAGAGGGGGAAGCGAACCGATATCATAGCTAAAGTCACTTCCTTGTAAAAAAATTTTTTTTTGATAATTATCAGTATTTCGAAATATTATTATTAAAATAAATGACCATGGATTTGTGGTTGAAAAAAGAAACTTTAAAACAAGAAGCAGGTACTTCTAGTATTGCAAGTGTGGTCAATGAAAACGAACACACACAATATTGTCATACTTCAAAGTTTGTTTGTTTGTTTTTTGGTTTTTAGGAGCATTAGCAACTAAGGCCATATTGCTCCGGAGATATGTGGTGGTCATTCCCTGACCTTTCCGCATCCTCCGTATTTGGTGGTCACGGGCTCGAACCCTGGTCTAATCAAGAAGCGTGTGCTACGCACTGCCACTCCTGCCCACCTGGCTACGGAGGCGCTGACTTCAAAGTGAGGATGAACAATCGCAGCCTTTTGTTCCCCAAAAATCCGAAGTGAAAAAACAGCAACAAACTAATCAAAGACAAAAAAGAAATAATTATGAGAGTTATTTGAATTTCGGCTTTACATGTGTTGGAAATAAAGATGCTCCTGATGCACAGTGCATCGTATGTAATAAAATATTAGCAAACGGTTCTTTGGCTCCCGTGAATGTGTTCTGTAAATATATAAGTGTTCCGTAAATATACTGTGAGATGAAAAGTGTTCAGTGACTTAAAAATGTTTGAGAAACGCTGTGCTATAGAACTATTTTGTAATATTCCTCATCTGCTGTTTGACCATGTAGGACAAATAATGAAAATTCCCTGTAAGTCAAAAAATATGATAAGCATAATCTTCACATTTAATGAGATTGCCTTGCCTTTTTTGGGCTTGGAGAAAGTCTTCCATTGAAAGGACTTTGTTTCTGGGTCATAGCCATACATCTATAATATGTCACCAGCAGTGATGAAAGAAACAAAGTGTGGGACAGCAGCAGCAGCACACTGAGGGAGATTCTTCAAGAACTTGCAGAAAATTTGTTACTTTTTTGAAATCAGTGACGATGTGAGACAAAAACCTGGCTGTGTGGAAGAAATGCATTCCTCATTTTCTGTGCTGTTAATTTTGTATGTGATTAAGATAATATAAATTTTTTTCCACATAAATAAAAATGTTAATAAAGTGTTGTTCATTACTGTAACTGTGTCATTAAGCTTGTTTAGGAAAGCTAAGTTAAACTTGAAACTATTGTTTTAGTATATTGTTGTAAATTAAAAGAAATTATTGTTGTACTTATATTTATTAATGAAGGCTGAATAATATCCTTACTTCTGAAAGTATTCATGATATTATTTTAGTGCACTTTTGCAAAGAAGGACAATACACTCTCTAAGCAATGAAAAGTTAACTGTAAAAGTGGCACTGGCACCAGTAAAAACATTTACTGGTGCCAGTGATGTTTGCACGAGAGAGAGAGAGAGAGAGAGAGAGAGAGAGAGATTGCATATGATTAACAAAACAGATGGTTATGCAATGGAACATTACAATATGGAAAGGGAGAGAAGAACGTTATCTACTCATGGAATAACACAGAACAGCTGGAATCAATGGTAAAATGTTTTATCAAAGTGAAGCAAGATTTAATATTTGGTCATGGCTTGCAAGATTAACCTACTGAAGTTAGCAATTCTATATTTTTGTTTTCAGTGTGGATCTGTTTTGATGAGAATCCATAAGCTAAATTTTCAGGAATGCAAGTAATTTGAAGTAACTTGAATCATTCTTCTGATGTGTTCTCAGTATTCTGATGTGTAATGGTATAAATCAAAGTTTTATCTATACCATTATACACGTACTTCATTTATATTAAAGGTATGTAAACTTTATTTTTCTAATGTTTTTCTGTTGTATAAAAGAGTTCTTCATGTGAGATAATTTAGCGGTCATTGCTCAGATAAAGTAGAAAAAGAAGTTGAACCTGACTGAAGTCAATCTGTGGATGAATCTTTACGTAATTCTTATGCGGCTATTAAAAATTCACAAGAATTTTGGCAATCTTCTGCTTGCAAAACTAATCCTTTCTGAGAGCTTAGGTTCTTTAGTAGCTATGCTTGATGCATACTGTTATTCTGGTTTATCACATAAATGTCCAGAGTTTTAAGAAGTTCTTTTTACAATGCTATTGTTTTAACTGTTCTGTCTTAAATGGATAAAATCTAAAGAAAATATTAAAATCACCTGTAAAAAGCTTCTGTCATCAGTCAGTCAATTTAATTTTCCCAAATCTTTCAAGTGTCATGAAATCTCTTCTCTTTGAGTGCAAAAATTTAGTTTTGAGAACAAGAAGAAATTTCAGGGCACACTAGCTCAGAGTGTGGGCTACAGCCATATTATTCTTGGTCAGAAATCATCATGCATAAACAGGAATGTAATTACAATGTAGTAACCAATCTACAGTTGCTATTGTTCACACATTTTCATAGTACATATTCCAGCTGTCTGTAGAACTTTTGTAGAAATTATGATGATTGATAGTAGGGCTCGGTGAAAGAAATTCTTAATACATACCTCCACTGACATCAATATAAACACAAGTCAACTTGTTTTTGACATTTGAGAGGACCCACTTGTCTTGAGCTGTCATGATATTTAAGAGACATCGTAGGGAAAAAAATCACATTACATGCTGAAGGGAGATCAAGAAATGTCCTATGCGGGTCCGGGCAAGAACAACTTCCTCCTTACGATTCCTGCGCAGAGGGGCTCCAGAAACACTTCCAAGAGTGTCAGAATCACTAGGCTCCCTTATATCAAGTTGAAAGGGGGACTACTTTGGAAGGTAATAGCATGAAAGATCCTGTAAGTGACATTTGTTTTTAAAATAAAATCTGGGAACATTTTTTTATCACACCTTATAAATCTGTATTTGAAATCTTATAGAGCTATTAGTGATAATATGATATATAGACAAAACTCTATACACAAGATTATTTAGATCCATTGATATTATTTGAAATCCTCATTTCCTTTATCCTTTAGATTATTTAAGAATTTCAGTGTTGTTTGCCTTGACAATACTGCATTTCAGAAAATGCATTTTGGTTGCCACATGCAGAGATTTATAATATATATTATTATATTATATATTAGTATAAAAGTGCATGAGTCAACAGTTACAGTAAGGTAGATGATGCATAATTACTAAAATTTATATACTGAGATTAATTAAATTAATGATCATTTACAAATCAACCTTTAGTTCTTCACCAGCAGATTAATGTAAGTAAAGGACATTGTGAAAACAAGACTTTATACATAGTTTAAATGGTAAAGCAGTTAAAATGTTAACTGTTAATGTTAAAACATTTAATATACTGATGACAAACCATAGGAATAGTTTATAACATATGGTCATTCATTTAATTGGGCTGGGGCAGGTGAAGAGAGAGCAAGCTCACCAAGAATTCCAAATTTAGAAAACAGTGATTGATGAGAGAGGCCCCGTAACTGATGAATAGAATCTGTGAAGGTTTTGATGTTTACAACATAAAACGTTGAGGGAATTCCAAAAGTCTCTGGGCCTGCAGTGTGTAGCTTCCTCATTGTGTTTTCTATATACCATTCAGACTTCATATTCACTAATCTGTTAAAGAGAAAATTAAAAATAACTGAAAATAATAATAGAAAAAAAAAAAAAGAAAATAAATGATTACAAGTAGTAGCTGTTTAACACTGATGTTACCACAAATTGGAATTTAATAATAAATATATTGAGTAATTAAAAAAATGAAAGTACCAATCTGTTACATTTGGTAAAATAAACACTGCTTATGAAATATTTTGCAGACAATTTTATTAAGATTATCCTTTAAAAATCTATTTCTTGTTATTGATATACACGATTTTTGCCTAACTGAAAACTGAGCACAATTTTATTCACTACTCAATTGTATTACCATCAGGTTGAGAATAAAATTAATTATATTGAATTAAAAACAGTACAGGAAGAGAGGGACTTGGGAGTTATTGATATGGTCAGATGAAGTTCTCCAAGCAGTGTAGGCAGGCAGCAAGGAAGATACATGTCCTATTGATGATTTATCTAACATTTGCTTGTAGAGATACAAAGATCACAATCTCACTGTATATGCTAATAATAAAGCTGCACTTGCAATACTGTGTCCAAGTATGGTGACCACATCCAAAAAATAATACATCGAGCTTCTTGAAAGATTCCAAAAACAGGCAGATCCCACCAATTCGCTTGAGGGGGATCTGCAAAAAGGCACCCATATGAGGAAAAACTGAATGTGCAGGCTACAGAGTTTAGAAAACATGTACCTTGGAGGAGTCTATAAGGCTCTGAAAAGGGGATAGTAAATTTAATTAAGGCAAAATTTTCACTGTTATAAATGACTACAGAAACAGAGGCCATAAATCCAAATTAAAGGAAAGAGATTTAGGCTGGATTGTAGGAAGTGTTCTTTTTTTCAGCGAGCGTGTTGTTAATTCCAAGGGTAGCTAAGGCTGAAATGTTAATTTCATGGGTAGTCAAGACTGACAACTAGTAGAAATGCAAAGGTCAGCTGGATTGTTACCCACACAAGGAGAGAAACAGGTTTATTTTCTTTTTATTTTTTATATATTATTAATTTTTATTTAATTATTTTATTTTTTTGGTCAGTGCAGCAAAAAGCCTGTGGCTTCCTTGCACTATATGGCTCATGCCAAAAACCATGTAATTTTTAGAAAACTTTGTGTAGTGTTTTCTAAAAATGGCACTGCAACATTTGTCATAGTACATCCAAATGACATACAGATATTACAAACTGTATTTTGTAGCTGAAAGAAGTGCTAACGGTTCTTTAATTATTAATTTATCATTCATGTTATTATAAATGCAACTCTTTTTAAAATAATATCACATTATCAGTGTCAACAATCCTGATGATTCCTTCTAAACCTGTGGAATTTTTACACCATAAAACCAGAAACAATCACTTAATATCACGCTTATTTTGGTGTTAGAATTAATAACAAATCATAGACCCCCACATGTCTATATCACTGTGTTAAAAATGCGAGAATAGGTTAATGGTAGATGAAATTCCGTTGCATTTGGTGTACCCACTATTGCTGTGGCATGAACTGTTGCTACACACTGAATTGTTACTTTTGCATATGCAATTCAGCAAAAGTAACAATACAAAAACTGCAATACAGTATCCAAGTAATTACATTAGCAATTATTTGTATATTGTATTGCAGTTTTTTTTTTGTTCTTTATGTTGCAAAGAAAACTGTTTACACAAGATGAATTTGTTTACACAAAGAATTTATCACAGCTCTTAAGCTACAAGTTGAGTGAAAAAGAATCTGTTGCTACCTGACACTTCATTTGACTGGTATATGTCAGAGAAAAATAATTCATTCTTTTTTATTCCAAGGAGGACTCTATTGTGTTCTGTACTGACATCAACTTAATTATTGCACTGGATGTTATATATGACCCATCAAAAAGGTAATTCTTCACTGATACCCTGATAATGAACTTAAAATAAGTTCTGCTACACAGTGGGAAGACAAGATGCGACAAAATCAGGAATGATGTTATTAGGGAGAGAATTCAAGTTGAAAAACTACAGAATAGGATTGAAAGGTCCCATTTTAAATGGTATGGATATGTCAAGAGGATGAACGAGAGGCGTTTGCCAAGAAGAATGTTTGATTTACAATTAAGGGACAAAAGACCAAGGGAGAGACCAAGAATGAGATGGCAGGACATGATAAAGACCAATGTCATTAAGAGGGGAGGAAATTGGAGTGAAATCAATGATTGAGAGAAGTACAGGGACAGGGCATGGCGGCAAGGCTTCATACGTTGACCCGTGGAACAGCGGAACGATGATAGATGATGATGACACAGTGGGAACACGTTACCATAAATTCTTGCCTACTCTGAATGAAAGGAAACATGACAGCCTAAAATTCTTAGAAAATGTGAAATACTATGATCATTTGTGGTGATTTGAAGGCTAACCACACTTCTTGGACAACAGTTGGATTGCACTAAATTCCCGCTTTCTGTGGAAATGGAGAAGCTGAGTTGAAGTTGATCACTGGATTAGAAAGACATAGCAAAAAAGGATTATTCATGTACATAGAAACAAAAATTTTATCACTAAGTCATTTGTCCCTCCAAGAAATGTGTTTCTACCACCATTAACACATAAAACTAATGAAACAGTTTAAGGTCAAGGATAAAGCGGGAGGCAAGGTTTGGTACACTATTTCAAAACACTTCCTGATGTAACTGTATGCTGAACTCATGCTACAGTTTTCAGTGTGCCGCATATCAAAGAGCTGCTGCAAGATGAGATGATAATCTCCCAACTTCTGTGTCATAGAAAAATAGAAAGCATTCAAGAGTGTTTTTAAAAATTTTAGGCATATACAAAGGGTACTAGGAAAGTTTTGCAATACAGCTTTGTTTATTTAATTTTTTCAAAGTAATTTCCTCTACATTCAGTACACCTCTCCATCCTCCGAAACCAATCTTTAAACCAGTTCTGCCAAGTTTCACTAGGGAGTAAAGCACACTCGTTGTCCCAAGCCCGTATAAGGTCCTCATCACTGGAAAACCGCCTCCCTTTTAGCTTCATTTTCACATGCGGGAACAGTGCAAAGTCGCAGGGAGCAAGGTCTGGACTGTAGGGAGGGTGCTCGAGAAGTTTCATTCCTGTCGTGGTCAAATATTCGGTGCAGGCTTTGGCGCGGTGAGCTGGAGCATTTTCGTGATGGCGGTACCAGGTGTCCATTCTTGACTTTGGCCGCAGGTTCTTCATAGATCCAATGACTTTAGGCAGGCATTGTTCAGTATACCACTTAGCTGTGACTGTCTTCTGCGTATCCAAAACGACACGTTCCACAATTCCACTCGATTTGAAAAATACAGCTATCATTTTCTTCTTTACAGATCGGGATTTTCTGACAATTACGGGTGTGTCGTCATCATCAAAGACCCAAACTTTGTTTTGAGCCTTGGTCGGCAGATCGTAATAGTACAGCCAAGTCTCGTCACCTGTCACGATGTTTTTCACATACCGAGATTGTCCCTTATCAAACTTTTTTAACATCTCCCGGCACCAAGTCACACGTTGTGTCATCTGCTCTTCAGTCAGTTGATGCGGCACCCAGAGAGAACAAAGTTTCTTCACGTGCAAATGATCTTGCAGAATCGAACGAATTGCTGGTGCATTTAGGCCCAAAGTATCCTCTATCTGTTAGTAGGTCACTCGCCTGTTTTCGTCAAGCATTTTCCTCACAGCAGTAACGTTTTCCTCCGTAATTGACGTTCGTGGCCTTCCTGGCCTCTCAGAATCCTCCAGAGTGAAATTTCCCCTTTGGAATTCTCTATACCACCTTAATATCGTTGTACGATGTGGACAATCATCATCTAGTGCAAGAGTCATTTCTTCTAAGCACTGGTCTATGGTTAAACCACGCACGAAATTATACCGCAAAACTGTCCTTATCTCATTTCGTGACCACGATGCCATCGCAAGCACTTTACACTCTCACTACTAATGAATAACTGAGCCCATCGACTTGGCGCAGCCGCTACTATGCACGTATGAACATGTCTCAACATGCAGCAACAAGCAGCTTCCTGTGATTCATATTGCAAAACTTTCCTAGTACCCTTTGTATATATATATATCAAAGGATTATGAAAGGACTGTCAACAACAGGTTTACTAGTTCAAGAAACTAAGTTGCAATATGAGCATGAAAGTTCATTTACTGTAATGTGCACACACTAATAGCAGAAATCACCTTGACTACTTTCCACAGAACCTTGATATAGTGAGTAATGGTTGGAAAGTGCAGGATGAAAGATTTCACCAAAATATCAAGACTGGAAAAATTATACCAGGATAAATAGAATGAGGGAATGGTGGAAAGTTAGGATTCATATGATGAGCACAAAAAAAAAAGGGGGGGGGGGAAGAATCACTAAATAAAGTATTGTGTTATATGGCTGAGTATATGTATACATTAGCATTTTTTCTTAATATTCTGTACTGCATACTGAATGTTCAAAATACATATTTTCTTTTTTCTTTTTTTTTTTTTTTTAATTGTTATTTTTCATTTTGTGCAAAGAAATTGATATGACAAAGCAAAATCAGTTACAGATTTGGAATCAGCACCAGAAAATTTATATAAGTTCTCTTATTTGCATTAAGAATGTAGAAAGTTTTTTTAAGTGTAATCATTTCTTTAAGCATGTTAACCAAAAATATAAATATTTGACTTAAGTGATTTGAATGGCCATTTTTAAGTGTTTACCTTGGTGTTTAAGTGTTTACTTTCAACATGTACATGTTGTTATTTTAATTTGGATATATGATGCAAATGTATGTGTTTATATTATGCAAATGTATATGTGTATATGATGCAAAAATGTAAATATACGTAAATAGTGTTTGTGTGTATGTGCACATAGTTATTTTGTCTGCATTTATGTGCTTTTTTTGTGGCTGAGTGATTGATTTTAGTTGATTGTGTAGATAGTTTCAAATTTTCATTTTTTAAAAATGGTCTCAAAACAATCAAATGAATCAACTAATGCTAATAATGCAAAGAAGGTAAAAGTTATTAGAAAAACATGTCATTATAAATTAAATGAAAATTCTAAAAGAATGGATTTGGGAGACTGGTCACTTCAACCAGTTAAAATTATTTACATTTTATTCTATGGATAATCCCCCCCCCCCCTACTTAACGTGGATTCACTTGGTACTCTGTTTTTATGGCCCAAAATAAAAATTGGGGAATGAGGACACCTGTACAGAACTTAAAATTTTATAAAATGTGTTATAAGCAGATTTTATGATATACTGTTGTATTGTAAGGCTTTAAGTGCATCAGTTGTAAATCGTATCATGCCATTGTGTATTATGTCTTTACAAGATTGTGTGTATTCATGGGCTGATATGCATGTTGTGCAGAATGAAAAATCTGAAATAACCCATTTGAGGAATTCTCTAGAAATTCCTCCAGTCTATGATGAGGTTGAACCAAGACCTCTCCAGATGAGTGAAAAGATGAAGTACTTCACGGCAAATGTACAGATGGGGTCTGGTTGAATGATCCTGTCGTTAAGTGATAATCTTTTTTTTAAACTTATTAGGCATATTCACAAATGTGTAAACTACCGTATTTGACGGCATATAAGAGGCACCCCCATTTTAGAAAGGAAAATTAAGGAAAAAAAGTTTTGGTGTATTTTAAGCATTTATTCTAATGTGTATAGTAGAAAAAAGCTCATCCTAAGCATGTGATAAGAACAGCAAGAAAAATACTAATACTGTATAATAATACATTAATTATTATTCTTAATTTATCAATACAGCAATTTAAAAGAGAAATAAAAGAACCTTGGCTACATTAGAAAATATTTTATATGAAGCAAACTACCAGTAGAATTGAAAATGAACAAAAAGACAGCGAGGGAATGGTAAAAAACATTCATCACTAGCCATTTTAAATACACTGCAGGATGAAGGCCTTTCCAGTTTCTTCTGTTTTGTGCAATGGTCCTCCATTTACTACTCACGAACTCGTGAATTTCATCCGTCCATCTCAGTCATTGTCTTCCATGTTTTCTTCTAGCTCCTCTTGGGTACCATTTTGTTATTTTCTTAGTCCATCTGTTATCATGTCTTTGAGCTATTGTGTATTATGTCTTTACAAATGAACTGTGTCCTTTGAACAAATGAACTGTGTCTTTGAGCTGTGTCCTGCCCAAGACCATTTTAGTTCTTTAGTTTTGATAAGAATGTCCTTTTACTTGAGTTTGCTGCCTAATCCATGTGTTTCTCTTCTTATCTAACAGTCTGATTCCTAATATAATTCGCTCCATTCTTTGCTGTGTAGTTTTCAGCCTCTCTTCCATTTTTTTGGTTAGTGCCTAAGTTTCACTTCCATAAGTCTTGGTAGGGAGTATACATTGGTTCATTATTTTGTTTCAGACAAATTGGGATATTGCTCCTCAGTATATGACTATATTTCCTGAATGCTATCCATACAAAATTTATTCTTCTCTTGACTTCCAGCCATTTATCATTATTACAGCTAATGACTTGTCCCAGATAAATATATGAATCCACCTTTTCAATTACTTTAATAACTGATTAAGGTTTTCCTCCAGTTCTTTGGGATCATGGCTTATGATCACAATGTCATCTGCAAATTGTAAATGGTTTAGGTTCTCTCCATTCACATTGACTCCTTTCTGCAACCAGTCTAATCTTCTGAAAGCTTCCTCAAGGGTAGCAGTAAACAACTTTGGAGGTATTGTGTCTCCTTGTTGAACTCCTTTCTCAATTTTAAATTTGCTACTGTATTTGTCTAGTCTAATAAAGGAGGTAGCATTGTCATATATTTTCTTCAAAATCATAATATATGGGGTATCTATGCTTTGTCTTTCCAGTGCCCAAAACACTGCCTAATGCTGTATGGAGTCAAATGCCTTTTCATAATCCACAAATGCCAGGCATAATGGTGTTTTATATTCATTTGCTTTCTCCATTAGCTGTGATATTACGTGAAGGGATCCATAGTTGAAAATCCTGTCCCTTGCTCTTTCGGTTGATTCTCATCAAGTATTCTTTCTAATCTGTTAGTAGTGACCCTTGTGAACAACTTGTAGATGTGGGAACAAGCTAAATGTGGGATAACAAGCTAAAAAACATTAGTGTTCTGCAAAGGAAAAGTTCAGTCATTTTGAAAACCAAAAAATCACTGCCTTCAAAAACTCTTTCTCACTAATGTTGGTATCACTGTCTTCAAATAACGCAGTGTCTTCAGTGCCATCAAGGGCATTACTAATTCCAGTCTTCTTGAAAGACTTTATAATCATTTTACCACATATTTCTCCAAGATTCCTTAACCCATTCACACACCTGTGCAATGGTGGGTCTCTTCATTCTTCCTGTGGGTGTGAGGTCATGATCAGGTTTTGCTATCCATTTGTTCTGCTGTTCTCTCATATTTTGTTTAAATGGCTTGTTTATGGACACATCTAAGGGCTACAATTGGCTTGTCAGTCCACCAGGAATGACACTATCTGTGTATTCAATTCTCTAACCCTCTTTTTAATGACTTCAGTTCTATGGGCTCTGAACTGGTCCCAAATGAGAAGAGATGGTTTCCCTTAAGAGACCACCAGGATGCCTTGCCCAGATTTTTTGGAGCCATAAATTTATTCCAGATTCATCCATCCATCTTTTTGGATGAACATCAACAAATACACCTGGAATTTTTTCCTTAGGTGTAGTTTTTCTTTAAAATATTAAAAATGGTGGTAGTTTTGTGCCATCAGCACAGCAGGTCAAAACTACTGTATAATGTGTTTTCTCGTGCCTGGTGGTTTTTATTGACACTGTTTTAGATCCTTTGATAATCACAGTTTTGTTGGATGGTGCATCAAAAGTTAGCGGGACCTCGTCCATATTTTCTATTTAGCCAAGTTCAAAAGAAGTTTGTTTTCGTGCCTTTATTATAAATTTATTTAATTCCAGTATTTTTTATTCATAATCTGCTGGTAATTTTTGTGCAATTGATGTTTTTGTATGCATTGATAAACCATGCCTTTGCATGCATTGGTAACACCAACCTTCTGAAAAATTCGGAATTCCTTGTTCTTCTGCTAATATCCTGGCCTTATGCATAATCATTTTGGTAGAAACACTTCTTCCTAAATTCTTTTTACCATCTACCCACTTTTTTACATCTTCAAGTTCTGGCCAACGTGGGATGGGACGACAAAGGTTATGTTTACTTTTTTTAGCAGTTTGAAGTTCTTTTTCTTACTCTCGCCAGACACATATCATTTTATCCATAGGCGGTGGCCCAAAAAACTTTTCCGCAGCTCTGTTACCATGTTTTTTAACGTGATCTATTATGTTTAGTTTATATCTGATAGTGTAAGTCAACTTCTTTTCTCCTACAGCCATTTTCTGAGGATAAAATACTTTAAAATTATGTCAAGATTAAACAATATTATTACAAAACAGGGTTCTGATTAAAAACAACTGATATACAATTATTTCAGTCACCCATAATGATTAAAATTCATTGTCATGATTATAGCACTTCATACACAATTAAAGTACACTACCATACACGGAGACACACTCAACATCACAAAAGCCCACATAGAACTAACTGGCCTACTGATCATGCCACCCTTTAAAGGATTGGCGAACTATCAAGAAACCTGAAGAAGAATCTTTAAGCTTCCGTCGCCTTCTAAGACTTTTTGGCGAAAGTAAAGAAATCCTGCACGAGAAGCACGCAAAATTTCGATGAAATTTACCGGTAAAAGTACTTTGCCATAACGGCATTTGTATTGTTGTTCACTCAGTAAACGTACAGTGGGTGTTATTGGTCAGGAGTAGAAATTGAATCCCATGGGAGATTGAAACCCTCCTGAAGTGGAGGGGGTAACCTGACCTTTTTTCTTTAGAATCACTAGTGGAGTAGTGGATAAATTGTTTATTAAGGAAAAAAAAAGACAAAAAAAAAAAAAGCCCACACAAGAAGCATGGCAAACTTTGAAAAAGTTTACTGGTGAAACTACATTACAAACATTTTTTACGACGCCAGAACTTCCAATATGACTCTGACCGATAACCCCCACCATCTGTTTACCGAGCGAGCAACAATACAAATGCCATTAAGGCAAAGTACTTTTACTGGTAAATTTCATCGAACCTTTGCATGCTTCTCATGCAGGCTTTTACCTTAGCCAGCTTTTTCTGTGTTTCAAAACTTCTTGTAACTGATTCCAAACAACTCTGCAAGTTCAAAAGTACCCCAGGGTGTCCTGTTATCCTTCAGAAATGAAAATATTCTGACCAAACAGCGAAATACAACCTGCATGCTTGCGCCGATGAGGGAAGGCTCACTTCCACATATAGAACCCAGGGTGATTTTTCAAGGCATTTTTTCGGAAAAAAAAGTGCATCTTATATGTATTAAATATGGTATCTATTAGTTGCACCATATCTGACTGCCTACGTTTAACAACAAACTCTCAGTTTAAGAAATTTTAATTTAGTTCCTTTAGGAAGATTGGTCGAATCATTAAAAATTTTATCAAAAATCAAAGAAATTAGAGATTACTTTTTTATACATATTTTGAGTGATTTATATAGTGAGCTCCTTATAATACTCCCATTTATAGTGGTATCCACGTCTAATGTTTTTTTTTTCTTGTAGGCCCATGATCGATTCTGTAAAGTGGGGAAGTCCTGCTTACAATGCTTTTCTGCTTATAGTGATCTTTGGAGCAGTTCCTTTTGAAAGTGTTTACTATATATCAGTGAAAATATGTTTTGGACAATCAGGCATTACTCAAGGAAGAATAGAACTGCACCACAAAATTTTTACCACTAGTTTTATTTGTCTCTGGGAAGGTTTTAGGCCCAATTCAGATTCCAAAGCTCCTGGTTTCCTTCCCTTCTGCTACAGAAGCATCTTGTAAAGGTGGCTCCAATCCTTTTAAAAATTTCAGGACTTATTTAGAATAATCTTAGGAACCTTTATTTTATACTAAGAGGTTAACCCACTTCCCTCTCTAAGAGAACCTAAGTGGAAGTTGTGTACCGCCTTCTTTAAGGGGAGGTCCCCCTTAGAGAGGTACAGCTACACAAATTCCACCTCAAAGCTGTTTATAAACCACTTCATCTGTGGTTTATTTAGAAATGTGAACTGTGTCCCCAATTCAGAAAGTGGGATCAAAGGGTGACACAGGTAATTACAGACCTGTTAATCTAACTTCTGTTCCAGGTAAAATAATGGCGTCACTGGTCAAGGAAGCGATGCAGGATCATCTAGACAAGACTACAGTGTTATAGTTCACACACAGCATGGGTTTGTTAGGGGTAAGGCTTGTCTGACAAATTTGATTGGATACTATGATGTGGTCACAAGGAATTGGATGCAAAGAATAATTTTGATATCACATACTTGGATTTTAGGAAAGCTTTTGATACTGTGGCACATGAAAGACTACTGTGCAAATTGGAGCATATGGCATTAAGGGCAAGTTGTAAAATGAATAAAAGGAAGTTGAAGTTTGTTTGGTTTTTAGGTGCATTAGCAACTAAGGCCATATTGCTCCTGGGATATGCAGTGGTCATTTCCTGACCTTTCCACATCCTCTGTATTTGGTGAACACAGGCTCGAACCCCGGTCTAATCAAGAAGCGTGTGCTATGCACTGTTGCTCCTGCCCACCTGGCTATGGAGGTGCCCTGGATAAAAGGATGGTTGAGTGGGAGAAGATAGAGAGTGGTTATCAATGGACACTGCTCTTCATGAACTAATGTTATTAGTGGAGTACCCCAGGATGTGGTATTGGGCCCATCATTGTTTTCGGTATTTATTATTATTAGCCATATGGTGCAAGGAAGCCAGAGGCTTATACTGCACCAGCCAAAAAAATTTCTGAGTTACCCTGAGAGAGAGAAAGAGAGGAAAAAAGTAGAAGGGGAATCACCAAGAAAGAGAAAAATGATATCTGGCTCAGGACTGTGGGTGTGCTAAACCCATACTCACCAGATGTGAGCCTGTCTAAGTTTGCAGATGATACAAAGGTTGGCAGGGTTGTTAATGACAGTAATGACAGTAATGATAGTATGCTACTGCAACAGGATCTGGAAAAGTTGAGCAGATGGGCTGAGAGTTGGCAACTGAAGTTTAACATTGACAAATGTAAATACTGCATATGGGTAGCAGTAACCCCAAAGTAACGTATGAACCGGGTGGTACTACACTCAGGGTAGTGGAGAATGAAAAGGACCTGCGGGTAATTGTGCAGTCAGATATGAAGTTTTCTGAGCAGTTCAGATAGGCTGCCAGAGTAAGTCATGGGGAATTTTGCTAGCAGGGATAAGGAGGTGATTGTCTGACCATAACCTTGTATAAGGTAATGGTCAGGCCACACTTTCAGTATAGGTCTGGATATAGGTCTGGAGACCTCATTTTAGGAAAGATGTAGTGCTGCTGGATTGAGTACAGAGAAGAGCAATGAGATTGGTGAGGGAACAAAGAGTTGGTGTTACCAAGAAAGGCTTAAGTGGAAATTGCAGCTTCTGGAGACTATGCACTTGCAAGGTGATTTAAGGTCCTGAATGGATTGAGCAAGCTCAATGCTAATAGAATTCTTCTTATTGCTCAGATTACTCACCTGAGGGGGCATAGCATAGATATGCAGAAATTTGCCTTCAGCCAGCAGGTAGTTGATAGTTGGAACAAACTTCCATCTGTTGTAGTGGGGGGTCAGCAACTTAAATAAGTTCAAGGCAGAACTAGACAAACATTTGGAGTGAATGGATGGGTGAAATGGGAAGGGTGTTTTTTTTTTTTTTTTTTGGCTGATGCCTATATAAGCTTGCTTTCTTGCATCATATGCCCTACTAATGCTAATATTATTTATTAGTTTGTATACAGTTACACATTCTGCAAATATCTGGCCTCAATGAATATAACAGTTAATTATATTCAGCTGTTATTATATCTTGAGCATATCAAAGGAAACTTTTATAATGTTCTGTACCCTCTTTGGCAGTACTGGGTTTTGTCACTAGCCTCTCCTTTAGAGAGGTTTGGTTTCAGATCCTTTCAGAGACTAGACTAATTCTTAAAGCCTTGTCAATGAGGACCATAGTCATGCAATCTCAGGCAGAGGAGGTATGATTATTTCCCCATTAGTTATTTTGGGTTTTTCAGCCCATGCAACATGCAAACCAGCTCATGCACATAAGCTTATACAGATATAATCACTGGTTCAGTGTGGCCCAAGATGGTAATGAATTAAACAACTAAAAATGCCATATAATTTGCTACTGATTAAAAACAATGGCGATGAACTAAACAACTACAAATGCCAACATAATTTCTACTTATTAAAAACAATTGTACAATGAACATTTGGTAAATTTGTAATTAAAATAACCAAACCTATTTAAATTAAAGGTTACTTGCATACAAGATCTAATAATTAATCAATATTTTTATAGATAGATGCTTCATTTAACTATACAGTACGAACAAAAAATGTGATACTAACATGCATTTATAAAATTTGTATAAATGTTGAATCCATTTATACACATACTGAAATAAAATAATTTTATCATAACTAAGTACTCTAATATATAAATATATAGGCACCTGAACAACATAAAGAGAGAATCCCATAGAGATTCCAAAAGGTAATACAATGAAGTCTGATAGCATACACTTTCAAAATTACTTGTGAAGTTATTATATATTTTCTGCAACATTTGTAACAAAGTTTCAGATAAACAACGAATATCTTTCACAATATTCTTCAAAATGCTTTGTAGGTCTTCATATTTTACATTTCTGTCAGAGAAAAACGTATTACTTTGTTGATCCTCACAAGTTTGACTTTCATCAAAGCTGGATAATGATGATAATGCTGAATCCAGGGAAGAACTAGCAGTCTCATCACTCTCGAAAATTGAATGCTCCCCCACTTCACACTCATTGCCTTTAACAATAATAAAAATATATATAAAAATAAAATAATATATTCATGAAGAAATAATAAAAGACAAATTATCAATTTCATTAAAAAATAGAATAAAAACTGATATTGGCTGTTTTAATTGAAAAGTACCCTTTAAGATACTGACTAGCCAACTAGATACTGACTTAAGATACATTAGTGTATTAGAAAGTATATGGACATCTGTGTTTGCTTGTCTCACGAAGACCTCTAACAGCTACCATTAATATGTTAGTCTGTGAATCCCCCCCTCTCCCAAGACAGCAGTTTCCAACCCACATAACAATGCCTCAGTAGCACCAGCAAATATTCTTGCACCCCTTCTATTTAAGTGTATCCCATCCTTATATTATTCATAATTAACCTAGATTCTAACTTGGATAATGCACTAATCAAATGTTTGAGGATGCCACTAATATATTAGCATTAGTAGAGGCATATGCAAGAAAGCAAGCTTATGAAACATCAGCCAAAAAAAAAAAAAAAAAATTCCCTTCCATTCGTTCCAAATGCCTGTCCAGCTCAGCCTTAAATTTATTTAGGCTATCAACTTCCACAACAAAAGATGGAAGTCTGTTTCACCAATCAGCTACCCGCTGGCTAAAGGCAAATTTACACACATTTATTCTACAACTGTCTTTCCTCAGTTTGAAACTGTGCCCCCTCAGGTTCTTAAACTGAGAAGAAGAAGAATCCCATCAGCATTCAGCTTGCTCAAGCCATTCAAGGCCTTATACACCTCAATCAAATCACCTCGCAGGTGCCTACTCTCCTGGTGCTGTAATTTGCAGAACTTAAGCCTTTCTTGTGAAAGGCTTATACCAACCTGCGAGACTGTGTTCTAATTATATTTCATTGTACTGTTTTTTTATACATATTGACCTCCCAGTTTGTAAGTTTATTAGCATTGAAGCTGAAATCGTCTCAGTTTATATAACTTAGTGCGTGCATTTTTTCCAGATAGTATTTTTAAACCCAGCGGCCATTACCAGTGGCCTGGTAATGGCTTCTAGTATTGGTACACTGTTATATTGTTAGGATCTCTTTATCGATTTGTTATCTTCTAAGGTCAGCAGCTAATATATGTATTTACAGTATGGTTCTATATACCTTTCATATTTAACATCTCAGCAAGGGTAATCATACTCTGCTTTGTTAATGCTGGTAATTATAATTGTACTAAACTTCTACGCTAACCTAGCTAGCAGAGAAGTGCATTTTTGCCAAATACAAGTATCTGGCAAAATATTAAGCTATGCTGGGATGATTACCACTTCATGCTATTAAACACACAAATTAGAAGTCCAATATATATGTATAAAAAAAAGTATGATAACTGCATTAAGTTAAGATCTAGGTCAATTATGAATAATGGCCAAAAATTTCATTATATACCAAATAAATATAGCTGTGGTATGCGGGTTGTTCAATAAAGAATGATCATAATTTTTTATGAACTGTACTTCTTGCTGTTTTTAGTTGAACTGCAGAATGTAAGACCAAACAAGCTGTATCACACAGCAACTGCGTAGTTGACTCATGTGCACAGTGTGACCATGGTAGTCAGGCAAGTTTATGTCTGTTAAGTTTTGTCTATGTAACAATGGACACTACATGCAAAGAACAGTATATTGCTTTCAAATTTTGTTTCCATCTCAAGAAAGCATGGGCTAAAGCGTATGAAATGTTAAAAGAAACTTGTGGTGAATCTACACTTCCATATAGTACAGTTGCAGGTGGTCTAGAATGTTTAAAGATGGATGTGATTCAGTCGCAAAACTAGCAGTCCCGATGCTCCAACCACTAGTGTCAACACAGAAACCTTACAAATGGCTCCTGTAATCATGAGAGAAGATTGTCATATAACAGTAAGGCAAATGGCATAGATGTTGAGAATATCAGCACAAAGCACGCACAGTATTCTTCTTGATCATCTGTATATGAAATGTGTTTTTGCATGCTGGGTTCCAACACCTGAGCAACAGCAAGTTAACATGGAGGTTTGTCAGGAGCTGCAATGGATGGTTACTGAAGATGGTGAGGTTTCTCTGCACAGTGATAATAGCAAATGAGAAAAGGCTTCACCATTTCGACCCAGAGAGTAAGCAACAACAACAACAAAAAAAAAAGGCTCTGTTTGGAAGTCTATGTCATTGCAAAACCGAAGAAAACAAAAGTTGTGTGGCTTCTGCAGGAAAGATTATGGTCATCTTTTTTTTTTTTTGACATTCAGGAAATGATTTACCAGCATGTTTTTGCTACGTCATACGACTGTTACAGGACCTTCTACAGAACTGTACTGCACACACCTTGCAAAATCACATTTGTCACAAATTCATGCAGGTGGGTAGATGCTGCATCATGACAATGTGAGACCTCACATTGTCCATGTCATTGAGTACTTACCCAGGATTAATTAATGACATGTTCCTCATCCACCCAACAGCCAGACCTTGTATCCTGCAATTTTTTTTCTCCCAAAGTTAAGGAATGTTTCCAGTTGTCAGAAAGTTGTAAAGATATAGGAAGTGATTCTCAAACACGTCAAAAAAAATGGCTCCCACCATGTTTGCTGGTGTACCAAAGAATGGGAGAAATGTTGGCATAATTGCATTTCATTAAATGGGGACTACTTTTAAAACAATCATCAAAATATGAATATCAAAATAATCATCAAAATATTTTGATGGTCATTTAAAAGAGTTAATAACTTTTTAATAGCTTTAAGTTTTGAAATCATAGTAATTTTATTAATTTAAGTTAATTTACATTAGATTACATTTCTATTCTAATTTTATTATTTCACAATCTGACCTTGTTCAGTGCTAGAGGGTGCTAAGTAAACACATCATTCAGCAGCCATTTTGAAATTAGTTCATTTGTTTTGGTCACTGGATGAGTGTAGATCAAATTTAGTAATCCTTATTTTAATCCTTGTTACTTCTGATCTATATCAGTCAAGTTTTATGTTTCAATACTGTATTTATTAAAATGATTATAAGATAATATTCCTGTAAAATTCCTATTTGGCCATTAATTATCTCTCAAAATCAGTATTGTTTTGTCCCAGTAACTACCACTCAAAAAAGTTTGATATTGTTGGAATAACAGAAATGGGTATATACTGGTATTTATTTTGACCAGACATCTGTCCATTTAAAGTCCCCATCAATTAAAATAGGAATATCTACATATAGGATAAATGGAATTAAAGTAGTTAATAGATGGTAATTTAATATGTACATAGACATGTATTGGTTACTAATTGACAAATGGCCATACAGCCTTAGCAAAAACTGATAAAAATCTGTCTGGTATGCAATTGTATAATATAACCTTGCTTAACCTTTTGGTACTCAACGGGTCCATTAGACCCATATCAAATTTCAGTGATTTTGTGCTATTCATCTACTCCATCAAGACAGCTGAAACTCCTAATACATTTCAACAAAACGTTTTCTTTAATGTCCCCATTTAAAATTCCACAAATCTCTGTTATCAAGAAAACAGAAAAATGCTGGGCATGAAATGCTATTAAGCCTTTTTAGTTTATTCCTAGCACAAGCAAGTGGAAATGGCCCTTGCTAAACTAGCTTTGGAAAGTGCTATCTCATTTGTTGGATTTTTGAAGAATGTAGGCTAATATCTAAAGAATCAGCTATTGCTAGAGCATGGTAGCCATAGCTCATTTGCTCAGCTTAGGCATCTGCATGCTCTTGCATTTTCACAGCAGAAAAGAAAAAAAAACTTAATGCCCTCATAAAAATTGTTTTTTTTAAAAAATCATTATACTTTCTTCAGTGTGCATTGTATCTACTAACAAAATTTCAAGGAAATTTATCTACTGGCAGCCTCATTATAAGTTGCAAAGTGTTGTCAAACAGAAAACACCACATAGCATATCTCTGGAATGTGTATTTGATCTTGCAACAAATTTTCAACAAAAAAATCTATTGGTAGCCATGTGCACTACTCATAATGGGTTGTTGTTTGATAGTATTGTTACAGCATCTCTCTTTGATATGTATTTGACATAATCACATTATTTCAAGGAAAAATTCTCAATTACCACAGAAGCAGGCTCAAATGCTGCTACCTAGAACTGTTAAAAATTCAGCATTTTCTGTTCTGAGCTGTAAACAAAGATGTCATAGATTGAAAAATAGATTCTTTTTCTTTCTTTTTTTTTACCGTAACAACTGCAGTGTGGGGAAAAAAAATATTTTACACAGTGATTACACTCAATCATAGTCAACATACTGCACATTAGCTCTTAGGTGACCCTTGGGACCTCTCAGTTACACATGTCACCAGTTGGTAAGTAATTTCTATTTATAAAAGTGCAAAATATTCTCTATTCCCAACAATAAGGAACATGCTCTCACTTTATGCAAAGAAAACTAACTAAAGTGGGTGCTGCTAACAAAGAGTTGATTTTTGAATTTTATCTATTGGAAGCTGAATTATAGCTTTTGTCAAATTACAACTTTTACAACTTTACTTTATGTGTAAAAAAGGAAAAAGTATACTATTCATAAGGAACAGTTTTTTGAAATTTCTATGATTAAAAATCTTGCTATTATAATAAAAAAATTTAAGGCAAAATTTTATTGGAAGCTGTGTTATAACTGTGATATAACTTCCAAAAAAATATAAAATATACAGTATACATGTTTTTTTTTTTTTTTTTTTTTTTTTTTTAAATAACTACTGCAACTATTAATTAATAAAATTGAGTTTTGAGAATTATATAGTATTAGGAACCAGGAGAGAAAAAAAAGATTAAGAAATTTTCATAAATGACAGTATGCTATTGAGTTTCCTTTTGAGTCCCATTTTCAAGCATTTGACACAGTTGAACTACTCAAGTAACAATTGTAGGAACGAGTACAAAAAGGAAAATATAGTACAATAGTAATAATGACATGTGATGCAAGAAAGCAAGTGTATGAGCTTATGTAGCATCAGCTAAAAAAAAAAACAAATTCACACAACCATTCCCTCTAAAAGTTTGTCCAGTTTCCCCCTTGAATTTATTTAAGCTATCAACTACCACAAGGACTGATGGGTTTGTTCCAGCAATTAACCACCCGCTGGCTAAAGGCAAATTTCTGCACATCCATTCTACAACTGTCTTTCCTCAATTTGATTTTATGCCCCCTTAGGTTCGTAATCTGAGCAAGTGTTACAATGAAGTAATTCAATGTTATTATTACTGTTAATATCATTTTATTTCCATATCAGAGAGCACCCCTGGAACAGCTTGGTTCAGCTAGAAGGGTGTACATTATGAAAATTTCAGTTGATTACATTGATTGGAAGAATCCCATCAGAATTCAGTGGGCTCAACTCATTCAATGCCTAATACACCTCAATCAGATCACCTCACAGTGCCTAGTCTCCAGCTGCTGCAATTTGCAGAACTTAAGCCTCTCTTGGTAAGAGGATCCCTTCATTCCCTTCACCAATCTTGTTACCCTTCTCTGTACATGCTCAAGTAAATCTACATCCTTCCTAAAATGAGGCATCCAGACGCAGTACTCAAGGCGTGGCCTGACCATTGCCTTATACAAAGGGATAATCACCTCCTTTTCCCTGCTAGGAAAATTCCTGTATATTATTGACAAAACCCCATGAACTGCTCTTGCAGCCTGTCAGCATTGACCAGAAAACTTCATATCAGACTGCACAATTACCCCCAGGTCTTTTTCATTTTCTACCACCCTAAGTGTAGTATCACATAGTTGGTACATTGTTCTGGGATTACTTCTACCCATAGGCAGTACTCTGCATTTTTCAATGTTAAACTTCAGTTGTTCTTTTTCTCAGCCTATATGCCCAAATTTTCTAGATCCCGTTGCAGTAGCACACTGCCATTACTTTTATTAATAACCCTGCCAACCTTTGCATCATCTGCAAACTTTGACATACCCTAGGGGGCTCCACTAATAACATTAGACCACGACGAGCGACATCCATTGATTACCACTCTGTCTTTAACCACTCTTTTATCCATTGTAGCAACTTACCCTTAATACGATACTGCTCCAATTTGTACAGTAATCTTCCATGCACAACAGTGTCTAAAGATTTCCTGAAATCCAAGTATATGATAACAAAATTATTTTTTGCATCCACTTCCTTTGAAATCCACATCATAGTATCCAGTCAGATTTGTCAGACAAGACTTTTCCTTAACAAACCCATGCTGTGTCTGAATTATTACAGCAGTCTTGTCTAGACAATCCTGCAATTCATCTTTAGCCAGCAACTCCATTATTTTCCCGGAACAGAAGTTAAACTACTGGTTTGTAATTACTTGTGTCACCCTTAGATCCCCCTTTGTGAATTGGGGATTCATTTGCACATCTCCAGTCCATTGGGACTTCCCCTGAGTCCAACAATGCTCTTATAATTATGGCTAAGGGTTGGCTTAGTTCTTTTGCCGCCTCCTTTAATATAACTGGATAGATCCCATTCACCCCATGTGACTTTCTTATGTTTAAGTTCAACAATTTCTCCTCCACTTTGCTCTCAGTTATTACAAAATAATTAGCGCCCTGTTACAATTTAATAAACTTCTGGCATTTTCCTTCCTTAATAACTCCTCATGTGCGAATATAGATGAAAAATACTCATTCGGTTTGTTTGCTATTTGAGCAGAATCATCAACAGTCGAACCATCGATATTAAGTGGATCAATCTGTATTAAGTGAATCAATATTAAGTGGATCTTATTTATATAAGTAAAGAAATCCTTGCTGTTTCTCTTAGCATCCTTTGCTAAAGACTTCTCGTAATCTGCCTTCACTTGACTAATCTCCTTTGTGACTTGATTAGAGACTAACTAATATCTGCCATAGGCTTCTGTGCCGTCTGATAATTTATATGCTTCCCATGCATTTTTCTTATCTGCAACGAGTCTCATTAGTTCATTTGACAGCCATTTAGGCTTAAACCTTGAACAATATTTCTTAATAGGCATGAAAAGTCTAATAGCTTCCACAATTAATTCCTTGAAAGCTTCCCACTTAGAATTTTCTGTTGGTAACATCATAATTTGGTCCCACTACAGAATTTAAAAACTGTCTGAGACCATTGTAGTCACCTTTACGGAAGAAAAATCCTTTTCTTTACCCCTGATGGTAATTATATCTTTAAGTAAATCTCACATCAGTACACTGATCTCTGCCACCAAGTGGTTCCTTTATCTGCAAATTCTTAATCCACAGATGATCACTGCTGATAACCAGATCAAGAGTATTACCCTCTCTGGTTGCCTCTCGAACATGCTGCTGCAGAAAACAATCATCCAATAAATCAACAAAAGTCTTGCTAGTTTGCGAGTGACCAACCCACAAGTTCCAGTTAATATCTGGGAAGTTAAAATCCCCCATTATAAGACATTCTGATTTACCTAGTACAGTCTATTTCTCTGTACAATTGTTCTTTATACTCATTCGAGTAATTAGGCCTATAACACACCTCTACTCTTATTTTTGCTTTCCCAGTGCTTATGTCACACCAAACTGACTCAACATTGCACTGTCCATCTATGTCAACTGAATGCACTTCCTTTGATTTTATGTTTTTCTTAATTAACAGCAAATCCTTCCTCCCTTCCTATCTGTACACATGGTACTTCCCAAATTCCAATTCTGCATTGCTTATATCCATGTGGCACCATATCTCTGATATTCCAACAATATCTGCCTTTGATGTTTAGACCAACATTTCAAGTTCAACAAATTTATTTACTATTCTTCGAGCATTGGTGTATATGTGCAAGTATACATGCAGCTTTTCTTATTCTTAGTTACCCTAATACAATCCCATGTATTTGTTTCATGACGACTGCCATCAGTCCCTGAAACCCCCAAGAACCCCTCGCTCCAGACTGCTGCCCATTCTAATAGAAGTAATGCAAGAATCACCTTCAACTCTGCCAGCAGCTACTTTTAACCTTTTAGTCAGTGAATTCCCCCCAAGCTAGCAGTTTTCCGACCAATCTAATGCTGCTTGGATAGCTTCAGCAATCACTCTTGCACCCTTTCTATTTAACTGTATCCCATTCCTGTAGAAGCAGTCTCTCCTCTTAAAAAGCACAGAACATGCTGAAAAAAAAATTGTACCCCAGCATGTTCGGGAAGCAACTAGAGGGAGTAATACTCTTGATCTTATTATCAGTAGTGATTCTTCATGCATCAATAATCTGCAGATAAAGGACACTGTGGCAGTGATCACAGTGTGCCGAAGTGGGATTTCCTCAAAGAGGTACCTACCATCAGGGTTAAAGGGAAGGGTTTTTGCTTACGTAAAGGCGACTACGGTGGTCTGAGACAGTATTTAAATTCTATATGGTGGGACCAACTAATGATGTCACCAACAGCAAATTCAAAATGGGAAGCATTCAAAGAATTAATCTTGGAAGTTACTAGGCTTTATATACCAACTAAGAAATATTGTTCAATGTGGCAGAGAAGAAAAATGCATGGGATACATATAAATTAATGAGTGACATGGAAGCCTACGATAGATATAAGCTGGTCTGTAACCAAGTCACAAAGGAGATTATGCAGGCAAAGGCAGATTATGAGAAATCTTTGGCAAAGGATGCAAAGAAAAACAGAAAATAGTTCTTTACCTATGTTAACTCTAGAAGGAAAGGGATGAATCAGATTGGTCCACTGGATACTGATGGTTCAACTGTTTATGATCCTGCTCAGGTGGCTAACAAACTAAATGAATATTTTGCATCGACATTCACACATGAGGAGTTATTCAGCGAGGGGAATGCCAGAGGTGTATAAAACTCTGGCAGTGAGCTAGATAATTTTGTAATAACTGAGAGGAAATTGGAGGAGAAATTGTTGAAGATAAACATAAAAAAAGGACACGGGGTGGATGGGATCTATCCAGTTATATTAAAGGAGGCAGCAAAGGAAGTAAGCAAATCTTTAGCCATAATTAGGAGAGCTTCCTTGGGCTCAGGGGAAGTACCCATGGACTGGAGATGTGCAAATGTGACCCCAATTCACAAAGGAGGATCAAAGGGTGACAAGTAATTATAGACCTGTTAGTTTAACTTCTGTTCCAGGAAAATTAATGGAGGCACTGGTTAAAGAAGCACTGCAGGATCATCTAGACAAGACTTCAGTTATAGTTGGGACACAGCATGGTTTAGCTAAGGGGAAGTCTTGTCTGACCAATTTGATTGGATACTATGATGTGGTTACAAAGGAACTGGATGCAGGGAATAACTTTGATATCATATATTTGGATCTTAGAAAGAGGCTTTTGATACTGTTGCACATGGAAGACTGCTGCACACAAATTGGAGCAGTGTGGCTTTGAAGGCAAATTGCTGCTATGGATAAAGGGATGGTTGAGAGGGAGAAGACAGAAAGTGGTAATCAATGGACACTGCTCTTCGTGGAGTCCCTCAGGGTTCAATGTTGGGTCCATTGTTGTTTTTTGTATTTATAAATGATATTGATGATGGTATAACAGGCCTAATGTCCAAGTTTGCAGACGATACGAAGGTTGGCAGGGTTGTTAAGTACACTAAAGACAGTACGCTGCTGCAACAGGATCTAGAAAAGTTCAGCAGATGGGCTGAGAGGTAGCAAATGGAGTTTAACATTGACAAATGTAAAGTACTACATATGGGAAGCAGTAACCCCAGAGTAACGTATCAACTCTGTGGTACTACACTGACAATGGTAGAGAATGAAAAGGACTTGGGGGTAATTGTGGAGGCAAATATGAAGTTTTCTGACAGTGCAGACGGTCTGCAAGGGTAGCTCATGGTGTCTTATCAATGATATACAGGAATTTTTCTAGCAGGGATAGGGAGGTGATTATTCCCTTGTATAAAGCAATGGTCAGGCCACACCTAGAGTACTGTATACAGGTTTGGAGGCCTCATTTCAAGAAGGATGTAGAGCTGCTGGAACGAGTACAGAGAAGGGCAACAAGATTAGTGAATGTAATGAAGGGTTGCTGTTATGAAGAAAGGCTTAAGTTTTGCAGATAACAGTGTCTGGAGACTAGGCACCTGCGAGGTGATCTGATTGAGGTGTATAAAGCCTTGAATGGTTTGAGCATGCTCAATGCTGATGGGATTCTTCCTCTTGCTCAGAATAATCACCTGAGAGGGTATAGATTCAAATTGAAGAAAGACAGTTGTAGGATAGATGTGCGGAAGTTTGCTTTTAGCCAGCAGATTGATTGGTGGAAGAGACTTCCATCTTTTGTTGTGGAAGTTGATACCCTAAATAAATTTAAGGCTGAGCTGGACAGGTATTTGGAATGATCGGAGGGGTGAAATGGGAGGTTTTTTTTTTTTTTTTTTGCTGATGCTGCATAAGCTTGCTTTCTTGCATCATATGCCTCTACTAATGCTAATGAGCCTTGCACAATCACTCCAGAGCTGTATTGATTGACAAGGCTCTCATTATATACTCCTTCCTATTGTGTTTGGGCAGAATTAATTGCAGACACTTTCAAATTTAACCCTAACCCACAACTTTTTTTTTTTTTTTTCAATATTTATCTGTACCTTTTAAGTAAATAATGTACATACTTATAATGGAAAACGTATTTGCGATAAAATTAATGCTACACACTGCAAACTATATTTTAAAACAAAATTCTTATGTTCATCAAACAGATGTTTCTGGTTTTCTTGTTATAATTTGGTAGTGTGGGAATGCAAACTATAAGAGACTTTTTTTTTTTTTTTGTTAGTTGTTGGTGCATCGGCTTCTGTGACCATAATGCACCTCCCAAAGTTTTTGCATTTTACTGTGATCAAGCCCAGGGCGGGATTTGAACCCGCAACCTTTGGGTTGCTAGGCAGGCAATTTACACACTGGCCAGCCGACCAGGCTAGCCAGTGGGTAAATTGTAACAGATACAAATAAATACTGATAGTTATATGTAAAAGTACAAACAAAACATATGGTTACAGATACAATACATAAATAAAAATAAAATATGAGTGTTGATTTACTGGAAAACTCTTGAAATACACTTGTGGATTTCACCTCTGTGCATATCTAGTTTCCTATGCTGAAGAAGAACGGAAACGTTGATTTCATAAGCATGCACTGTTCATTTCTTTTTGTCTTTTATTTTTAATTCACTTAAAAAGTCTGAAATTTTAAGGGTAATCTGTGGTAATCTTATATGAAAAGACAAACTCACAATATCCTTATAACAAAAACAACTTAACCTGTCCATGTGATAGTCATATAACTGATATAATCCAATCTTTATTTTTTGTTAAACTTTTAATTTAATAAGGCAACAGAGTATTTTAGTTATTCAAAAGAAGATAATGTGAGACACAAAAAATTATCTCCTGTCCCATGCACATTTTTGATAATAGAAATGTGCATAGGACAGGAGATTTGGCATGGAGTCCTTACCTTTTACCAGTATGGTTTCATTTACATTATCAATTTTTTGCCATTCCAACTGCAAGTCACCTGGAAGCTTTTCAATAAGACTTGCATGCAGATTTATAAGTTCCTGAAGTTTGACTTTTATTGATGACTGTTCTTCTGACAGCCATTTTGCCAAGGGATAATCTCTAGTTCTGGAAAAAAAAAAGAATAGAAAAATAAATAACTATTTGTTCAAATTTAAGGTCGAAAAATGCAAATTAAACAGTTGAATAAAATAACACCATATAAAAATACCAAATTTATTAAAAATGCCATAGACAAAATTAAATTTTAAAATTAATGAAATTAATATTTGCCATTTAATTTGTTTAATATTAATCTTTTTTAAGAGTATTGGTAGTATTAGTAAAAATGGCAGAATGATACGAGGAAGCAAAATTCATATAGCATTTCCCATAAAAAAAAAAAATAAATAAAAATAATAATAAAAAAGCAAAAGTGAAATGAAATGATTCTAGTTTTATATTTTATTTATCATCTAAATATTCATATAATCTCTCATTAAATCTACATAAACACTGACTCTATAAAGGTAAATGGTAACTTATTCCAATATTCTTTCACTAAATGCAAATTTTCTTACATCCAGTCTCATATTCTCCTTGTTTGTGTCAGCCTAGAAAGAGCAAATGTCTTTCAGTAAGCCTATTCCACCCCTTTTAAGCCTTTAAACATTTGAATCACACTCTCATGAAAATACCTGGCTTCTAAACTTTGTAGTGTACAAAATTTAGAGTTTCTTCCTGTAAGAATACCTCTTTGCATCCACAACTAGTCTTGTTACCCTCCATTGTATTTTTGATATGAAAACATCTATGGCAACACTAGAGTAATATCGATGGGTAATGAAATTTTCTTACAGTAACGGAAATGATGCAATTGACATCACTTCCTATTAGGTGGCTGTTAGATTTTAAATTGACTTCATTTCCTAAATTGCGCTAACAATGCTAACTCAGTCACTAATGTTGATTCAGTAGAGTAAATAGTTGATTCAGTAGAGTAAGTTTATACTAAGATATGGAAATGATGTCACTTCCTAAATGATGCCAACTCAGTCACTAACGTTGATTCGGTAGAGTAAGCAGCAGGTAGTAATATTATGCAAGAATAAAAGCCGAATATTATGCAAGAAAGCGGGTAGTAATATCATGCAAGAATAAAATGCACTTTAATAAAATCTATTTCTCAAGATTTTGATCAACATCGACCTTCTAGGTAGCATAAATAAGACAGTTTCAATCAAACTGTTCAAAAATTTAACGATCTAACTCTAGTGCCGCCATAGATGTTTTCATATAAAATAAAAAAACATCTTTTGTGCATACAGGGTACACACGCTGTTTTTTTTTTAAGCAAGTTATCTTTTCTGAAGTGAGACTTGGTTTTGTTTGGGGTTTAATAGCACATAGGCAACTAAGGCCATATTAAGCCAGTTTTGATTGTGAAAGCTGAAAGATTGCTGTTACAAAAAAAAAAAATTATTTTTTTAAAAAGGTTTTTTAATTGGCCAATATGAAATGTATTTAAAGGTAAAGGTCTGGAAAATACTGGTATAATTTAGTATGGCAGTGGTTAATTATTAAAATGAAAAAATATCATTCCTATCCCAACACTGTTTTCTGAAATAAAGTCTCCAGACCTGTATATCACATTAAGATGTGATCTGCCATTGGTTTGTACAAGTGCAAAGTGTGTTAGTTGTCTGATAGCACCAGGGGTTTCCCCCATCTCCACGTTGTGTACTCTGTGTAGGCCAGAGATTTAAAAAGTGTGGGAAGTGGAAGGATGTGTAGTGTTGTGTACCATTGTTCTTCTGACCATTTAGTCATTGGGCCCCTGCTGGGACCCACCGTTACTGCACTTGGCCCCAGGGAGGCAGCTTAGGTACTCAGTAGATTTTATTTTGTACTCTGGCAGGCCCTGCCACTTAGTTTCTGAATATTTTAAAATTAATGAAATTAATATCTGAAGGTATGGGGATGATAGAGAAGGTGACCCCAGAAAGTCAGTGAGGCAGGCTCGTGCCTCACCAGGTGGAAGGGGATGGCAGGAGACAGGGACCCAGCTCCCCCCCCCCACACCTGCCAGCCGGGAAGGAGAGTAAAAGAAAATCAGGCGAGAGTGCTTGGTTTGATTGCCAATGTGGCTTGTGGCAGTGAAGCTGCTGGTGTCTCCAATGTCTGAGTTTGGAGTCTTGCATGGGATCAGATCCCGTCTGGGATTTGTGGCCACTTCCTTGTTTCTTCTAATTATGGTGACAATTCGGTGGATTGCGTTTCATGGGATGCAGTCCAGTCCATGGTTGCTGTTCTTTTTTGTTGTTGTGTATTCAGGATCCAGATGTGTTGATATGCTTGGGACAGAGTCTCATCCAGGATTTGCCATCACTTCCTTGTTGTCTCATTACGTTGTAGAGCCGGTTTAGTGCACTATTTCCTGGGACATAGTCCTGTCCGTGATCGTTGGTCATATGCATTGTGGCATTGTAGCAATCTAGCTGCCCGATGATTTAGAAGTCTTGTGACAAGCAAGAGCTGTTTTTGTTTATTATCTCAGTCGGTATGGATTTTCATTATGGCTTTGCTTAGTTATATTAACAGAAGTTTTGGGGATGTAGACAGAGGCATCCTCAAAGAAACAATGGAAATGAATCCATCAGGTGAGCGTGGTCCAGGGATTAAGGGTAAAAGTACACTGGGTAAGAGAACCCAGTTTAGACCAAGAAGTCAATGATCTGTCATGAGTTGAGGATTTCTCTTGAAGGGAGTTACCCAGGTGTTGATGTTTCCGATGTCCAAATTGATTGATGTCATAATCAAAATTGTTGATTCTCAACCTAGATACTGGTTTTAGGTGTGTCAAAACCATGTCTTCTGTTAGCCCGAGAGCTTTTACTTTCCCTGTGATTCTAACCAATCCAAACCAATATTCAGTTGTCAATATTGTGACATAGGAACATCGAGCCTGAGTCGTGAAACTATTGGGAACCTAGTGCCAGTTGAAAGAATAGAGAGAATATTCCCGAAGTAGCCAGGCGAAGTTTGTATCCCAGGAAATGTCAAAACCTCTCGTTCTAACTAGTTCACACAATTTCCCCCCTATATCTGATGAGAAGTAAGATAAAACTTCCCCGAAGGCTATCAGAGCACACAGGCCAAAGAACAGTACATTCACAGTATATGTCGAACATAGAATATGGTGAGCCAAAGAGAATGTTATCTAGGGTTGTGTCTAGAATTGCATCAATTAATGAATGCAGTAAGCCCGGCTCTTCTCGCCAACCAAAATACCCAAAAGATTTTATGGCCGGAGTAACAGAACAAAAGTCGTGGTAAGTTGACAAGCAGGGAAGCCAGCGTGAGAAAAGTAGGTGGGCATTTTTTATTAATATCTCCAACACCACAGCAGCCAAATAAGTCAACCAGAAACAGAAGGACCCTTCTGGGGGCATGAGTCATCCCTGGACCGTCTTGGACAGTATACTCGTGACTTTTAGTGGCCAATGGGAGAGTTTTGCTCTAGAAGACAAAGGAGAGCACAGAATATAAAAAGGGCCCAAAATGAGCCCAAAGGGTTGTCACCATTGGATGTTCTGCTGGTTTTGGTCACCATCATTCCTATGGTCATTGGAAGATCATCGCCATTATCATCTTAGCGGCTGTTGGTTCGCCGTCATCTAGTGGAACCCTGCAGTTGTCAATGCTGGTCACCGCCACTGCCGAAGTCACCATCAGCTGCTCGCTCAAGCCTCTTCTGTAACTGCCTGTACCATCCGTTCTGGCTGAAAAGATAGAATTGTGAAGACCACAGTCAATTCCACCATAGAAAGAAGTCTTGTAGCAGGCTCCAGGACAAACGAACTTAACCTGGTAAGTAGACCATTCTTACGTGTGAAACAATCAAATTTATATTGAACTAAATGCTTCCTTTCTTATTCTTTTTATATGCAGAAATTAATGTTAATTCAATAAGGTATGGAACAACTATATTGTCGAAGGTACTAACAATACTTTTTCTTTCCTCCTAGCAAACCAAAATGTAAAAGAGAACAGAATAGTTAAACTTAATTAGATATATTAGCCATATTAAGCCAGTTTTGATTGTGAAAGCTGAAAGATTGCTGTTACAAAAAAAAATTATTTTTTTAAAAAGGTTTTTTAATTGGCCAATATGAAATCTATTTAAAGGTGAAGGTCTGGAAAATACTGGTATAATTTAGTATGGCAGTGGTTAATTATTAAAATGAAAAAATATCATTCCTATCCCAACACTGTTTTCTGAAATAAAGCCTCCAGACCTGTATATCACATTAAGATGTGATCTGCCAGTGGTTTGTACAAGTGCAAAGTGTGTTAGTTGTCTGATAGCACCAGGGGTTTTCCCCATCTCCACGTTGTGTACTCCGTGTAGGCCAGAGATTTAAAAAGTGTGGGAAGTGGAAGGATGTGTAGTGTTGTGTACCATTGTTCTTCTGACCATTTAGTCATTGGGCCCCTGCTGGGACCCACCGTTACTGCACTTGGCCCCAGGGAGGCAGCTCAGGTACTCAGTAGATTTTATTTTGTACTCTGGCAGGCCCTGCCACTTAGTTTCTGAAGATTTTAAAATTAATGAAATTAATATCTGAAGGTATGGGGATGATAGAGAAGGTGACCCCAGAAAGTCAGTGAGGCAGGCTCGTGCCTCACCAGGTGGAAGGGGATGGCAGGAGACAGGGACCCAGCTCTCCCCCCCCCCACCGCCAGCCGGGAAGGAGAGTAAAAGAAAATCAGGCGAGAATGCTCCCTTAAGAAGATCCCTTAAGTATAGTAAGAAAATTTCATAAGAAGCCATAGGCCACCCAAAAGCATAACTGCTCGATACTCAGAGCCTACCTAATAATAAATACGATATGAAGGATTTGGGTGCATTTTTTTTTTTTTTTGGCTGATTTTTTTTCTTGCATCTTATGCTTCTACTAATGCTAATCAGGATTTTTCAATCCTGTCCTGGAGTTTTTCAACCTGAATTCTCTCCCTAATTACATCATTCCTGATTTTGTTGCGTGTTGTCTTTCCAGCTATGCTCCTCACAATTTCTGCCTCCTGAATTCTGCTTTCATCCTTTTCCTCATATTCCAAGTTTTAGATGCCTACGTCAGCATTGGTACATAATAGATCTGATATATAGCCTTCTTACACTTCAGTGGTATGTTGCTGTTCCAGATCAGATCTCGTCTGCCTATAGAAATTCCTGCTCACTTGTATTCTTCTACTTATTTATTTGTCTATCACTCCAGTCTTTGTAAATGGTGCTTCCTAGATATTTGAAGTTGTTAACCATTTTTAGCTCTTTCCCTTCCATTGTCAAGCTCACCACTCCTCTTTAGAACCATTACTTTACTCTTCTCCTGACTGAAAACCAGTACAAATTTATTGGCCATACTAGCCCATAAGTTAATTTGCCGTTGCACTTGTTCCCTGCTCTCACCCCATATGCAGAGGACTTGTGCAAAGAGCATGACTTTCATCTGGTCCTGTCCAAGTTATTCCACCACTCTACATTGCACATCATTCATGACAGCTATGAATAGTAGTGGTGACAGGATGCCTCCCTGCCTCAAACCTGATGTTATTTCAAAGCTCTCCATCAACCCTATCACTATTCTTAATTTGCTCACTGTATTGGTGCACATATTCTCAGTTCTCTCCACAAGATGTTCCTCTATCCCCAAGTTTCTCAAAACCTCCCACACCTTCTCTCTCTTTATGGCATCAAATGCTTTCTTCATATCCAAAAATTCCATCCATAATTCTTTGTGTTTATAACACTTTTCCATCAGTTGCCTGATGCAGAAAATTAGATCCACCGTCAATCTGCCAGGTCTAAAGCCACACTGTTCCTCAGCCATCCTATTTTCAACTGTGATGTCATGTGATGTCAGTGTGATGCCTCTATAATTGGAACTCTTTTTCCTGTTCCCCTTCTCGAACAACGGGATGATCAAACCTTCTTTCCAGTCCTTTGGCACCTGGCTGTCATCCCAGATCTTATGGAATAGTCTGTATGTCCACGCTATCTCTGCCTCACCTGTAGCCTTCAGCATCTCTCCATTTATCTCATCCATACCAGCAGAATTACCTGTCTTGATGTATTTCCAAGACTGCACTACATCATTCCACATCAAGTCTGTTCTGCTCTCTCTTCATATTTTCTCTTCCATCTCCTCTTCTATGATCAACCTGCCATTGTCCCTTTTGCTGGCTGTCCTGCACATTCAACAGATTTTCAAAATACTTCTTCCATGTTTCTCTTATCTCTTCATCCTTGGTTATTAGGTTCTCATTCTCATCCATCAAGTATTTGCTCTGTTCTTCTATTCCTCACCATACCATACAGCATCTTTTTATTACCGTCGATATCTTGTAGAGTTTCACTCCATTCTTCCAACCACAGTCTTCTCCCCTCGTTAACTATCCTCTTAGCCTCTCTCTCTTTATTCTCATCATTTCTGTTCAGAAAGTAGGTCCTGAATGCATTATTCTTGATTTTCACAGCCTCTCTCATCCTATCATTCTAGCATGGGGTTTCTTTCCATCTCCTTCTATTGCTTGTCCTTCCACAAACCTGCTCTGTCAGTCCTACTATACAGTCTTTGAATGCTTTCCATTCTGATTCCATGCTGTTCACCACTATCTTAGGTACAACCTTCCTGAACTCTTCTCTGAACATTGCCCCTTTTTCCTCTTCTTTCAACTTCCACACCCTTAGTTTTCTCTCTCTCTCTCTCTCTTGTTATTTTGATCCTCTTCAATTTAGGGAATCTTAGAACTCCAACAACTAACCTGTGATCTACCCAAGGAGATACTAGGAATGACCTTGATGTCCACTAATCTTCTGTGTCGTTCTTTATCCACGAGTATATAGTCAAGGAGGGATTTTCCATTTTGTTTACATTTCTGAAGTAAAAATATATAAATAAATAAAATACAGTATATGTCGGTTATCCGGAATAATTTGAAAGGCTGATTTTTTTTTTTTTTTTATCAATGGTAGTATTTGACACAAATGTTGGATTAGGACTAATGAGTTTTCTTCGAAACCATGGAGTGATAAGAGTTTAGTTATTTGCTTCCGTGAACCAAATTTTCCATGACTTATTTTGTTCTCTTCATTTCATATTATGTTTACTTTAGTTCGGTAAGAATACAGTAATATCGGCCTGAAACTATGGGATTTATTATTGTCCTTAGTTTTTTAAGGTAAAATGTCACCGAAAAGAAACAGCACAGAAAATCAGGAAGAATGCGATATAATCAAATTGATATTATTAAGGAACTTAAGAGATTTAGCAGGGGGAAAAAAAAAAAAGTCACAACAAATAAAAAAACGATCGAACATTATTTTAAAAAATTATTTAAAAATTTTTCCACGTAAAATTTGCACTAAAATACCTATCCAAATATACATGCATTTGTAAAAGTGCGAATTTTTATGTATAAGTTATTATTATTAAATTTAATTAAATTAAGTCATTTTTTTCATGCTTTTAAAGTATTTTTCTTTTACATTAATATATTATAACAGGATTCATTTAATTTTATCTTATGTTCAATTATCTGAAAAATTTTTCTATCCTGAAGAGGTCTGACTAATCTGGATAACTGACTCTCTACTACCTACCTGCCTACACACACACACACACACACACACACACACACACACACACACACACACACACACACACACACACACACACACACACACACCAGAAGGTTTAAAAAATATTAACTATTCTTTTTAAGAAATTCACAAGGAATGCAAAATCTTTTTCAATTTCTTGTTCATAATAACTGATTATCAGACATATAATCACCAAGTTTCATTTCTGCTATCATAACAGTCATGCAGCTGGATGTGAACAAACTGTACATTAAAACAAGCACTGTGTTGTTTATTACGGATAATTGTCCATACCTTTTAAAGAGAGGGCATTGATATTTTGGGATTATTATATGCTCTTCAATACTTGTAATCCATCCAAAAAAGATTGATATTTCTTTCTTCTAGTGCTTCCACTCATTCAGCAAACTTTGTCACATAGTGAAAACTACTTTTACTAACTGCAACTATGTTTGTTGGTTTTTTTTTTTTTTTTTTGTTAGTTGTTGGTGCATCGGCTTCTGTGGCCATAATGCACCTCCCAAAGTTTTTGCGTTTTACTCTGATCCAAGCCCGTGGCAGGATTCGAACCCACGTCCTTTGGGTTTGTATTCAATATGGCGGCCTTAGTGTCCGGACACGTTTTATCGCTCTCCCGATTTTTAATGGAATTTAGTAGTTTAAAATGTGCATATAGTTCAAAAAAGTGTTCAAGCTGAAAGAACTTAATCGAAGGATTCCCTAGGTGAGACTGTTTTTATATTCTACTGGGAATTTAGTAAACTACCAGCATTTTTATCTGTGTCCTTTGTTGCCAGACCTACAATGGTCACCATGTGGCTGGCAGCAGGGCCATAGAGAGGCACTGATATAAAACAGTGGCCACGTCGGTAGTTTGCACTTGACTGGGGAGGTTCCCAAACTGTGTTAAAACCGAGCAGGAAGTTTGCTCCACCAAACTGTGCTGATAACTGCTGTATGTTATGTTATGTGTGTATTAACTGCTGTATGTGTACATTAAACCAGAAGCAATGAATTCAGTGATCCCCCCCCCCTTGCCATAAACTTTGCCTGGCTGACTGTGAACTCCTTACCTATGCATTCCACGAAATTACTAATGATACTATCACCTCCGGCACCCCAGGAAGCCCTTATGAGAAGTGATCCTGCTCTTCTGGGAGCATTTTCCACACTAGGCTATCCCCCCCCCAGTGACCGAAGGGGAGCACAAAATTTCAATAACCACCTGTGTGCCTCCAAATTCAACCACAGATTTGTGGAAGACATCGTCCGACAGCATTTTCAGTGCCTTACCAGATCATCCCAACATATGCCCGATAAACCGAACTGTCCCGGTTATCCGGAATTCGCCAAATGGAAGGGAAAACAGAAACAATTATGGAATCCTTGATGCAGTCACAAAGTGACCACCTCGACATTATTGACGAGACAGAAAATATGGAGGACACCCGATCAGGGGCCTCTCAAGCCAAGCGAAAAAATAAGCGAGTGACCCGCTCCCAGACCGAGTCTAGAGAGCAGTCCGACCACACAGAATCTCAAAGGGAAACAAACAAACAACGATGACAAACAACAGGAACCACCCCTGAACTACACTCTTCCAGAGGGCTCCGTCTATGAGAAAACATTCATTTTAAAAACGGCCCTTTAAAATATATTCAAAGAGAACCCTAACAGGATCTCCTCCGGACTGAGGTCTCAAATTGTGACAATATTTCACAAAATGGAGACAATTCTCCATGGTACATACTTAGAAAGTGAGAGAATAGCTACATGGCTACAAACCTATATGGAATGTGGGGCAAACAAAATGCCACAGTGCGCCCCCACATATGCTCAAGCACTGAGGAATATACCAAACGAGGCAAAGAAAACAAAGTGGAAATCCAACAAAAGAAAGTATTATTGAAAACCCTGAACATATCATACTGAGACCCACTGGAGAAGAGAGACCCTACAGTGAACAAATAAAGCAAAAAGGTTTTTTTTTTTTTTTTTTTTTTTTTGGGTAGTTGTTGGCACATCGGCTTCTGTAACCATAATGCACCTCCCAAGGTTTTTGCAGTACTTTGATCCAAGCCTGAGGCGGGATTCGAACCCTCGACTTTTGGGTTGCCAGTCAGGCACTTTACCCACCCGGCTAGCCCGGTCGGCAAGCAAAATGTCATAAACAATCTCAAAGAGGACTTCGAAGACACTAGGATAAAGTCTATCCGGAAAACAAGAAGTCCTGGTACCGTAATTGAGACGGAAAGCAAGGAAGAAGCCGAGGGGATAATAACGAACACCAAGTTAAATGCCCTGGGACTCATGGCAGAGACCCCAAAAAAGAAAGGCCCATCCATAGTTATTTTCAATGTGGATCAAAATCTACAACCACAACAACTCACGGAAGAAATATATAGAAGAAACCTAAAAAGCCACCTACCGAATCAAGAAGGGGCGGCACTGCTGACCCCAAAATACAGAACCCAGTCCAAAACAAATGGAGGATATAACTGGACAGTTGAGCTGACTCCGTCCACCTGGCAGGTCCTAAAAAACCAAAGCAGGATTTTTGTCGAGTGGAGCTGCCTCCGTTTTAGAGAGCATGTGGCCATACCGACGTGCTTTAGATGTTGCAAATATGGCCACACCACTCACACCTGTGCCCAAAAGGAACCAACCTGCGGCCACTGCTCAGAGAGGGGACATGATTTTAAGAACTGCCCCAACAAAACTAAGGAATCCATCTGCACCAATTGCAAAAGCCTCAGAATGGATCACAACCATTCCATCCAAGACTCAAACTGTCCCACTTATCTCAAGGTAAAAGGCACCTACCAACAAAGAATCGATTATGGGAATACAACATAAAAAATACAATTGCGGCGTACTAAAGATACACCAACTAAATGCCCACTGAGCTCGAGCGGTTGTTGAGCAGGTACGACTCCAAGCAGATGAGGATAATGCCGACATTATCACAGTCCTAGAACTGTATACCAATCAGAAACAAGTAAGGGGATATCCGCTCAATTATAAAATTGTTCAAAGCAACGAAGACAACCCCTGGGCAGCAGTACTAGTAAGAAATACAGAGATAATGGTTACAAAGATATCACAACTTTGCACGCCCTGGGCAGCCTGTGCCCATATAATATGCTCCATAGGCAGCTACTACATAATAACCCTCTACTGGAGTAGAAATCGACTTTGCCACAACATATCTACAATCAGTACAGACAACCCTGGTATAGGGCATAAAATCTTGATTGGAGTGGATGTTAACTGCCGATCACCTGTCTGGCACAGTGCCAAACCAGACTGCAGGAGAACCTCAAATGGGCGGAAACTAGAAGACTTCCTAGCAAATTCAATATTTACAATCATAAACCAGCCGTTCTGCCTCCCAACGTATTGTAACATGCTATGGGAAGAAACGATCGATATAACTTTAACGTCCAGAAATATAGATACAAACGTAACCCACTAGACTGTACAAAACGCGTGGACTACGTCTGACCACCGAACCATCACTTACAGCATACAAAGGAATCAGGCTAGAACAGTCGCCACTAAATACCTGTCAAACAGATTCGCAATCGGGAAAGCAAATTGGGGCGCCTACTGCAATTTCTTATCCACCCAAGGGAGACAGTACATGGAGGACTTGGACAGATGGGAGACCGAAGGTGAAAGGATAGACCCCAGCCAGTTCACACAAGATATAACCTGCATAATCAACCAATGCAGCGGAAGCATCCATGAAAAGGAAAACTCCGATGACAGGAGCAATGCCATGGTGGACCCCGGAGCTGCAAAGAATGAGAAGACAAGTACAGGATAAAAGAAAGCAGTATCAAAGGGCACGAAGAACATGGCCCCAGGCGGAAGTTGCGGAACTGAGACAACAATATAGACAGATCCAAAACTTTTATACAGAAACTATTAAGAAAAACAAGAAAACATCCTGGGAATGACTTGTCCAAGTAACAGGAAATACTGAACCCTAGGGAGTGGTGTATAAAATCACCACAAACAAACTCCCCAGAGGCAAAGTGATGACCGCAACAAAGATGGCACAAGGAACACTCATTGCAACATGGCAGGAATCAATAAAGAACATACTCAGCAATCTAATCCAAGACCCACCAGGGCATACTAACAGAGGACCAGAAAGCCATCTGCCAAGCAAACAAAGAATATGAGACCCAACAACTAGAACCCCCTTTCACAGCCAACGAACTACAAGAAGCGGTATCACAAACCAGGAACAAAAAGTGCCCTGGCCCCATCTCATCGAGCCGGAAATGGTCAAGAAAGCAGCGGAGGTTATGCCGGACCTCCTGCTCCGACTGTACAACACCTGTATCAAAGAGGGCCAGTTCCCCACCAGCTGGAGGACAACTAATCTAAAACTGATCCTCAAAAATCGAAACAGACACCAGGAAAATCCCAATTCATATAGACCCATAGCCTTATTGTCGACACTCAGCAAGCTTTACGAAAGATTATTACGTAAAAGGACCCACAACCACTATAATGAGGCAAACCTGAATTCACCCAAGCAATACGGCTTCAAATTGGGATCTTCGACCATAGATGCCGTCCAAGGCCTAATCACCAAAGCGATGCAGTATATCAAGAAATATTTCCTGGTCATAGCCATCTACTTTGCTGGGGCGTTCGACACCCTCTGGTGGCCAAGCGTCCTTTGCAGGCTCAGGGCAGTGAGAACACCAAGCAATTTGTACAGGAGCATCAAAACTTATCTCTTGAACAGAAACGTCCAAGTAATAACGCCCTACAACTAGTTGACCTGGCCAGTCTGCAGGGGCTGCTCTCAGGGATCTGTCCTGGGGCCGCTCCTGTGGAACATAGTGTTTGACGAGTTCCTCACCATGGACCTGGGGGAGGTGGAAGCCCAGGTCTTCGCAGACGACCTCGTACTGACGGTCGCGGCAGATTCCAGACAGAACCTTGAAATGCTTGCAAACCAAGTCCTTGAAACCTTGCAGGACTGGGCAAAACTACACGCCTTAACAATCTCGCCAACGAAGACGGACTCAGTACTACTGTGAGGGAGGCTAAACCTTAAAAGACCACCACAAATCAAGCTGGCAGAACAAACTGTCAACGCAAATTAAATATCTGGCACTGATCGATCAGAACTTATCATTTAAACCGCACCTAATTTATCTAAAAGAGAAACTGCAGAAATACACAGCGTTTTTTGCCAAAGTTCCACGCAGGGACTGGGGACTAAACAGGAGAACCCTGTCCCTGTATTATAAAGCCATCTTCATCCCGATAATAACATATGGATCTCCCATATGGTACAAGAAAGCAGGAAGAGCAGTGAATAAAAGGATACTGGACACGATCCAACACAACATATTGTTAACAATAACAAGAGCATGTAACACGGTTAGTACGAGTGCCCTACAAGTCCTTGCGGGGACCCTACCCTTGGATTTAGAGGTAACTCGCTGCGGATTTATGTATCTACTAGCCAAAGGAACCCAAACCACCTACAACGGTCTTACCATTGACATCACCAATAACAGGAAAAACGAAAAACAAAAAATAGTGGACCACCTTGTACAAATTTGGCAGAGAAGATGGACAGACGTGGAAAAAGGAGCGATAACAAAAAAATTTATTCGCCAAGTAACCAAGCTGTATCCCAAGGCTCCTGCATGGCTGTACCCAGGCCTAAACACTACTTTTCTACTCACTGGCCACGGGCCTTTCAAGGCCAAATTAAATGCCTTGGGCATAATCGAAGAATCACACTGTCTCTGCGGCGAACTAGAAACATGGCATCACATTATGCATCAGTGTGAAATATATGAAGACATCAGATGTCAAATGATCACAAGAATTAAATACATCCCTAACACCCAGGAACACCATCTCCTAGACACACCAAAAGAATTTGCGGCCTTTAGTCGCTTTGCCGAGGATGTCTTCTCCAGAAAAAAACTACAAATAGCCATCCACCAAGGCCAGCAGGAGTAATGAAACCAAATATGGACACCAAGGAATATGAGAAACTAAGGACAGGGATATCAACCAATGATTGATGACCACTGGAATATGCCATCCAAAGTTGAGAACGGAATGCCACCCGTTTAAGATAACAGAACCCACCTGATAGGGAAGTAAAAAAAAAAGCTATCATACAATCAGAGAAGGATGCTGAACCAAAGAAAGAGGAACACAAGGATGCAGCTTGCCCCATGAGTGACAATGAAGACAAACAGACGTGAGACAAAGGCCATATTGGAGACCCAAAGAGGGCACTCTAGCCCTCTTCACCTATAATTCCTAACTCACCTATAATTCCTAACTCCCCAGGAGGAGGGGACGGCCACACGGTCCCCCCTTCTCGCTACCCCTGTTTCCTCTCTGGTGGGCCAGAAAGAAAACAGGGGATGCCCATGCCCCACTGAAACTGGGGCTGCCTTCTCTATTGGCTCCATACTTCTGCCTTCCCCCCAGTCTTCTACCTCCCTCCCCTCTATCTTCACGCTAGCAAAAGTCCCACACATCAAAACCGCCATACGCTCAGCATTCAGCCTAAAAAATTATTTTCTTGATGACCATTGGAATATGCCACCCAAAGTTTTCTTTTTGGTCCTAGCTGCTGAAATCTCAGGAAACTAAGCAGCAGGACCTGCCAGATTAAACTAAGTCTACTGAGTTCCTGGCCTGCCTCCACGGGGCGTAAGTGGGGCAACGCTGGATCCCAAAAGGGTTGTTGTTGTTGTTGTTGTTATTTGGTTTTTGGGAGCATTAGCGACTAAGGCCATATTGCTCCGGTGATATGCGGTGGTCATTTCCTGACCTTTCCGCATCCTCTGTATTTAGTGGTCACGGGCTCGAACCCCGGTCTAATCAAGAAGCGTGTGCTACGCACTACTGCTCCTGCCCACCTGGTTACGGAGGCGCTGTTCCCAAAAGGGGTCCAGCGGCTAAATGGCATTACACGATCCAAGATCCATACACTTTTAAATCTCTGGCATTTACAGTGTACTGTAATACACCACAATGTAAACTACGTGGAGATGGGGGGGAACCCCTGGTGCTGCTTGACCCTAAAAACACTTACACTTACCTTTGGGTTGCCAGGCAGGCACTTTACCCACCTGGCTAGCCTGGTCAGCAATGCAACTATGTAAGCTGGTCGAAGGGCACTTGCACGAAGTGGCGAATAGTTTGACTTTGCTTGAGTGAGAGAGCATGCTATTATCTTGAAATATTTAATCAAACACTATATTGGATATACCTTAAATAAGATGAATAAGAGACCTGCTAATTAAAACAGAAATGCTATTAATGAATACAGTCATATGGAATATAAATTCCATCTTTACTTTACTAAATAAATTCCTTCTACCAATTAGGGCTGCTATACTGAGAAAATTTACCTCCATATTTTGTGATTTTTTTTTTTTTTAATTAAAAAAAATTGATATACAAATTGAGAATCAGAGCTTTTTTAATTGCTCATTTCAGCTTAAAAGTATCCATTCCATTAACTTTGAAATATCCAAGTTTAGTTTGGCTATGGTCATGGTGTAATGAACACAATTTTACACATTCATGTTCATATGAATGTGTAACAAAAAGAATTTTTTTTTCTTATTTAAGCAAATAGATGATTTATAATATCATATTCATCAATATCTTAGCATTAATCTTAGAAAATAAAAAGGTGTCAAAAGAAAGCTGCATTAGCATTAGTAGAGGCATATGATGCAAGAAAGCAAGCTTATATAGCATCAGCCAAAAAAATAAAATAAAATAAAACCCCTTCCCATTTTACCCATCCATTCACTCCAAATGTTTGTCTAGTTCTGCCTTGAACTTATGTTGCTGACCTCCACTACAACAGATGGAAGTTTTTTCCAACTCTCAACCACTTGCTGGCTAAAGGCAAATTTCCACACATCTATTCTACAATTGTCTTTTCTCAATTTGAATTTATGCCCCCTCAGGTGAGTAATCTGAGCAAGAGAAAGAATCCCATTAGCATTGAGCTTGTTCAAACCATTAAAGGCCTTATACACCTCAATCAGATCACCTTGCAGGTTAGGCACCACCTCCAGACACTGCAATTTGCAGAACTTAAGTTCTTAAGTTCTTTCTTTGTACCACTAACCATTTGGTCATTTTCATTCTCCACTACCCTGAGCTGCATTTATTAACCTAAAAGTAAGGATGTAATATTAAAAGGGTGAGGTAAAAAGTAATGCCAACAGTTAATAATCTCAACACTGGATAATAGACAAGTTCTAACAAGGCTCTTCATATAGCTAATAGTTTCTATTTAGTGTGTCTGTAGCAGCAGCAGCATTTTTAAACTTTTTATTTAAAAGTTACGCTAGGGAAGCATCTTTAAGTGCAGTTCAAAGAGTGTTCAATCACTGAGTTTCTGAATGCCAAAAATGTTATTTTTTATTTTTGGAAAAAAAGGAAACAGTCAATTCAAGCCAGTACATTAAGCCATTGGACAAGCTCAAAAAAAAAAAATAATAATAAATAAATAAAATAATAAATAAAATAAAATAATAAAATAAAAAAATGACTGAGGCTTGCAATATAGCAATGCTGTTTCACAATGACAACATGACTTCACTGCAGCCATGCAGCTTTAGTATGAACTTGTAGTGCATCTTCCCTATAGCCTAAGAACTTCTTCTCCCAAGGTTAAGGGGGGGGGGGAGAAGTTCAATACACCTCCAAGGTAACAGATATAACTCCGAAGAAGTTAAAGCAATCACAAAGTGGTTGCCGGCCTCCAAGCCAAAAGAATTTTACCCAAATGACATACAAATTTCATTAAACAATGGATGAAAAGTACTGAGTTTGGTGGGGCATATACAGAAAAATTACATATTAAAAGGCAACTTGTTTTTTTTTGATTCATGTCCACTCCTTCAAAAGGTATGCAGTAAGAAGCATTACTTTTCAATCCAAATCCACCCTTGTAAATTTACAAGGGTGGATTTAAAAGATCTAATTTTTAAATAATGACTGAGACACCAGTGTATGATACTAGGGGATGTCCAATACTAGAATACAAAGTGGCTAGTGGAAGTGTTTTTTCTAGCAACTGTTGAAAGAGTACCAGCTATGATTATATTTTTGAAAATTAATTTTAAATACATGAGCATTGTGAAAAGATGGAAATTGTGAAAAGATGGAAGATAAAATACCTGGGACATATCATGAGAGAAAGGAAGTATGAGTTATTGCAGGTGATTCTGGAGAGGAAGATGGAAGGAAAGAGAGAAGTTGGCTGAAGGAAAATCTCATGGCTGGATAACATCAAGATATGGATGGGACTGGGGTTTGAAGAGCTTATCAGACAGGCTGAAGATAGAAAGGAGTTCTAAAAAATTATCGCCGACCCCTGAATCCAGTGATGGCACCGAAAGAAGAAGAAGGATCTTAATAATAAAATATAATAGTATCATGGAAAGTAATAAAATATAGGCTTTAAATTTTAAGAAAATTTTCCATATAAGAAAATCAATGGTTTTATATTAAGGTCTTTATGTTTTTGTATGTGTATACATATATAAACTATGACACACACACACACACACACACACACACACACACACACACACACACACACTTCATATTAAGGTCTTTATGTTTTTGTACTCTTTCAACAGTTGCTAGTAAAAAAAAAACACTTCCACTAGCCACTTTGTATTCTAGTATTGGACATCCCCTGGTAGCATACACTACTGTCTCAGTCATTATTTAAAAATTAGATCTATAAACTATGAAACAGACAGACAGACACAGACACACACACACAGACACACACTGCTAAAATTAACGTAAATTTCTCACCTTAATGTTAATAAAATTACTTCTTTTGCACTATCTGGATCTGATTTAAGGCTTTTTTTCAGCTCATTAGGCCAGCTCTAAAAATTGAAAAAAGCTGAGATTTAATTTGTATTGATGAATTTTTGCAGTTTATTTTTATTATTAAATGCAAATTCTTACAATGCTACAAGCCAGGAGAATTTGAAGTTTACATGTTACTATATATTTCAATGTGGTAAAGCATATTGAAGCATGTTGTGTTGATACATGCAGTTCAGATCTCACAGCTATCAGGATGATACCTATTTCTTATACTAGTGCAAATTCTGAAATTTCTGAAGTAGTGAACCCTGAAGTTTCTGATGGCAGGTGGCGACTATGGTCAGATGACAACACCTGACCCATTCTTCCTCATCCTGTCTTCCTATCAACTATAGGAAGAGCTCTTTTCCAATAGCATATGCAAATTGACAGAAATTCCAAGGCAATTTCTGTCAATAGTCAATTTCTGTCAAATTCCAAGGCAATTTCTGTCAATCTAAGAATGATTACAGCACTTTTTCTGAACATCTAACACAATGCAGAATCCATGAAAGTATTTGGGTGTGAACCAAGTATCATGTGTGCACAAATGAACTGACATTAAGAATATTTCTGCTTTGCATTCAAAATGCTACAAAGGAATCTAAGCTAATATGTTTCATGTATTATAAATAGATGCAATAAATTATTCCACAGTTTGGCATGTTCTAATAGTTCATTTTAGTCTAATAGGATTTCTATAATTTAAGAGCTGTACTGAAAGAATTAAATCCTTTGTCATACATATGACCCTTACCGAGCAAAATTAAACCAGTTTCAACCAGAAACTTAAAAGTTCTTTGGTTGGGAGGGGGGGGGGGGCAAAGAGAGAGAGAGCGAGCGAGCGAGAGAGAGAGAGAGAGAGAGAGAGAGAGAGAGAGAGAGAGAGAGAGAGAGAGAGAGAGAGAGAGAGAGAGAGAGAGAGAGAGAGAGAGAGAGAGATTTCAATGGCCACCCCTTTCAATTTGAGTACACCTGCCTAACTTAGCTCTTTGTCAGCTCAGAGCAGGTATAAAGGTATGCAGCCAATCAGCTCTGATCAATAAATGTGTTAGCCATTGTGAGCTGTTTTTTTTTACCAACATATGGCATTTGAAAGGGTTATGATAATCAGATACCATATGACTTGTCTGTATGGTCCACAGCTGTTCTTTTAATTACTCCAAAGTCAACGGTGAGTGATTCAATGGTGACCAGTGGAGGACTACTGGTGATGCAGGTGTACCTACTGATTACACTGCATTCTGGCTATCCCAGTGGCTTACCTTTAATGTCCAATTTGCTATACAGTAATACCTCAGTTAACGAAGCCTCTACGAATGAAGCTCCTTTATAACAAAGTCAGAAAATAACACACTACGGCTCATGTGCAAGTTTAGTGGGGATTTTTGACATATATAAACTCACTCCATGCTATGCAGAGCAATAGTTAATCACTGATACCATGCACACTGTAGGTACATATATTATGTAATTATTTTAATATTTTTTTATAAAAGCAATGTTTAGAAACTAAAATGCTGATCAGATCATAAGGCAGACAGAAGCTGAAGAAACAAAAAGCTGTTAAAAGCCATGTAACACAATAATTGGGGTTGGCACAATCAACCCATCTCCTGATTTAGATTTTATTCCATTTATTATAATCTCCATGTCAAAGAAATAAAGGTTGCAGTTTGAATTACAAACTGCAGCCTTTATTTCATACTGACATAGAATTTTTTTCATGTTATTATAAGACATTAAGCTATCAGAATAATCTATTTTATAATTCATTAATGCATTTTTATACCATTTTCAGAACTTTTTGACTACCCCTTGTATATATTCTACAGAAGGTGCCATACAATTATAGTCTCTTCACTCTCACCTCAACTGCAACATAAACAAATACATGCTATATGTGGTATTAAACAAATATCTGAATTTGATATCCATGCTTTTGTATTATTTCATGATCTGCATAAAGGAGAACTGTATTATTAATTTAAAAAAAAAAAAAAAAATATATATATTATTTGCTACAAAGATTGACAGGTATTTTTCATTGGTAAAACTCCAGATGCTGAATCAAAATCTGTTTTTGGTTTTCCTCTAACGAGAACAATTATATGAACACGACTGATTATACCAATCACATGCCTATTCAGCCAATCAACACGAATATAATTATTATTATTATTTTTTTTGTTTATACTTGTCATCATGCCTCAAGTGTAAAAATCACCCCAAACAAATTCTGCTGTATGCATAGCTCATTTCGGCCTAAATCACAATAGAGCACAATCATGATGGTATGTGAGAAACATGTTATTTGTACCACTTGTTTAAATGAATTACATGGCTGATTGAACAAAAGGAAAAAGTCAGTGCTGTTTGAGTCTCTCCATACTGGAATATGGAAGGCCAAAAGAACACAATGATGAATGTTACTTTTGTAATATGTAGCTGGATTCCCAGCAAAGAATAAGAACAAGATTTTTTATCTAAACCTGGATTCAGTGATGAGATCAATACCTCACACAATGACAGTATTCCAATTTTGGTACTTCTACAGCATGGACTAGAATGAACAATTCAGAAGAACAGTGGAGATACTTTTCTTCTGAATTGGCATCTGTAATTCTGCCATTCTCTTCCAAACCAGTCCAAACACATGCTATAGCCAGTCAACAAACATTCACTGTCCAATTTCAAACTCACAGAAACAACTTTTCCTCTTTTACTTCTGTTTTCTGGAACAATTTTCCTTCACATGTATTTCCTGAAAATTGCAATCTACAGAAATTTAAGTCTAATGTCGACAAGTATGTTCTGTGTTCTCACCCTACAGCCCATACACACGCCAAGTTCTATAGGCTCTAATACCATTCATTTTCCAGTTTTCATAAAAATTCATTTTCGGTTTTCTTTACTCTTAGATGTGCTCTTCAATACATCTAAGAGTACATGTGAGCTATATGGGATTGAAGAGCTATGTTCAGATTTTCAAACGTTGGTATAATATTTAAAAGAAATAAGCAAACTGCTTTATTCATGCCAGAAGAGAGAAACACAATCAGACAGCATGATAGATAAGGGTCAAATCGAATAAAAAATATGAATTCATAAATCTGAGGAGTTAGCAGCTATGTTATGACCGTGCATTCATTTATTTTCACTGTAGACGAGGCTGAATAAATAACTGGTAAGCAAAGAAGTTAAAAATAACAGTAATTCACATTTACTTTGGGTGCAAGCACTGTTACTGAAGAGGTATTTTCACAATTGACTAATGAGAAGGTTCATCAGCCATATGTATTTGTTTATTTCAGGTTAAGTAAGAGTGAACAGACTACAGAAGTTGTCATTTGGTTTCATAATGAATGGAATTAAGTCAAAAATATTTGTTGTTAGTTTACAATCAACCAAAAATGAAATGTATGGTTAGATCATCATAGCTAAGAACAAACAAATGTTAATCCAAATAGTTAATATTAATAATAGACTAATAAACATTCTTACTTTTCTATCTTCATAATGGAGAATTTTGGCAAATAAATGTCGTTTCTCTTTTGCTGTATACTTGAAATTTTCTCCCAAATCTGAAAATGTCCTATAACCAAAATTTTAGAATTACAAGTTTGATTAGTTAGTAAAAACATACAATTAGAGAAAAAAAAAACAAAAACAGCATGTGAGAAATCTGGATATTCAGAAGGAAAATAAATACAGGGTGGTTGTGATTTATGCACAACTTCCATTCCTGGAAAGCACGCATAAACAAATATTCGTACAAATTAAACCCATTATCCCAGATGGGATAATGGGTTTAATAAAATAATTTGTACGAATTTGACCAGAAATACATTCAAATTTGGGAGGATGCATTCTGTGAACACAAAGTCACCACCAACATAACAATTTTTCAGTTTATTTTATGCAGCTAAGTTAAAATTAATAGAATTTTTTTATAATTAACATAAGATAAAATTAAATGAAATTTGTAGTGAAAATTTATATGTACTCTATGAGAAAAAATTATTTTCATAGGAAATTCAACTTAAGGTTACTTGTATAGTACAATAAAAAAGTTACAGGTAATCTGTAAATTAAGAAATAAATGAATATGTGAACATAAAAAACAAATTTAAAAATTATAATGTAAAAAAACATTTCAGTGTTTGTTTTTTTGGTCCTGCATGAACATATAGCACATTTTAATTTTTATGCATATAATAAGATTTATTTATTATTATTACTTATATTATACGGCACGTTATTTTCAAATTGTGCAAAATAAGAGTACATAAATCATGACTGCAGTGTATAATTGTGAAGCTATTATGTATTTAATATATAACAAGATTGGGAAAAAAAAATCATGAGAAATCTGCATATCCAGAAGAAAAATAATTATAATTCTGAAGCTATTAAGTATTTAATATCAAATTTTATATAAAAATTAGGATATTCACATTGAATGATTAGAAAGTTTTTCATTCAAAGTGAAATGACAAGTCTGTAATTAGGGTTGTCAGACATATCCCATTTCGGGGTATAATGCACCTTTTTTGGAATTATATTTCCAAGATACCATTTTTTAAACATTTGAAATGGGTTATTTGAAAAAAGCAGAAATCATAAAATACCCTGTTCAGATGATTATTTAGAAAGAAAGAATTAACTGATGCTAAAGTTGTTGAAATGCACCCTTAAAGACTCAAAAAACAACATCCTATCCTATTTACAAAGAGGGTTATAGAATACTTATATTATGCTTACTTTTTAAGCTTTTACATTTTACTTGACTTCTTTTTTATTTCATTTTAATGTTTTAAGGCTCAGGCAACAAACTTTTTGTTATTTAAAATTCCCAATATCAATATATTGATTTGCTGTATGAAGAATATGTCCTGTTGAAATAAAAATTATGAGACAAAAGACCTCAAAAATACCACAGATATTTGGATAAAATTTTTAAATGCATACAAAGTACATAATACAGAAATATATTATTAATTTTGTTTTACCTCATTCAAATGCAATGAGTGAGCGAGTATTTAGCTTAATGTTTAACGCACGGAAAAAGGATAAAAATAAATTAGACCTAAAGAATGTTGAAGGAGAACTGTTGGTGAAAACCAATCACAATATGTCATGCAAAGAATTTTACACATATGCACTAAAAAATGAAAAACTGTTAAACAAAATTTGCTCAAATGAAAAGTATTGCTAGGTAAATATTTTCTTTTTGATAAAATAAATCAGGTTTACTGAATATGTAAACAAATATGTAAACAAATATGTAAAATAATTGTAAACAAATATGTAAAACATTTGATGTTAATATTTATAAAAGTTTCCTTTAGTGTTTATAACTCTTGCAGTAAAATTTTTCGAATTAAACAAAATATAGAAATAAAATATTTGTTATTAAAACTGTTAGTTTTTTTTTTTTTAAGATATAATGCGAGTACCCCAAAACGAGGAATGAATACCCCAAACAAAAGCATTACTACCCCGAGATCAAATTTTTAATCTGGTCATCTTATACAAAAGAAATATTAAGCAATGAATCATCCACAAAATGCACATTTTATAAACAACAGCATATTAATTTAGGAGAGAAGGTGAAATTTATGTGATTAGGTTATCTAACAGAAGTTTTTCAAATCTGTGCATACTTTTAAAATTTAAGTAAATATTAAATTATATTATATTAAAAATTTAATAAAACTGAAGATTTAAAGGATATTGCAATTATTGTTCCATGGTTTTTGAACACATGCTAATTCTGTGGTGGTTTGTATGAATTCAATTCTGTATATAAATAAAGAACATTCCCAGAATTCATTTTTTGTTAACACCAAAAAAACATAAGTATCACAAATATCATGTCAGATAGAAGATTTATAAAATATTATACAGGTAATATTTGGTTCAATAACTAATTTAATTTTATTTACTGCAAATTCTGTACATACACTATATATTCATTACACACAACAGGCTACAGGACACGAAATCTACTTGGAATTTGAAAACTGCAACTGTTACTCAGTTGTGAATTTCAAGTTTTTCTTATAAATTTAATTCATTGAAATTGCTTATTGAAATTTCAATAAGCACAGAAATGGCCACCTGGGGGAGTGGAAAAAGTATTCCATAGTTTGGAATACTGTTTACCCAGGTTTCAATAGTTCTTTTGGGTCTCATACCTGAAACAATGTCAAAAATAAACTTATGATCTATGAAGAATTATAGATGGACATTAACACTTTTTTTTTTTGATAAGTTTAACTTCTAGGTTTAACTTCAAGCATCATAACCATGGAGGTTTACGATGCTTGTTTTTCATAATGATGATTGCTACCATAGTTTCCAAGAATTTCAGTTTGCTTTAGACTTATCAATGCAACCTGCTTCCAGTAAACAAGTGTCAAAATGACTTCATATTGTCATTTATTTAGATTAATGCATATTTTTGAAAGTAACAGTGTTACATGATCTTTTGTCCATGTGTCTTTTGATCAAAGAAAACTTCTTTTGATGTAACTGCTGAAGGGTATGTCTACATGCAGGTGTAAGTCAATAGAAAGATAACACTTCTCTGTGGAATGCAACAAAGAATAACAATGTAACAAAATCAAACACTATTATACCACATATAAGAATTACTGAAAACTGGTATGTTTAATTTTGTTACATCATTAGCTGATTACACAATGTTTAATTCACATTTTGTAACAAAGAGAAATTTATTGAAACAGATAGTTTAACTGCTCTAAGAAGCTTACATTTAATGAAAAAACTATACAGCTAGAAAGAATTAAGAAGTGAGCAAAACCCTCTCATTCCTTGATATCCATGTGAAGAGACTTGATTCCTATAGCACAGGAGTATACAGGACACCAACAGACACATCAAATTCCTCCCCACATCAAGGTTTGTACAATGGAGGATCTAGCCCTGATATCTCTGCAGAACTGCAGCCCCCAGGAGTCATAGAACCTGAGCTATACCACACAAATAATCTTCATGAATGATTAAGCCCATTGAATTTATCAGCAGATTTGATTTTGAACAAAATCAAAGAAAATTTTTTTTGTTATAAGAAGTTATCTTCTTACCTTGCTGCTTTGTCTAAAACTAGCTGCTTTCTTCTGTGCTCTTGTTTCATATACTTCATTTGGGTTAAGAACAAATGGAAAACTAATATCCTAAGAACTATACTGCTATAACAGAAATATAGATATGAGTATATAAAGAGTAGTAGTGGTATTAGTAGTGGCAAATGATATTAGAATGCAAGTGTATACATCTGCCAAAAAAAACTACTCCACCTCATCTTTCCATCTACTCTAATAATTTTTAAAATTCTTCCTTAAATTTATCTAAACTATCCACAAAGCCAGATGGAAGTTTATTCAAACAAATAATCACTCTGACGAAAAGCAAAATTTTGAATATCAATCTCACAATCATCTTTTTTTCAATTTAAATTTATGTCCTCTTATGTGTACAGTCTGAGAAAGAGTAAGGATGTCATCAGCATATAGTTTACTCAATCCATTTAAAGCGTTAAACACCTCAATCAGTTCTCCTTCAAGTTACCTTATACAAAAGTTAGTTTCTGAACATTGCACTTTTCAGAAATGAAGTCTTATGGTAAGAGTACTCTTCTGTGTCCTTAATTAATCATGTTGCTCTAACCTGTACCCATTCCAACAGATCTAAATCCTTAAAATGAGGCATTCAGGCTGGTATGCAGTACTCAAGATGAAGCCTAATTATTGCCTATTACAATGGGATAATAACCTCCTTGTTCCTGGTGGAAAAATTTCTGTATATCACAAACTCTACAAGAAGTCTGTCCACACTGCTTAGAAAACTACATGTCAGACTGTAAGAGTATCCCCTGGGTCTATTTTATTCTCCACCACCTTGAGTATGATACCACTGAGTTGGTATGTTATTCTGGGATTACTGCTGCCCATGTGCGGTACCCCCTGTAGTAGTAATGAAGGCATTACTATTACTACTGATGCAAGAAAGCAAGTGTATGAGCACATGCAGCATCAACCCAAAAAAAAAAAAAAAAAAACACCCAATTTCACACATCCATTCCCTCTACAAGTTTCTGTCCAGTTCCTCCTTGAATTTATTTAAGTTATCAACTTCCACAATGACAGATGGAAGTTTGTTCCAGCAATTAACCAACCATTGGCTGAAGGAAAATTTCCACACATCTATTCTACAACCGTCTTTTCTCAATTTGAATTTATGTCCACTAGGGTTCATAATCTGAGCAAGCGGAAGAATCCCACCAGAATTCAGTGTGCTCAACCCATTCAAGGCCTTATACACCTCAATCAGATCACCATGCAGGTGCCTAGTCTCTGGCTGCTGCAATTTGCAGAACTTCAGCTTTCTTGGTAAGAGGACCCCTTTGTTCCCTTAAACAACCTTATTTCCCTTCTCTGTACACTAAAGCAACTCTACATCCTTCTTAAATGAGGCCTCCAGACCACCTCCTTTTCCCTAGTAGCAAAATTCCTGTATATCATTAACAATACCCAATGCTCTGGCAGCATGTCTGCATTGCTCAGAAAACTTCATATCTGACTGCACAATTACTCCCAGATCTTTTTCATTTTCTACCACCCTAAGTGTGTTTCACGGTTGGTATGTTTCTCTGGGATTACTTCTACCCATAGGCAGTACTTTGCATTTGTCAATGTTAAACTTCGGTTGTTATTTTTCACAGCCCATCTTTTCTAGATCCCGTTGCAGTACCACACTGCCATTACTGTTATTAACAACCCTGCCAACCTTTTCATCATCTGCAAATTTCGACATTAAGCCTAGTATACCTTTAACAATATCATTGATAAATATACAAAAAAACAGTGGGCCCAACACTGATCCCTGGGGGACTCCACTAATAACAGACCACGAAGAGCAGCGTCCATTGATTACTACTCTCTGTCTTCTCCCACTCAACCACTCTTATCCATTGTAGCAACTTACCCTTAACACCGTACTGCTACAATTTGTACAGTAATCTTCCACACACAACAGCGTCCAAAGCTTTCCCGAAATCCAAGTATATAACAAAATTATGTTTTGCATCCAGTTGCTTTGTAACCACATCATAGTATCCAATCAAATTTGTCAGACAAGACTTTCCCTTAACAAACCCATGTTGTGTCTGAATTATTACTGCAGTCTTGTCTACATAATCCTGCAATGCATCTTTAACCAGTGACTCCATTATTTGCTAGGAACAGAAGTTAAACTACTAGTTTGTAATTACTCGTGACACCCTTAGATCCCCCTTTGTGAATTGGGGATACATTTGCACATCTCCAGTCTGTCAGTACTTCCCCTGAGTCCAATGATGCTCTCATAATTATGGCTAAGGGTTGGCTTGCTTCCTTTGCCACCTCCTTTAATATAACTGGATAGATCCCATCCACACCAGGTGCCTTTCTTATGTTTAACTTCAACAATTTCTCCTCCATGTTTTGCTCCCATTTATTACAAAATCATTAAGCACTCTGTTACAGTTTGATAAACTTCTGGCATTTTGCTCCCTTAATAACTCTGCATCTGTGAATGTAGATGCAAAATACGCATTCAGATCATCAGCTATCTGAGCAGAATCATCAACAGTCGAACCATCGGTATTAAGTGAATCATCCCCTTCCTTCTAGAGTTTATACAAGTAAAGAAGTCTTTCCTGTTTTTCTTAGCATCCTTTGACAAATATTTCTTGTAATCTGCCTTCACTTGCCTACTCTCCTTTGTGACTTGATTACAGACTAGCTTATATCTGCCATACGCTTTCTGTGTCACCTGATAATTTATATGCATCCCATGCATTTTTCTTCTCTGTCACGAGTCTCATTAGTTCATCTCGCATCCATTTAGGCCTAACATTGAACAATATTTCTTAATCGGTATGAAAAGCCTAGTAACTTCCATGAATAGTTCCTTGGATGCTTTCCATTTAGAATTTGTTGTTGGTGACTTCAGTTGGTCCCAATGTACAGAATTTAAAAGCTGTCTCAGACCACCGTAGTCACCTTACGAAAGCAAAAACTCTTCCCTTTACCTCTGATGGTAGTTACCCCTTTCAATAAATCCCACATCAGCAAACTGTGATCACTGCCACCTAGTGGTTCCTTTATCTGCAGATTCTTAAGCATGAAAAATCAATACTGATAACCAGATCAAGAGCATTACTCCCTCTAGTTGTCTCTAGAATGCTTCTGTATAAAATAGTCATCCAATAAATGCACAAAACCCTTGCTAGTGTGTGAGTGACATACCCACAAGTTCCAGTCAATATCTGGGAAGTTAAAATCCCCATTATAACACAATATGATTTACATTGTACATTCTATTTCTCTGTACAACTGTTCATTGTACTCATTAGCGTCACTAGGCCTATAACACGCTCCTACTGTCATTTTTGTTTTCCAGGTGCTTAAAGTAAAAGTAAAGTGCAGCCATTATCAACCCACTGCAGGGTGGAAGCCTCCTCAACAATTCATACTGAGGGAAATGGACCATAATCTGCCACGCTGGTCCAGTGCGGGTTGGCAGATCGACCGTATTCAGCAGTCAGGGGCTTGAACCCCGGTCTACTCAAAGAGCGTGTGCTACTGCACTCCCGCTCCTGCCCACTCGGCTATGTCACACCAAACTGACTCAAGATTGCACTGTCCATCTATGTCAACTGGATGCACTTCCTAAGATTTTAAGTTTTTCTTAATTAACAGCATAACCCCTTCCTATCCTTTCTGTACACATTGTACTCCCCAAATTCCAATTATGGATTCCTTATCTCTGTGTGACACCATGTCTCTGATACCCCAACAATATCTGCCTTTGATGTCTTGACCAGCACTTCAAATTCATCAAATTTATTTACTAAACTCCTAGCATTGGTGTACACGCAAGTATACATGCATCTATTCTTATTCTTAATTATCCTAACACAGCCATGTATTTATTTGTTTCATGATGACTCCCACCAGTCCTACAATTACTTTCCTGAATGAAACTGTATCAATGTTAAATTTCAATTGTCACTTCTTAGCCCAACAATAAGCTTGTTATGCCTCAATCAATATTGTTAATAACTATTGAAGGTAGTAAAGGCCCCAGCGCTGAATTATGAGAGACTCCACTGATAACATTAATCCAAGAAGAGCAGTGCCCATTAATAATCACCCTCAGTCTTCTGCCATTAAGCCATCCTTTTATCCATAGCAGTAAAGTTCCCCAATGATATGCTGTTCCATTTTGCACAGCAGTCTTTCATGCAAAAGTATATGATGTCAAAATTATTTTTTTGCATCCAGTTTCTTTGTTACCATGTCAGTAGCTAACCCAAATAATTTACACAAGATCTCTCCTTAACAAATCAATGCTGTGATTTTTGTATAATTGTTTCTTGTCATGATACAGCAATACCTCTTTAACCACTAATTCTACTATTTTTGTAGAAACAGGAGATGCATACAGGTCTGTAATGCTTACTTTGTTTTTTAATCTCTTCCCCCCCCCATTATGTTAGCAACAGCATATTCTAAATTGGAAGCATTCAAGATTGATGAATTTGAGGTGTTGATCAAAATATCAAAGGCAGATATTGTTGGGATATCAGAGACATGCTGTCATACAGATATAAGGAATACAGAATTGGAATTTAGAGTGTACAATGTGTACAGGAAGGATAGGCAGCATAGGAAAGGTGGGTGGGGGTTGTGATATTACTTAAAAAACACAAAATCTAAGCAACTGCAACCAGTTGACATAGGTGGACAGTGCAGTGTTCAGCCAGTTTGGTGTGACAAAAACATTGGGAAAGCAAAATTGAGAGTCGTAGTGTGTTATAGTTCTAATGACTCTGATGAATATAATGAACAACTGTACAGAGAAATAGAGTGGGCCAGTACATCAGACTGTCTAAAAATGGGGATTTTAATTTTCCAGATATTGACTGGACTTGTGAGTTGGTCACTCAAAGACTAGGAAGGCTTTTGTGGATTTATTGGATGACTGTTTTCTACAGCAGCACGTTCGAGAGGCAACTAGAGAGAGTAATGCTCTTTATCTGTTTATAAGTAGTGATTCTCCATGCATAAAGAATCTGCAGATAAAGGAACCACTAGGTAACAGTGATCACAGATCACACTATGTGGGATTTACTCAGAGAGGTAACTACCATCAGGGGAAAAGGAAAGGGTTTCTGCTTTCATAAAGGTAACTACAGTGATCTGAGACAGTTTTTAAATTCTATACAGTGGGACCAACTGATGATGTTACCAACAGCAAATTCAAAATGGGAACATTCAAAGAATTAATCTTAGAAGCTACTAGGCTTTATATACCAACTAAGAAATATTGTTGAAGGTTTAGGACTAAATAGAGGTCAGATAAACTAATGAGACATATGGCAGAGAAGAAAAATGCATGGGATACATATAAATTAACAGGTGAGACAGAAGCCTATGGTAGATATAAGCTGGTCTGTAATCAAGTCACAAAGCAGGTTAGGCAATCAAAGTCAAATTATGAGAAATCTTTGGCAAAGGATGCAAAGAAAAACAGCAAAGAGTTCTTTACTTATGTAAACTCTAGAAGGAAGGGAATGAATCAGATTGGTCCATTTGATATTGATGGTTCAACTGTTGATGATTATGCTCAGGTAGCTAACAAACTGAATGAGTATTTTGCATCTACATTCACACATGAGGAGTTATTCAGGGAGGGGAATGTCAGAGGTGTATTAAACTCTGGCAGTGAGATAAATGATTTTGTAATAACTGAGAGCAAAGTGGAGTAGAAATTGTTGAAGATAAGCATAAGAAAGGCACCTGCGGTGGATGGGATCTATCCAGTTATAATAGAGAAGGCAGCAAAGGAAGTAAGCAAACCCTTAGCCATAATTTTCAGCACTTCCTTGGCCTCAGGTGAGGTACCCATTGATTGGAGATGTGAAAATATGACCCCAATTCACAAAGGAGGATCAATGGTGACTAGTAATTACAGACCTGTTAGTGTAACTTCTGTTCCAAGGAAATTAATGGAGACACTGGTTAAATAAGCACTACAAGATCATACAGAGAAGACTTCAGTTATAGTTTGGACACAGCATGGGTTTGTTATGGGGAAGTCTTGTCTGACCAATTTGATTGGTTACTATGATGTGGTCACAAAGGAACTGGATGCAAAGATTAATTTTGATATCATATACATGGATCTTAGGAAGGCTTTTGATACTGCTGCACATGGAAGACTGCTGTACAAATTGGAGCAGTATAACATTGGGGAAAATTGCTGCTATGGATAACGGGGTGGTTGAGTGGCAGAAGACAGAGTGGTAATTAATGGATACTGCTCATCGTGGACTAATGTTATTAGTGGAGTCCCTCAGGGTTCAGTGTTGGGTCCATTGTTGTTTTCTGTATTTATAAATGATATTGACGATGGTATATCAAGCTTAATGTCCAAGTTTGCAGACGATACAAAGGTTGGCAGGGTTGTTAAGGATGCTACTGACGCTATGCTGCTGCAACAGGATCTGGAAAGGTTGAACAGATGGGCTGAGAGGTGGCAAATGAAGCTTAACATTGACAAATGTAAAGTACTACATATGGGAAACAGCAATCCCAGAGCAACGTATCAACTCTGTGGTACTACACTGACAGTGGTAGAGAATGAAAAGGACCTGGGGGTAATTGTGCAGGCAGATATGAAGTTCTCTGAGCAGTGCAGATGGGCTGCAAGAGTAGCTCATGGTGTCTTATCAATGATATACAGGAATTTTTCCAGCAGGGATAAGGAGGTGATTATTCCCTTGTATAAGGCAATGGTCAAGCCACACCTTGAGTACTGTATACAGGTCTGGAGGCCTCGTTTCAAGAAGGATGTAGAGTGCTGGAACGAGTATAGTGAAGGGCAACAAGGTTAGTGAACGGAAAGAAGGGTTGCTCTTACGAAGAAAGGCTTAAGTTTTGCAAATTACAGGGTCTGGAGACTAGGCACCAGCGAGGTGATCTGATAGAGGTGTATAAAGCCTTGAATGGTTTGAGCATGCTCAATGCTGATGGGATTCTGCCTCTTGCTCAGAATAATCACCTGAGAGGGCATAAATTCAAATTGAGGAAAGACAGATGTAGGATAGATGTGAGGAAATTTGCCTTTAACCAGTGGGTAGTTGGTTGGTGGAACAGACTTCCATCCCTTGTTGTGGAAATTGATAGCCTAAATAAATTTAAGGCTCAACTGGACAGGTATTTTGAACGAACGGAGGGGTGAAGTGGAAGTTTTTTTGGCTGATGCTGCATAAGCTTGCTTTCTTGCATCATATGCCTCTACTAATGCTAACATACAGAGATGGGCAACAAGATTAGTGAATGGAACAAAGGGTTGCTCTTACAAAGAAAGGCTTGAATTTTGCAAATTACGGTGCCAGGAGATTATTATTATTAGTTGTTGTTGTTGTTGTTGTTGTTATTTGGTTTTTAGGAGCATTAGCAAGTAAGGCCATATTGCTCCAGAGATATGCGGTGGTCATTCCCTGACCTTTCCGCATCCTCCATATTTGGTGGTCAAGGGCTCGAACCCCGGTATAATCAAGAAGAGTGTGATACAGCTCATTTGCCAAACTTATCTAGATCCAGTTGGAGCAGCACACTATCTTTACTGTCGTTAACATCCCTGCCAACCTTTGTATCATCCACAAACTTGGACACTAAACCTGATATACCAACATCATTGATAAATATACAAAACAACAATGGGCCCAACACCGAACCCTGGAGAACTCCACTAATAACATTAGTCCACAAAGATCAGTGTCCATTAATTACCACTCTGTCGTCTCTCACTCAACCCATCCCTTTATCCATTGTAGCAACTTACCCTTAATGCCATACCTCTTCAATTTGTACGGTAGTCTTCCATGTGCAACAGTATCAAAAGCTTTCTTAAAATCCAAGTATATGATATCAAAATTATTTCTGGCATTCAGTTCCTTTGTGACCACATCACAGTATCCAATCAAATTGGTCAGACAAGACCTCTAACAAACCCATGCTGTGTCTCAACTATTACTGCAGTCTTGTCTAGATGATCCTGCAATGCTTCTTTAACCAGTGATTCCATTATTTTCCCTGGAACACAAATTAAACTAACAGGTCTATAGTTACCTGTGTTACCTTTTGAACCCCATTTGTGAATTGGTAATATATTTGCACACCTCCAGTCCATGGGGACCTCCCATGAGTCCAAGGAAGCTCCCATAATTATGGCTAAGGGTTTGCTTGCTTACTTTGCTGCCTCCTTTAATATAACTGGATAGATCCATCCACCCCAGGTCCCTTTTTTATGTTCAACTTCAACAATTTCTCCTCCACTTTGCTCTCAGTTATTACAAACTCACTTAGCTCGTTTATCACTCAGTTGATAAACTTCTGCCACTCCCCTCATTGAATCACTCCTCATGTGAATGTAGATACAGAATACTCATTCCGTTTATCAGCTATCTGAGCGTGAACATCAAATAGTTAATCCAAAGTTAGTCCAATCTGATTCGTGCATTTCCTTCTAGAGTTTACATAAGTAAAGAACTCTTTGCTGTTTTTCTTTGCATCCTTTGCCAAGGATTTCTCGGAATCTGCCTTCATCTGTATAACCTCCTTGTGACTTGATTACAGACTAGTTTATATCTGCTGTAGGCTTCTGTATCACCTGATACTTTATATGCATCCCATACATTTTTCTTCTCTGCCATGAGCCTCATTAGTTCATCTGACATCCATTTAAGCCTAAATGGATGTCAGATGAACAGTATGTCACACCTTTAACAGTATTTCTTAGTTGGAATGAAAAGCCTAGTAGCCTTCAAAATTAAGTCCCTGAAAGCTTCACATTTAGAATTCAACGTTGGTAATATCATCAGTTGATCCCATCGTACTGAATTTATAAAATTTCTGAGACCCTTGAAGTCACCTTTCGAAAGCAAAAGCCCTTCCCTTTAGCTGGTAGTTACAACCTTAAGTAATTCCCAAATCAGTACATTGTGATCACTTTCACCCAGTGGTTCCTTTATCTGCAAATTCTTAATACATGAATAATCACTGCTGATAATAAGATCAAGAATATTACTCCCTCTGGTTGCCTCTTGAACATGTTGCTGTACAGTCATCCAATAAATCCACAAAAGTCTTGCTAGTGTGCGAGTGACCAGTCCACAAGTTCCAGTCAATATCTGGAAAGTAAAAATCCCCCCATTATAAGACATACTGATTTACTGGCCCACTATTTCTCTGCCCAATTGCTCATTATACTCATCACATTCATTATGCCTATACCACACACTTACTACCATTTTTCCTTTCTCAGTGCTCACACCAAACAGACTCAACATTGCATCGTCCACCAACATCAATAGGATGCACTTCCTTAGATTTTATGTGTTTCTTAACTAACAGCATAACCTCTCCTCCCTTCCTGTCCTGTGTATCCTTTCTGTACACATTATACTCCCCACATTCCAATTCTGCACTGATTATGTCTGTGTGACTCCACATCTGAATATCCCAACAATATCTGCCTTTGATGTCTTGACTTCCACTTCAAATTTATTGACTTCCTAATCAAATTTATTAACTATACTCCTAGCATTGATGTACATGCACCTGTTTCTACTCTTAGTTACCCAAACACTGCCCATTTATTTATTAGTTCCACTATGACTCCCAGCAGTGCTGGAAATCTCCATTGCCTTGCTTTCCAGGCTGCTGCTCATTCTAATAGAAGCAATACAAGAATCATTTTTGCTTTGCCCGCGGCCACTTTTACTTTTTAGTCTGTGTATCCCCCCCAAAGCTAGCAGTTTTCCTACCCACCTAACACTGCCTCAATAGCATCAGCAAATATTCTTGCACCCTTTCTATTTAAGTGTACCCCACCCCTGTAGAAGCAGTCTCTCCTGTCAACAAGCACAGACCAGGCTGAAAAAAATTCTACACCTTGAGCCTTGCACAATCTTTTCAGGGCTGAATTTATCAACAAGGCTCTCATCATATACTCCCTGCTATCGTGTCTGGGCAGAATTGGAGACACTTTCACATTCAAACCTAACTCGCAACTTTTTTTTTTTTTTTCAATATTGACCTGTACTTGTTGAGTAAATCTGCAGATCTCTTACTCTTAATGTCATTAGTTCCAACGTATACAACAATATCACCTTTTGTGCCCTTAAAAGATGATATCTGCCCTACAATGTCATCAAATTTCCCCTGGCAGACATACCTTGGTCCTTTTCCACCTATCCTTCTTGCATACTATATTCCCCATCTCCGTGACATAGAGTCACCAACAATAACTAGTTCCTTTGGGACCAGCTCATTCTGCCTTGGAGATTGCCTCTGTGTTGCCTGATGCACAGGAGCGAGTTCTGCCGTTGAGCTGGGCAGCTGAGAGCTTGACCTGTCTCTCATATTAATTTCTTCAAGGGCATTTACCCTACACCTCAAGCTCTCAGTCGCCCATCAGAATGCTGGGAGATGCCCATTAGAATGCTTAGGCACCTGCGAGGTGATCTGATTGAAGTGTATAAGGCATTGAATGGTTTGAGCATGCTCAATGCTGATGGGATTCTTCCTCTTGCCCTGATTAATCACCTCAGGGGTCATAAATTCAAATTAAGGAAAGACAGTTGTAGAATATGCGTGTTTGTAAAATAATAAGAGAAGTTTACCTCAATATAGTACGTAGAACACTTCCATATGATACTCTCCAGAAATTAAAACGAAAAAATCGGAAAACTTACATTAGAGCAACAAATAGTTTAAAAAATAATTAAAATCAATTTAATGCAATTAAAAATAAGAAAATTAATTAAAAGAATTTAACGAAAAAAATTGCAAAACGATTTTCCTTCCCGAAGCTGACAACGCTTTTCGACCATATGTAGTGATCACAGGAATGAAAATTACCGAATAGAGGTGAGTATGAAACTTAAATAGGGATTATTTGTCTTCGCGCATGCGCGTTAAAGCCCACGAATCGGAGATGGGATATGGCCAATGAACATTAATGGAATTTTCATGTAATTTAATTTCTACGGTTTTTGTAATTAATTATACATTGGACACTAAGTATTTTGGCCTCATTAAATAAAAAAGTATGTTTTTCATTAATGGCGTGAAAGGCTAATTCTGATGCTGCTGAATGAGAAGCACAAACTGAGGCCGCATGTTGATTAACACGAATATTCAAAGGAAAACACATTGAACCCTGATAAGACGAGTTGCAATCACCGCAAGAAATGTTGTATACCAGGTTATTAATTTGTGTTGCGAACAAGGAAAGGACTGAGCGATTGTTCAGTATAGTGTGTAATTTCCATATTGGCCTGGTCACAATTTTAAATTCGGTATCTTTAAAGAATCTGTTAAGCTGTTTGTGCCACTGTTCAACGTATGGGACAGAAATAAAGTATTTTTTGATATTATTATTATTGGTTGGTGTAGTATTTTGTATCCTATCCTTAGCTTGTACGTTAATTCGGTTTATTGTAGCAAGGGGATAACTCCTGTTTAAGAATCTGCTGGTTAATATTTGTATTTCTGAGCCCAAAGCAGATTCTGTTGTTGAATATTTGTAGGCATTTAGATATTGATTAAAGATAATCCATCTTTTGTAGGTGAATGGGTGATAGCTGTTATAATGTAGAACATACCGGTGTTTGTAGGTTTTCAATAGATGTTAAATTGGATTTCATTCGAGTCCCGGGTAAGCGTGAACACGCTTCAAACAGGGGTTATCCCCTTGCTACAATAAACTGAATTAGGGTACAAGCTAAGAATAGGATACAAAATACTACACCAACCAACAATAATAATATCAAAAAATACTTTATTTCTGTCCCATATGTTGAACAGTGGCACAAACAGCTTAACAGATTCTTTAAAGATACCGATTTTAAAATCGTGGCTAGGCCAATACGGAAATTACACTATACTGAACAGTCACTCAGTCCTTTCCTCGTTCGCAACACAAATTAATGACCCGGTATACAACATTTCTTGCGGTGATTGCGACTCGTCTTATCAGGGTTCAACACATTTTCCTTTGAATATTTGTGTTAATCAACATGCGGCCTCAGTTCGTGCTTCTCATTCAGCAGCGTCAGAATTAGCCTTTCACACCATTAACGAAAAACATACTTTTTTATTTAACGAGGCCAAAATACTTAGTGTCCAACGTAATTATATGTGACTATTAATTGCAGAAACTGCAGAAATTAAATTACACAAATTCTGTTAATGTTCATTGGCCATATCTCATCTCCGATTCGTGGGCTTTTATGTGCATGTGCAAAGACAAATAATCCCTATTTAAGTTTCATACTCACCTCTATTCGGTAATTTTCATTCCTGTGATCATGACATATGGTCGAAAAGCATTGTCAGCTTCAAGAAGGAAAATTGTTTTGCAATTTTTTTCGCAAAATTCTTTTAATTAATTTTAATTGCATTAAATTGATTTTTAATTATTTTTTAAACTATTTGTTACTCTAATGTAAGTTTTCCGATTTTTTCGTTTTAATTTCTGGAGGGTATCATACGGAAGTGTTCTATGTACTATATACTGAGGGAAACTTCTCTTATTATTTTACAAATATTGATATCAACATAGAACGTATTGAGCATTACAGCTCTGGTTCATACTATCTAAGAATATATGTGTGGAAATTGCCTTTAGCCAATGGAGTGGTTGATTGCTGGAACAAACTTCCATCTGCTGGTGTAGAAGTTGACAGCTTAAATATATTCAAAGCAGAATTAGACAAATATTTAGAGCGAATGGATGGGTGAAATGGAAAGGGATTTTTTTTTTTTTTTTTGGTGATGCTATATAAACTTGTTTTTTTGTATCATATGCCTCTACTAATACTAATGCTAAGTAATCTTGAAAACTACTGGGCTTTTGTTCAAACTAAGAAATACTGTTCTAGGTTTAGGCCCAAATGGATGTCAGATGAACGTATGAGACTTGTGGCAGAGAAGAAAAATGCATGGGATGCATATAAATTATCAGGCAACACAGAAGCCTATGGTAGATATAAGCTAGTCTGTAATTAAATCACAAAGGAGGTTAGGCAAGCGAAGGCAGATTATGAGAAATCTTTGGCAAAAGATGGAAAGAAAAACAGCAAAGACTTCTTTACTTATATAAACTCTAAAAGGGAGGGGTGAATCAGATTGGTCCACATGATATCAACGATTTGACTGTAGATGGTCATTCTAAGATAGGTGGCAAATTAAATGAGTATTTTGTCAGAATTAAATGAGTAAAATATGAGTAAAATGTCAGAAGTTTATCAAACTATAACAGGGTGCTTAATGATTTTGTAATTATTGAGAGCAAAGCGGAGGAGAAATTGTTAAATAACAAAGGCACTTGGGGCGGATGGGATCTATCCAGTTATATTAAAGGAGGTGACAAAGGAAGTTAGCAAATTCTTAGCCATAATTATGAGAGCATCCTTGGATTCAGGGGAAGTCCTCAGAGACTGGAGAAGTGGAAATGTATCTCCAATTCACAAAGGGGATCAAAGGGTGACAAGAGTAATTACAGACCTGTTTACTATTAATATGACTTCTGTTCCAGGGAAAATAATGGAGTCATTGGTTAAAGAAGCATTGTAGGATCATCTAGACAAGACTGCAGTAATAATTCAGACACAGCATGGGTTTTTTTAGGGAAAGTCTTGTCTAATAAATTTGATTGGATACTATGATGTGGTCACATAGGAACTGGATTCAAAAAATAATTTTGATATCATATACTAGGATTTCAGGAAAGCTTTTGATACTGTTGCACATGGAAGACTATTGTACAAATTGGAGCAGTATAGCATTAAGGGCAAGTTGCTACAATGGATAAAAGGATGGTTGAGTGGGAGAAGACAGAGTGGTAATCAGTGGACACTGCTCTTCGTGGACTTATGTTATTAGTGGTGGGCCCATTATTGTTTTGTATATACCATGATATACCTTCATCAATGATATTGATGAAGGTATATCAAGCTTAATGTCAAAATTTGCAAATGATACAAAGGTTGGTAGGCTTGTTAATAACAGTAATGACAGTATGCTGCTGGAACAGGATCTGGAAAAGTTGGGTAGATAGGCTGAGAAGTGGCAACTGAAGTTCAACATTGAGAAATGCAAAGTACTGCATATGGGTAGCAGTAACAACAGAGAAATGTACCAACTGGGTGGTATTGCAATCAGTGTAGTGTAGAATGAAACAGACCTGGGGGTAATTGTGCAGTGAGATATGAAGTTTTCTGAGCAGTGCAGATAGGCTGCCAGAGTAGATCATGGGGGTCTTGTCAATGATATACAAGAATTTTTCTAGCAGGGATAAGGAGGTGATTATCCCCTTGTAGAAAGCAATGGTCAGGCCAGACCTTGAGTACTGTGCACAGGTCTGGTAGCCTGATATTAGGAAGGATGTAGTGTTGCTAGAAAGAGTACAAAGAAGGGCAACAAGACTGGTGAAGGGAACAAAGGAGCAGCTGGAGACTAGACACCTGTGAGGTGATCTGATTGAGGTGTATAAGGCCTTGAATGGATTGAGCAGAGTGAATGCTGATGGGATTCTTCCTATTGCTCAGATTACAAACCTGAGAGGGATAAACTGAAATTGAGAAAAGACAGTTGTCGAATAGATGTGCGGAAATTTGCCTTTAGCCAGTGGTAGTTGATTGTTGGAACAAACTTCCATATGTTGTTGTGGAAGTTGATAGCTTAAATTGAAGGAAGAAGTGGACAAACTTTTGGAGTGAATGGAAGGGTGAAATAGGAAGTTTTTTTTTTTTTTTTTGCCTAATGCTGTATAAGCTTGCTTTCTTGCATCATATGCCTCTACTAATGCTAATATGGAGACGGCTACTTTTGCAAGTTTTGCTGTGGTACCATAACTGAATGCTAATTTTGTCCAAAAATTTTAGTGGAGTTTATAAATTCTCTACAAAAAAAAAAAGTGCTGAAAAAATATAAATAAATAAAAGAAGGCAGTGTGCTCTTCCCCCTCCACCTTAGTACATAGCATAAAACCAAAACTACAGTTAGCTACCAGAGCTGCAAGATAGAGAACTCAGAACAGAACAGAAGATGGGAGGGGAGTAAAATAATACTTTTGCCACCACAACTGACAGATTATCGGGCAACAACCCCAGGAGCTCACATCTATGTGAGTATGGGCTTGGCACACCCAGGATCCTGAGCTGGATTCATCATTCTTTTCTTTCTTGACGATTCCTTTCTACTTTTGCCTCTCTCTCTCTCTCTCTCTCTCTCTCTCTCTCTCTCAGGGTAACGTGGGAATTTTTTTTTTGCTGGTGCAGCATAAGCTTCAGGTTACCTTGCACCATATGGCTAATAATAATAATAATAATAATTTCTCCCCAATTCCCCATATAAATGTTATACACTTATAAATGAATTAATCTATGAATGTCATACACAATGTGGGGAGTGCAAATTAATGTTTACCTGTACAGGGGGCATAATGAGGTATTCATTTTGTACCATGATAGTTATGGCCTGATCTGTATATTCAGAATATACTGATTTAGTAAACCAATCACTTATTATTAATATTTTTTTTGTATAGTTGTACCCCCACCTTGTTTCCTGGATCCCATATATGCACTTGATTTGTGTAATAATCTAGTTCTGTGCATCACCCAGATTGTATGGGACAAACAAGAACAAAAAGCCCGATGACAGCATTCAACATGGAATCCAGAAACACTGCCATATTTTTAAGATCTGTTGTGTGGCAATTTAACTTATTCTGAAGCTTCGTACACAAGAAAATTAACTTGATAAAAATTCATGTGATTTAATAAGTGTTATTGATGTTTCACATGAATTCATTTTGAAAACCATGTAATATCCTTCTCTCAACATATATATTATTTTACATGCAATATATATTTGTATTAAAATTTTTTAATACAAATAAATATTAAAATAACTATCTTATACAATAAGTAAATCAAAAAAATTTCATTACTGATATACCTAAACAAAATTAAAAAATTACTATTTTATATATTAATAATCTGTTGCATCACAAGGATACAATCTTCTGTTTATCTTTGGCTACTGCCAAATTTTCTGCTAAACGACGTTGCAGCTGCAAATGCTATAAATAAAATAACACAAGTATTTTTCAAAAAACTTATTTCTTACACTATTTTTCCTGATTTGTTTTTAGCTTAATATAATTTGTCCATATAAAGATATTACAGGATGGAGTATGAAAAAAAATGACAATTACATGGTTAACATCTAAGTATATACTGGGTATTAAGCTCAGTATATGCTTAAATTTAATTTTTAACCATGTAATTGTCATTTGTCAGTTCCTTTGTCATAAGGAACTGACAAAGTTGTGTTAATTTCATAAGATTGCTTTTTCCTTTACAAATTTGAATAAATTACACAAAAAAGAAATCCATTTTTTGATGGAAATTAAGTATAAAGTTTGCAAGCACACATAGTAATAGCAGTAATAGCAATAGAGGCATGTGATGCAAGAAAGCAAGCTTATGTAGCATCAGCCAAAAATAAAAAAAAAAAAAAAAAACAATTTTACACATCCATTCCCTCTAAACGTTTGTCCACTTCCTCCTTGAATTTATTTAAGCTATCAACTTCCACAACAACAGATGTAAGTTTGTTCCAGCAATTAACCACCTGCTGGCTAAAGGCAAATTTTCGCACATTGTTCCAGCAATTAACCACCTGCTGGCTAAAGGCAAATTTTCACACATCTATTCTATAACTTTCTATCCTTAATTTCAATTTATGCCCTCTCAGGTTCATAATCCGAGCAAGCAGAAGAATCCCATCAAAATTCAGCGTGCTCAACCCATTCAAGGCCTTATACACCTCAATTAGATCACCTTGCAGGTGCCTAGTCTCCAGTTGCTTCAATTTGCAGAACTTAAGCCTTTCTTTGTAAGAGGACCCCTTCATTCTTCTCACCAATCTTGTTGCCCTTCTCTGTACATGCTCAAGCAACTCTACATCCTTCCTAAAATGAGGCCTCCAGACTTGTATGCAGTACTCAAGGCATGGCCTGACCATTGCCTTATACAAAGGGATAATCACCTCCTTTTCCCTATAAGCAAAATTTCTGTATATCATTGACAATATACAGAACCTGCTCTGACAGCCTGTTTTCCTTGCTCAGAAAACTTCATATCTGACTGCACAATTACTTCCAGGTTTTTTTTTTTTCATTTTCTACCACCCTAAGTGTAGTACTACACAGTTAGTATGTTTCTCTGGGGTTACTTCTACTCATATGCAGTACTATGCATTTGTCAATGTTAAACTTTAGTTGCCATTTCTCAGTCCATCTGCCCAACTTTTCTAGATTCTGTTGCAGTAGCACACTGCCATTACTGTCATTAACAACCCTGCCAACCTTTGTATCATCTGCAAACTTCGACATTAAGCCTGATATACCTTCATCAATATCATTGATAAATATACAAAACTACAGTGGGCCCAACACTGAACTCTGGGGGAGGGGAACTCCACTAATAACATTAGTCCACGAAGAGCTGTGTTCATTGATTACCACTCTCTGTCATCTCCCATTCAACCACGTTTTATACACTGTGCTGCCACTTTTTTAGGTACACTTACCTAGTAGCATGTTCAGCCTCCTTTAGCCTTCAAAACAGCCTGAATTCATCTAGGCATGGATTGAACAAGATGTTGAAAACATTGTGCAGGAATGGAGTACCATGCAGACATGAGTGTGTCACGCAGTTCCTTGAGATTCGACGGAGGTGTAGGCCTGCAGCGAACAGCTCTTTCCAGCTCATCCCAAAGACTTTCAATAGGATTGAAATCCGCGGACTGAGTGGGCCACTGCAGCAAAGAAAAGTCATTGTCATGTTCCATCTGACTGAGGATAAACTGTCAACATGAACGGATGCATTGGTCAGCAACGATGTTTAGGTACGATGTGGCATTCAGACGTGAATCTATGGGTATCAATGGACCCGGCATGTGCCAAGAAAACATTCCCCACACCATAACACTGCCTCCATCACCTTGCACAGTAGTTGTCAGACATGACAGGTCCATGGATTAATGTTGTTTTCGCCAAATTCCGAGCCTTCCATCAACATGATACACCAGGAACTTTGACTCATCAGATCAAGCAACTGTTTACCAATCCTCGATAGTCCAGTGCTGGTGTTGCTGTGCCCAAAGGAGGCGTGCTCTCTTTTTCTTCATTGATAACAAAGGTATGCGATGTGGCCATTGGCTGTTGTAGCCCATTCGCAACAAGGTGCAACTAGTGGTCCGTTGCGATATTTTGATTTGTGCACCAAGGTTGTATTCTGACGTTATGTGTGACATTGTGGCCCGTCTGTTTGCTTGCACAATTCTAGCCATCCTCCTCTGACCTCTGTCATCAACAAGCGATTTTCTTCCACAGGAGTGCCACTGAGAGGATGTTTTCTGTTTGTTGCACCATTCTCAATACACCCTTGAAACTGTGGTGCGTGAAAAGTTCAGGAGAACTGCAGTTTCAGAGATGCTTTGTCCAGCACGTCTTGCACCTACTACCATGCTACATTCAAAGTCCGTTAGATCACTCCTTTTCCCCATTCTTGCTACAGTTTGTATGCTTAATTGATACTAGAAAGGTTGTTCTGCTGCATTTATATTCACAACTGTGGTCGTGTGACTTGCAACGTTGTGAGACAAACCATTGGTGTGCACAGAAGGGGCGTACCTAATAAAGTGCAGCACAATGTACATTGTAGCAACTTGCCTTAATACCATACTGCTCCAATTTGCACAGTCGTCTTCCATGTGCAACAGTATAAAAATCTTTCCTGAAATCCAAGTATATGATATCAAAATTATTTTTTGCATGCAGTTCCTTTTTAACCACATCATAGTATCCAATTAAATTTGTCATACAAGACTTTCCCTTAAAAAACCCATGCTGTGTCTGAATTATTACTGCAGTCTTGTCTAGATGATCCTGCAATGCATGCATCTTTAACCAGTAACTCCATTATTTTCTAGGAACAGAAGTTAAACTAATTGGTCCATAATTACTTGTGTCACCCTTAATTAACAATTCGCTGACTCGAAGTAAACTTCCTACAATCCAGTCTAAGTCTCTTTCCACGTAATTGAAGTTATGGTCCCTAGTTCTGGAATCATTTATAACAGTAAAAATTTCACATTAATTTATATTACTATCTATTTATTTATATTACTGTATATTTATTTTATTGGGTTTGTTGAAATGGAAGGTGGAAGTGTCCTATAATCAGCAAAACTAGACAGGATTTTGTTAATATACAGGAAGAAAACAGTGAGTGAAAAAAACAATCCTGGGAGAACTCTGAAATTAGTTCAGAAGTTAAAAAAAGAAGAGTCAGCTACATCACACATAATGAGAGGTGAAAGAGAAAAATAGCTACATAGTTACAGAAAAACAGAAGGTAGACCAAAAGATGCAAGCTTGTTTAGAAGACTCTTATGCCAAACATAATGAAAAGCTTTAGAAATAGTATCCCAGCTATTCTACCCAACTATTCTGCTATTCTACCCAATTGGAAACTCCAGTTGGGTAGAATAGCTGGGCAGTCTGAATATGTGATCACCCATACATGGGAAAAGAGAATTGAGGGGGGGGGGTGTCACAATTTACAGTTTCACCTCTGAGCTAGCCCACTAATATTAACTTGAACTGTTTAATATACAAACAACATCATCCTCTGAGGTACTCTTACTAATAAGTATGTATTTCTTTGCATTACTCACAGCCTTTGTTGTTGTCTTTCATCGGGCTTTTATAATGTGTTATAGTTATATATATATACCAAAATCTTAGTCAATAGCAGCAGAACATGACACACACAGAGAGAGAGAGAGAGAGAGAGAGAGAATGCAAGCCAGGATCAATTCAGAACTGAAAACAATGATAAAAAGTTCATGCACACATGTCCAATTCTGAAGGTTTATGTCTCCCAGTGGATGGATTTTCATGGAATTTTATATTTGGCTCTTATTATTATTACCCATATGGTGCAAGGAAGCCTGAGGCTTATACTGCACCAGCCAAAAAAAAATTAATTTACCCTAGGACCCAGAGAGAGAGAGAGAGAGAGAGAGATGTAGAAGGAAATCACCAAGAAAGAGAAGAATGATGATATCCAGCTCAGGACCCTGGGTGTGCCAAGCCCATACTCACCAGATGTGAGCCCCTGGAGGGATTTTAGAAAATATATTGAGCCATCCCAAATTTGATTAAAACTGGGCCAATATAAATCCAGGAATTATTAATTATTTTTCATACAGGTTACATAGGCTATCCACATATTGTATATTGTAGCTGAAGCACTGGATACTATGTTTGTTGTTATGCACTGATTGGAGGAGTGAATGTGCAATGTGGCAGATGTGCAGAAATGAAATGTTCTCAGTTCACACATAAAAGATGTTGCTTTCTGCCATTAGTTTTGTAATAGCAAAAAATATATAAATCACAAATTATTACTATTTGCTTATTATATTAATCCTGTTTATCATGCAATGATTGGAGGAATGAATGTGCAATGTGGCAGATATTGCTTTTTGCTATTAGTTTCATAAATATATAAATCACAAATTATTAATATTTGCTTATTGTATTAATCATAGCAGAAATGTTAAATGCATGTTATATTTCAATTGTTAAAACACAGGAAATAATAAATAAATTGCATTATGAAATGCAAATATACTGTGATTATTTAATTTATTAAATCACAGAGCCTGAAATACATGTTCTACTTTGAATGCACTTGATTATAAATTATTGCAAAACGTAGTGTAGTAGTGGTAGTGGCATGTGATGCAAGAAAGCAACTGTATGAGCTTATGCAGCAAAAAAAAAAAATTACAAAACAATTCCCTCTAAATGTTTGTCCGGTCCCTCCTTAAATTTATTTAAACTATCAACTTCCACAACAGCAGATGGAAGTTTGTTCTAGCAATTAACCATCTGCTGGTTAAAGGTAAATTTTCGCACATCTATTCTACATCTGTTTTTCCTCAATTTGAATTTATGCCCCCTTAGGTTTGTAATCTGAACAAGTGGAAGAATCCCATCAGAATTCAGCTTGCTCAACCCATTCAAGGCCTTATACACCTCAATCAGATTACCTTGCAGGTGCCTAGTCTCCAGCCACTGCAATTTGCAGTACTTAAGCCTCTCTTGGTAAGAGAATCCCTTCATTCCTCTCTCACCATTAATCTCAGGAAAATCACTCTATGGCTTAGCATAGAGTGACTAGATGTTGACAGCCATGAGGTAGAATGAATTTTAAAGCCGAAAATCCAGAATAATTTTAACATATCATAAAATAATTGCATTAATATATTTGAAGAATAATTAAACAGTATTGCTGTAAAATAAATCAGAAACCAAAGGCTTTACTCAATCATATTTTATTATATTATGGTTTTATTGGTTTTTACATCCATACCACTTCATCCACCTAAACAATGACAGGATGCAGTAGCATGCTATTTAATTAATGTAGTACATTAAACTATATTCCTGGAAAATAAATTATCCAAGAAAATATAGTTCTTAGTATCACTGATAGTAGATTATAAATTACAAAATCTTTTAATTGAATTATAGATTTTTTTCTAAAATATCTGAGAACTCAGTAGCAGTGTTGGAGAGCTGAAGTGTGACCAATTATCATAATTTTAAATAACGATTCAATTTTTGAAAATATTCTTTCAACATTCCTATTATGTGCCAAAATGACAAAAAGTGAATTTTTCAATTTGTGATGGCTACTCTTCAAATACAAACTTTGAGAAAAGCAATGACCACTGATATTGCTAATGTCAGTGGTTATTAAATTTTTAAACAAAGAAGACTGACTAAATAAAAAGTTTTGCCAATTTAAAATTCCACACCAGTGTTTTTATATAGCAAAATCCAGTAAATCCTTTTTTTTTAGGTGGTGAGTTATTGAAGTTTTACTAGCTTATTTAGAATGAAAGCATCCATTCCATAAATTTGTATTTATTGAAGAGGTTCAGCTGTTTTTTCCTAAGCATTTTTCCATTTTATATTCCATTTTATATATCAAATAGTTCATTAAATAATATCATTTCTTCACCTTGAATTTGTGATCACTTAAAATAATGCAAGCTCAAGGAAACAAATGTTTCTTCAATGTGTAATTACAATCATCTGATGCACTTAACTCATGACCTTTATCATGCAATTTTTGGAACATTCAGTTTTTAGTAATTACTTATTGAATATGGCAAGCATGCTATGCATAATTTTGACATGGGATTATGTTTCCCTTAATGATAATTCAAGCTTTTACAATGTGCCAATAACTTGTTATACTTTACATCTCCTAAAGAACAAAATTCTCAAAATTAAAGATGAACTAATAATGAAAATAACAAATAACATTGCATTCCTGACTAAGATCAACGGAGATTGCAAAGCAGATTGTCCCCACCATACTATTCAGATTGTTTGTCCACTGTCTATATGGACAGACAATTTGTGTGGAATTCTGCTTTATAGCCCAAAAGAGAGTGCTCTGCAGGATGACACAGTCAAAAGCTGCACCACTAAGACTGCTTTTAAATAGAAAGGAAGGAAGAGATATATCTGTCATTCTTATTTTTTTAGAATCACCTTGAGATGAATTTATGCATATAAGTTGTTTTCCAAGACTAGAAATGTGAACATCTTTTATAAAGTTATATTTGGTAGATCTAATCTGAGATGAGACTGGAAATGATCATGATCCCAATAAAAACTCCAGCTTATGTAGCATCCCCCCACATGGAATCATATTAAATGATTTGCTAAAGCCCAAATATATAAAGTGAAAATTATTCCTGATATCTAATGCCTGTGTAAGCCAGCCACCGAGGTGGGCAAGCCAGCCTCAATAGGTGCCGGTCCCAAGCCCAGATAAAATGGTGAGGGTTGGTGTCAGGAAGGACATCCGTCCGTAAAAAACTATGCCAATACAAAAGAAAATGATAGAATGATGGAAAATAGATGTGGAATGGCTAAGGCGTACCTCATAAGCACAGTCACGTCACCCGGAAACTGTGAGAAAAGGGTCAGGGCTACCGAACAAAGGACGGGTTCGGTTAAAGAAGTTAGTCCAGCTAGAGAAGAAGAAGAAGAAGAAGAGGATGAAAAGTGTTAGAATAGGAACATTGGGACAATGAATGGAAAGAGTAGAGAGATTGTGGATTTGATGCAAAGAAGAAGAGTGAAGATCCTATGTCTACAAGAGCTAAGGTGGAAGGGAAATAAAGCAAAAGAGCTCGGTGAAGGGTACAAGTTGTTCTTTAGGGGAGTGGATGAGAGAGGAAGAAATGGAGTAGGTATTGTAGTTGATAAGGAGTTAAAAGATGAAATGTGTGAGGGTAGCAGAAGGAGTGATAGGATTATGAGCATCAAACTGGAAGTGGGTGGACACTTGACGACAATAGTATGTGCGTATGCCCTGCTAGTAGGATACGGGGAAGAAGAAAAGGACAGTTTTTGGATGGAAATGGATCAAGTGGTCATGGCAATACCTGAGAAAGAGAGGTTGATTGTTGGGGGCGATTTAAATGAACATTTAGGAAGAAGGAAGAGTGTATGGAAGGTGGAGTATTGGGGAAAGAAATAGAGAATGGGAGAGGATAGTAGAACACAGTGGCATTCGACCTGGTCATAGTTAACACCTACTTTGAAAAGAAAGAAAGCCAGCTGATAACATACAAGAGTGGGGAAAGGACAAGCCAGATTGATTATATCATGTGCCGTAGGAGGCATCTAAAGGAAATGAGGAACAGCAAGGTGATAAACAGAGAAAGTGCGTCTGCACAACATAGATTGCTTGTGGTCGACTGGGAGGTTGCAGTGGACAAAAGTAGGAAATATTCAAGACGGGGAATAAAGGATAAAATGGTGGAGATTGAAAGAGGAAGGTTTGAAGAAGGAGTTTAGGGAAAAGGTGCTAAAAGGAATAAAGTTACCGGAAGACGTGCAAGAGTGGTGGAAGTTAAATAGTTGTATCATAAGGAAAGTTGGAGAAGAGTTGTTGGGGAAAACATCAGGGAAGGGAGTGCCGGAGGGAAAGGAGGCCTGGTGGTGGAACGAGGAAGTGCAAGCGGTGATAAAACAAAAGAAGAAGAAAAGATGGGATTTAACAGGTAGCCAGGAAGATAAAGAAGCATATAAATTAGCAAATAAGGAGGCAAAAAGGGGTATGGAAATAGCAAAGGCAGTGGACGAGGCCTATGGGGAACTGGAAAGGAAAGATGGAGATAGGCAATTGATGAGAATAGCCAAAACGAGAGACAAGGCATCAAAGGACTTCTCATCAATAAAACAGATTAAAGATGAGAGGGGAGTGGTTATACCGGACAAGGAGAAGGTTAAGGAAAGATGGAGAGACTATTTTAAGAAGTTACTAAATGAGGAAAACCCAAGAGCACTATGCGAGGATGGAGAGACGAATGAAAGAGTACTGGAAGGCATAAGCAGGAAAGAAGTGGAAAGCGCACTCAGAAAAATGAAGAGGGGGAAAGCAGTAGGTGCTGATCAGATACCAGTAGACGTATGGAGAAGTGTGGGAGAAGAAGGGATCGATATCCTATGGGACTTTATGGAAAAACTGTGGCAGCATGAGAGGATACCCAATGAGTGGAGGGAAAGTATACTTGTGCCAATCTATAAAGGAAAGGGGGATGTGCAGGAATGTAGGAACTACAGGGGAATAAAGTTAATGTGTCATTCGATGAAGATCTGGGAAAGAATTGTGGAAGGAAGGATAAGGCAGGAGACGGAAATAGAAGAGGAACAGTTTGGTTTCATGCCAGGAAGAGGAACAGCAGATGCAGTCTTTGCTTTAAGGTAGGTGATGGAAAGATACAGGGAGATGCAAGTAAAGTTGCACATGGTGTTCATAGACCTGGAAAAAGCATATGATAGAGTGCCCAGACAAGAGGTATGGAGATGCATGAGGGAGAAGGGTGCGTCAGAAAAGTACTTAAGTAGTGTAGGTATGACTGAGGGGTTCTCTGTAGAAGTTGAACTGCACCAGGGATCAGCTCTCAGGCAATATCTGTTTGATCTGGTAATGGATGTGTTGGTGAGAGAAGTGAAGAGTAGAGCACCATGGAGTATGCTGTTCGCGGATGATATCGTACTGTGCGAACCATTTCAAGGAAATGGTAGAGAAGAAATTGGAGGTCAGCACTAATTATATGGGAATACAATTATGTGTGGGGGGGAAGAGGAACAACCACCAAAACTAACTTATGTAGATCTCAAATTTACTATACCTGACACAATCTTACCAAATCTCATATTTCAATTAAGTAAGAGACTTGGTGAGAGGTTTAGCTGGCCTACTTTACTGAAGAGGCATGTACTGCTTTGAAAACAAGAAGAAATACTTTGATATGCATGTAAAGAAGTGGTATTGCACACAGGTGAAATCTGAGGTGAAAAATGTTATAATCCTTCTGATCATGTTTATAGATGTGTAAAAGAGTAATGCAGTGAAAACAATTCTAGACAACTAGGATACAAGAAATTGTGTGTTCCAAATGCTAACACTAGATCAAAAGGGGCAGAGAGTGTAGGACTGTGCTGATCTTCTGGAGTTTCATGAGACTATGGATGGCAGTTTTCCAATAGCATCGTCATTGAAGTGATCATGAGTGAAGTTACTTGGTTACCCCAATATGAATTTGAGTCAAAGCAGCAGTCTATGGAGTTACTCGGTCATCCACTGGAAAAATCAAATTCCATTTCTAGGACAAGAGAATTGATTGTGCGTTCCCATTCCAGGAAGTTCTTGTGGACTTTCTGGAATGGGAACACACAATCAAATTTGCTCACAATGTGGAGAAGTCAAAGACGCACATTGCAAGAGAGACCAGATGAAAAAAATTTCTCCTTCAGACAACAATGTCAAATCCCGTACCAGCATCTTGACAAGAGAGACCACCACAAGAAACAGGTGAAAGGTTACATGCCTTTCACCTGTCTGACCGTATCAAGAATAGCATTTAAGGGGGAACACATCACCAATGATGATGCTGTAATTGCAGCCATCAAAAAGAGACTCTTGCAGGCTGGCAGCAACTTTTAAAATGGGGAGGGGAGCACAGGTTATGGTTCAGAAGTGGAAAAATAAAAATAAGTACTTAAAGACAGATAATATACAATTTAAATTGTCATACATGCAGTAAAATTAAAAAAAAAAAGCTCGGAGACAGTTTTTGGAGCAATCCTCATAGATTAACTTTTCAGAAAGATTGATCTTCAAAAACCATCACCCAGATGAATTTGGATTGCTGTGAGAGGTCAGATGGGGTTTCTTGGGGCTAACCAGATCTGGTACATAGCAGCAGAGTACCAGGTGCTCTTGGATCATCATATGGACCCTAACCCTGCACTCAATAGAGAAGAAATACACACAGATTTTCTTCTACTTAGTTAATTTCCAAACTACTTAGTTTGGAAATCTAATGTACAGTAAACCCTTGATTTAACGGACTAATAGGGGAGAAGGGGTGTCCGTTAATGCCGAAAGTCCATTAAATCGAATAACCGGGGGAGGGGGAGGGGGGGCATTTTTATTGTTCTAAATGTGAAAAAAAAAAAAAAAAAAGTTTTAATACAATATACAATACTGTGCAATATAAAATTATTAAATTATAACAAAGAATATGTAATATAATAATAAGTTTTTATCTTGCACAACTTGCATGTATTTTCTACTCCGCTCTGTAGAACCACATTTAGAGCTATCAATACTGTATTTTAAAGAAAAATGTTGCAATTTGGCCTTTGATTTACGGATATCAGAAACTGTTTTTTTTATGCCATAAATTTCACAAACACGTGCTAATGAGATGCCTTGTTCTAATTTCTCAATTCGCTCTAATTTCTGTGCCACATTTAAGTTCACATGCTTTCTTTTAACTCCTCCATCACTTGATGCCATTTTAAATTAAGGATTGCAAAATTATTTAATAAATAAGCTTGAGGCAGACTGAGACCGAAACAAAGCGAGTTGGTAGACCTGCAGTTTCGGGTCCCGAGTCACATTCAGCTCACAAGTCACTGCCTGCTCTTATCTGTTATCCGGGAAAACAGCTATTTGAATGTTTTCAGAAAGAATGAAAAACAATTTCCTGACCGTAATTTCCTGAATTTGATTATAAAAATAAAAGTAGGTAATTATCAAAACAATGGAAATAGGTAATTATTATTAATTTTTAATTAATAATAACACTGAAGTTTTGTATAATCTAAAAAAAATATGGTCGAGATTAATATGTACATTACTGCATTATTATTTGTCCGGTCCGCTAAATCTGAAATTCGTTATATTGGAGTCCATTAAATCGAGGGTTTACTGTATGGTTTTTAAAGTAACAAATCACATTTTAATCTCGAACAGCAAGTACTGCATAAAATATTTTAAATGTCATTACTAATATTGCAGTATAACATTAACAGCAAAAAATTTAACTTATTAAAGAAGTTCACTTACCAGATCAGCTTTTGAAGATGCATCTTTGGCTCTTGCAATACGTGATTTAAATATATGGCAAACCCTATTGTTTTCTATTATTACTTGCTGTATAGGTGTTAGCCTGCAGAAAATTACAATTTATTACATTATAAAGGGCCACAATTACATTAAGTGCCACTACAGAATTTATAATTGAATCACCTACTGATTCTTCTTATCTATAAAAAGAGCCAGGTAATTTGCCACTTTTTTACATCTAAAAGGGTGTTAATCAGCTCATAGAGTACAGATGAAATAATACACATATAACAACAATTATCATCATCCAAATCTGTTACACCAAAGAGTGTACAGGTCTCTATGACAGTACAAATCACATTTGTATAACATTTAATATATAATAATAAAAAAAAGCAACATACCATAATCTCCCTATTTATGAACACAGCATTCCTGAGTAGTAGTAGTTCATAAATTAAAATAATAAAACAAATTTTTCTGATAGTAATTGCTGATGCATTTTATTTTATATATAGTACAGTACTATATTTTGAAGACTAAATGCTCAAGGCATAATACGTTATGGGTTGAAATTAACTATATAATATTGGTATAAATACACCATAGTTTACCAATAAGTTTAACTATGCCTTGAGCATTTAGTCTTCAAAATATTATTACTATCTTCACAATTTGGCTTCTCTCATATTGTAGAATTAACTTTGCAACCGTGATGGCATGTCTGCATTACCAGGGTACCTGCCCGCCCACTGACGAGAGAGCCAACAAGCTCTGAAATGCATCTGGGTGGTGGTGCCCACTGAGAATAAGTAACAGTAGTCTCCTCTACTAGAGAAGCATTATTTATTTGAAGTAGTGCAATACCTGGTATCTTGTTGTGAAGGTAGCCACAATATGAGATAAAATCTAAACGATGCCGCTACACTACATATGTAGTTAAACTTATGGTAAACTATGGTGTATTTAAACCAATATTATATTGTACTATATTTTGTAAATAATAAAACAATACAATAATCAACAAATATATATTCTGCAATCACACAATGGTCTGACCTTAAGGTTGCAAATACAAGAGTATGAAGTTCATTTCCTTTCTGAAACTCCAAATTGTAATATTGATGTACTTGATGTATGGTAAATATCAGGAACAACATTTTCTACGCTAAATGAACAAGAAAATAACATAATGGCAAAAACAGTAATTTTACTTAAAAAACTTGCTATACTGTACGTATGTACATGTATGTATGTATGTATAGTACACATTAAAAATATGCATTTTGTATTTCATTCTCATTCATTTCATTTTCAAAAAGTGATATCTTGTGGAGCTGATGTTAAGCAAAGGTTCATAAGATCAAATTGAGTTTATAAATTTAATGTTTGAAAATTGGAAGTTTAACGAATACACAGTAGTAACTGTAAATACTGTTAAAAGGGTTTTTGTAATAACTACCATAAAAGAAACAGAAAGCTGTTTATAAATTTAGTTATTGATATATTAATAAACAAAAATCAGAAAATTTATCTGAACTAGTCAACCAAGACTTAGCATTCGCATATGATGCAAGAAAGGAAGCTTATACAGCATCAGCAAAAAAAAAAAAAAAAACCCCCCTTCCCATTTCACCCATCCAGTCAATCCATTTAAAGTTATTTAAGCTATCAACTTCCACAACAACAGATGGAAGTCTGTTCCAGCAATCAAGTACCTGCTGGCTAAAAGCAAACTTCCGTACATCTATTCTATAACTGGCTTTCCTCAATTTGAATCTATGCCCCCTCAGGTTCTTAATCTGAGCAAGAGAAGGTATCCCGTCAGCATTGAGCCTGCTCAAATCATTCAAGGCCTCGTACAACTCGATCAGATTACCTTGCAGGTGCCCAGTTTCCAGATGCTGCAACTAGCAGAACTTAACCCTTTCTTCGTAAGCACACTCCCTTGGTTCTTGTTGCCCTTCTCTGTACTCATTTCAGCAATTCTACATCCTTCCAAAAGTGAGGCCTCCAGACCTGTATATAGTACTCAAGGTGTGGCCTGATCATTGCCTTATATAAAGGGATAATGACCGCCTTGCTGCTGGCAAAATTCCTATATATCATTGACAAGTTGGTTGGTTAGTTGTTGGGTTTTATTGGCGCATTAGCAACTAAGGCTATAATGTGCCAAAACCAGGTGATATATAAATATTTAAATTTCACTGACCTAATTGCTTAGGTCACCATGTCAAGATATAAAATAACAAAGGTATAAAATGTAGAAAAGATAAATCAATAAAAAAATAACAATAACATGTAAATTTTAAATACAAGTAAAAACCTTTATTGATTTAAAATAGCTAAAAACAACAGACACACTGTCATTGTTGGATAAAATCTGAGTGCATACGGCTCAGTCAGATTATTAAAAGTGGTAAAACAGATATTGCTAAAATCTGGACAGTCAATTAAAATGTGTTTGATTGATAAGATTGTGCCACAAGACTCACACATAGGAGGATCATCAGCCCTCAGCAAAAAAAAAAAAAAACATGAGTCAAATGACTATGTCCTATGTGGGTCCAGGCAAAAATCACTGACAAGACTCCATGACTTGCCCTGGCAGCCCCTCTTCACTGCTCACCAAACTTCATATTTGACTGCACAATTATCCCCAAATCTTTTTCATTCTCCACCTCCCTGAGTGTAGTACCACATAGTTGGTGTGTTTCTCTTGGGTTACTGCTACCCATATGAATACATACTTTGCATTTATCAACGTTAAACTTCAGTTGCCACTTCTCAGCCCATCTACCCAACTTTTTTAGATCCTGTTGCAGTAGCACACTGCCATTACTGTCATTAACAACCTTGCCAACCTTTGTTTCATCTGCAAACTTGGACATTAAGCCTGATATACCTTCATCGATAAATACACAAAACAACAATGGGCCCAGCACAAAATCCTGGGGAACTCCGCTAATAACATTAGTCCATGTACAGCAGTGTCCATTTATTACCACTCTCTGCCATCTCCCGCTCAACCATCCCTTTATTCATTGCAGTAACTTGCCCTTAATGCCATACCACTCCAATTTGTATAGCAGTCTTCCATGTTCAACAGTATCAAAAGCTTTCTTGAAATCCAAGTATATGAAATCAAAATTATTTTTTGCATCCAGTTCCTTTGTGATCACTAGAGCCAGATTTAAAATTGTTGTGACCCTAAGCTAAAACATGTATGAGGCCCTTCACCAGTTCACTGTGATAATATTGAAAGAAATTAAGGTGGAGCGAGGTCCCTTGTAATATGAGGCCCTAAGCTTGTTTAGCTTATGTGTAAATCCCGCTCTGGTGACCACATTGTAATATCTAATCAAATTGGTCAGACAAGACTTCTTCTTAATAAACCCATGCTGTGTCTTAACTATTATGGGTGTCTTGTGCAGGTGATCCTGTATCAGGGGATACATCTGCATATCTCCAGTCCATGGGGACCTCCCCTGACTGTAAGGCTGCACTCATAATCATGGCTAAGGGTTTGCTTACTTCCCTTGCTGCCTCCATTATAACTGAATAGATTCCACCTGCCCCAGGTGCCTTTTCTATGTTTAACTTTAACAATTCTCTTCCACTTTGCTCTCAGTTATTACAAAATCACTTATCTCCCTGTTAGTTTGATAAACTTCTAGCATTCCCCTTCTTGAATAACTCCTCATGTGTGAATGTAGATGCAAAATACTCATCCAGTTTTATCAACTACTTGAGCAGGATCATCAACAGTCGAACCATCAATGTTAAGTGGACCAATTTGATTCATCCCTTTCCTTCTAGAGTTTACATAAGTAAAGAATTCTTTGCTGTTTTTCTTTGCGTCGTATGCCAAAGATTTCTCATAATCTGCCTTCGCCTGTTTAACCTCCTTTGTGACTTTATTACAGACTAGCTTATATCTCCCGTGGGTTTGTGCCGCCTGATAATTTATATGCATCCCATTGCATTTTTCTTTTCTTCCACGAGCCTCATTAATTCATCCAACATCCTAGGCCTGAACCTTGAACAGTATTTCTTAGTTGGTATGAAAAGAGTAGTAGCCTCCAAGATTAAGTCTCTGCAGGCTTGCCATTTAGAATTCAACGTTGGTAACATCATCAGTTGATCCCACTGTATAGAATTTAAATACTGTCTCAGACCACCGTAGTCACCTTTATGAAAGGAAAAATCCTTCCCTTTACTCTTGACGGTAGTTACATCTTTAAGTAAATCCCACATAAGTATACTGTGATTACTGTCATCTAGTGATCACTGTCACCTTTATCCGCAAATACTTAATGCACGAATAATCACTGCTGATAATCATATCAAGAATATTACTCCCTCTGATTGGTCTTCGAACATGTTACTGTAGAAAACAATCCTCCAATAAATCCACAAAAGTTTTGCTAGCATGCGAGTGTCCGACACACAAGTTCCAGTCAATATCTGGAAAGTTAAAATCCCCCATTACAAGACATTCTGATTTACTGGCCCATTCTATTTCTCTGCACAACTGTTCATTGTACTCATCAGAGTCATTAGGCCTATAACATACTCCTGCACTATCCACTCATGTCAACTGGATGCGCTTCCTTAGATTTTTATGTGTTTCTTAACGAACAGCATAACCCCTCCCTCCTTCCTATCTTGTCTGTACACATTTTACTCTCCAAATTTCAATTCTGCACTGCTTATATCTGTGTGACACCATGTCTCTGATATCCCAACAATATCTGCCTTTGATGTCTTGATCAGCATTTCAAATTCATCAATTTTATTTACTATACTTCTAGCATTGGTGTTAATGCAAGTATACATGCATTTGTTCCCACTCTTAGTTATCCTAACACATTAGCATTAGCAGAGGCATATGATGCAAGAAAGCAAGCTTATTCAGCATCAGCCAAAAAAAAAAAAAAAAAAACCACTCCCATTTCACCCCTCCGTTCGTTCGAAATACCTGTCCAGTTGAGCTTTAAATTTGTTTAGGCTATCAACTTCAACAACAAGTGATGGAAGTCGGTTCCACCAACCAACCACCCGCTGGCCAAAGGCAAATTTCCGCACATCTATCCGACATCCGTCCTTCCTCAATTTGAATTTATGCCCTCTGAGGTGATTATTCTGAGAAAGATGAAGAATCCCATTGGCATTGAGCATGCTCAAACCATTCAAAGCCTTATACACCTCTATCAGATCACCTCGCCGGTGCCTAGTCTCCAAACTCTGTAATTTGCAAAACTTAAGCCTTTCTTCGTAAGAGCAACCCTTTGTTCCATTTACTAATCTTGTTGCCCTTCTCTGTACCCGTTCCAGCAGCTCTACATCCTTCTTGAAATGAGGCCTCCAGACCTGTATACAGTACTCAAGATGTGGCCTTACCATTGCCTTATACAAGGGAATAATCACCTCCTTATCCCTGCTAGAAAAATTCCTGTATATCATTGACAAGACACCATGAGCTACTCTTGCATCCCGTCTGCACTACTCGAAGAACTTCATATCTGCCTGCACAATTACCCCCAGGTCCTTTTCATTCTTTACCACTGTCAGTGTAGTACCGCAGAGTTGATACGTTGCTCTGGGGTTACTGTTTCCCATATGCAGCACTTTACATTTGTCAATGTTAAACCTCATTTGCCACCTCTCAGCCCATCTGTTCAACCTTTCCAGATCCTGTTGCAGCAGCATAGCGTCAGTATTGTCCTTAACGACCCTGCCAACCTTTGTATCATCTGCAAACTTGGACATTAAACTTGATATCCCATCATCAATATCATTCATAAACACCGAAAACAACAACGGACCCAACACTGAACCTTGAGGAACTCCACTAATAACATTAGTCCACGTTGAGCAGTGTCCATTGATTACCACTCTCTGTCTTCTGCCACTCAACCATCCCCTTATCCATAGCAGCAATTTGCCTCCAATGCCACACTGCTCCAATTTGTGCAGCAGTCTTCCATGTGCAACAGTATCAAAAGCCTTTCTAAGATCCAAATATATAATATCAAAGTTATTCCCTGCATCCAGTTCTTTTGTGACTACATCATAGTATCCAATCAAATTGGTCAGGCAAGACCTGCCCTTAACAAAACCATGCTGCGTCTGAGCTATAACTGAATTCTTGTCTAGATGATCCTACAGTGCTTCTTTAACCAGTGCCTCCATTAATTTACCTGGAACAGAAGTTAAACTAACAGGTCTATAATTACTTGTGTCAGCCTTTGATCCTCCTTTGTGAATTGGGGTTACATTTGCACATCTCCAGTCTATGGGTACCTCCCCAGAGTCCAAAGAAGCTCTCATAATTATGGCTAGGGGTTTGCATACTTCCTTTGCTGCCTCCTTTAATATAACTGGATAGATCCCATCCACCCCAGGTGCCTTTTTTATGTTTATCCTCAACAATCTCTCCTCCACTTTCCTCTCAGTTATTACAAAATCATCCAGCTCACTGCCAATGTTTACTTTACCTACATCATTCTCCTTCCTGAATAACTCCTCATGCGTGAATGTAGATGCAAAATACTCGTTTAGATTGTTAGCCACCTGAGCAGGATCCTCAACTGTTGAACCATCAATATCCAGTGGACCAATCTGATTCATCCCTTTCCTTTTCGAGTTCAAGTATGTAAAGAACTCTTTTCTGTTTTTCTTTGCATCCTTTGCCAAGGATTTTTCATAGTCTGCCTTTGCCTGCCTAATCTCCTTTGTGACTTGGTTACAGACCAACTTATATCTATCATAGGCTTCCATGTCACCCATTAATTTGTATGTATCCCATGCATTTTTCTTCTCTGCCACATGTCTCATTAGTTCATCTGACAACCATTTAGGCCTAAACCTTGAACAATATTTCTTAGTTGGTATGTAAAGCCTGGTAGCCTCCAAGATTAGTTCCTTGAATGCTTCCCATTTTGAGTTTGCTGTTGGTAACATCATCAGTTGGTCCCACTATATAGAATTTAAATACTGTCTCAGACCATCATAGTTGCCTTTACGAAAACAAAAACCCTTCCCTTTACCTCTGATGGTAGTTACCTCCTTGAGTAAATCCCACTTCAACACACTGTGATCACTGCCACCTAGTGGTTCATTTATCTGCAGGTTCTTAATGCATGAAGAATCACTACTGATAATCAGATCAAGAGTATTGCTCCCTCTTGTTGCCTCACGAACATGCTGATGTAGAAAACAATCATCCAATAAATCCACAAAAGCCTTGCTAGTGTGCGAGTGACCAACCCACAAATTCCAGTCAATATCTGGGAAATTAAAGTCCCCCATTATAAGACTCTCTGATTTACTGGCCCACTCTATTTCCCTGTACAATATCTTATTATACTCATCAGAGTCATTAGGCCTATAGCACACTCCTACTCTCAATTTTGATTTCCCTATGCTTATGTCACACCAAACTGACTCAACACTGCACTGTCCAGTGATGTCGACTGGCTTCACTTCCTTGGACTTTGTGTTTCTTAATTAATAGCATAACCCCTCCTCCCCTCCTGTCCTGTCTATCCTTTCTATACACATTGTATTCCCCAAATTCCAGTTCCGCATTACTTATATCTGTGTGACACCACGTCTCTGATATCCCAACAATATCTGCCTTTGATGTTTTGAGCAATACCTCAAATTCATCAAATTTATTTACCAAACTCCTAGCATTGGTGTACACGCAGGTATACATGCACCTGTTTCTATTCTTAGCTACCCTAACACAACCCATGTGTTTACTTGTACCGCAATGACTACCAGCAGTCTCTGAAATATCCTGCATCTTGTTTTTCAGACTTCTGCTCATTTCAATAGAAGCTGTGCAAGAATCACTTCCACCTCTGCCACTGGCTACTGTTAATCTATTAGTCCTTGTATCCCCCCCAACTAGCAGTTTTCCGACCCACCTAACACTGCCTCGACAGCATCAGCAAAAATTCTTGCACCCTTTCTATTTAAGTGTATCCCATCCCTGTAGAAGCAATCTCTCCTGTTAATAAGTACAGTCCAGGCTGAAAAAAATTCTACCCCTTGAGCCTTGCACAATCCCTCCAGGGCCGAATTGATCGACAAGGCTCTCATCATATACTCCCTCCTATCGTGTCTGGGCAGAATTGCAGACACTTTCAAGTTCAACCCTAATTCACGGCTTTTTTTCAACAGTGACCTGTACTTGCTAAGTAATTCCGCCGGTCTCCTACTCTTAATATCATTAGTGCCAACGTGTACAACTATATCACCTTTTGTGCCCATAAAAGATGATATCCGCTCTACAACGTCATCAACCTTTGCCCCTGGCAGACATACCCTGGTCCTATTCCACCTATCCTTTTTACAAAGTATGTTCCCCGTTTCCCTGACAATAGAGTCACCAACAACTACTAGTTCCTGTGGGACCAGCGCATTCTGCCTAGGGGGCTGCTTCTGTGTTGCCTGATGACCAAGTGCAAGCTCTGGCGTTGATGTGGGCAGCTGAGAGCTTGATGGGCCCCTCAATTTATTTCCTTCGAGGGCATCCACCCTGTCCTTCAAGCTCTCATAAAGGCCCATAACAACGCTGAGTTGTCGCCTGATTTCCTTGCACTCCTTACATCGTGCACACACAAAGACATCCCCCTTGGCAATATCATGTCCCGTACCCGACTGCTCCGCAAACATCAAGCAAACAGTGCATTTTAATAGACTGTGATTCAGAGGGCAACTGCCCCCCTCAGTTCTCCCCTGAACCACAGCACTCCCATTAGCTTGAGCCTTTTGCTTTGCTGCTCTGGTCAGAGTCATGATTCCGATTTAATTCAATAAAATTCAAAACAAAAATTAAATCCTTAAGTTATATCCCAAAACAGTTATGTTATATATATATTTTTTTCGGTATCTAGTGTTTTCTACGAGTTCCCTTTATACAACTTCCGTATCACGTGTACCACTATAGTTATGTATTAATTATTTGTTACGATTAAGTCGTTATATATATATATATATATATATATATATAGTTAAAAGTACAATTTAATTGACAATAAAGTTTATCAAGATTAATAGATTTATTAATCTATTAATAAATCTATTAATAGATTAATAAATGAACAAGTAAATACATGTATTTACTTGTTCCATGAATACTCCCAGTTGCTCTTGAAGTCCCCAGCAACTTGCTCTCTAGGCTGCTGCTCATTACAATAGAAACAGTGCAAGAATCACTTTCACCTCTGCCAGCAGCTGCTATTAATCTATTAGTCCGTGTATTCTCCAAGCAGTTTTCCGACCCAACTAACTCTGTCTCGATAGCATCAGCAAATATTCTTGCACCCATTTTATTTAAATGTATCCCATAGAAGCAGTCTCTCCTGTTAGCAAGCACAGACCACGCTGAAAAAATTCTGCCCCACGAGCCTTGCACAATCTCTCCAGGGCTGAATTGATTGACAAGGCTCTCATCATATACTCCCTCTTATCATGTCTGGGTAGAATTGGAGACACTTTCAAATTTAACCCAAACTCACGACTTTTTTCCAGCCTTGACCTGTACTTGTTAAGTAAATCCACAGATCTCTTACTTTTAAGGTCATTAGTGACAATATGTACAACAATATCGCCTTTTGTGCCCTTAAAAGATAATATCCGTCCTACAACGTCATCAACTTTTGCCCATGGCAGAACATACCCTAGTCCTATTCAACCTATTCAAAATAATATATCGGACTCTGCCTATTATAATATTTACAGGTTAAAACTGACCACTGTTCAGAGCAATAGCTCTTTAACAATAATCACTTTTAACCTATCAATTATTAGAATCTCTTGTGGAATGCAAAGAGCTGTAACACTGACCATAATTCAGATTTCGCTTCTCAGGAAGTCATTTTGAAGATGTGATGAAATTTGTGTGTGGCTCGAAAGCAATGATCTTAATATCTGAATACAAGTTAAAAGCTCCAATAGATTCCATAAAACGTGGTTTGAGTAGGTGCTAAAATTCTTTAAAATATTATCAAGGTAAACTATTGCCAAAGTTAACTGTTAAGAGACAGGGATCTGTGACACTCTCATATCTCATAACCCTCCACTCATATTCAATTTATTTATTTATTTTCATATGATGTGATCAATACACGAAGGAACCAGTTTTTTTCTTGGTTTCTTCGTGTATCGTGGCTGGGATATCCAACCAACCGGTTGGTTTGGCACCATCATGATATCCAGCCCGAGGCGAACTTGCGACCTTTGGGTTGCCAGGCAGGCACTTTACCTACCCGGCTAGCCCAGTCTGATCTCATATTCAACGATAATATGAGTGAGTCTCTCTCTCTCTCTCTCTCTCTCTCTCTCTCTCTCTCTCTCTCTCTCTCTCTCTCTCTCTCTCTCTCTCTCTCTCTCTCTCCCTCCCCACATATACATTAGGTGCAAAATTTAAGGACCAGTCAGGTTTTCATCTGTAGCTTCTCACAGGAATGGCCTGGATATGGGAAAAGCATACCAAAGGAACTCTGTGAGGTACAGAAATGATGAAGGAAACAACACCGACACAACAACAGAAACAAAATGGTACAGAGGGACTTTATTCAAAATTGGCAACATAGCACTGGCTGCCATGATACAGATGCATCACTGTCAAAGATGGAACGAAGGGAAGAGGTGGTCCTCAGTAGGAGATATGGCTACCCCTAATGTCGATGCAGGCTTTGCACCACCTGTCCATACTTAAAACAATGTTGTTGATAAGTTCTTGCAATAACATCATCCATTCCTCTTTCATAGCCATCTTCAGTTGGTGAACATTTTCTGGTGGGTGTGGACATGTGTCCACACTAGGCGTCTCCCCAGAGCATCCCACATGTGTTCAATGGGATGTAGATCAGCGGAACGGGCAAGCCAACCCATATGAACAATGTCTTCACTTTTCAAAAGCATATCAACAGTTGCAGTGCGATGGGGTGTGACATTATCATCCATAAACACGAACTTGGGGCCAATGGCACCTCGGAACAGACGCACATGGGGAAGGATTTCCTCAGTACAGTAGCGTGCACTGGTTACAGTACTGCCTTCCAGTATTTGGAGTTGTGTACGTCCATCCAAGATAATGCCTCCCCAGACGAGAACACCTCAACCGCCATATTGATCCCTTTCAGTGATTTATGCAGGGTGATACCGTGTGCCAACCTCTCACCAGATTAGCTGACATCCAGAATCGCTGCTGAGAATGAATCTACTCTCACCAGTAAAGTGTACCTTAAGTAAAGATTTTGTGGTTGTCACCTTTAGAAATAGTGTTGGTCCTTAAGTTTTGCCCACCAGTGTACCTCCAGCAACCTTCTTGCAGCGGTATGTCATTTTTAAAACTTTTTCTTCAGTAATGAAAACGTTCTCATTTGTAAAGAGGTTCAATCTTTGTCAGTTTTTTTGTGTACTGTTGTAGTAACATGTCTGATCACAACTTCTTACTTTTTCCAGAGAAGTTACTATCTGCTTTATCGTCCAATGCAATACAAACTGGGGAGTTCAGCTGCTAACAGTCTAGATTACCTCTGGAGTTCTGGTAGTGCATGACTGACTAATATCTATAGTGGTTGTACATTTTCTGGACATCACTGTATGTTTTAATGGTATTAGCATTAGTAGGCATACGATGCAAGAAAGCAAGCTTATGCAGCATTAGCCAAAAAAAAAAAAAAAACCTTCCCATTTCACCCCTCCTTTCGTTCCAAATGCTCAGCCTTAAATTTATTTAGGCTATCAACTTCCACAAAAAAAGGTGGAAGTTTGTTCCACCAATCAACTACCCGCACATCTATTCTACAACTGTCTTTCCTCAATTTGAAACTGTGCCCCCTCAGGTTCTTAATCTGAGCAAGGGGAAGAATCCCATCAGCATTCAGCTTGCTCAACCCATCCAAGCCCTTATATACCACAATCAGATCACCTTGCAGGTGCCTATTCTCCAGGTGCTGCAATTTGCAGAACTTAAGCCTTTCTTGGTAAGAGCACCCCTTTGTTCTCCTCACCAATCTTGTTGCCCACTTTTGTACTCATCCTAGCAACTCTACATCCTTCCTAAAATGAGGCATCCAGACCTGTACACAGTACAGTCAATCCTCGTATAACACGTGTTTACACTACACGAATTCGATCATACACGATTTATAAATAGGGGAACGATATCTTGTATAACACGAACCGAATTCGCTTATGCACGATTTGCCTTTGTGTTTACAAGAAATGGCAGTCACACTGGATTCATCCCAACTGAGCGCAACACGATAGGAATGAAGAGAAGATTCTGAAAATGTATTTATGTTTTTTATATCAGTGAAGGGGAAACACATTTCACCATAATAACGTAAAAACCAACACAATTCCAGCTATCGGTATAATTGCAAATGCAATTAGATCGACTTTATAACAGATTCCACTAGCAGAAACGCAACTGGAAATTGTTTTTATTGTTTTATGGTAGTAACCCCTAGAAATGTGCTTTAGTAAAATGTGAGGCGTTAATAGTGTATCTCTGCCTTTACGGTGTTGTTTATTCAGTTGCTACACGTGTGCAGCTTTGTTTATGTGTATCAAGCGTGCCTCCTCGTTTTGTAATTGTGCTTTATTCCCTAAAAATACTTAACCTGCCTCCGGCCCACCAGGGTTTCCTCAGTAAGGCTTATGGCCAGTCCGCCTCTGTTGATAGAGAAAAAATATGAAATTGTGAAATGCTTTGAGCGAAATGAAAGACCATGTGATATTGCACGTGCTACAGACCTAAATGAGGGAACGCCGAGAATTACAAAGAATGCAGAGAAAATAAAAACAAGTTTCATAGCAGGAACAACTCAAAGTGTAATTAAAATCCATTAGATTAAGACACAAAGAACTGGAAGAGATGGAATGGCTGTCATCTGTTTGGATAGAAAATCAAACAAAAAACAAGTTTGCTTATGATAGAAGCAAAAGCATTAGCAATATTTTATTATGTAATAGTCGTAATAAAATACGTATGGTATTTTATACGTATGGTTACAAATAAAGTATACATATGGTTACAAATGTGTGTTAAATCTTGGGTGGCCGGCACCTAATCCTATTTTTCCCATAGGCCCTGTTGTTTATATTTAGACTGTACTCTAAGTGTGGTCTGACCATTGCCTTGTATAACGGGATAATCACCTCCCTTTAGAAACAAATTTGTCTGCCAATTCAAAATGGCTGGAGACATTTGAAAATGTTAAATGCATACCTCATGCTAGTGCAGAAATATTAATTTTTGACAACTAACATTTAAGCAGATTTCTTTACAATTTAGTAAACTACCATTGTTTATATGCAATGAATATCAACTAAAGGAATACAAAAGGTTTACTTGATTTTCTGTACATCCTATTAAATGTAAATACAGTGCATGCCACTCATTGTGATCATGAATAATATTACCAATTTTATGAGGTCCTGATCAGACGTATTAATACATAATATCATTTATTGTAATCAGTATTTTGGTTATTGTTATACGATTTTTTTGCCTTATTGTGGTTTATGCACGTGCAGTGGAAATGATTAGGTAACATACTGATTTGTTCTTGAATTTCAACAAGTTGCATGGCTAGTTATTGATTTTGTTTTGTACAGTTCATACAGTTGTTGGTGTCATTACTCCATGAAAGAAAGTACTGTGTCTGTACTCCAACCCATCTGACTGTCATATTACGACAGTTTCAATTTCATTGATGGCTTTCTCGTGGAAGAAATAGTGGATATCAAAGTAGTTTATATTGCTTGATTTTAGTGTTTTCTTTCTATCCACTTTCACCATTTTATGTGTGCATTTCCACTCTGCAAACAATGCTGAATAGCTGCATTCTTATTTCATTGGCTATATCTATCAATTGGGTTATTATTTATCAGTTTAGATGTCCAAAAGTGATCACAATTTGAGACCGCTGCACTTCTCTTTTGAAAGAGAAGTTGTCAAAACTATTTACAAAGTACCACTGCAGGTATTCAACAAGAGATCATAAAAATGATGGGTTTTTGGAATATATATATATATATGCAAATAGATAAGTGTATGTGTAGGAGTGCTAACTTGACAGGTGTAGTTACAATGGAAAAAATTAAAAGTGCCTGAAAAATAAAAGCAGATTACAGAAAATTATGTAAATAAAATTAAAATATATAAATGGTACTTAATGCTGTAGGTCCTAAGATTTTAGTTATGTCGTCAAGGGCCGGCAGCCAAAACCAAAGGAATCACAGCAATAAGCAAGGCTTCTGTTTCTGTTATGATGTATACGTGGAAGGCAGAAAAAGCGAGCAAACATATACATCAAAGCAGACCCGACAGAGACCAAAAAGAAATAGAAAGCAAAACAAAAATCACACTAAAATAAAAAGAAATAAAATGCAAAATTAAGCTAAAGCTAAAACTAACTGATTTCAGTTAAAGAAAAAATAAAATAATAATAATGAATAGCAAACTGCATTACCTGAATTTTTTTACAAAGAAAGCGATATATCAGGATGAAAGAAAATAGTCAGAATATGACAACTTACTGTCGGACAGAGTGAAGAGAACACAACAGGGTTGTAATGGAGACCAAAGAAGGAGGCCTAAAGTTCCCAGCGAATTAACAACAGCTAAAGTGACCCTGAGTGTAGGGGGAAGCAGATGTGAATTTGTCAAAGTGAACCATACCCGTGAGATGGGGAAGTAGGCAATTAAACAGATGAGGCAAATGGGTAAGCAAAGGGGAGAAAATTAGACAAACAAAGTAGTCTTGAAAGACTCTAAACTTTGTCTTAGAAGAATAAAGAAGTGATAGCAGAAAAATAGTATCTCGATATTGCTTTCGGCTAGCCTAACTGTGCACGAGATATAAGGTGTAGAGTATAAGAACAGCAAAGGTAATTGGAAGAAGAGGAATATAGTGGTGCTCGGGCAGTCCGGGATTGCATAACCCACATACTTAAAGTAGGTCCCTGGACATAGGACTGGCCAAATGCTTCATGTGTTTAAGTCAGTAATGGTATTGTTTTTACAAATATGAGACAGGCAAATGTCTAAAAATAAAAATAACAAGCCAATTAGCAATATGAGACAAACAGAACATAATACCCCCCCATAGTTAGCCAATCTGTGGGCACAGGCTTTCTACACCGTGAGACACAACAGAGGCTGGGTGGGGGGGGGGGGTATGATTACACATTATGTACAAGCCTGAATGTAAAAAGGAGACATCAACCAGCAATTATGTTATTAATATCAATATTGTTATCAATAAGTTTTTTAAATTTCATGATATTCAGTGCTTTCCTAAAATGATGGTAAAGGAATGCAAAAAAAAAAAAAAAAAAAGTCTGATCTCTCTAATGAATTTCCATATAGCAAATTTTTCTATGTAGTGAACTTTTTTGATTACCCCTTGGTCATTGCATTGAAAATAGCTTCTGTATAACAAAGAAAATTAAAATTTCCATACAACGAACAACTGATTTCAAGAGACCTGGCTATGTATTGTTAACACCTCTGGCCTTTAGGCAATAGAGCTGACGCAGTAGAAAGCACGAATTAAGAGCTAAAAGGATTAAGAATTAATCCCTTTAGCGTCTAATAGCTAAAGGCTTAATTCCATGAATTAAGAGCTAAAACATTTTATAATTTAATGGTGCCTGTAAAACCCTGCAAGAGGAAACTGGTCAACCATGGAGCGGGATAGAAAAGATGGTAGGTTCTGGGAGAGGCCTTTGCCCAGCAGGAGGGTCAGCAATGGCTAAAAAGAAGTAAAACCTACACAACTTATACACTACTACACCGAGAAGTCCTGCTGGTCAGCTGTCCACAGCCATTGGCAAGATTAAGGCATATTCCTGACACTGGCACTGGTCAACCCATTTTCTACCGTAAGCTTCCTATTAGAGAATTAGGAGAGAGTGATTTTCCTTTATCTCGGAAATTCATCTGTTGTTTCGAAGAAATGAATCATCCACACTTTCACTAAATTTCACCTGTCTCTGTTTACGAGGCATTTCAAACTCGTTTTGCACCACAGACCATATAAGCTATTTTGCATTAGGCTGAGAGCCACATGCCTTCAATATTCAAAAAATAAACAAAATACAATTTTTAGAATTACTGTATTTAGTATATAGATAACTTGTTTCGTATCCTACATTAGTTTTTAAATTAAAAATACTTTACAATATTTTTGATAAACATTTAACATTTTTGATAAACAATAAACCACAATTTATTATTATATCATTTTTTAGAGGACACTTGGCATCGTTTTCCACAAAGCAGATCATCAAAATTTGGTTGAGATGTCTTGAGCTGATGTAATCTTTAAGATTGATGATAGATGGTGATTGGTTAATCTTGACCTTTCTGGAGTTTTGTTATTTTTCATCAAAGAAAACAGTTGCTCGCATAAGTATGTGCTCCCGAACATAGCCAGCATATTTGTAGCAAAAGATAACATTTCTGGAAATCGATCTGCGGGTAAATAAGTGTAATCTGGAATTCTGGAATTCCAACTTCTGTATATTTTTGCTTTAGCAAAGAGTCACATTGGATTTCAATTAATTCCATTTGTAAGCTCTCATCAACAAACATAGGTGAAGTAAAAAGACGAAACTGTAATTCACAATTTTTGAAATCAGAAAATCTTCTATTGAACTCCGTTTCTAACAACTTAATTTGGTGTGTATATTCTGTAAATTTTAAGTCAGGTGATTTTAACAACTTTTAAAATGAGATAAGTTTTCTTTTTCTATTTGTTTGTGCCAAAGTAATAATTTTTCTTTGAAAACATTAATATTATCAAATAACATTGTAACAAAAAATGTGATGTTTTCCTTGAAGTTTAAAATTAAGTTGGTTAAGATGACTTGTAATGTCAACTGAGAAGGCCAGATCCTTTATCCATTGTACATCTTTTAATTCAGTACATTCATAATTCATAATCCAGCAGCTCGAAGAATCGTTTTATGACTTGAAATCCATTGAACTTTTATATAATAAAAGTTCAATTATATAGGGTAGATCAGTGTGTTCACTTTTCATGTCTTCCAGAAATGAAACAAATTGTCAATGATTAAGTCCAAGTGCTCGAATAAAAAATTTATAATTTTGGAAACATTTTTTAGCACATGTCCGATATTTAACATTTTCTAATGTTTCTTTTAGTTTTGCAACGACACCCATAGTAATACCCATCATAGCAGGTGCATCATCAGTTGCAAGACAAACCAACTTGTTCAATGGTAATTTATATTTATTCAGAATTTCCATGAGTGCACCAAAAATATCAGCTCCAGTGGTTGTATCATGCAGAGGAATAATTTCTAAAAGCTCTTCACTTACTTTCAAGTTCACATCACACCCATGAATAAAAATGGCCAGTTGAACAATATCTCGAATGCCGTACTTTCGTAAATTGCAATAGAATAAGCTTCAAATGTGGATATCATTGAATTAAGCTGATTTCTTAAATTCTCAGCTATTTCATCGATCCTATTATCTACTGTGTTTCTACTTAAGCTTACTCTTTTGAAGCTTTTTACTTTCTCTGGAGAAGCTTTTTACTTTCTCTGGACACAACAGTTCTGCTACTTTAATTAAACACTCACTAATAAAATCTCTTTCTGTAAAAGTTTTTGATCTGCTTGCAATTAAATGTGATAACAAGTAACCATCTTTTACAGCTGCTATATTTTCCTCAGAAGGTTTGGTAAACAAGTTTTGCTGTTTTTTAAGAATTGATTTTAATTATGACTACTTACTTTCACAATGTTTCTCAACGTATTTATCATAGATTTCTTTATGATGTGTATCAATGTCCCCTGATATTGTATTCTTTGCAGACTGAAATAGACTTACTACATATTAAGCATACTATTTTACTGTTTTTCTGGATGCAGTAATAGTTTAGCTCCCATTTCTCTTGGAAGTTATGGCGTTCTTCTTTGATTGTTCTTTTCTTACTCATAATGGTATTGGGGTTGACATAATTAGTATTAGTAATGGCCACATGGTGCAAGAAAGCCTATGGCTTATGCTGCACCAGCCAAAAAAAAAAAAAAAAAACCCCCGAATAAAACAATGATAAAAAAAACAACTAATAATTAATAAAAGAAAAGGAAATTAAACCTATCATCCTATGCATTTCCCTCACCCGAAAGTACTATCCAGATGACCTTTGAATTTTCCCAAACTGTCAGCCTCTACCACTCATGTAGGCAACTTATTCCAGTAATTTATAACTCGCTGGCTAAAATAGAACTAGGGGACGTAAACTTAAATTTACGTCCCCTAGTTCTAGCATCATTTATAATCTTGAAAATTTCGTCCTCATTCATTTTACTGATGCCTCTCAGAGCCTTAAACACCTCAATCAAATCTCCTCTAAGGTGTTTAGGTTCCAAACTCTGCAACCCACATATTCGAAGTCTTTCTTCATAAGGACGTCCTTTTGCCGATCTCACCAGGCGAGTTACCTGTCTTTGCACCCTTTCAAGAAGCTAGGTCTTTCTTTAGGTGCGGTCTCCATACTTGAACACAGTATTCCAAGTGTGGTCTAACAAAAGAAAGACTTCGCATAATGTTTATTATTATGAGTCTTTTTAATTTAATACAAATAAACATTATGTCACAGGTCGAGAGTAAGGGAGAAGGGCCTCATATATGTTATAGCTTAGGACAACAAGTTTAAATCTGGCGATGACTACAAACAATGCACCACGGCATTATCAAGAATTTGAAAATGTACTACCGAAGGCTCATACTGAAAAAAATTATACCAAGAATAGAAACCAACCAACCTACAGATTCTGTTATAGATTTGTGGATGTGCATATCAGAGTTGGCAAAAGTGTGGAGTCGAGATGTGACAGAAACAATGATTAAGAATCGTTTCGCAAAAGCAGGTTTTGCTAAAATGTTAATTAACAAAAATGAGAGAGAGAGATGAACTACTAGAAGACATTGAGCAATCTTGGGAAGAGTTCCAAGCAAGGTTTCATAAGTGGCAAATTTGTTCTTGACGAATTTTTAGGAGTTGATAATGATGTCATAGTAACAATATCTGAGTGACTCCAACATTTGAGCATAATTAAAGAACTGGTGACAATATCGATGATGAGGTGGATGAAAATGAGGGCAATATTAAACATTTCAAACAAGAAATGTTGGCATCATTTGAAACTTTGCATTGAGGCCTTCAGTGGGAAGAAAATGTAACAGAAAATATAACTCAATGGTTAAAGTATAAACAAATTTGAACATTTTTATGAACAGTGTACAGTAGAATCCAGTGTACAACAAAAAATAACCAAATATTTTACGACATAATTCTTAAAAAGTGTACCAATATATTTTGTACATCACGTACATAGTCATTTCTTAATAAATTGTTTTAAAAATGTAACCATTCCACTTATTTCTGATTTATTTTGTATCGTTTACTATATTTCTGAATTCACAGTATTTTTCATTGTTGAAAAGGTCATATTTCTTTATAATGAAATTGCTGTATAACGAATTTTTTCAAGGGAACCATCAATTTCATTATATAGAGGTCCGACTGTATATATATATACAGTGGAACTTCTCTATTACGAACTTCTATTTAACGAATTTCTCTATATTACGAATTTTTTCGCAAAACATTGCACCTTGAAACGAAATTACATGTAAAATTAACCCCATATAGCGAAGTGTTAGTCTCTCTATAACGAATTTTTAAAAATATACGACCTCCTTCCCTCCGAAATTACGCATTAGCATCTGGAATTAATCATTCTTTTAGTGAATACTTGTGGTCATTGACGCCCGTAGGAAGGTCTTTGTTTCATTTTTGTTACAGTTATAAAACCAAATGGGTTTTCTTAAAAGTGGTCATAAACTTTACAATAAATAGGATAGATTTGTAAATTGATGTTGGCTCAGGGGAAAACGAAATTCGCTGCGGTAAGCCTTTAGCGTGCTGCGGCGGCAATACATAGAATGATGCCATAGTCGATTTTTAGTAACGAACGCCTACTGAGTGACATTCGCTTCTCACCTCAACCGTACCACGTGACCTTCCTGTCAATCATTATGTGATATGGCCGTTCTCATCTAACTGGACTCCTAGTAGATGGTTTTCATGAAAAAAAATTTTTTTTTATTTAGTTCTTTTAGAACAATTTGTCATCAATCACATAGGCTATATGCTCTTGTATTTATTTATTTATTTTTTTTGAAAAGTAACATACAGCATACATTAACCGTAAATTTTATATATGAATGAAAGTCGTATATTTCTTCGAAGTGATTGATAGGAAAAGTCACGTGATACTGTTGAATTGGCAAGCAAACGTCATTGAGTAGGCGGTACCTGTACTAACAATTCACTATATGCCAGCGCAGCGAAGTTTGCGGTGTATGTATCGGCAAGAGCTACAGTCCAGTGATTTTTACATTTGGGGAAAAAATGTCGAAGAGAAAATGTTTAAGTATTAATGATAAAGTAAAGATTCTTCATGATATTGACCAGGGTTTTAAGAAAAAAGATATTGCGGAGAAATATGGCATACCTGCAAGCAGCTTATCTACGATTTTAAAAAAATCGAGAATCAATTTTAAATGCAATTGAAGGAGCAGCAGACAAGAAGCGAATTAAGTTGTGTATATACGAAGATGTTGATAAAGCTGTTCTAAAATGGGTGCAAATGATACGTGAAAAGAATATACCAATATCGGGTCCAATAATTAAGCAACAAGCTCTGAAATTTGCACAGTCCCTGGGACATACAGAATTTAATGCGAGCACTGGGTGGCTAGATAAATTTAAGAAGCGCCACAGAATTGTGGAAAAGGTTATTTGTGGAGAAAGTGTTAATGTAAGTGAAGAAGATTGCAACAGTTGGAGGAACAATACCTTAAAGAAGATTTTGGAAGAATATGAACCTAAGGATGTTTTTAATGCTGACGAAATGGGTTTATTCTTTAAATGTTTACCGAATAGAACTCTTGCTTTTAAAGATGATAAATGTTTTGGCGGAAAACAAAGCAAAGAAAGAATCACTGTGCTAGTTGGAGCAAATATGACAGGAAGTGAAAAATTAAGACTTTTAGTAATCGGAAAATCAAAAAACCCAAGATGTTTTAGAGGCACAAAATCTTTGGAAGTTGACTACACCTTTAATAAAAAAGCATGGATGACCAGTGATATCTTTGAAGACTGGATATTAAAACTAGACAAGCGTATAACAAAAGAAAAAAGGAAAATCGTGTTGGTAACTGACAACTGTCCAGCACACCCTGCCAGTATTTCTGCCAAACTTAAAAGTGTGAAGTTATTGTTTTTACCACCAAACGTGACGTCAAAACTCCAGCCAGTGGACCAAGGCATAATTAAAAATTTTAAATTTCATTATCGAAAGAGAATAATAATGAAGATTGTCAATGCGTTATCAGAAAATAGAAACTTGGAAGTTACAATTAACCTTAGAGATTGTATCTCTGAACTGGCAAAAGTTTGGACAAACGATGTCACTGAATACACTATTCAAAATTGTTTTTCGAAAGCGGGATTTGCATTGAATGCAGAAGTCGAACATCAACTGGATGAACAAGATGAACTGCCCCTTTCACAACTGAAAAACTTTTGGAAAATATTAGAATCGTCCGGAAACATCGGAAATGAAATAACACTGGATAGTTATGTTTATGTAGATCAAGACCTGACTACAACAGAACATCCAAATGAAATACTGCCGAACAGTGTTAGACACGACCATGATCACGAAGAAATTAACGTTGACGCTGAAGACACATCAGAACAACCCGTAGAAAAGCCAACTCGTGAAGAAATGATTAACGCTTTTAAAACGGTTCGTATGGGTCTACAGTTTTGTGAAAATGTTCCTGATAATGTTTTTAATGCTCTGAACAAATGTGAGGTTTTCTTTGAGAATCAGACATTTTTTAATTGTACTGTGCAAACGAAAATTACGGATTTTTTTTAATTTGTGATACTTACTGGCGAAAATTGTGTAAGCGTAATTTAAATAAGTGTTTTTGAAATAAAATACATTAAAAATAAATGTAGATTCATTTTCATTTTCTAATTAGATAACAATTTCTAATAAAAAAGATATTCTCTGTATAACGAAATTTCTCTATAACGAATTTTTTCGCTGGATTTATAGAATTCGTTATAGGGAAGTTCGACTGTATATATATATATAATCTTTTATGAAGGAAAAGTGTCCCAGATCAGATTAATGCCATCAAATTATTGATTAAACATTACATGGTTCACTTTGAATACTTTTATCCTAAATCACTATGCCAAAGTCCTATCCTACATCTGCTTTTGGCCTAAAGGCTCCCTTTGAATACTTCTATTGTACTTAATACTCTCTTACTGTGTGTAATTATATATACACACACACACAGTAATCGCCAATTATAGTGATCAAGTTTGCAAACTGAATTTTGATTCTAATAGTGAAAACTGACGATCATCCACAGGCTATAAAAATAAAGATATAAAGCACAAATTTACATTTTATTACCAATTAAATGAATTTCACGCATCATTTAGATGCATGAAAATTGGAAGAATATTATCCAAAGGTTAGCAAAATAAAAATAAATTGCTACTTACATACACAGCTTACATAATAAAACACGCCTGCGTGCTCTGGATTCATAATTTATTTTATTTTTGTTACACAGAGCATTAAAACTATGATAAATGAATTAGCTTTCGGCTGGGTGGCAGCCTTCATCAGATTAAAATACTTTGAATGGCAGTTAGAATAGAGATGCACTGCCAGGATGGTGCGTGAGGCACGTGGTTAATTGTTTGTTGATGTTTGTGGCTGTGACGTATGGTGGTGACGTGGCCAGCGTTTGTCTATGGACAGAATTACTGTTTCTGTGATGGGGTTAAGTTGACAACCACTGTTCCTGTTCAACGAGGTATCCGAGCATTTTATACTTAACGATTCCAACCAGGTGCGTCACAGCCAAAAACATCTACAAACAATTAACCACGTGCCTCACGCACCATCCTGGCAGTGCATCTCTATTCTAACTGCCATTCAAAGTATTTTAATCTGATGAAGGCTGCCACCCAGCCGAAAGCTAATTCATTTATCATAGTTTTAATGCTCTGTGTAACAAAAATAAAATAAAATACACAGCTTAATTAATATACAACCATGCCTCACATAATGCGAGTTCGATCAACACATTTTTCAGTTACCAGTATTTGAAAAAAAATTATACCACTTTTCACTTTACAAATTTCCATTTAATGTGATTTTTTTATGTGACAGTTGAAAAATATTTGAATTGCGCACTAAGCTTACAGCATGTCGGATGGGCAATAAAGAAGCATTTGCCAGCTGCCCACCTCAGTGTGTCCCATCAACCATCGAAAGAAGACGCGTCACTTGTTTGTCTCCTGCTAATAAAGTCACTTGCAGACTTGCATTTAAAAATTCTAATTTTTAAATGCAGAAAATAAATTTATTTTTAAATGAGCCAAATGAAAATGTTACAGCAAAGGAAATAACGGTAAAAGAAGTAGATGAAATCTTTCGTATCACAAAGAAACTCAAACAAAAGGTTTGAGGTTCTCTGCGATATTTATTTCTCCAGGCCTAGAGAAGATTGTTGTCGGCTATCAGAAATTGATTGATGAAAAAAAGAAAGTCAACGCTGTTCAAACGACTCTGTTCAAATATTTCGGTAACAAATAGTTTCTTCATTGTGTATTTTATGCTAGAGGTTCCCAAACTTTCTTGGTTCACGGTGCCCGTAGGCGTCTCAGTAATTTTTTCCCAGTGCCCTAGTCCAAAAGTTCCTAACAGTAGCTACCTAACAGTTCCATTTATTAAGTTAGGTCCAAACAACTTAATAAGTAATGTTGAAACTGTGAATTACCTCAAACTAGTAGTTTTGGCATAAAGGTCTTCTAAACAAGCTTCCATCTTATGGTTTGCCAACTGTTTTTAGTAATTGGTTATCCAGTTTTCTCTCTGATCGCTCACTGAGGGTGATGGTAGATGGCTCTCTGTCTTCTAACTTCTCCACTAATGCTGATGTCCCCCAAGGTTCAGTTCTTTCCCCCACTCTTTTCCTCTTGTATATTAATGACCTTCTTCCATTGACTGGAAATCCTATCCATAGTTTTGCCAATGATAGCACATTGCATTCAACTTTCCATTTTGAGAAACCTTGTCCAGCTCAATCAGCTTCAAGTTCTCGAAAATCTGCTGCCAATTCCATAAATGCCGATCTTCAGGTAATTCTCCAGTGGGGCAAAGACAACTTAGTTGATTTCAACCCTTCTAAAACTCAATCTTGTCTTATATCTCGCAAAAAGGATTCTTCTGCTCCTATGCTTATCTTTAGTGACACTCCGATTTCTAGGCAAAATGATATATCTCTTTTGGGGATTACCCTGACTTCTAATCTCTCTTGGCACAAGCACATTACAAATATTGCTTCCTCTGCATCTAAAAAACTTGGTTTTCTCTTTCGCTCTCGGCGTTACTTTTCTCCCAAACAGCTGCTCACTCTGTATAAATCGCAAATCTGCCCTGCCATGGAATATTGTTCCCACATCTGGGGTGGTGCCCCCAAAACCTCTCTCAGGCTTCTTGATTCCATTCAGAAGAGGGCAGTTAGGTTAATTAATGATTCATCTCTAACAGAGTCTCTCCACTCGCTTTCTCATAGACGCACTGTTTCTGCTGCATGCCTCTTCTACAGATACTTCCATGGGCACTGTTCTTCTGAATTGGCTTCTATAATTCCCGCTCTCTCTTTCAAAACAGTCCGAACACGTGCCGCCACCAGCCAACATCCATTTACTGTCCAACTTCAAACCCACAAAACCAACTTTTCATCTTCCTCATTTATTCATTCAACTGCCGTTTTCTGGAACAACCTTCCTTCATACGTATTTCCTGAAAATTACAATCTACAGAAGTTCAAGTCCAATATCAACAAATATCTTCTTTCATCTTCTCAACCTCCAACCCAAGCACGGTACTAAGTACTATAGGTTATAATACCTCTCATGTTTGGGGTTCTCATAAAAAAAAAAAAAAGTTTGTGCGGTATCCAACAGGTGGTGAGTATCACTGTGTTTCCCTTGAAAATTTTAAATATTCCGCAGCGCACAGTTTGGGAATCGCTGTTTTATGCAATAAACATTTAATTCTATAATTATTTTCATTATCTTTTACATGGTATGCAGTTAAAAAGTTATTTAGAAGGTATTTTTAAAATTCTTTATGGACATTCCTGAAGGTCAAGGATCAATTATAATTTTTCCTATTGATGATTATATTCGATTTGTGTGTGTGTGTGTACAGTGGCAGACAAAAAACTGCATCATTTGTGAATTTTGCAAATGTGTTTTGTACTACATTGTGGGTTGCAGAAATGCATTTGTTAATGGGATATATATCTCTGTGAATGAAATCCAATAAAGACTCCACCTGATATACCTAATTGCCATAAATAGTTTTCCAAAGGGTAAAATGCGTAATTAATGGAAATATGAGAAATCATGCAAATGGAAATCATGGTAACCAAACATACATTTTATTGCATTGACGTGTACAAACTGAAATGACAAGTTAATGTAATAGTATTACGTACTGTAAATCAGCAAAATAAGTCCTCAATATTTTGTTCCTCCTCGAGCTGCAATTACAGCCAACCTATATCAACTTCTGGATATACGGTTGCCCAATTTCGTGGTACCACACCCTTACAAAGCTCTCCTGCAGCTGAGTCTTACTTGTTGTCCTCTTCTGAGCAACTTTAGACAACATTATGTACCAGCAATTTTCAATAGGGTTCAAAATCTAGACTGTTGCCAGGCCAGTCCAACACTGTAATGCCAGCATTTCTGAGCTATGACTGCAACTTAAGGGAGAAAAACAAGGAAAAAGATTGGTGTAAGTATGTTTTAAGCCTTGTGAGACAAGAAGACAAACTCATCATTAAATCTAAATAGCATAAAACTTAGCAATTTTGCTGTGCGGCAAGGTGCTGAGTCGTTGAAAATTGCAGTTTTGGACGTCTGTGTGGTGATCCCTAGTAACAGGTTTCAGGCACTCCTCCAAGATAGCAGTGTAGGTTTCTGCTTGTTATGCATCCCCAGACCATCTGACCAGCGGGAACTTTATAGTCTGTGTTATGCAGTCAGGATGGTATGCCTCCGATTTTTGTCTTCTGACATATTGCTTCCCATCTGAGCCATGCAGGTTGAATTTCGATTTGTCAGAAAAGATGACTGTGTCCCATCGTTTTTAGCCCAAGCAAGTTGCTTCTTCCTCATTTGTTGGGTTAACAAAGGCTTCTTTTGGGCCGAAAGGCACGCAGACCACATTCTGAAAGCTGTATTTGGATACCAGAGGCCATTTCAAAGTCCAGTTTTAGATCAGGAGCACTAGCATGGCAATTATGAAGACATAGCTGTTTCAAATATGGATCTTGGGAAGGCATAGTCACTCTCTTACGGCCTGATCCAGGTCTTCTCTTCACATCACCGGTTTCATGCTTTAATTTCAGCACCCGGGATACTGTTGAGTGGCAGCAGCCTATTTTATCGGTGATAGCACAAGTAGAAAGACCTTCTTGGGACTGAGCAACAGTTACACTTTTTTTTTCTTGGTGTGAACTGAACATATGGAGCCATGCTTACACCTCTACAAAACAGGATACTAATGAGCATGTATACCCTTCCAACGCTGTATTTATAGAAATGGCTGATGCAATACCTTGCAATTACTGTCTGATGCAATATATTTGCTTTCCGACAAACAAAATGATTGTAATCAAACAATATCTTATACATTTCACTAAAAATGTTACTTTTTGTAAAGTGATGCAGTTTTTTTGTCCGCCACTGTGTACGCACGCACGCACGGTAGCCCAAGTCTGGAACTACAGGGAATTGTTACAAAATATGTTCAACATGTGTACCATTTACACAAACACAACATACTTTTGATTTTTACAGTTTCAGGGTCACAGCACGAATTGTTTAAAGTATGATCTCACTGCATGCAATGAAAATTGCATGCAGTGCATGCAATTTTCAGATGCTTAAGATGCATAAAGATGCTTTACATTGCAGGTTTTCATAGCATACGCTCTACCTTTGATATAGGCCACCAGCATAAGTTTGGAGATCACAGTGGCTATTCCCTGGTCTCCAGCTTCCAAATCCACTTTTGAGAGAACTATTCATCTAGCTGTTATCTGACTGCATAAACAATAGGCACATCACCTTTCTGAAATCATTCTGAATATTTGCTCTGCTTACTGAGAATGGTTGAAAATTTTTATTCTGCAACATATCAAGGTACATCTTTCTTTATATTATTAGGAAATTATGATTTTTCCATGAAATTTTTCTCTAAATAACCACTCATATCATATGGGATTTTGTACACTTTTCCGTAATTATGTTCTGGAAGAATGGGCCAATTATTCAGTCCTAGAGACCAGAACACAACATAACATGGCAATTTGAACTTTAGATGGGCTAATCCAGTTAGGGTTACTTTTGGGCAAGTAGCATATATTTTGCTGATTTACCTCACATAACATATGTAAATTATGTCACATCACTGAAGGGTACTCTTGTTCTGAAACCAAGGTTTTCTTTCTCTCAGTATAATAAACATTCATAGAACTCTGTATTATCTGTATCGGGATAATTCTCACTCAGGTGCAAGTCTGAAGAACTTGTAATTTATACAAATGCCACTGATTTCTCTTTAAGTATACCACTGGCACATCTTTTTCTTAGCTGCATATGAGCACATGCATAATTCCTTGGTATGTGATTAACTGTTTTATACAGTCTAATACATTGTCTTTGATAGAACAATAGATTCTCTGAATGGTTTAGGGTGTACATAATAAATTGGCTGCTCAATATATATAATACGGATCACTGTCATTTAATATTTGGTAGTTCATTTCTCCTTGTGTTAATTATTCTCATTTTGACTCTAATTAAACTTTTTTTTTTCATAGATGTTAATGTGTTACCTCATAATTTAATCATTTACAGTTTTTGTTTAAATTTATAAATTCATAAAAAGCAAACTAAAAATAAACTAGCAATTTAAACTTACCTTAGTGAAGGTGCTATATTGTTTAATGATTCTGTACTTATGCTGTCATCAAGCAATGATTTTGAAATGCTACCCTGAGAAGTAGTGGAAGTCTGTACACTTTTTTCTCTTGAATTTACATGATTAACATGATCATTCTTTATTAAACAGGGAGATATTTTTGCTACAGTTTGTTTCCCTATAAAAATGCAAGAGTTTCAGCCTATTTAAAAAAATATTTTATGTACATTTAACACTTTGAAATATATAAAAGTGTAAAAAACAATTTGCAACTTCTATCTCTTACATATTCATTTTGAACATACAGTAAAATCTCACTATGTCACAGCCTCTATAACTAAAACTGCCTTTTTTTTGTGTGTGCAATTTATTTATCCAGGCAGAATGGAGATTTTTCCTAACTGACAATTTAATGATACAATTCCAAACTTTATTCAGAATGGTTTTGCAATTGCAATGTAAAAGCCAAACCATTCAAGAGGAAAAATTATATACAGATATTTTTTTTTCAATTATAGATTAGCAAATTTGCAATAGCGACATCGTTTAAGTTACATTTCATATTGTGAATACCTTCACGACTCTTTCGCAGCTTGAGGCATAAGCCCTTAATGCATTAGAGTCCTAACTTATATCATACACCATCAAGCATCTCTCATATTGTGGAGATATACTTCAAATCTGTTTTGTCATCATTACATCACTTGGGTACCTATCCACCCACCGAAGAAGGGCCAAATAGCCCTGAAACGGTGCCATCTGGGTGGTGGTATCCACTGAGAATAAGTAACAACAGTCTTCTCCTTTGGGTGAGGTGTTATTTATTCGAAGTAGTGCAATGTCATGGCAACTCGTCGTGAAGGTATTCACAATATGAGATGTAACTTAAATGATGCCGCTATTGCAAATTTGCTAATCTATAATTGGCTGTGTATAAATGATGCAAGTGCACTTAGATATACATAGTCTAACTCTTTCGCAGCTTGAGGCAAGCCTTTAATGCATTAGAGCTATTTCAATACTTATTAAATATGCTAATTCTGATGAAGAATTTGAAAAATATTTTTGCATGCTAAGAGAAATAAGAATAATATCATGAAATGGCAATACAGTAGGATTCCCAATTAAAATTTTCAGTTTCTTCAAAAAGACAATATGATCGGTGGAGGGGAACTATCTATATCTAATTTAATTTATATGAGGGCTTTTCAATACAGAATTATCATAATTTTTCATGAAAAATGGTACCTTGCTTTTTCTAGCTGAGCTGTAGAATTTAAGACCAAATCAAACTGAATCAACATAGTAACTGCATAGTTACTGATATACACAGTGTGATCCTGGCAGTTGGTCAAGTTTATGTTTGGTTTCGTCCATGTAACAATGGACAACACACAAGGAACAGTATGCTGCTCTAAAATTTTGTTTCCATCTCAAGAAAACATCAGCTGAAGCATATGAAATATTAATAGAGGCTTATGGTGAGTCTATGCTTCCACATAGCACAGCTTGCAGGTGGTTTAGAATGTTTAAAAATGGACGTGATTCAATCTTAAAAATCAGCAGTCTTGAAGGTCCAACCACTGCTGTCACCACAGAAACCAAAAACACTGCTTCTGTAATTTTGAGAGAAGATTATTGTGTAACAGTACAGCAACTGGCAGAGACATTGAGAATATCAGTAGGAAGCACGCACAGTATTCTCTATGACCATTTGCATATGACACATGTTTGTGCACACTGGGTTCCAAGATTACTCAAACTTGAGCAATAGCAAGTTAGTATGGCGGTTTGTCAGGAGCTGCAATGGATAGCACTGAAAATGGTGAGGTTCTGCACAAAGTGATAACAGCCAATGAGACATGGCTTCATCATTTCATCCCAAAGAGTAAGCAACAATGTTGTTTGGAAGTCTATATCATTGCCAACACTGAAAAAAGCAAAAGTTGTGGCTTCTTCGGGAAAGCTCATCTCTTTTTTTCAACATTCAAGAAATGGTTTACCAGCATGTTGTGTCACGTCATACGACTTTTATGGGACATTTACTACAGAACTATACTGCAGACTTTATGGGATCACATTCATCACAAACAACCACAACTGCACTCAGGTGGGTAGATGCTGTATCATGACAATGCTGATACTGTCATCGATTACTTAGCCAGCATTAATGTCAAATGTGTTGCTCATTAGCCCAACTTCCCTGAACTTGAACCCTGCAATTTTTTTTAATATTTCCAAAGTAAAAGAAGGTGCAAGGAAATGTTTCCAGTCACCAGAAGGTGTAAAAACATTGGAGGTGATTCTCAAATGCATGTAAAAAAAAACTGCTTCCATCATGTTTTGAAGAATGGTAGAAATGTTGAAGTAAGTGTATTTCTCAAATGGGGACTACTTTGAAAAGAATCATCAAAATGTGGATGATTAATAATGGTATGTTATGAAAAAAAAAAAATTATGATCATCCCTTACTGAACAGCCTTTGTAGTTATTAATACTATTAATTATTAACACATTAATTAAAACATGTAAATTGAAATTTTAACCATTTTTTTTTCTTTGCTGTAGTTAGAGCAATACATTGCTGTAACTACAACAAAGAGAAAAAAAAAAAAAAAAGAACTAGAAATTAAAAATCGATAGAAATATAAAATAATTAGAAATAAATAAAAAGAGTATTTATCGTATTTATGCCATCCAAGGGAAGTGATTAACACAGAATTTTGCTATATGTGTTTTTTTTTAGGGTTTTAAGAATATCAGTCTTAGACCATATTGTGCCATATACATTATGCACATAAATTGTGTACATTCTGTGGTTGATTTCCCTATTTTTAAAATGAAAAATCAGAGTTTCTGGGAATAAACCATGCACCCCTTGCCTGATACTAATTCACTCAGCCACACTGAAAAAAAGCACATAAAAATTTGTTGGGTCATTGACAGATTTTTCACCTAAGTGTGGAGAATAGTACTTATATGCACTGCTACTCACGAGGACAATTTTGCCATAATGGCACTACCTGTAATAAAGCAGGAAGGCTATGCAATGCCATACCACAGGTAAATGCAGATACCTCATAAAAGAAAAATAAATTACCCTTCTTTTATTTTTGTTAATATAATGATGTTGTCAATGGACTTAACACTAGACACTAGTGTATAGTGTTAATTGTAATGTAACTCCGAGGGTTACCCCCAATTCCGCATCAAGCAATGTGATGAATAAAAACCCTGTAAAGGCCAAATTTATGTAGGTTAGTGAGTGTCCGGGTAGCATTAGTGCGGGTTATGTTGTTCATCCGCCTCTTAGCCTAGGGGCTTGTTTTCACACAGAAATCTCTAGTTTACCATTCAGCGCCACGAGGAGGCAGGCCAGGCAGTAGGGAGTATAAAGCACTGGTGGGGCAAACCCTGTGGTAGGCAAGGCTACAGACGGGGAGAGCCCAGTTAAAAAAAAAAAAAAAAAAAGAAGTAAAACGTAGAAGGGAATACTGGGGAGACAGGAAGTGGGAGGGATTAAAGTGGTAGAGAGAAAGAGGGGAGCAGCAGTGAAGGTGCCATCTAACTGAAAGGGGAACACAAAGTGCCCCCAGGTCAGGATGACCATCCTGCTCTGGTGAGAGGTCATAGCTGGCAGTGGGGTAACCCACCAGACAAAAAGGGGGGGTGCCACCTAGGATGGTAGGAGGAGGCAGGGGTTTGAGAGAACAACCAACCCAATGAGAGTTCATAGGGAAAGGAATTCCTATGTTGGCGTGCCTGTTTGGTGCTCTGTCCCACACTGGTCGGGGTCAAGTCCTGCTGACCAGTGTCTGCATTCCACACCACACCAGCTAAGTAGCCACGGCATGGTGTCTGCTTGGATGGGCAGGGGCCATAAATGGCCACCTGCCCATCATCCAATCCATGGTGGGGGAATAGGAGAGAGAGAATTTAATACACTCATAACCTTCATTCACAATCTGCTTCCATTCTGTTTTTTATGCTTTTTTCTTACATTATACACATTATATATATTTTTTTCTTTAAATTATGTTTCCCCCCATACATCCATTCTCTTTTTTCCCATGCCGGGGGGGGGATGCAATGGTCTGTAGTGAAATTTAAGATAAAATACTTTAAATTTAAAGAACAGCTAAAATAAGGGTTAGTATTAAAAAAAAAAAAAACTTACTAAGAATTAAAATTTGTGTTCTTTCTCCTCACACACATGCTTCCATTCATTCTTTCAAGTGTTCATTTCAGTTATTCAATTCCATTCTCTCTGCACTGCATGCCCAGGCCCCTCAACTTACTATTCAGTTGGGGTGCAGTTCCGGCTGCATGTCTTGCATGCAGGGAGGAATGCAGTGAGTGTATTGGTATTGTTAGTAATCAAGTTCATTTGCATTTGTGTGTGTACACCTAAAACTATACATTTAACAAGTGTGTCTCCATGCTCTCAGTTACATTCATACCTTCATTCACTCTCTTTTGCTTCCATGTTGTGTCACTTTCTTTCACCATAACGTCGCATTCTTTACCTTTCACCGCAATTTCAATTTCACTCTATCATATTCATTCAGTGCCCAGCACATTCACTCAATTCTTTCACACTCATTCATTCATGCTTCTTTCATTCTACATTGCATCCTCTTGCAACAAGTGTACTAATGTTATTCAGCTGAATTGCTTCCCTGGTTGCCTGCACATCTCCCTCCCCTTTATATTAACTTAGCGAGTGAGTGTGGGATCCCTATGTCCCTACTCGTGGCACGGTAACCCTGGGGATGTGGCACAGTCATCAATTCGGTTTTGCCCAATCTAGGTATCTTTCAGGGTGTTGGTTACCCTGTGAGATTAAAATGTCATCATCTGGGCGTGCTGAGAGACATGGGCACTTTGACTATGGATTATTACTTGGCTGTGGGGGAGGCTATAGGGCCTGTCTCTGCATGTTTCGTCTGATTTAAAATACTTCTTGAATAAAATTTGTGAATGTCTTATGTATATATTTTCATCTATAATAAATTGATGTTCCTGTCCCCTTGGAAGCGGACCAATTTCAGCTATTAACTGTGTTCTCTGGATTTCACATTCATAAAGGATGCGTGCCCAGTCTTCACTCTCACCACAGGTACAATTTGGGCCAGCCATCAGTCAACTCTAAGGAAATTAGTTTTGCCTTCAGAGAGCCATGACCTGTCAGTATGAAGGCTGTAAAAAGTTCAGAGGCATACCACTTTGGCAGCTCTGGACTAACCATTGCCACTGTGGCAGAAACCTTTTGGTAACAGCACTTGTGGTTTCCTGCTCCCAATTTGACTGCCATTGCTCATGGAGCTTTGTGACTATTTTCTTTCTCTCAGCTTTGATGTTATTGGCTGTGTCAAGGGCTATCCCCAAAAATTCTGGGAGTATGTCCTTCCTGAGTCTATAATATAAGCCTCTTTTGGCTATTGTCAATGGACTTATGAGAGATTACTCAGAATTGCTTAGATTACTCACACTTTTTTAGTTCTTTAGAGTAAAAAAGCACCAATTTATTGCCAATTCATAAATGTGGTTCTAAGGGTGACATGAATGACTACAGACCATGTCAATCTGACTTCAGAGGTTAAGAAAATCATGGAGGCAATGATTAATAATGCAGTATAGAGGAATGCAATGCACTTAAATAGAAATCATATTCTCAAGAATGCATAGCATGGTTTTTAATAAGAACATCTCACTTAACTAACCCAGTGAACACTTTGATAGCATCACTCGTGAGTTGGATACAGGGAATAAATTTCACATTGTCGATTTGGACTTGAGCAAAGCATTTTTCCCCCCACACAAAAGGTTACTTTATAAGCTGGAACATGTTGGGATCAAGGTAATATTCTTAGGATTACAGAAGCCTCTTGATTTAATTTATAAAAGAGTCAGAAATTATTAATAAGAATAGAATTTATAAAAGTAGCCATTAGTCACACCCCTCTGCCTCCTGTACCAAATCTGGCTTCAGTACAGGAGGCAGAGGGGCTGTGACTAATGTCTACTTCAGATTAGCTAAATGTTAGAAGTGCAGCTTTTCAGGTAGTGGTGCTGGAACCACTGTTTTCGATTTTTTTTTAATGATATCAATAAAGGAAAATAGAAGTGCCTTTATTAGTCAATCAGTTAACTAAATTCAACCCCTCCTAGCACACAAGTCATCTTTGTTTTAATGCTGCAAAATGAAAGGTTTGCTTAAGGTATAAAACTGAAAAAATAACTTGTATGCCAGATGGGATTGAATTCAAAACAGTACATGGTGAAAGAGGACTGGGGCTTATGATCTGGACAATAACAAAGTTCTCTGTGCAATACAGGCAAGTGGCAAGGAAGGTAAACAATGTCCTGTCAATTATTTATACAACAATTGCTTGTTTCTAGATGTGTGGAGGTTATAATTCCACTGCATAAGGCAACTGTGATGCCACACTTGGAATACTGTGTATAGAGGCCACTCCTAAAATAAGATGACAAGCTTCTTGAAAATGACTTAATTTGAAAAGTCCAAAGATAGGCAACTGTGAATGCCTATTGAGATGCTCATATGAGGAGAGGCTTCAATATGTGTGGGATACAAAGATTGGTAACTAGATATTTTTTAATAAATTGCATAATTGAACAGACAGTAACACAGAAAATATTTTTGTAATAAAACTAGCTTTAATTAAATATATAAAGATTTGTTTTTGTTTGTTATTTGGATTTTAGGAGCATTAGCAACTAAAGCCATATTGCTCCGGGATATGCGATGGTCATTCCCTGACCTTTCCGCATCCTCAGTATTTGGTGGTGACGGGCTCGAACCCCCATCTAATCAAGAAGCATGTGCTACGCACTGCTGCTCCTTTCCACCTGGCTACGGATGTGCCAATATATAAAGAACAACACTACACCACAAAGAAGTAAAATTATATAATATGTAAGTTCAAGGAGAAAAATTCTAAATCTTACCTATTCTGTGGGATAGCAATGCTTCTGCTCTTTCTAAACAATCTTTAGATACTGCCAACACTTTCTGAATACCATCCAGCTCCTCTGAATCCTCAGGCAAACCTGAATTGAGAACAACTGTTATTTTAATGTTAAATGAAAACATCAAAGAAAAACAACAAAATTAGATTCACAACTTGCAAAAAACAAGTCATCTCTATAAAATTGCAAGCAGTGAATACAAAGGTAACACAAAATTGAGTTATTACTAAATAAAACACATATTTTTTTATTGTTACTTAGTAAATAATCTCTTACAATTGCATATCTGCCTTCTAACCTGCTAGAAACCAGAAAAATTTTAGCACAGCTGGCTTTTAGGCAGAAAAAACTGGAAAGCACGAAAAGTGCTAAGAAGGCCTGTGATATACATTATTGTGTAAGTTATGTCTAACCATTAGGTTGCATTAACTATAATTAATGTAACCTAATGAACAATTCAAAAACAACCAGAAGTAGGATTAATTTAATTGCTACTATTTGCACATTGTGGTATTTAAGGTTTGATAAAATTAAATCAGTGTCAGGACACTGATTAACGTTATCACATCTTATCCAAACAGTGGATACATGCACTACTTCAATTTAATACAGGTGCATTGTCAAGAAAGAAAAAAAAAAAAAAAAAAACTAGGCTCATAAGTGAAATATTTCTGAATTTTAAAAGAAACAAATCTCATGAATTTCACAGGATTACAAACAGATTTCCTGATGTTAATGGAGGAAGTTTCATTCAAAACCTCCACCATTAACCTGAATAAACTGTTGATATCCACAGATTAATATTTGCTATTTTGATTACTTGCAGGTTGTACAGTACAGTTACAGCACAGTATATTTCAATTATTCATGGGTAGTTTCTCCGTCAGCTTAAGTTATATATGTACTTGTATTTATGCAGTTATGTAACATGGGCACACATCAGATCCTGATCCATGTGATGGATCAGACATCACAACGTTTAAGTCATATTACATCCAATGCACATTTACAAGAATTCTCAACCAGGTGGAGAGTAATTCCTCTACACAGCTGCCAACTGCCGAAAAAAGTACATTGCTGACTATATTAATATATACTAGGAGGGTCTGCCCCTGCTCGCTTCGCTCGCCAACCCCCACTGATGTAGACTCAAATGAGAAAATGTTCGCGTCTACATCAGTCCTTTTCACTCTTTTAGCTCGTTCCATCAACGCTTCTCAGTTGTCATAAATGTAGATTTGGCCGAATTGTAGAACGCCTCTAACAGACATTAAACTTGTCATTCCTTTCACCATGGCATCTCCTCATATTTGCATCGTATAAAGGCTACTGCCACCTTGAAAGTCCATGTTTTCGGCTCTAACGTTTTCTCGGAAGTGTCTCCTTCCTTTTCTCCGTGTTGTCAAACAACAAAATCTTTAAAGCGTCTGGATAGGTATCTGCTGTCGACAAACATACCTTCCCTCCATGACAACACTAATGTATGGCTCTTCTGAGTTCGCCGTGAAAAGATAATCCGCTGCAATGTTGACATTCATCTACCATATCACCTAAGTCACAATATGATACTTCAGTGGGTTCTTCCTTATCAGGATGTTGTTACGTCTGGCTGTTTAACGGTTCACTCTGAGTTTTGGCCTGTTTTTCGTCCATATTTAGCTACCTGCAGTTTTGATTTTCCACTTGCTCCATCGTCATTGAACTTATTCTATTATTAGTTCATAACCTTTTGGCATGTTTCTCTCTATATTTCTGTGAAGAAATATAGAGAGATGGCGTCATTTTCTCTCAAAATCAGCAATTACCAATATACGTCGCAGCATTGTGTTCAATACTACATTAGTATGTATAATTAGCATATGAAACGTCATGGATTCCAGACATCTGTCGAAATGCACTGATCGATATCTAATCAGGAAATGATCAATGTAATGTATGAGCAATATTGTTGTGGCATACTTGCATTATATGGGGTATATCAATGTGTCTGACATCATTCCTGCAAATCTAGGTTTAGATTGAGAAATAGATTGAGAAAACATTTCCACAATGAATTACAGTTTTTAGCATTAGCAGAGGCATTTGAAGCAAGAAAGCAAGCTTATGCAGCATCAGCCAAAAAAAAAAAAAAACAAAAAACAAAAAACCCACTTCCACTTCACCCCTCTGTTCGTTCAAAATACCTGTCCAGCTGAGCCTTAAACTTAATTAGGCTATCAACCTCCACTACAAGGGATGGAAGTCTGTTCCACCAACCAACCACCCGCTGGCTAAAGGCAAATTTCCGCACGTCTATCCTACATCTGTCTTTCCTCAATTTGAATTTATGCCCTCTCAGGTGATTATTCTGAGCTAGAGGAAGAATCCCATCAGCATTGAGCATGCTTAAACCATTCAAGGCTTTATACACCTCTATCAGATCACCTCGCTGGTGCCTAGTCTCCAGACACTGTAATTTGCAAAACTTAAGCCTTTCTTTGTAAGAGCACCCCTTTGTTCCATTCACTAATCTTGTTGCCCTTCTCTGTACTCGTTCCAGCAGCTTTACATCCTTCTTGAAATGAGGCCTCCAGACCTGTATACAGTACTCTAGGTGTGGCCTGACCATTGCCTTATACAAGGGAATAATCACCTCCTTATCCCTGCTGGAAAAATTCCTGTATATCACTGACAATACTCCATGAGCTACTCTTGCAGCCCGTCTGCACTGCTCAGAGAACTTCATATCTGCCTGCACAACCACCCCCAAGTCCTTTTCATTCTCTACCACTGTCAGTGTAGTACCACAGAGTTGATACGTTGCTCTGGGGTTGCTGTTTCCCATGTGTAGTACTTTACATTTGTCAATGTTAAACTTCATTTGCCACCTCTCAGCCCATCTGCTCAACCTTTCCAGATCCTGTTGCAGCAGCATAGTGTCAGTAGTGTCCTTGACAACCCTGCCAACCTTTGTATCGTCTGCAAACTTGGACATTAAGCTTGATATACCATCATCAATATCATTTATAAATACAGAAAACAATAATGGACCCAACACTGAGCCCTGAGGGACTCCACTAATAACATTAGTCCACGATGAGCAGTGTCCATTGATTACCATTCTCTGTCTTCTCCCCCTCAACCACCCCTTTATCCATAGCAGCAATTTGCCTCCAATGTCACACTGCTCCAATTTGTGTAGCAGTCTTCCATGTGCAACAGTATCAAAAGCCTTTCTAAGATCCAAGTATATAATATCAAAGTTATTTTCTGCATCCAGTTCTTTTGTGACTGCATCATAGTATCCAATCAAATTGGTCAGGCAAGACTTCCCCTTAACAAAACCATGCTGTATCCGAGCTATAACTGAAGTCTTGTCTAAATGATCCTGCAGTGCTTCTTTAACCAGTGCCTCCATTAATTTTCCTGGAACAGAAGTTAAGCTCACAGGTCTATAATTACTTGTGTCAGCCTTTGATCCTCCTTTGTGAATTGGGGTGACATTTGCACATTTCCAGTCTATGGGTACCTCCCCTGAGTCCAAGGAAGCTCTCATAATTATGGCTAAGGGTTTGCTTACTTCCTTTGCTGCCTCCTTTAATATAACTGGATAGATCCCATCCACCCCGGATGCTTTCTTGTGTTTACCTTCAACAGTTTCTCCTCCACTTTACTCCCAATTATTTCAAGATTCTGTAGCTTACTTAGAGTTGAATGCACCTCTGGCATTCCCCTCGCTGAATAACTCCTCATGTGTGAATGTCGATGCAAAATATTCATTTAGTTTGTTAGCTACCTGAGCAGGATCATCAACAGTTGACCCATCAATATCAAGTGGACCAATCTGATTCATCCCCTTCCTTCTAGAGTTTACATAAGTAAAGAAGTCTTTGCTGTTTTTCTTTGCATCCCTTGCCAAGGATTTCTCGTAATCTGCCTTCGCCTGCCTAACCTCCTTTGTAACTTGGTTGCATATCAACTTGTATCTATCATAGGCTTCTGTGTCACGTGTTAATTTGTAAGTATCCCATGCATTTTTCTTCTCTGCCATATGCCTCATTAGTTCATCTGACATCCATTTTGGCCTAAACCTTGAACAATATTTCTTAGTTGGTATGTAAAGCCTAGTAGCTTCCAAGATAAGTTCTTTGAATGCTTCCCATTTTGAATTTGCTGTTGGTAACATCATCAGTTGGTCCCACTGTATAGAATTTAAATACTGTCTCAGTCCATCGTAGTCGCCTTTACGGAAGCAATAACCCTTCCCTTTACCCCTGATGGTAGTTACCTCTTTGAGTAAATCCCACTTCAGCACACTGTGATCACTGCCACCTAGTGGTTCATTTATCTGCAGATTCTTAATGCATGAAGAATCACTGCTGATAATCAAATCAGTTTGGATTTAATATAATGGCATACGAAGGAAAATCATCGTATTATGCTTGGTAATGCAAAATTATCAAATAAAAAAAAATTGTATTATGCTAGTAAATATAAAATTATGAAAAAAAAAAAAAAAAAGCTGTCTTTACAATCTGATACACTTTCTGACTGATCGTTGCGAATGACATGATTGACATGCCTAGCCCACTATTGTTAGTCTTAGTTAGGGTGTTTATCCCCCACTTGGCGCTGTTTTAAACAACAGCAAGTGGAGGATAAACACCCAAGACTAATGGATTAATCATAAAACGGTTTTCATAATCTATTGAAACATTTGGACACACTGTGTTTTGCTTGAATCCATCCCGAATTGGTGGCATAAACCAATATAATATTCTTTAAGTAGTTCAAAATGAAACTATTTAAAAAAAACTATATTTCTTTCGCTCGAATAATCCAGCGCCAAGAGAGAGAGAAAAGTGTGTTTTCTCAATAAGTGAGATTTGTTTTTTCAGTGAGTGACACGATACACTAAACCTACATGTCAGGTGCATTGATATACCATGTATAATGCAAGTATGCCACTGTTGAATCTGAAAGAGCAGGACTAAAATATTTACAAACAGTACAAATATTTAAAATATTTACAAAATACTAAACTATTTACAAATATACAAACTATATCAGGTCCCTTCATCAGCTAACATTACAACAGATCGAATGATGCTGGGCGTGGTCATGTATTAGACAGTGAACTACGTGCACAAGGTCGGTGAATGTTATGGAGGCAATAATGGCTGGAATAAGTAACGTAATTGCCCCACCCTCTTCTCCCATTGGCTCAAATAAATATCACTAAAAGGAAAACTTTTTTAATGTATAGAGATAAAAGAATCACTAAATAAATCAAACCAACTTGGAATGCAAATCAGAGGCAGCTGTTCTGTGATGCAATGGAAGAGCTGTAGAGGAGTGTGAGCTTGGCAATTGTGATGCAGGACAGAGTTGGAAGCAAAAACAGCAAAGAAGAAGAGAGTGGGGGGTGATTCAAAAGCTTCAACTGTTGCTTAAGGTACTGGTCAAAATGATCAACAGAAATGTGATCATTTGTAATCCAATACTTGTATAAAACAGTCAGATTTCAAAAAATTCAGATTGTGAAGTGCCAGATTTTACACTCTAGTTTACTGTACATTATAATTAAAAGCACATTCAGAGAATATAAGTAAAAGCACTAAAAAAATAATTGTAATAATAAATAAAAATAAATAAAACTGTAGCAAGAACTTCTGACTGATTCAGTCTTTGTTAGCCTGGTGAAATATGGAATTATAATCTTTGATACTGGCTGTTTTTCTTATCACTTGTGGATCCTATCACCATTTTGATTTATTATTTTGTCTAATATTTTCTTTTGTAAATTTTAAAGTATCCATTCTTGTTTAAAATAATTTTTATCTTGTTAAACACTTGTCTAAGTCACATGCTTTTAATTGTATGTTAATTTACCCGCATTTAATGGTTCAAGCTATAATTTATAGTCTTTGAAATTAAGTTAACTTCCTACAAATTTTACTGTTTCACTATGACCACACCTTGGAAAAAAATTATGGTTTATTTACATAAATAAACATCCCAAGATATTAAAAGGAGGGGTTATTTATGTAAATAAACCATAATTTTTTTCCAACATCCATCACCTAATGTTTAAAAAAAATACAGATATCATTAAAATATCTATGTCAAGTTTGAAATTGCAGTCATGAGTATATTCATTGAAAAACTATTTAAAAAAATTAATACTTTTATTTAACTGATGATATATTAAGGAGTTCTTATGTGCTGTGATGTAATGACTAGATAGTAGATACAGCTTAGCTTAAGAGTGAGGTGAGTGCTGAAAATTAAGCTAAGCTATATCTATGATCTACTTTTATATAATTATATAAAATTACAATTATTTGGTAATTTCACTATGACCACACCTTTCTGATAAACTTTATCTAGCAGATAGCCACTCAAAGACTGGATACTCTCTAGGTACTTTGTATATGCAGCCTGTTAAGAAAAAGTATATACACATATATATATATATATATGATCAAATTAATCCAAAAATTAAATAGAGAAATAAAAATTATATATTAAAATAAATAATATAAATAATAGGAAAAGCTAACATCAGTGGCAGCTAACGTCATTTCGAATGCTAAACAAATCCATGCAATGATGGAATGATACTAAGATCAAACTGCTGATGCAATATATTTGTACAGCGGTGGTCCTTATGCAGCGAAAAATAATAAAACAGAAAGCCTAGTACTCGAATGGCAAAACCACATCACTGACAAAACAATAGTTGAATTGAAAATATATAGAGACAAATTACGCTATAGATGGCGGTATGAACGCAGCGTTAGCACATCGTCACGCTACCCCCATTTAAATATGATCAAATTAATCCAAAAATTAAATAGAGAAATAAAAATTATATATTAAAATAAATAAGAAAAATAATAGGAAAAGCTAATGTCAGTGGCAGCAGAAAAGCACAATCCACTACATATTGTGTATAATAAGCTAAATTAAAATAAAATATTGCCAGTAGCATGGCAAACCAGTAGAGTGAAAATGAACTGAACCAAATAAAATAACAATAACAGAAAAATATGGGGAAGGGGAGTTAAAGAAGAAAAGGGTAGTGTTGAAGCAATGTTCCTAAAATAATTTAGAAATTAAGCCAATTAAGAGAAATTTAGCAGCGCCCCCTCGATGGCACCCATTTCCGAATTATGCGAAATCTCACTAAGGTGGACACACACACACACACACACACACACACACACACACACACACAAATTATATACGCATTCAGTGATCACTGAATTGTGACCACCTACCTAATACAGTGTTGGGCCACCGTTTGCATGGATAGCAGCTACTATTTGCCTAGGAACTAACTCCACTAGATGTGTGTAGACATTAATAGGATCTGCAGCCACGCTGCCTTCAAGACTTTCCACAGTGTCGGAAGGAATACATGGCTTGCATGTCCTTATGCCTTGCTTCCCATTCTAAAACAAACCACAAATGTTTAATTGGATTAAGATCAGGTGAATTTGGAGGCCAATCAAGATGGGTGACATCTTCACTGTGTTCTTCGAACTACTCGTGTACAGTGCACGCCTGATGACATGGCACATTATCATCTTGGAAGATTCTGTTTCTGTCCAGAAAAAAATGCAATATGGCAGGGTGCACATGGTCTCCATAGAGCTAACAGTAGACCTTACCAGTGAAACATTGGTCCATACACACCAGAGGTCCAAGTTCTTGCCAGCAAAACATGCCTCATATTAAACAATCACTGCCACCTGACTGGATAATGGGCACCATGCATGGTGGATTTATGGACTCGTGTTGCTTGTGCCACACACAAAGGTGTCCACACTTGTTTCCAGTCTCCAGTGTCCAACCAACATGTTGTTGACACCAGCATTTGCCATCGATGATCAGTGAGGAGGAGAGGGGTGTCTCTTGGAATGTCTGCAGTGAAATCCTGAATGCCTGAGTGTGCAGTGCATCACTATTTGGTATATTGTTCTTGTATTCTGCATAATGTATTATGATGTTAACTGTAACAGTGACGTGCCATTGAGCTTGTACAATGTGACGCATGGACTCCCATGCACTTTTAAAACTACATGTTACCTTCACTATGTCCCATAACTGCTACTTTATCACTTTGACTTGCACAACCAGATGCAAATTACCACTGCTCTAGTGTATGAAGCTGTTTGGTTTCCTATACTGCACACTATTGGAATATTCCATTATAGATGGGCTGTTCAATGTTCGATTCAGTAAGAGAGAGAGAGAGAGAGAGAGAGAGAGAGAGAGAGAGAGAGAGAGAGAGAGAGAGAGAGAGAGAGAGAGAGAGTGTGTGTCTGTGTGTGTGTGTAAAAAATGATAAAGATGCAATGAAAATACTGAAAGTCTTAGTAAACAGAAATGAGAAATTAAAATATATATAAGACTGGGTTATGGAATCTGGATTACAGTAAACGTAGAAAAAACTGGCAATCATAATGAAAAATAGACAAAAAAGCAATTATCAGTGTAATTTACTATAATTATGCTTATATTAATTGCATTTTATTTCAGGTAATGGTGAAGGTAAAGAAAGCCCACGTGAGAAGCATGCAAAAGTTTGATAAATTTACCGGTAAAAGAACTTGGCCATAATGGCATTTGTATTTTTGCTCGCTCAGTAAACATAGTGGGTGTTATCGGTCAGGAGTAGAAATTGAATCCCATGGGAGATTGAAACCCTCCCGAAGTGGAGGTGGTAACCTGACAGTTTTTTTTTTTATTTTTTTTTATTATTATTATTTAGAATCACTGGTGGACTAGTGGATAAATTGTTTATTAAGGAAAAAAAAGGCAAAGGAAGCCCACACGAGAAATATGGCAAACTTCAAAAAAGTTTACCAGTGAAACTACGTTATGAACATTTTTTACAACACCAGAACTTCCAATATGACTCTGTTCGTGATTCAATTAGTTAATTCAATTAGTGATTCTAAAGAAAAAAAGGTCACGTTACCCCCCCCCCACTTCAGGAGGGTTTCAAGCTCACATGGGATTCAACTTCTACTCCAGACCGATAACACCCACCGTCTGTGTACTGAGCAAGCAACAATACAAATGCCGCTACGGCAAAGTACTTTTACAGGTAAATTTCATCGAACTTTTGCATGCTTCTAGTGTGGGCTTTCTTTACCTTAGCCCAGGTAATTTTTTTTTTTTTTTTTTTTTTTTAGCAGACAGGTTCTCTCAATTCTTCCATGGTTATTACACCTGATTACAACTCCCCTACAAAATACACAAATACACTGATAATTACCTTTTTGTCTATATATATATATATATATATATATATATATATATATATATATATATATATATATATATTATGTGAGGTAAAAGTTAGGTAAAAGTAATAAAAATAAATAAATATGGCTATGTAGCTATCATTAGAGGCAGCAAATGCACATCCTCCACATGATGCCTAATTATATCTGATAATTAAAATAAATATGATATTTAAATAAAATCATCAGCCAGTAGTACGGCAATAATGCAGAGCGAAATAAAACGCAAAATAATATAAATAAACAAACAGGGAAGGGAAAGTAGAGATAATAGGACAAAAAGGTAGTCGATAATCCCCTATATAATTTAGTCAATTAAGTCATTAAACCCAATTAATAAAAAACGATATAAATTTAAATAATGCCAATTATAAATAATTTAGCGGTACCGCCCTTGAAGGTACCAGTTCCAAAAGACGTGAAATATCACCAAAAAAGGGTTAAAGAAACTACCAAAAAACTAAAATATCAAAATAATAGACTGACCATCATGCCCCATATCGACAGAGGACCACGAGGCCAATAATGGTCATGGAATCGCTGCATTTCAATCGTCATACAAATCATCGCAAAGGCAGAAATATCGAAGAACCAAACCACCCCTCCATTCTCCGATAGATCAACCAATGCAGAGGATTTGCATGGCGGTGGTCCTAATGCAGCGAAAAATAATCTATAGAACAGACAGCACTCTTGATCAGAGCCACACCACTGACATAATGCAAGCTTAACCAGCTTATATAATAGAGAGGAAAAGAATAGATGGCGGCACAGGTGCTGCTTATTTAGCATATCAACCCACTACTACCACTAATTTATATTATGTGAGGTAAAAGTTAGGTAAAAGTAATAAAAATAAATAAATATGGCTATGTAGCTATCATTAGAGGCAGCAAATGCACATCCTCCACATGATGCCTAATTATATCTGATAATTAAAATAAATATGATATTTAAATAAAATCATCAGCCAGTAGTACGGCAATAATGCAGAGCGAAATAAAACGCAAAATAATATAAATAAACAAACAGGGAAGGGAAAGTAGAGATAATAGGACAAAAAGGTAGTCGATAATCCCCTATATAATTTAGTCAATTAAGTCATTAAACCCAATTAATAAAAAACGATATAAATTTAAATAATGCCAATTATAAATAATTTAGCGGTACCGCCCTTGAAGGTACCAGTTCCAAAAGATGTGAAATATCACCAAAAAAGGGTTAAAGAAACTACCAAAAAACTAAAATATCAAAATAATAGACTGACCATCATGCCCCATATCGACAGAGGACCACGAGGCCAATAATGGTCATGGAATCGCTGCATTTCAATCGTCATACAAATCATCGCAAAGGCAGAAATATCGAAGAACCAAACCACCCCTCCATTCTCCGATAGATCAACCAATGCAGAGGATTTGCATGGCGGTGGTCCTAATGCAGCGAAAAATAATCTATAGAACAGACAGCACTCTTGATCAGAGCCACACCACTGACATAATGCAAGCTTAACCAGCTTATATAATAGAGAGGAAAAGAATAGATGGCGGCACAGGTGCTGCTTATTTAGCATATCAACCCACTACTACCACTAATTTATATTATGTGAGGTAAAAGTTAGGTAAAAGTAATAAAAATAAATAAATATGGCTATGTAGCTATCATTATCATTAGAGGCAGCAAATGCACATCCTCCACATGATGCCTAATTATATCTGATAATTAAAATAAATATGATATTTAAATAAAATCATCAGCCAGTAGTACGGCAATAATGCAGAGCGAAATAAAACGCAAAATAATATAAATAAACAAACAGGGAAGGGAAAGTAGAGATAATAGGACAAAAAGGTAGTCGATAATCCCCTATATAATTTAGTCAATTAAGTCATTAAACCCAATTAATAAAAAACGATATAAATTTAAATAATGCCAATTATAAATAATTTAGCGGTACCGCCCTTGAAGGTACCAGTTCCAAAAGACGTGAAATATCACCAAAAAAGGGTTAAAGAAACTACCAAAAAACTAAAATATCAAAATAATAGACTGACCATCATGCCCCATATCGACAGAGGACCACGAGGCCAATAATGGTCATGGAATCGCTGCATTTCAATCGTCATACAAATCATCGCAAAGGCAGAAATATCGAAGAACCAAACCACCCCTCCATTCTCCGATAGATCAACCAATGCAGAGGATTTGCATGGCGGTGGTCCTAATGCAGCGAAAAATAATCTATAGAACAGACAGCACTCTTGATCAGAGCCACACCACTGACATAATGCAAGCTTAACCAGCTTATATAATAGAGAGGAATGTCTATTATTTTGATATTTTAGTTTTTTGGTAGTTTCTTTAACCCTTTTTTGGTGATATTTCACGTCTTTTGGAACTGGTACCTTCAAGGGCGGTACCGCTAAATTATTTATAATTGGCATTATTTAAATTTATATCGTTTTTTATTAATTGGGTTTAATGACTTAATTGACTAAATTATATAGGGGATTATCGACTACCTTTTTGTCCTATTATCTCTACTTTCCCTTCCCTGTTTGTTTATTTATATTATTTTGCGTTTTATTTCGTTCTGCATTATTGCCGTACTACTGGCTGATGATTTTATTTAAATATCATATTTATTTTAATTATCAGATATAATTAGGCATCATGTGGAGGATGTGCATTTGCTGCCTCTAATGATAGCTACATAGCCATATTTATTTATTTTTATTACTTTTACCTAACTTTTACCTCACATAATATAAATTAGTGGTAGTAGTGGGTTGATATGCTAAATAAGCAGCACCTGTGCCGCCATCTATTCTTTTCCTCTCTATTATATAAGCTGGTTAAGCTTGCATTATGTCAGTGGTGTGGCTCTGATCAAGAGTGCTGTCTGTTCTATAGATTATTTTTCGCTGCATTAGGACCACCGCCATGCAAATCCTCTGCATTGGTTGATCTATCGGAGAATGGAGGGGTGGTTTGGTTCTTCGATATTTCTGCCTTTGCGATGATTTGTATGACGATTGAAATGCAGCGATTCCATGACCATTATTGGCCTCGTGGTCCTCTGTCGATATGGGGCATGATGGTCAGTCTATTATTTTGATATTTTAGTTTTTTGGTAGTTTCTTTAACCCTTTTTTGGTGATATTTCACGTCTTTTGGAACTGGTACCTTCAAGGGCGGTACCGCTAAATTATTTATAATTGGCATTATTTAAATTTATATCGTTTTTTATTAATTGGGTTTAATGACTTAATTGACTAAATTATATAGGGGATTATCGACTACCTTTTTGTCCTATTATCTCTACTTTCCCTTCCCTGTTTGTTTATTTATATTATTTTGCGTTTTCGCTCTGCATTATTGCCGTACTACTGGCTGATGATTTTATTTAAATATCATATTTATTTTAATTATCAGATATATATATATATATATATATATATATATATAACTGATATTAATGATTTTAAATATAAATCAAAATTAATGAGAGTAGCATGGCAAAACTGTTGAGTGAAAAATAATAAATTAAACATAATAATTAATCAACAGGGAGGGAGAAGGAAAGGTAAGAATAAATTTGTAGTAGAAAATCTCCAAATAAATTTAGAAAATCCAATTCAAAATAATAAATCAATTTTAAAATTTAAAGCCAATTACATAATAATTTAGCGGCACCCTCCTCATAAGGTGCCAGTTCCAAATTACGTGAAATATCACAAATAGAGACTAAACTAACTACAATAAAATAAAACCAAAATAACAAAAAGACTGACATGCCCCACATCAGCGGAGGACCACAAGGCCCTCCATTGACGTGGGAGAATAATAAGGAATAATAAGAATAAGGAAGTAATAAAAAATAATAAGAATTAATAAGAATAACTTAGTGCTGTTTGTCCTGTGATTTCCATGCCTTTTTTGAAGGGCCAGCTGCCGAAAT